>NW_027207212.1:2400000-3075464 GCF_963455315.2 Globicephala melas
ACAACTTCTTTATCCATTTTTCACTTTCTGCGATGTTGAACTTGTACGGTAAACGAGGTTCTTGTAAACAGAGGCATCCCAAACTTTGGGGTGGCTGTGTCTTTTTGATTTTAATTTCCCTAAGCTATAGGACCATAAGTGGAAGTGCCCTAGGCTCTGTTGCTTTGTTTTTTAGATGTTTCAGGAAACACCATACACTTCTCCCGAGTGTCTGTTGGCAATTTACATCCCGCCCATCAGCATAACAAGGCTCCCAGTTCTCCATGGCCTGTCCTGCCTTTCTGGATTTTACACTTTTTTCAGATGGCCCTTTTGACCGGGGGGAAGTGAGACTTCATTGTAGTGCAGATTTCCTTTGCAAGCTTGCTTGGTTGGCCAAAAAGTGCGTATGCGTTTTTTCCTGAATATATTCAGGATAAATAGTGCATCATTGTGGACGTTCTGCCTCTTTTCCTATGCTTTCAATGCAATTCCAGTCTACCTCCTGAAATCGGTTTCCTGCAATTCTGCCCCGTTTTCAAGTCCTCTTGGCAGCCTTACTTCAGTCTATTTTTGGACGATAGCTGTCATTTATAACTCTGCAGGTTTGTGAATTACAGTGCCCCTGAGCTCCTTTCTTCAACTCGCTTTCTTTTGAGCTGGCCGCAACACCGCAGGATGGCTTCAGGCCCTAATCTGGTTCCGGCACGGCACGCTGAGCCTTTGGTTAATTCCTCTTCCTGGTGGGAAATGAGAGTTAAATTTGCCCGTCCAGACACCTCCAACTAGTCTCTCATTGGTTCTCGCTATTCCTGTTCATCTTCCGCAGAAATTGCAAACTGGGCCAAACAGGACGTTAAAGGGACTGACTCTCCAAGTCGGGAGAGTGTTAGTAAAGCGTCTGGAATGTTGCACCTGAGTACCAGGGTACGAAAACTGAGACATATTTGAACACGTCTCCCGATCACATGGTTGATCATACTCTAGGTTCCACATGCATGTTTTAGCTGAAGGAAGAATACCTTAAACCTGGGTAGTTGAAACCCGTGGAATGAGGACCATGCAATATGACTTCAAAGGGTCTTCATTTGCTCACCGAACCTCTCCAATCCTATCACTGCTGCGTTTATGCCCCTGTACACACGCTTGATTCTCTTTCGGAGACATAGCAATCCATAGGTTTTAAGATATTTACTAGTCAGGTACATTCTTAGGCGTTTAATATGGGGTGTTGAGTCCATTTCGTTGAGCAAGGAGTAGCTCTTGTCTATTCCATATTTGGCTTAAGGAACTTTATCTGTGCTCATTTCAATCCTGGTTTTATGCAGCACCCCAACTCACCTTTCCCCTTAAGCAAGCATAAGTTGGTTTTCTAAATTTGAGACCCTGTTCTGTTTTGGAATTCAGTTCCTGTGTAGCCAAGTTTACATTCCGTGTATTAGTGATATCTTATGATGTTTCTTTTTCTGTGTGACTTATTTCAGTTAGAATCATCATACCTGAATCCACTCATTATGCTGCTACGGGCCTGATGACATAGATTTCATTGCTGAGTGATACTGCATTGTACGTAAGTACCACAAGTTCTTTATCCATTTTTCATTTTCTGTGATATTGAACTTGTACTGTAAACGAGGTTGTTGTAAACAGAGGCGTCCCAAATTTTGGGGTGGCTGTGTCTTTTTGATTTTAATTTCCCTAAGCTATAGGACCATAAGTGGAAGTGCCCTAGGCTCTGTTGCTTTGTTTTTTAGATGTTTCAGGAAACACCATACACTTCTCCCAATTGGCTGTTGGCAATTTACATCCAACCCATCAGCATAACAAGGCTCCCAGTTCTCCATGGCCTGTCCTGCCTTTCTGGATATTACACTTTTTTCAGATGGCCCTTTTGACCGGGGGGAAGTGAGACTTCATTGTAGTGCCGATTTCCTTTACAAGCTTGCTTGGTTGGCCAAAAACGGCGTATGCGTTTTTTCCTGAATATATTCAGGAAAAAACGCATACGCCCTTCTTGGCCAAGTGCATCATTGTGGACGTTCTGCCTCTTTTCCTATGCTTTCAATGCAATTCCAGTCTACCTCCTGAAATCGGTTTCCTGCAATTCTGCCCTGCTTTCAAGTCTTCTTGGCAGCCTTACTTCAGTATATTTTTGGACGATAGCTGTCATTTATAACTCTACAGTTTTGTGAATTACAGTGCCCCTGAGCTCCTTTCTTCAACTCGCTTTCTTTTGAGCTGGCCGCAACACCGCAAGATGGCTTTAGGCCCTAATCTGGTTCCGGCACGGCACGCTGAGCCTTTGGTTATTTCCTCTTCCTGGTGGGAAATTAGAGTTAAATTTGCCCGTCCAGACACCTCCAGCTAGTCTCTCATTGGTTCTCCCTATTCCTGTTCATCTGCCGCAGAAATTGCAAACTGGGCCAAACAGGAGGTTAAAGGCACTGACTCTCCAAGTCGGGAGAGTGTTAGTAAAGCGTCTGGAATGTTGCACCCGAGTACCAGGGGACGAGAACGGAGACATATTTGAAGACGTCTCCCGATCACACGGTTGATCATACTCTGGGTTCCACATGCATGTTTTAGCTGAAGGAAGAATACCTTAAACCTGGAGAGTTGAGACCCGTGGAATGGGTACCATGCAATATGACTTCAAAGGGTCTTCATTTGCTCACCGAACCTCTCCAATCCTATCACTGCTGCCTTTATGCCCCTGTACACATGCTTGATTCTCTTTCGGAGACATAGCAATCCATAGGTTTTAAGATACTTACTAGTCAGGTACATTCTTAGGCGTTTAATATGCGGTGTTGAGTCCATTTCGTTGAGCAAGGAGTAGCTCTTGTCTATTCCATATTTGGCTTAAGGAACTTTATCTGTGCTCATTTCAATCTCTGGTTTTATGCAGCACCCCAACTCACCTTTCCCCTTAAGCAAGCATAAGTTGGTTTTCTAAATTTGAGACCCTGTTCTGTTCTGTAATTCAGTTCCTGTGTAGCCAAGTTTACATTCCGTGTATTACTGATATCTTATGATGTTTCTTTTTCTGTGTGACTTATTTCAGTTAGAATCATCATACCTGAATCCACTCATTGTGCTGCTAAGGGCCTGATGACATAGATTTCATTGCTGAGTGATATTGCTTTGTAAGTAAATACCACAACTTCTTTATCCATTTTTCACTTTCTGCGATGTTGAACTTGTACTGTAAACGAGGTTCTTGTAAACAGAGGTGTCCCAAACTTTGGGGTGGCTGTGTCTTTTTGATTTTAATTTCCCTAAGCTATAGGACCATAAGTGGAAGTGCCCTAGGCTCTGTTGCTTTGTTTTTTAGATGTTTCAGGAAACACCATACACTTCTCCTGAGTGGCTGTTGGCAATTTACATCCCGCCCATCAGCATAACAAGGCTCCCAGTTCTCCATGGCCTGTCCTGCCTTTCTGGATTTTACACTTTTTTCAGATGGCCCTTTTGACCGGGGGGAAGTGAGACTTCATTGTAGTGCCGATTTCCATTGCAAGCTTGCTTGGTTGGCCAAAAAGGGCGCATGCGTTTTTTCCTGAATATATTCAGGAAAAAACGCATGCGCCCTTTTTGGCCAAGTGCATCATTGTGGACGTTCTGCCTCTTTTCCTATGCTTTCAATGCAATTCCAGTCTACCTCCTGAAATCGGTTTCCTGCAATTCTGCCCCGCTTTCAAGTCCTCTTGGCAGCGTTACTTCAGTATATTTTTGGATGATAGCTGTCATTTATAACTCTACAGTTCTGTGAATTACAGTGCCCCTGAGCTCCTTTCTTCAACTCGCTTTCTTTTGAGCTGGCCGCAACACCGCAAGATGGCTTCAGGTCCTAATCTGATTCCGCCACGGCACGCTGAGCCTTTGGTTATTTCCTCTTCCTGGTGGGAAATGAGAGTTAAATTTGCCCGTCCAGACACCTCCAGCTAGTCTCTCATTGGTTCTCCCTATTCCTGTTCATCTTCCACAGAAATTGCAAACTGGGCCAAACAGGAGGTTAAAGGCGCTGACTCTCCAAGTGGGGAGGGTGTGAGTAAACCGTCTGGAATGTTGCACCCGAGTACCAGGGGAGGAAAACTGAGACATATTTGAACACGTCTCCCGATCACATGGTTGATCATACTGTAGGTTCCACATGCATGTTTTAGCTGAAGGAAGAATACCTTAAACCTGGGTAGTTGAGACCCGTTGAATGGTTACCATGCAATATGACTTCAAAGGGTCTTCATTTGCTCACCGAACCTCTCCAATCCTATCACTGCTGCGTTTTGCCCCTGTACACACGCTTGATTCTCTTTTGGAGACATAGCAATCCATAGGTTTTAAGATACTTACTAGTCAGGTACATTCTTAGGCGTTTAATATGCGGTGTTGAGTCCATTTCGTTGAGCAAGGAGTAGCTCTTGTCTATTCCATATTTGGCTTAAGGAACTTTATCTGTGCTCATTTCAATCTCTGGTTTTATGCAGCACCCCAACTCACCTTTACCCTTAAGCAAGCATAAGTTGGTTTTCTAAATTTGAGACCCTGTTCTGTTCTGTAATTCAGTTCCTGTGTAGCCAAGTTTACATTCCGTGTATTAGTGATATCTTATGATGTTTCTTTTTCTGTGTGACTTATTTCAGTTAGAATCATCGTACCTGAATCCACTCATTATGCTGCTACGGGCCTGATGACATAGATTTCATTGCTGAGTGATACTGCATTGTACGTAAGTACCACAGCTTCTTTATCCATTTTTCACTTTCTGTGATATTGAAATTGTACGGTAAACGAGGTTCTTGTAAACAGAGGCGTCCCAAACTTTGGGGTGGCTGTGTCTTTTTTATTTTAATTTCCCTAAGCTATAGGACCATAAGTGGAAGTGCCCTAGGCTCTGTTGCTTTGTTTCTTAGATGTTTCAGGAAACACCATAAACTTCTCCCCAGTGTCTGTTGGCAATTTACATCCCGCCCATCAGCATAACAAGGCTCCCAGTTCTCCATGGCCTGTCCTGCCTTTCTGGATTTTACACTTTTATCAGATGGCCCTTTTGACCGGGGGGAAGTGAGACTTCATTGTAGTGCAGATTTCCTTTGCAAGTTTGCTTGGTTGGCCAAAAAGGGCATATGCGTTTTTTCCTGAATATATTAAGGAAAAAACGCATATGCCCTTTTTGGCCAAGTGCATCATTGTGGACGTTCTGCCTCTTTTCGTATTCTTTCAATGCAATTCCAGTCTACCTCCTGAAATCGGTTTCCTGCAATTCTGCCCCGCTTTCAAGTCCTCTTGGCAGCCTTACTTCAGTATATTTTTGGATGATAGTTGTCATTTATAACTCTGCAGGTTTGTGAATTACAGTGCCCCTGAGCTCCTTTCTTCAACTCGCTTTCTTGTGACCTGGCCGCAACACCACAGGATGGCTTCAGGCCCTAATCTGGTTCCGGCATGGCATGCTGAGCCTTTGGTTAATTCCTCTTCCTGGTGGGAAATGAGAGTTAAATTTGCCCGTCCAGACACCTCCAGCTAGTCTCTCATTGGTTCTCCCTATTCCTGTTCATCTTCCGCAGAAATTGCAAACTGGGCCAAACAGGAGGTTAAAGGGACTGACTCTCCAAGTGGGGAGAGTGTTAGTAAAGCGTCTGGAATGTTGCACCCGAGTACCAGGGTACAAAAACTGAGACATATTTGAACACTTCTCCCGATCACATGGGTGATCATACTCTAGGTTCCACATGCATGTTTTAGCTGAAGGAAGAATACCTTAAACCTGGGTAGTTGAAACCCGTGGAATGGGTACCATGCAATATGACTTCAAAGGGTCTTCATTTGCTCACCGAACCTCTCCAATCCTATCACTGCTGCGTTTATGTCCCTGTACACATGCTTGATTCTCTTTCGGAGACATAGCAATCCATAGGTTTTAAGATACTTACTAGTCAGGTACATTCTTAGGCGTTTAATATGCGGTGTTGAGTCCATTTCATTGAGCAAGGAGTAGCTCTTGTCTATTCCATATTTGGCTTAAGGAACTTTATCTGTGCTCATTTCAATCTCTGGTTTTATGCAGCACCCCAACTCACCTTTCCCCTTAAGCAAGCATAAGTTGGTTTTCTAAATTTGAGACGCTGTTCTGTTTTGGAATTCAGTTCCTGTGTAGCCAAGTTTACATTGTGTGTATTACTGATATCTTATGATGTTTCTTTTTCTGTGTGACTTATTTCAGTTAGAATCATCATACCTGAATCCACTCATTGTGCTGCTAAGGGCCTGATGACATAGATTTCATTGCTGAGTGATATTGCTTTGTAAGTAAATACCACAACTTCTTTATCCATTTTTCACTTTCTGCGATGTTGAACTTGTACTGCTAAACGAGGTTCTTGTAAACAGAGGCGTCCCAAAATTTGGGGTAGCTGTGTCTTTTTGATTTTAATTTCCCTAAGCTATAGGACCATAAGTGGAAGTGCCCTAGGCTCTGTTGCTTTGTTTTTTAGATGTTTCAGGAAACACCATACACTTCTCCCGAGTGTCTGTTGGCAATTTACATCCCGCCCATCAGCATAACAAGGCTCCCAGTTCTCCATGGCCTGTCCTGCCTTTCTGGATTTTACACTTTTTTCAGATGGCCCTTTTGACCGGGGGGAAGTGAGACTTCATTGTAGTGCCGATTTCCTTTGCAAGCTTGCTTGGTTGGCCAAAAACGGCGTATGCGTTTTTTCCTGAATATATTCAGGAAAAAACGCATACGCCCTTTTTGGCCAAGTGCATCATTGTGGACGTTCTGCCTCTTTTCCTATGCTTTCAATTTAATTCCAGTCTACCTCCTGAAATCGGTTTCCTGCAATTCTGTCCCGCTTTCAAGTCCTCTTGGCAGCCTTACTTCAGTATATTTTTTGGACGATAGCTGTCATTTATAACTCTGCAGGTTTGTGAATTACAGTGCCCCTGAGCTCCTTTCTTCAACTCGCTTTCTTGTGACCTGGCCGCAACACTGCAGGATGGCTTCACGCCCTAATCTGGTTCCGGCACGGCACGCTGAGCCTTTGGTTATTTCCTCTTCCTGGTGGGAAATGAGAGTTAAATTTGCCCGTCCAGACACCTCCAGCTAGTCTCTCATTGGTTCTCGCTATTCCTGTTCATCTTCCGCAGAAATTGCAAATTGGGCCAAACAGGAGGTTAAAGGCGCTGACTCTCCAAGTGGGGAGAGTGTTAGTAAAGCATCTGGAATGTTGCACCCGAGTACCATGGGAGGAAAACTGAGACATATTTGAACACGTCTCCCGTTCACATGGTTGATCATACTCTGGGTTCCACATGCATGTTTTAGCTGAAGGAAGAATACCTTAAACCTGGAGAGTTGAGACCCGTGGAATGGGTACCATGCAATATGACTTCAAAGGGTCTTCATTTGCTCATCGAACCTCTCCAATCCTATCACTGCTGCGTTTTTGCCCCTGTACACACGCTTGATTCTCTTTTGGAGACATAGCAATCCATAGGTTTTAAGATACTTACTAGTCAGGTACATTCTTAGGTGTTTAATATGGGGTGTTGAGTCCATTTCGTTGAGCAAGGAGTAGCTCTTGTCTATTCCATATTTGGCTTAAGGAACTTTATCTGTGCTCATTTCAATCTCTAGTTTTATGTAGCACCCCAACTCACCTTTCCCCTTAAGCAAGCATAAGTTGGTTTTCTAAATTTGAGACTCTGTTCTCTTTTGGAATTCAGTTCCTGTGTAGCCAAGTTTACATTCCGTGTATTAGTGATATCTTATGATGTTTCTTTTTCTGTGTGACTTATTTCAGTTAGAATCATCGTACCTGAATCCACTCATTATGCTGCTACGGGCCTGATGACATAGATTTCATTGCTGAGTGATACTGCATTGTACGTAAGTACTACAACTTCTTTATCCATTTTTCACTTTCTGTGATATTGAACTTGTACGGTAAATGAGGTTCTTGTAAACAGAGGCGTCCCAAACTTTGGGGTGGCTGTGTCTTTTTGATTTTAATTTCCCAATGCTATAGGACCATAAGTGGAAGTGCCCTAGGCTCTGTTGCTTTGTTTTTTAGATGTTTCAGGAAACACCATACACTTCTCCCGAGTGTCTGTTGGCAATTTACATCCTGCCCATCAGCATAACAAGGCTCCCAGTTCTCCATGGCCTGTCCTGCCTTTCTGGATTTTACACTTTTTTCAGATGGCCCTTTTGACCGGGGGGAAGTGAGACTTCATTGTAGTGCAGATTTCCTTTGCAAGCTTGCTTGGTTGGCCAAAAAGGGCGTATGCGTTTTTTCCTGTATATATTCAGGAAAAAACACATACACCCTTTTTGGCCAAGTGCATCATTGTGGACGCTCTGCCTCGTTTCCTATGCTTTCAATGCAATTCCAGTCTACCTCCTGAAATCGGTTTCCTGCAATTCTGCCCCGCTTTCAAGTCCTCTTGGCAGCCTTACTTCAGTATACTTTTGGACGATAGCTGTCATTTATAACTCTGCAGGTTTGTGAATTATAGTGCCCCTGAGCTCCTTTCTTCAACTCGCTTTCTTGTGAGCTGGCCGCAACACCGCAGGATGGCTTCAGGCCCTAATCTGGTTCCGGCACGGCACGCTGAGCCTTTGGTTATTTCCTCTTCCTGGTGGGAAATGAGAGTTAAATTGGCCCGTCCAGACACCTCCAGCTAGTCTCTCATTGGTTCTCCCTATTCCTGTTCATCTTCCGCAGAAATTGCAAACTGGGCCAAACAGGAGGTTAAAGGCGCTGACTCTCCAAGTGGGGAGAGTGTTAGTAAAGCGTCTGGAATGTTGCACCCGAGTACCAGGGGAGGAAATCTGAGACATATTTGAACACGTCTCCCGTTCACACGGTTGATCATACTCTGGGTTCCACATGCATGTTTTAGCTGAAGGAAGAATACCTTAAACCTGGAGAGTTGAGACCCGTGGAATGGGTACCATGCAATATGACTTCAAAGGGTCTTCATTTGCTCACCGAACCTCTCCAATCCTATCACTGCTGCGTTTATGCCCCTGTACACACGCTTGATTCTCTTTTGGAGACATAGCAATCCATAGGTTTTAAGATACTTACTAGTCAGGTACATTCTTAGGCGTTTAATATGGGGTGTTGAGTCCATTTCGTTGAGCAAGGAGTAGCTCTTGTCTATTCCATATTTGGCTTAAGGAACTTTATCTGTGCTCATTTCAATCTCTGGTTTTATGCAGCACCCCAACTCACCTTTCCCCTTAAGCAAGCATAAGTTGGTTTTCTAAATTTGAGACCCTGTTCTGTTTTGGAATTCAGTTCCTGTGTAGCCAAGTTTACATTCCGTGTATTACTGATATCTTATGATGTTTCTTTTTCTGTGTGACTTATTTCAGTTAGAATCATCGTACCTGAATCCACTCATTATGCTGCTACGGGCCTGATGACATAGATTTCATTGCTGAGTGATACTGCATTGTACGTAAGTACCACAACTTCTTTATCCATTTTTCACTTTCTGTGATATTGAACTTGTACTGTAAACGAGGTTCTTGTAAACAGAGGCGTCCCAAACTTTGGGGTGGCTGTGTCTTTTTGATTTTAATTTCCCTAAGCTATAGGACCATAAGTGGAAGTGCCCTAGGCTCTGTTGCTTTGTTTTCTAGATGTTTCAGGAAACACCATACACTTCTCCCGAGTGTCTGTTGGCAATTTACATCCCGCCCATCAGCATAACAAGGCTCCCAGTTCTCCATGGCCTGTCCTGCCTTTCTGGATTTTACACTTTTTCAGATGGCCCTTTTGACCGGGGGGAAGTGAGACTTCATTGTAGTGCCGATTTCCTTTGCAAGCTTGCTTGGTTGGCCAAAAAGGGCGTATGCGTTTTTTCCTGAATATATTCAGGAAAATACGCATACGCCCGTTTTGGCCAAGTGCATCATTGTGGACGTTCTGCCTCTTTTCCTATGCTTTCAATGCAATTCCAGTCTACCTCCTGAAATCGGTTTCCTGCAATTCTGCCCCGCTTTCAAGTCCTCTTGGCAGCCTTACTTCAGTATATTTTTGGACGATACCTGTCATTTATAACTCTTCAGTTTTGTGAATTACAGTGCCCCTGAGCTCCTTTCTTCAACTCGCTTTCTTGTGACCTGGCCGCAACACAGCAAGATGGCTTCAGGCCCTAATCTGGTTCCGGCACGGCACGCTGAGCCTTTGGTTATTTCCTCTTCCTGGTGGGAAATGAGAGTTAAATTTGCCCGTCCAGACACCTCCAGCTAGTCTCTCATTGGTTCTCCCTATTCCTGTTCATCTTCCACAGAAATTGCAAACTGGGCCAAACAGGAGGTTAAAGGCGCTGACTCTCCAAGTGGGGAGGGTGTGAGTAAACCGTCTGGAATGTTGCACCCGAGTACCAGGGGAGGAAAACTGAGACATATTTGAACACGTCTCCCATTCACACGGTTGATCATACTCTGGGTTCCACATGCATGTTTTAGCTGAAGGAAGAATACCTTAAACCTGGAGAGTTGAGACACGTGTAATGGGTACCATGCAATATGACTTCAAAGGGTCTTCATTTGCTCACCGAACCTCTCCAATCCTATCACTGCTGCGTTTATGCCCCTGTACACACGCTTGATTCTCTTTTGGAGACATAGCAATCCATAGGTTTTAAGATACTTACTAGTCAGGTACATTCTTAGGCGTTTAATATGGGGTGTTGAGTCCATTTCGTTGAGCAAGGAGTAGCTGTTGTCTATTCCATATTTGGCTTAAGGAACTTTATCTGTGCTCATTTCAATCTCTGGTTTTATGCAGCACCCCAAATCACCTTTACCCTTAAGCAAGCATAAGTTGGTTTTCTAAATTTGAGACCCTGTTCTGTTTTGGAATTCAGTTCCTGTGTAGACAAGTTTACATTCCATGTATTAGTGATATCTTATGATGTTCCTTTTTCTGTGTGACTTATTTCAGTTAGAATCATCGTACCTGAATCCACTCATTATGCTGCTACGGGCCTGATGACATAGATTTCATTGCTGAGTGATACTGCATTGTACGTAAGTACCACAACTTCTTTATCCATTTTTCACTTTCTGTGATATTGAACTTGTAAGGTAAACGAGGTTCTTGTAAACAGAGGCGTCCCAAACTTTGGGGTGGCTGTGTCCTTTTGATTTTAATTTCCCTAAGCTATAGGAACATAAGTGGAAGTTCCCTAGGCTCTGTTGCTTTGTTTTTTAGATGTTTCAGGAAACACCATACACTTCTCCCGAGTGTCTGTTGGCAATTTACATCCCGCCCATCAGCATAACAAGGCTCCCAGTTCTCCATGGCGTGTCCTGCCTTTCTGGATTTTACACTTTTTTCAGATGGCCCTTTTGACCGGGGGGAAGTGAGACTTCATTGTAGTGCAGATTTCCTTTGCAAGCTTGCTTGGTTGGCCAAAAAGGGCGTATGCGTTTTTTCCTGAATATATTCAGGAAAAAACGCATACGCCCTTTTTGGCCAAGTGCATCATTGTGGACGTTCTGCCTCTTTTCCTATGCTTTCAATGCAATTCCAGTCTACCTCCTGAAATCGGTTTCCTGCAATTCTGCCCTGCTTTCAAGTCCTCTTGGCAGCCTTACTTCAGTATATTCTTGGACGATAGCTGTCATTTATAACTCTGCAGGTTTGTGAATTACAGTGCCCCTGAGCTCCTTTCTTCAACTCACTTTCTTGTGAGCTGGCCGCAACACCGCAGGATGGCTTCAGGCCCTAATGTGGTTCCCTCACGGCACGCTGAGCCTTTGGTTTATTTCTCTTCCTGGTGGGAAATGAGAGTTAAATTTGCCCGTCCAGACACCTCCAGCTAGTCTCTCATTGGTTCTCGCAATTACTGTTCATCTTCCGCAGAAATTGCAAACTGGGCCAAACAGGAGGTTAAAGGGACTGACTCTCCAAGTCGGGAGAGTGTTAGTAAAGCGTCTGGAATGTTGCACCCGATTACCAGGGTACGAAAACTGAGACATATTTGAACACGTCTCCCGATCACATGGTTGATCATACTCTGGGTTCCACATGCATGTTTTAGCTGAAGGAAGAATACCTTAAACCTGGGTAGTTGAAACCCGTGGAATGGGTACCATGCAATATGACTTCAAAGGGTCTTCATTTGCTCACCGAACCTCTCCAATCCTATCACTGCTGTGTTTATGCCCCTGTACACATGCTTGATTCTCTTTTGGAGACATAGCAATCCATAGGTTTTAAGATACTTACTAGTCAGGTACATTCTTAGGCGTTTAATATGCGGTGTTGAGTCCATTTCGTTGAGCAAGGAGTAGCTGTTGTCTATTCCATATTTGGCTTAAGGAACTTTATCTGTGCTCATTTCAATCTCTGGTTTTATGCAGCACCCCAACTCACCTTTCCCCTTAAGCAAGCATAAGTTGCTTTTCTAAATTTGAGACCCTGTTCTGTTCTGTAATTCAGTTCCTGTGTAGCCAAGTTTACATTCCGTGTATTACTGATATCTTATGATGTTTCTTTTTCTGTGTGACTTATTTCAGTTAGAATCATGATACCTGGATCCACTCATTGTGCTGCTAAGGGGCTGATGACATAGATTTCATTGCTGAGTGATACTGCATTGTACGTAAATACCACAAGTTCTTTATCCATTTTTCACTTTCTGTGATATTGAACTTGTACGTTAAATGAGGTTCTTGTAAACAGCGGTGTCCCAAACTTTGGGGTGGTTGTGTCTTTTTGATTTTAATTTCCCTAAGCTATAGGACCATAAGTGGAAGTGCTCTAGGCTCTGTTGCTTTGTTTTTTAGATGTTTCAGGAAACACCATACACTTCTCCGGAGTGTCTGTTGGCTGTTTACATCCCTCCCATCAGCATAACAAGGCTCCCAGTTCTCCATGGCCTGTCCTGCCATTCTGGATTTCACACTTTTTTCAGATGGCCCTTTTGACCGGGGGGAAGTGAGACTTCAGTGTAGTGCAGATTTCCTTTGCAAGCTTGCTTGGTTGGCCAAAAACGGCGTATGCGTTTTTTCCTGAATATATTCAGGAAAAAACGCATACGCCCTTTTTGGCCAAGTGCATCATTGTGGACGTTCTGCCTCTTTTCCTATGCTTTCAATGCAATTCCTGTCTACCTCCTGAAATCGGTTTCCTGCAATTCTGCCCCGCTTTCAAGTCCTCTTGGCAGCCTTACTTCAGTATATTTTTGGACGATAGCTGTCATTTCTAACTCTGCAGGTTTGTGAATTACAGTGCCCCTGAGCTCCTTTCTTCAACTCGCTTTCTTGTGACCTGGCCGCAACACTGCAGGATGGCTTCAGGCCCTAATCTGGTTCCGGCACGGCACGCTGAGCCTTTGGTTATTTCCTCTTCCTGGTGGGAAATGAGAGTTAAATTTGCCCGTCCAGACACCTCCAGCTAGTCTCTCATTGGTTCTCCCTATTCCTGTTCATCTTCCGCTGAAATTGCAAATTGGGTCAAACAGGAGGTTAAAGGCGCTGACTCTCCAAGTGGGGAGAGTGTTAGTAAAGCATCTGGAATGTTGCACCCGAGTACCATGGGAGGAAAACTGAGACATATTTGAACACGTCTCCCGTTCACATGGTTGATCATACTCTGGGTTCCACATGCATGTTTTAGCTGAAGGAAGAATACCTTAAACCTGGAGAGTTGAGACCCGTGGAATGGGTACCATGCAATATGACTTCAAAGGGTCTTCATTTGCTCACCGAACCTCTCCAATCCTATCACTGCTGCGTTTATGTCCCTGTACACATGCTTGATTCTCTTTCGGAGACATAGCAATCCATAGGTTTTAAGATACTTACTAGTCAGGTACATTCTTAGGCGTTTAATATGCGGTGTTGAGTCCATTTCATTGAGCAAGGAGTAGCTCTTGTCTATTCCATATTTGGCTTAAGGAACTTTATCTGTGCTCATTTCAATCTCTGGTTTTATGCAGCACCCCAACTCACCTTTCCCCTTAAGCAAGCATAAGTTGGTTTTCTAAATTTGAGACGCTGTTCTGTTTTGGAATTCAGTTCCTGTGTAGCCAAGTTTACATTGTGTGTATTACTGATATCTTATGATGTTTCTTTTTCTGTGTGACTTATTTCAGTTAGAATCATCATACCTGAATCCACTCATTGTGCTGCTAAGGGCCTGATGACATAGATTTCATTGCTGAGTGATATTGCTTTGTAAGTAAATACCACAACTTCTTTATCCATTTTTCACTTTCTGCGATGTTGAACTTGTACTGCTAAACGAGGTTCTTGTAAACAGAGGCGTCCCAAAATTTGGGGTAGCTGTGTCTTTTTGATTTTAATTTCCCTAAGCTATAGGACCATAAGTGGAAGTGCCCTAGGCTCTGTTGCTTTGTTTTTTAGATGTTTCAGGAAACACCATACACTTCTCCCGAGTGTCTGTTGGCAATTTACATCCTGCCCATCAGCATAACAAGGCTCCCAGTTCTCCATGGCCTGTCCTGCCTTTCTGGATTTTACACTTTTTTCAGATGGCCCTTTTGACCGGGGGGAAGTGAGACTTCATTGTAGTGCAGATTTCCTTTGCAAGCTTGCTTGGTTGGCCAAAAAGGGCGTATGCGTTTTTTCCTGTATATATTCAGGAAAAAACACATACACCCTTTTTGGCCAAGTGCATCATTGTGGACGCTCTGCCTCGTTTCCTATGCTTTCAATGCAATTCCAGTCTACCTCCTGAAATTGGTTTCCTGCAATTCTGCCCCGCTTTCAAGTCCTCTTGGCAGCCTTACTTCAGTATACTTTTGGACGATAGCTGTCATTTATAACTCTGCAGGTTTGTGAATTATAGTGCCCCTGAGCTCCTTTCTTCAACTCGCTTTCTTGTGAGATGGCCGCAACACCGCAGGATGGCTTCAGGCCCTAATCTGGTTCCGGCACGGCACGCTGAGCCTTTGGTTATTTCCTCTTCCTGGTGGGAAATGAGAGTTAAATTTGCCCGTCCAGACACCTCCAGCTAGTCTCTCATTGGTTCTCCCTATTCCTGTTCATCTTCCGCAGAAATTGCAAACTGGGCCAAACAGGAGGTTAAAGGCGCTGACTCTCCAAGTGGGGAGAGTGTTAGTAAAGCGTCTGGAATGTTGCACCCGAGTACCAGGGGAGGAAATCTGAGACATATTTGAACACGTCTCCCGTTCACACGGTTGATCATACTCTGGGTTCCACATGCATGTTTTAGCTGAAGGAAGAATACCTTAAACCTGGAGAGTTGAGACCCGTGGAATGGGTACCATGCAATATGACTTCAAAGGGTCTTCATTTGCTCACCGAACCTCTCCAATCCTATCACTGCTGCGTTTATGCCCCTGTACACACGCTTGATTCTCTTTTGGAGACATAGCAATCCATAGGTTTTAAGATACTTACTAGTCAGGTACATTCTTAGGCGTTTAATATGGGGTGTTGAGTCCATTTCGTTGAGCAAGGAGTAGCTCTTGTCTATTCCATATTTGGCTTAAGGAACTTTATCTGTGCTCATTTCAATCTCTGGTTTTATGCAGCACCCCAACTCACCTTTCCCCTTAAGCAAGCATAAGTTGGTTTTCTAAATTTGAGACCCTGTTCTGTTTTGGAATTCAGTTCCTGTGTAGCCAAGTTTACATTCCGTGTATTAGTGATATCTTATGATGTTTCTTTTTCTGTGTGACTTATTTCAGTTAGAATCATCGTACCTGAATCCACTCATTATGCTGCTACGGGCCTGATGACATAGATTTCATTGCTGAGTGATACTGCATTGTACGTAAGTACCACAACTTCTTTATCCATTTTTCACTTTCTGTGATATTGAACTTGTACTGTAAACGAGGTTCTTGTAAACAGAGGCGTCCCAAACTTTGGGGTGGCTGTGTCTTTTTGATTTTAATTTCCCTAAGCTATAGGACCATAAGTGGAAGTGCCCTAGGCTCTGTTGCTTTGTTTTCTAGATGTTTCAGGAAACACCATACACTTCTCCCGAGTGGCTGTTGGCAATTTACATCCCGCCCATCAGCATAACAAGGCTCCCAGTTCTCCATGGCCTGTCCTGCCTTTCTGGATTTTACACTTTTTCAGATGGCCCTTTTGACCGGGGGGAAGTGAGACTTCATTGTAGTGCCGATTTCCTTTGCAAGCTTGCTTGGTTGGCCAAAAAGGGTGTATGCGTTTTTTCCTGAATATATTCAGGAAAAAACGCATACGCCCGTTTTGGCCAAGTGCATCATTGTGGACGTTCTGCCTCTTTTCCTATGCTTTCAATGCAATTCCAGTCTACCTCCTGAAATCGGTTTCCTGCAATTCTGCCCCGCTTTCAAGTCCTCTTGGCAGCCTTACTTCAGTATATTTTTGGACGATACCTGTCATTTATAACTCTTCAGTTTTGTGAATTACAGTGCCCCTGAGCTCCTTTCTTCAACTCGCTTTCTTGTGACCTGGCCGCAACACAGCAAGATGGCTTCAGGCCCTAATCTGGTTCCGGCACGGCACGCTGAGCCTTTGGTTATTTCCTCTTCCTGGTGGGAAATGAGAGTTAAATTTGCCCGTCCAGACACCTCCAGCTAGTCTCTCATTGGTTCTCCCTATTCCTGTTCATCTTCCACAGAAATTGCAAACTGGGCCAAACAGGAGGTTAAAGGCGCTGACTCTCCAAGTGGGGAGGTTGTGAGTAAACCGTCTGGAATGTTGCACCCGAGTACCAGGGGAGGAAAACTGAGACATATTTGAACACGTCTCCCATTCACACGGTTGATCATACTCTGGGTTCCACATGCATGTTTTAGCTGAAGGAAGAATACCTTAAACCTGGAGAGTTGAGACACGTGTAATGGGTACCATGCAATATGACTTCAAAGGGTCTTCATTTGCTCACCGAACCTCTCCAATCCTATCACTGCTGCGTTTATGCCCCTGTACACACGCTTGATTCTCTTTTGGAGACATAGCAATCCATAGGTTTTAAGATACTTACTAGTCAGGTACATTCTTAGGCGTTTAATATGGGGTGTTGAGTCCATTTCGTTGAGCAAGGAGTAGCTCTTGTCTATTCCATATTTGGCTTAAGGAACTTTATCTGTGCTCATTTCAATCTCTGGTTTTATGCAGCACCCCAAATCACCTTTACCCTTAAGCAAGCATAAGTTGGTTTTCTAAATTTGAGACCCTGTTCTGTTTTGGAATTCAGTTCCTGTGTAGACAAGTTTACATTCCGTGTATTAGTGATATCTTATGATGTTCCTTTTTCTGTGTGACTTATTTCAGTTAGAATCATCGTACCTGAATCCACTCATTATGCTGCTACGGGCCTGATGACATAGATTTCATTGCTGAGTGATACTGCATTGTACGTAAGTACCACAACTTCTTTATCCATTTTTCACTTTCTGTGATATTGAACTTGTAAGGTAAACGAGGTTCTTGTAAACAGAGGCGTCCCAAATTTTGGGGTGGCTGTGTCTTTTTGATTTTAATTTCCCTAAGCTATAGGAACATAAGTGGAAGTGCCCTAGGCTCTGTTGCTTTGTTTTTTAGATGTTTCAGGAAACACCATACACTTCTCCCGAGTGTCTGTTGGCAATTTACATCCCGCCCATCAGCATAACAAGGCTCCCAGTTCTCCATGGCGTGTCCTGCCTTTCTGGATTTTACACTTTTTTCAGATGGCCCTTTTGACCGGGGGGAAGTGAGACTTCATTGTAGTGCAGATTTCCTTTGCAAGCTTGCTTGGTTGGCCAAAAAGGGCGTATGCGTTTTTTCCTGAATATATTCAGGAAAAAACGCATACGCCCTTTTTGGCCAAGTGCATCATTGTGGACGTTCTGCCTCTTTTCCTATGCTTTCAATGCAATTCCAGTCTACCTCCTGAAATCGGTTTCCTGCAATTCTGCCCTGCTTTCAAGTCCTC
Organism: Globicephala melas; assembly: GCF_963455315.2. NCBI lineage: Eukaryota > Metazoa > Chordata > Mammalia > Artiodactyla > Delphinidae > Globicephala > Globicephala melas. The sequence goes on from NW_027207212.1 coordinate 2,417,907, forward strand.
TTGGCAGCCTTACTTCAGTATATTCTTGGACGATAGCTGTCATTTATAACTCTGCAGGTTTGTGAATTACAGTGCCCCTGAGCTCCTTTCTTCAACTCACTTTCTTGTGAGCTGGCCGCAACACCGCAGGATGGCTTCAGGCCCTAATGTGGTTCCCTCACGGCACGCTGAGCCTTTGGTTTATTTCTCTTCCTGGTGGGAAATGAGAGTTAAATTTGCCCGTCCAGACACCTCCAGCTAGTCTCTCATTGGTTCTCGCAATTACTGTTCATCTTCCGCAGAAATTGCAAACTGGGCCAAACAGGAGGTTAAAGGGACTGACTCTCCAAGTCGGGAGAGTGTTAGTAAAGCGTCTGGAATGTTGCACATGATTACCAGGGTACGAAAACTGAGACATATTTGAACACGTCTCCCGATCACATGGTTGATCATACTCTGGGTTCCACATGCATGTTTTAGCTGAAGGAAGAATACCTTAAACCTGGGTAGTTGAAACCCGTGGAATGGGTACCATGCAATATGACTTCAAAGGGTCTTCATTTGCTCACCGAACCTCTCCAATCCTATCACTGCTGTGTTTATGCCCCTGTACACATGCTTGATTCTCTTTTGGAGACATAGCAATCCATAGGTTTTAAGATACTTACTAGTCAGGTACATTCTTAGGCGTTTAATATGCGGTGTTGAGTCCATTTCGTTGAGCAAGGAGTAGCTGTTGTCTATTCCATATTTGGCTTAAGGAACTTTATCTGTGCTCATTTCAATCTCTGGTTTTATGCAGCACCCCAACTCACCTTTCGCCTTAAGCATGCATAAGTTGCTTTTCTAAATTTGAGACCCTGTTCTGTTCTGTAATTCAGTTCCTGTGTAGCCAAGTTTACATTCCGTGTATTACTGATATCTTATGATGTTTCTTTTTCTGTGTGACTTATTTCAGTTAGAATCATGATACCTGGATCCACTCATTGTGCTGCTAAGGGGCTGATGACATAGATTTCATTGCTGAGTGATACTGCATTGTACGTAAATACCACAAGTTCTTTATCCATTTTTCACTTTCTGTGATATTGAACTTGTACGTTAAACGAGGTTCTTGTAAACAGCGGTGTCCCAAACTTTGGGGTGGTTGTGTCTTTTTGATTTTAATTTCCCTAAGCTATAGGACCATAAGTGGAAGTGCCCTAGGCTCTGTTGCTTTGTTTTTTAGATGTTTCAGGAAACACCATACACTTCTCCCGAGTGTCTGTTGGCAGTTTACATCCCTCCCATCAGCATAACAAGGCTCCCAGTTCTCCATGGCCTGTCCTGCCATTCTGGATTTTACACTTTTTTCAGATGGCCCTTTTGACCGGGGGGAAGTGAGACTTCAGTGTAGTGCAGATTTCCTTTGCAAGCTTGCTTGGTTGGCCAAAAACGGCGTATGCGTTTTTTCCTGAATATATTCAGGAAAAAACGCATACGCCCTTTTTGGCCAAGTGCATCATTGTGGACGTTCTGCCTCTTTTCCTATGCTTTCAATGCAATTCCTGTCTACCTCCTGAAATCGGTTTCCTGCAATTCTGTCCCGCTTTCAAGTCCTCTTGGCAGCCTTACTTCAGTCTATTTTTGGACGATAGCTGTCATTTCTAACTCTGCAGGTTTGTGAATTACAGTGCCCCTGAGCTCCTTTCTTCAACTCGCTTTCTTGTGACCTGGCCGCAACACTGCAGGATGGATTCAGGCCCTAATCTGGTTCCGGCACGGCACGCTGAGCCTTTGGTTATTTCCTCTTCCTGGTGGGAAATGAGAGTTAAATTTGCCCGTCCAGACACCTCCAGCTAGTCTCTCATTGGTTCTCCCTATTCCTGTTCATCTTCCGCTGAAATTGCAAATTGGGTCAAACAGGAGGTTAAAGGCGCTGACTCTCCAAGTGAGGAGAGTGTTAGTAAAGCATCTGGAATGTTGCACCCGAGTACCATGGGAGGAAAACTGAGACATATTTGAACACGTCTCCCGTTCACATGGTTGATCATACTCTGGGTTCCACATGCATGTTTTAGCTGAAGGAAGAATACCTTAAACCTGGAGAGTTGAGACCCGTGGAATGGGTACCATGCAATATGACTTCAAAGGGTCTTCATTTGCTCACCGAACCTCTCCAATCCTATCACTGCTGCGTTTTTGCCCCTGTACACACACTTGATTCTCTTTTGGAGACATAGCAATCCATAGGTTTTAAGATACTTACTAGTCAGGTACATTCTTAGGCGTTTAATATGGGGTGTTGAGTCCATTTCGTTGAGCAAGGAGTAGCTCTTGTCTATTCCATATTTGGCTTAAGGAACTTTATCTGTGCTCATTTCAATCTCTGGTTTTATGCAGCACCCCAACTCACCTTTCCCCTTAAGCAAGCATAAGTTGGTTTTCTAAATTTGAGACCCTGTTCTGTTTTGGAATTCAGTTCCTGTGTAGCCAAGTTTACATTCCGTGTATTAGTGATATCTTATGATGTTTCTTTTTCTGTGTGACTTATTTCAGTAAGAATCATCGTACCTGAATCCACTCATTATGCTGCTACGGGCCTGATGACATAGATTTCATTGCTGAGTGATACTGCATTGTACGTAAGTACCACAACTTCTTTATCCATTTTTCACTTTCTGTGATATTGAACTTGTACTGTAAACGAGGTTCTTGTAAACAGAGGCTTCCAACCTTTGGGGTGGCTGTGTCTTTTTGATTTTAATTTCCCTAAGCTATAGGACCATAAGTGGAAGTGCCCTAGGCTCTGTTGCTTTGTTTTCTAGATGTTTCAGGAAACACCATACACTTCTCCCGAGTGGCTGTTGGCAATTTACATCCCGCCCATCAGCATAACAAGGCTCCCAGTTCTCCATGGCCTGTCCTGCCTTTCTGGATTTTACACTTTTTTCAGATGGCCCTTTTGACCGTGGGGAAGTGAGACTTCATTGTAGTGCCGATTTCCTTTGCAAGCTTGCTTGGTTGGCCAAAAAGGGCGTATGCGTTTTTTCCTGAATATATTCAGGAAAAAACGCATACGGCCTTTTTGGCCAAGTGCATCATTGTGGACGCTCTGCCTCGTTTCCTATGCTTTCAATGCAATTCCAGTCTACCTCCTGAAATCGGTTTCCTGCAATTCTGCCCCACTTTCAAGTCCTCTTGGCAGCCTTACTTCAATATATTTTTGACGATAGCTGTCATTTATAACTCTGCAGGTTTGTGAATTACAGTGCCCCTGAGCTCCTTTCTTCAACTCGCTTTCTTGTGACCTGGCCGCAACACCGCAGGATGGCTTCAGGCCCTAATCTGGTTCCGGCACGGAACGCAGAGCCTTTGGTTAATTCCTCTTCCTGGTGGGAAATGAGAGTTAAATTTGCCCGTCCAGACACCTCCAGCTAGTCTCTCATTGGTTCTCGCTATTCCTGTTCATCTTCCGCAGAAATTGCAAACTGGGCCAAACAGGAGGTTAAAGGCGCTGACTCTCCAAGTGGGGAGAGTGTTAGTAAAGCGTCTGGAATGTTGCACCCGAGTACCAGGGTACGAAAACTGAGACATATTTGAACACGTCTCCCGTTCACACGGTTGATCATACTCTGGGTTCCACATGCATGTTTTAGCTGAAGGAAGAATACCTTAAACCTGGAGAGTTGAGACCCGTGTAATGGGTACCATGCAATATGACTTCAAAGGGTCTTCATTTGCTCACCGAACCTCTCCAATCCTATCACTGCTGCGTTTATGCCCCTGTACACACGCTTGATTCTCTTTTGGAGACATAGCAATCCATAGGTTTTAAGATACTTACTAGTCAGGTACATTCTTAGGCGTTTAATATGGGGTGTTGAGTCCATTTCGTTGAGCAAGGAGTAGCTCTTGTCTATTCCATATTTGGCTTAAGGAACTTTATCTGTGCTCATTTCAATCTCTGGTTTTATGCAGCACCCCAACTCACCTTTCCCCTTAAGCAAGCATAAGTTGGTTTTCTAAATTTGAGACCCTGTTCTGTTTTGGAATTCAGTTCCTGTGTAGCCAAGTTTACATTCCGTGTATTAGTGATATCTTATGATGTTTCTCTTTCTGTGTGACTTATTTCAGTTAGAATCATCGTACCTGAATCCACTCATTGTGCTGCTAAGGGTCTGATGACATAGATTTCATTGCTGAGTGATACTGCATTGTACGTAAGTACCACAAGTTCTTTATCCATTTTTCACTTTCTGTGATATTGAACTTGTACGGTAAACGAGGTTCTTGTAAACAGAGGCGTCCCAAACTTTGAGGTGGCTGTGTCTTTTTGATTTTAATTTCCCTAAGCTATAGGACCATAAGTGGAAGTGCCCTAGGCTCTGTTGCTTTGTTTTTTAGATGTTTCAGGAAACACCATACACTTCTCCCGAGTGTCTGTTGGCAATTTACATCCCGCCCATCAGCATAACAAGGCTCCCTGTTCTCCATGGCCTGTCCTGCTTTTCTGGATTTTACACTTTTTTCAGATGGCCCGTTTGACCGGGGGAAAGTGAGAACTCATTGTAGTGCAGATTTCCTTTGCAAGCTTGCTTGGTTGGCCAAAAAGGGCGTATGCGTTTTTTCCTGAATATATTCAGGAAAAGACGCATACGCACTTTTTGGCCAAGTGCATCATTGTGGACGTTCTGCCTCTTTTCATATGCTTGAAATGCAGTTCCAGTCTACCTCCTGAAATCGGTTTCCTGCAATTCTGTTCCGCTTTCAAGTCCTCTTGGCAGCCTTACTTCAGTATATTTTTGGAGGATAGCTGTCATTTATAACTCTACAGTTTTGTGAATTACAGTGCCCCTGAGCTCCTTTCTTCAACTCGCTTTCTTGTGAGCTGGCCGCAACACCGCAGGATGGCTTCAGGCTCTAATCGGGTTCCGGCACGGCACGCTGAGCCTTTGGTTATTTCCTCTTCCTGGTGGGAAATGAGAGTTAAATTTGCCCGTCCAGACACCTCCAGCTAGTCTCTCATTGGTTCTCCCTATTCCTGTTCATCTTCCACAGAAATTGCAAACTGGGTCAAACAGGAGGTTAAAGGCGCTGACTCTCCAAGTGGGGAGAGTGTTAGTAAAGCGTCTGGAATGTTGCACCCGAGTACCAGGTGAGGAAAACTGAGACATATTTGAACACGTCTCCCGTTCACACGGTTGATCATACTCTGGGTTCCACATGCATGTTTTAGCTGAAGGAAGAATACCTTAAACCTGGAGAGTTGAGACCCGTGTAATGGGTACCATGCAATATGACTTCAAAGGGTCTTCATTTGCTCACCGAACCTCTCCAATCCTATCACTGCTGCGTTTATGCCCCTGTACACACGCTTGATTCTCTTTTGGAGACATAGCAATCCATAGGTTTTAAGATACTTACTAGTCAGGTACATTCTTAGGCGTTTAATATGGGGTGTTGAGTCCATTTCGTTGAGCAAGGAGTAGCTCTTGTCTATTGCATATTTGGCTTAAGGAACTTTATCTGTGCTCATTTCAATCTCTGGTTTTATGCAGCACCCCAACTCACCTTTCCCCTTAAGCAAGCATAAGTTGGTTTTCTAAATTTGAGACCCTGTTCTGTTTTGGAATTCAGTTCCTGTGTAGCCAAGTTTACATTCCGTGTATTAGTGATATCTTATGATGTTTCTTTTTCTGTGTGACTTATTTCAGTTAGAATCATCGTACCAGAATCCACTCATTATGCTGCTAAGGGCCAGATGACATAGATTTCATTGCTGAGTGATACTGCATTGTACGTAAGTACCACAAGTTCTTTATCCATTTTTCACTCTCTGCGATGTTGAACTTGTACTGTAAATGAGGTTCTTGTAAACAGAGGCGTCCGAAAGTTTGGGGTGGCTGTGTCTTTTTGATTTTAATTTCCCTAAGCTATAGGACCATAAGTGGAAGTGCCCTAGGCTCTGTTGCTTTGTTTCTTAGATGTTTCAGGAAACACCATACACTTCTCCCGAGTGTCTGTTGGCAATTTACATCCCGCCCATCAGCATAACAAGGCTCCCAGTTCTCCATGGCCTGTCCTGCCTTTCTGGATTTTACACTTTTTACAGATGGCCCTTTTGACCGGGGGGAAGTGAGACTTCATTGTAGTGCAGATTTCCTTTGCAAACTTGCTTAGTTGACCAAAAAGTGCGTATGCGTTTTTTCCTGAATATATTCAGGAAAAAACGCATACGCCCTTTTTGGCCAAGTGCATCATTGTGGACGTTCTGCCTCTTTTCCTATACTTTCAATGCAATTCCAGTCTACCTCCTGAAATCGGTTTCCTGCAATTCTGACCCGCTTTCAAGTCCTCTTGGCAGCCATACTTCAGTCTATTTTTGGACGATAGCTGTCATTTATAACTCTGCAGGTTTGTGAATTACAGTGCCCCTGAGCTCCTTTCTTCAACTCGCTTTCTTGTGACCTGGCCGCAACACTGCAGGATGGCTTCAGGCCCTAATCTGGTTCCGGCACGGCACGCTGAGCCTTTGGTTATTTCCTCTTCCTGGTGGGAAATGAGAGTTAAATTTGCCCGTCCAGACACCTCCAGCTAGTCTCTCATTGGTTCTCCCTATTCCTGTTCATCTTCCGCAGGAATTGCAAACTGGGCCAAACAGGAGGTTAAAGGCGCTGACTCTCCAAGTGGGGAGAGTGTTAGTAAAGCATCTGGAATGTTGCACCCGAGTACCAGGGTACGAAAACTGAGACATATTTGAACACGTCTCCCGTTCACACGGTTGATCATACTCTGGGTTCCACATGCATGTTTTAGCTGAAGGAAGAATACCTTAAACCTGGGTAGTTGAAACCCGTGTTATGGGTACCATGCAATATGACTTCAAAGGGTCTTCATTTGCTCACCGAACCTCTCCAATCCTATCACTGCTGCGTTTATGCCCCTGTACACACGCTTGATTCTCTTTTGGAGACATAGCAATCCATAGGTTTTAAGATACTTACTAGTCAGGTACATTCTTAGGCGTTTAATATGGGGTGTTGAGTCCATTTCGTTGAGCAAGGAGTAGCTCTTGTCTATTCCATATTTGGCTTAAGGAACTTTATCTGTGCTCATTTCAATCTCTAGTTTTATGCAGCACCCCAACTCACCTTTCCCCTTAAGCAAGCATAAGTTGGTTTTCTAAATTTGAGACCCTGTTCTGTTTTGGAATTCAGTTCCTGTGTAGCCAAGTTTACATTCCGTGTATTAGTGATATCTTATGATGTTTCTTTTTCTGTGTGACTTATTTCAGTTAGAATCATCGTACCTGAATCCACTCATTATGCTGCTACGGGCCAGATGACATAGATTTCATTGCTGAGTGATACTGCATTGTACGTAAGTACCACAAGATCTTTATCCATTTTTCACTTTCTGCGATGTTGAACTTGTACTGTAAATGAGGTTCTTGTAAACAGAGGCGTCCGAAACTTTGGGGTGGCTGTGTCCTTTTGATTTTAATTTCCCTAAGCTATAGGACCATAAGGGGAAGTGCCCTAGGCTCTGTTGCTTTGTTTCTTAGATGTTTCAGGAAACACCATACACTTCTCCCGAGTGGCTGTTGGCAATTTACATCCCGCCCATCAGCATAACAAGGCTCCCAGTTCTCCATGGCCTGTCCTGCCTTTCTGGATTTTACACTTTTTTCAGATGGCCCTTTTGACCGGGGGGAAGTGAGACTTCATTGTAGTGCAGATTTCCTTTGCAAGCTTGCTTAGTTGACCAAAAAGGGCGTATGCGTTTTTTCCTGAATATATTCAGGAAAAAACGCATACGCCCTTTTTGGCCAAGTGCATCATTGTGGACGTTCTGCCTCTTTTCCTATACTTTCAATGCAATTCCAGTCTACCTCCTGAAATCGGTTTCCTGCAATTCTGCCCCACATTGAAGTCCTCTTGGCAGCCTTACTTCAGTATATTTTTGGACGATAGCTGTCATTTATAACTCTGCAGGTTTGTGAATTACAGAGCCCCTGAGCTCCTTTCTTCAACTCGCTTTCTTCTGAGCTGGCCGCAACACCGCAGGATGGCTTCAGGCCGTAATCTGGTTCCGGCACGGCACGCTGAGCCTTTGGTTAATTCCTCTTCCTGGTGGGAAATGAGAGTTAAATTTGCCCGTCCAGACACCTCCAGCTAGTCTCTCATTGGTTCTCACTATTCCTGTTCATCTTCCGCAGAAATTGCAAACTGGGCCAAACAGGAGGTTAAAGGGACTGACTCTCCAAGTCGGGAGAGTGTTAGTAAAGCGTCTGGAATGCTGCACCCGAGTACCAGGGTATGAAAACTGAGACATATTTGAACACGTCTCCCGATCACATGGTTGATCATACTCTAGGTTCCACATGCATGTTTTAGCTGAAGGAAGAATACCTTAAACCTGGGTAGTTGAAACCTGTGGAATGGGTACCATGCAATATGACTTCAAAGGGTCTTCATTTGCTCACCGAACCTCTCCAATCCTATCACTGCTGCGTTTATGCCCCTGTACACATGCTTGATTCTCTTTCGGAGACATAGCAATCCATAGGTTTTAAGATACTTACTAGTCAGGTACATTCTTAGGCGTTTAATATGCGGTGTTGAGTCCATTTCATTGAGCAAGGAGTAGCTCTTGTCTATTCCATATTTGGCTTAAGGAACTTTATCTGTGCTCATTTCAATCTCTGGTTTTATGCAACACCCCAACTCACCTTTACCCTTAAGCAAGCATAAGTTGGTTTTCTAAATATGAGACCCTGTTCTGTTTTGGAATTCAGTTCCTGTGTAGCCAAGTTTACATTCCGTGTATTAGTGATATCTTATGATGTTTCTTTTTCTGTGTGACTTATTTCAGTTAGAATCATCGTACCTGAATCCACTCATTATGCTGCTACGGGCCTGATGACATAGATTTCATTGCTGAGTGATACTGCATTGTACGTAAGTATCACAAGTTCTTTATCCATTTTTCAGTTTCTGTGATATTGAACTTGTACGGTAAACGAGGTTCTTGTAAACAGAGGCGTCCCAGACTTTGGGGTGGCTGTGTCTTTTTGATTTTAATTTCCCTAAGCTATAGGACCATAAGTGGAAGTGCCCTAGGCTCTGTTGCTTTGTTTTTTAGATGTTTCAGGAAACACCATACACTTCTCCCGAGTGTCTGTTGGCAATTTACATCCCGCCCATCAGCATAACAAGGCTCCCAGTTCTCCATGGCCTGTCCTGCCTTTCTGGATTTTACACTTTTTCAGATGGCCCTTTTGACCGGGGGGAAGTGAGACTTCATTGTAGTGCAGATTTCCTTTGCAAGCTTGCTTGGTTGGCCAAAAAGGGCGTATGCGTTTTTTCCTGAATATATTCAGGAAAAAACGCATACGCCCTTTTTGGCCAAGTGCATCATCGTGGACGTTCTGCCTCTTTTCCTATGCTTTCAATGCAATTCCAGTCTATTTCCTGAAATCGGTTTCCTGCAATTCTGCCCCGCTTTCAAGTCCTCTTGGCAGCCTTACTTCAGTATATTTTTGGACGATAGCTGTCATTTATAGCTCTGCAGGTTTGTGAATTACAGTGCCCCTGAGCTCCTTTCTTCAACTCGCTTTCTTTTGAGCTGGCCGCAACACCGCAGGATGGCTTCAGGCCCTAATCTGGTTCCGGCACGGCACGCTGAGCCTTTGGTTAATTCCTCTTCCTGGTGGGAAATGAGAGTTAAATTTGCCCGTCCATACACCTCCAGCTAGTCTCTCATTGGTTCTCCCTATTCCTGTTCATCTTCCACAGAAATTGCAAACTGGGCCAAACAGGAAGTTAAAGGGACTGACTCTCCAAGTCGGGAGAGTGTTAGTAAAGCGTCTGGAATGTTGCACCCGAGTACCAGGGTACGAAAACTGAGACATATTTGAACACGTCTCCCGATCACATGGTTGATCATACTCTAGTTTCCACATGCATGTTTTAGCTGAAGGAAGAATACCTTAAACCTGCGTAGTTGAAATCCGTGGAATGGGTACCATGCAATATGACTTCAAAGGGTCTTCATTTGCTCACCGAACCTCTCCAATCCTATCACTGCTGCGTTTATGCCCCTGTACACACGCTTGATTCTCTTTCGGAGACATAGCAATCCATAGGTTTTAAGATATTTACTAGTCAGGTACATTCTTAGGCGTTTAATATGCGGTGTTGAGTCCATTTCGTTGAGAAAGGAGTAGCTCTTGTCTATTCCATATTTGGCTTAAGGAACTTTATCTGTGCTCATTTCAATCTCTGGTTTTATGCAGCACCCCAACTCACCTTTCCCCTTAAGCAAGCATAAGTTGGTTTTCTAAATTTGAGACCCTCTTCTGTTCTGTAATTCAGTTCCTGTATAGCCAAGTTTACATTCCGTGTATTGCTGATATCTTATGATGTTTCTTTTTCTGTGTGACCTATTTCAGTTAGAATCATCATACCTGAATCCACTCATTGTGCTGCTAAGGGCCTGATGACATAGATTTCATTGCTGAGTGATATTGCTTTGTAAGTAAATACCACAACTTCTTTATCCATTTTTCACTTTCTGCGATGTTGAACTTGTACTGTAAACGAGGTTCTTGTAAACAGAGGTGTCCCAAACTTTGGGGTGGCTGTGTCTTTTTGATTTTAATTTCCCTAAGCTATAGGACCATAATTGGAAGTGCCCTAGGCTCTGTTGCTTTGTTTTTTAGATGTTTCAGGAAACACCATACACTTCTCCTGAGTGTCTGTTGGCAATTTACATCCCGCCCATCAGCATAACAAGGCTCCCAGTTCTCCATGGCCTGTCCTGCCTTTCTGGATTTTACACTTTTTCAGATGGCCCTTTTGACCGGGGGGAAGTGAGACTTCATTGTAGTGCAGATTTCCTTTGCAAGCTTGCTTGGTTGGCCAAAAAGGGCGTATGCGTTTTTTCCTGAATATATTCAGGAAAAAACGCATACGCCCTTTTTGGCTAAGTGCATCATCGTGGACGTTCTGCCTCTTTTCCTATGCTTTCAATGCAATTCCAGTCTACCTCCTGAAATCGGTTTCCTGCAATTCTGCCCCGCTTTCAAGTCCTCTTGGCAGCCTTACTTCAGTATATTTTTGGACGATAGCTGTCATTTATAGCTCTGCAGGTTTGTGAATTACAGTGCCCCTGAGCTACTTTCTTCAACTCGCTTTCTTTTGAGCTGGCCGCAACACCGCAGGATGGCTTCAGGCCCTAATCTGGTTCCGGCACGGCACGCTGAGCCTTTGGTTAATTCCTCTTCCTGGTGGGAAATGAGAGTTAAATGTGCCCGTCCAGACACCTCCAGCTAGTCTCTCATTGGTTCTCCCTATTCCTGTTCATCTTCCGCAGAAATTGCAAACTGGGCCAAACAGGAAGTTAAAGGGACTGACTCTCCAAGACGGGAGAGTGTTAGTAAAGCGTCTGGAATGTTGCACCCGAGTACCAGGGTACGAAAACTGAGACATATTTGAACACGTCTCCCGATCACATGGTTGATCATACTCTAGGTTCCACATGCATGTTTTAGCTGAAGGAAGAATACCTTAAACCTGCGTAGTTGAAATCCGTGGAATGGGTACCATGCAATATGACTTCAAAGGGTCTTCATTTGCTCACCGAACCTCTCCAATCCTATCACTGCTGCGTTTATGCCCCTGTACACATGCTTGTTTCTCTTTCGGAGACATAGCAATCCATAGGTTTTAAGATACTTACTAGTCAGGTACATTCTTAGGCGTTTAATATGCGGTGTTGAGTCCATTTCGTTGAGCAAGGTGTAGCTCTTGTCTATTCCATATTTGGCTTAAGGAACTTTATCTGTGCTCATTTCAATCTCTGGTTTTATGCAGCACCCCAACTCACCTTTCCCCTTAAGCAAGCATAAGTTGGTTTTCTAAATTTGAGACCCTGTTCTGTTCTTTAATTCAGTTCCTCTGTAGCCAAGTTTACATTCCGTGTATTACTGATATCTTATGATGTTTCTTTTTCTGTGTGACTTATTTCAGTTAGAATCACCATACCTGAATCCACTCATTGTGCTGCTAAGGGTCTGATGACATAGATTTCATTGCTGAGTGATATTGCTTTGTAAGTAAATACCACAACTTCTTTATCCATTTTTCACTTTCTGTGATGTTGAACTTGTACTGTAAACGAGGTTCTTGTAAACAGAGGCATCCCAAACTTTGGGGTAGCTGTGTCTGTTTGATTTTAATTTCCCTAAGCTATAGGACCATAAGTGGAAGTGCCCTAGGCTCTGTTGCTTTGTTTTTTAGATGTTTCAGGAAACACCATACACTTCTCCCGAGTGTCTGTTGGCAATTTACATCCCGCCCATCAGCATAACAAGGCTCCCAGTTCTCCATGGCCTGTCCTGCCTTTCTGGATTTTACACTTTTTTCAGATTGCCCTTTTGACCGGGGGGAAGTGAGACTTCATTGTAGTGCAGATTACCTTTGCAAGCTTGCTTGGTTGGCCAAAAAGAGCGTATGCGTTTTTTCCTGAATATATTCAGGAAAAAACGCATACGCCCTTTTTGGCCAAGTGCATCATTGTGGACGTTCTGCCTCTTTTCCTATGCTTTCAATGCAATTCCAGTCTACCTCCTGAAATCGTTTTCCTGCAGCTCTTCCCCACTTTCAACTCCTCTTGGCAGCCTTACTTCAGTATATTTTTGGAAGATAGCTGTCATTTATAACTCTGCAGGTTTGTGAATTACAGTGCCCCTGAGCTCCTTTCTTCAACTCGCTTCCTTTTGAGCTGGCCGCAACACCGCAGGATGGCTTCAGGCCCTAATCTGGTTCCGGCACGGCACACTGAGCATTTGGTTAATTCCTCTTCCTGGTGGGAAATGAGAGTTAAATTTGCCCGTCCAGACACCTCCAGCTAGTCTCTCATTGGTTCTCGCTATTCCTGTTCATCTTCCGCAGAAATTGCAAACTGGGCCAAACAGGAGGTTAAAGGGACTGACTCTACAAGTCGGGAGAGTGTTAGTAAAGCGTCTGGAATGTTGCACCTGAGTACCAGGGTACGAAAACTGAGACATATTTGAACACGTCTCCCGATCACATGGTTGATCATACTCTAGGTTCCACATGCATGTTTTAGCTGAAGGAAGAATACCTTAAACCTGGGTTGTTGAAACCCTTGGAATGGGTACCTTGCAATATGACTTCAAAGGGTCTTCATTTGCTCACCGAACCTCTCCAATCCTATCACTGCTGTGTTTATGCCCCTGTACACACGCTTGATTCTCTTTCAGAGACATAGCAATCCATAGGTTTTAAGATATTTACTAGTCAGGTACATTCTTAGGCGTTTAATATGCGGTGTTGAGTCCATTTCGTTGAGCAAGGAGTAGCTCTTGTCTATTCCATATTTGGCTTAAGGAACTTTATCTGTGCTCATTTCAATCTCTGGTTTTATGCAGCACCCCAACTCACCTTTCCCCTTAAGCAAGCATAAGTTGGTTTTCTAAATTTGAGACCCTCTTCTGTTCTGTAATTCAGTTCCTGTATAGCCAAGTTTACATTCCGTGTATTGCTGATATCTTATGATGTTTCTTTTTCTGTGTGACTTATTTCAGTTAGAATCATCATACCTGAATCCACTCATTGTGCTGCTAAGGGCCTGATGACATAGATTTCATTGCTGAGTGATATTGCTTTGTAAGTAAATACCACAACTTCTTTATCCATTTTTCACTTTCTGCGATGTTGAACTTGTACTGTAAACGAGGTTCTTGTAAACAGAGGCGTCCCAAACTTCGGGGTGGCTGTGTCTTTTTGATTTTAATTTCCCTAAGCTATAGGACCATAAGTGGAAGTGCCCTAGGCTCTGTTGCTTTGTTTTTTAGATGTTTCAGGAAACACCATACACTTCTCCCGAGTGTCTGTTGGCAATTTACATCCCGCCCATCAGCATAACAAGGCTCCCAGTTCTCCATGGACTGTCCTGCCTTTCTGGATTTTACACTTTTTCAGATGGCCCTTTTGACCGGGGGGAAGTGAGACTTCATTGTAGTGCAGATTTCCTTTGCAAGCTTGCTTGGTTGGCCAAAAAGTGCGTATGCGTTTTTTCCTGAATATATTCAGGAAAAAACGCATACGCCCTTTTTGGCCAAGTGCATCATTGTGGACGTTCTGCCTCTTTTCCTATGCTTTCAATGCAATTCCAGTCTACCTCCTGAAATCGGTTTCCTGCAATTCTGCCCCGCTTTCAAGTCCTCTTGGCAGCCTTACTTCAGTATATTTTTGGACGATAGCTGTCATTTATAGCTCTGCAGGTTTGTGAATTACAGTGCCCCTGAGCTCCTTTCTTCAACTCGCTTTCTTTTGAGCTGGCCGCAACACCGCAGGATGGCTTCAGGCCCTAATCTGGTTCCGGCACGGCACGCTGAGCCTTTGGTTAATTCCTCTTCCTGGTGGGAAATGAGAGTTAAATTTGCCCGTCCATACACCTCCAGCTAGTCTCTCATTGGTTCTCCCTATTCCTGTTCATCTTCCACAGAAATTGCAAACTGGGCCAAACACGAAGTTAAAGGGACTGACTCTCCAAGTCGGGAGAGTGTTAGTAAAGCGTCTGGAATGTTGCACCCGAGTACCAGGGTACGAAAAATGAGACATATTTGAACACGTCCCCCGATCACATGGTAGATCATACTCTAGGTTCAACATGCATGTTTTAGCTGAAGGAAGAATACCTTAAACCTGCGTAGTTGAAATCCGTGGAATGGGTACCATGCAATATGACTTCAATGGGTCTTCATTTGCTCACCGAACCTCTCCAATCCTATCACTGCTGCGTTTATGCCCCTGTACACATGCTTGTTTCTCTTTTGGAGACATAGCAATCCATAGGTTTTAAGATACTTACTAGTCAGGTACATTCTTAGGCGTTTAATATGCGGTGTTGAGTCCATTTCGTTGAGCAAGGTGTAGCTCTTGTCTATTCCATATTTGGCTTAAGGAACTTTATCTGTGCTCATTTCAATCTCTGGTTTTATGCAGCACCCCAACTCACCTTTACCCTTAAGCAAGCATAAGTTGGTTTTCTAAATTTGAGCCCCTGTTCTGTTCTTTAATTCAGTTCCTGTGTAGCCAAGTTTACATTCCGTGTATTACTGATATCTTATGATGTTTCTTTTTCTGTGTGACTTATTTCAGTTAGAATCACCATACCTGAATCCACTCATTGTGCTGCTAAGGGTCTGATGACATAGATTTCATTGCTGAGTGATATTGCTTTGTAAGTAAATACCACAACTTCTTTATCCATTTTTCACTTTCTGTGATGTTGAACTTGTACTGTAAACGAGGTTCTTGTAAACAGAGGCGTCCCAAACTTTGGGGTAGCTGTGTCTGTTTGATTTTAATTTCCCTAAGCTATAGGACCATAAGTGGAAGTGCCCTAGGCTCTGTTGCTTTGTTTTTTAGATGTTTCAGGAAACACCATACACTTCTCCCGAGTGTCTGTTGGCAATTTACATCCCGCCCATCAGCATAACAAGCCTCCCAGTTCTCCATGGCCTGTCCTGCCTTTCTGGATTTTACACTTTATTCAGATGGCCTTTTTGACCGGGGGGAAGTGAAACTTCATTGTAGTGCAGATTTCCTGTGCAAGCTTGCTTGGTTGGCCAAAAAGGGCGTATGCGTTTTTTCCTGAATATATTCAGGAAAAAACGCATACGCCCTTTTTGGCTAAGTGCATCATCGTGGACGTTCTGCCTCTTTTCCTATGCTTTCAATGCAATTCCAGTCTACCTCCTGAAATCGGTTTCCTGCAATTCTGCCCCGCTTTCAAGTCCTCTTGGCAGCCTTACTTCAGTATATTTTTGGACGATAGCTGTCATTTATAGCTCTGCAGGTTTGTGAATTACAGTGCCCCTGAGCTACTTTCTTCAACTCGCTTTCTTTTGAGCTGGCCGCAACACCGCAGGATGGCTTCAGGCCCTAATCTGGTTCCGGCACGGCACGCTGAGCCTTTGGTTAATTCCTCTTCCTGGTGGGAAATGAGAGTTAAATGTGCCCGTCCAGACACCTCCAGCTAGTCTCTCATTGGTTCTCCCTATTCCTGTTCATCTTCCGCAGAAATTGCAAACTGGGCCAAACAGGAAGTTAAAGGGACTGACTCTCCAAGACGGGAGAGTGTTAGTAAAGCGTCTGGAATGTTGCACCCGAGTACCAGGGTACGAAAACTGAGACATATTTGAACACGTCTCCCGATCACATGGTTGATCATACTCTAGGTTCCACATGCATGTTTTAGCTGAAGGAAGAATACCTTAAACCTGCGTAGTTGAAATCCGTGGAATGGGTACCATGCAATATGACTTCAAAGGGTCTTCATTTGCTCACCGAACCTCTCCAATCCTATCACTGCTGCGTTTATGCCCCTGTACACATGCTTGTTTCTCTTTCGGAGACATAGCAATCCATAGGTTTTAAGATACTTACTAGTCAGGTACATTCTTAGGCGTTTAATATGCGGTGTTGAGTCCATTTCGTTGAGCAAGGTGTAGCTCTTGTCTATTCCATATTTGGCTTAAGGAACTTTATCTGTGCTCATTTCAATCTCTGGTTTTATGCAGCACCCCAACTCACCTTTCCCCTTAAGCAAGCATAAGTTGGTTTTCTAAATTTGAGACCCTGTTCTGTTCTTTAATTCAGTTCCTCTGTAGCCAAGTTTACATTCCGTGTATTACTGATATCTTATGATGTTTCTTTTTCTGTGTGACTTATTTCAGTTAGAATCACCATACCTGAATCCACTCATTGTGCTGCTAAGGGTCTGATGACATAGATTTCATTGCTGAGTGATATTGCTTTGTAAGTAAATACCACAACTTCTTTATCCATTTTTCACTTTCTGTGATGTTGAACTTGTACTGTAAACGAGGTTCTTGTAAACAGAGGCATCCCAAACTTTGGGGTAGCTGTGTCTGTTTGATTTTAATTTCCCTAAGCTATAGGACCATAAGTGGAAGTGCCCTAGGCTCTGTTGCTTTGTTTTTTAGATGTTTCAGGAAACACCATACACTTCTCCCGAGTGTCTGTTGGCAATTTACATCCCGCCCATCAGCATAACAAGGCTCCCAGTTCTCCATGGCCTGTCCTGCCTTTCTGGATTTTACACTTTTTTCAGATTGCCCTTTTGACCGGGGGGAAGTGAGACTTCATTGTAGTGCAGATTACCTTTGCAAGCTTGCTTGGTTGGCCAAAAAGAGCGTATGCGTTTTTTCCTGAATATATTCAGGAAAAAACGCATACGCCCTTTTTGGCCAAGTGCATCATTGTGGACGTTCTGCCTCTTTTCCTATGCTTTCAATGCAATTCCAGTCTACCTCCTGAAATCGTTTTCCTGCAGCTCTTCCCCACTTTCAACTCCTCTTGGCAGCCTTACTTCAGTATATTTTTGGAAGATAGCTGTCATTTATAACTCTGCAGGTTTGTGAATTACAGTGCCCCTGAGCTCCTTTCTTCAACTCGCTTCCTTTTGAGCTGGCCGCAACACCGCAGGATGGCTTCAGGCCCTAATCTGGTTCCGGCACGGCACACTGAGCATTTGGTTAATTCCTCTTCCTGGTGGGAAATGAGAGTTAAATTTGCCCGTCCAGACACCTCCAGCTAGTCTCTCATTGGTTCTCGCTATTCCTGTTCATCTTCCGCAGAAATTGCAAACTGGGCCAAACAGGAGGTTAAAGGGACTGACTCTACAAGTCGGGAGAGTGTTAGTAAAGCGTCTGGAATGTTGCACCTGAGTACCAGGGTACGAAAACTGAGACATATTTGAACACGTCTCCCGATCACATGGTTGATCATACTCTAGGTTCCACATGCATGTTTTAGCTGAAGGAAGAATACCTTAAACCTGGGTTGTTGAAACCCTTGGAATGGGTACCTTGCAATATGACTTCAAAGGGTCTTCATTTGCTCACCGAACCTCTCCAATCCTATCACTGCTGTGTTTATGCCCCTGTACACACGCTTGATTCTCTTTCAGAGACATAGCAATCCATAGGTTTTAAGATATTTACTAGTCAGGTACATTCTTAGGCGTTTAATATGCGGTGTTGAGTCCATTTCGTTGAGCAAGGAGTAGCTCTTGTCTATTCCATATTTGGCTTAAGGAACTTTATCTGTGCTCATTTCAATCTCTGGTTTTATGCAGCACCCCAACTCACCTTTCCCCTTAAGCAAGCATAAGTTGGTTTTCTAAATTTGAGACCCTCTTCTGTTCTGTAATTCAGTTCCTGTATAGCCAAGTTTACATTCCGTGTATTGCTGATATCTTATGATGTTTCTTTTTCTGTGTGACTTATTTCAGTTAGAATCATCATACCTGAATCCACTCATTGTGCTGCTAAGGGCCTGATGACATAGATTTCATTGCTGAGTGATATTGCTTTGTAAGTAAATACCACAACTTCTTTATCCATTTTTCACTTTCTGCGATGTTGAACTTGTACTGTAAACGAGGTTCTTGTAAACAGAGGCGTCCCAAACTTCGGGGTGGCTGTGTCTTTTTGATTTTAATTTCCCTAAGCTATAGGACCATAAGTGGAAGTGCCCTAGGCTCTGTTGCTTTGTTTTTTAGATGTTTCAGGAAACACCATACACTTCTCCCGAGTGTCTGTTGGCAATTTACATCCCGCCCATCAGCATAACAAGGCTCCCAGTTCTCCATGGACTGTCCTGCCTTTCTGGATTTTACACTTTTTCAGATGGCCCTTTTGACCGGGGGGAAGTGAGACTTCATTGTAGTGCAGATTTCCTTTGCAAGCTTGCTTGGTTGGCCAAAAAGTGCGTATGCGTTTTTTCCTGAATATATTCAGGAAAAAACGCATACGCCCTTTTTGGCCAAGTGCATCATTGTGGACGTTCTGCCTCTTTTCCTATGCTTTCAATGCAATTCCAGTCTACCTCCTGAAATCGGTTTCCTGCAATTCTGCCCCGCTTTCAAGTCCTCTTGGCAGCCTTACTTCAGTATATTTTTGGACGATAGCTGTCATTTATAGCTCTGCAGGTTTGTGAATTACAGTGCCCCTGAGCTCCTTTCTTCAACTCGCTTTCTTTTGAGCTGGCCGCAACACCGCAGGATGGCTTCAGGCCCTAATCTGGTTCCGGCACGGCACGCTGAGCCTTTGGTTAATTCCTCTTCCTGGTGGGAAATGAGAGTTAAATTTGCCCGTCCATACACCTCCAGCTAGTCTCTCATTGGTTCTCCCTATTCCTGTTCATCTTCCACAGAAATTGCAAACTGGGCCAAACACGAAGTTAAAGGGACTGACTCTCCAAGTCGGGAGAGTGTTAGTAAAGCGTCTGGAATGTTGCACCCGAGTACCAGGGTACGAAAAATGAGACATATTTGAACACGTCCCCCGATCACATGGTAGATCATACTCTAGGTTCAACATGCATGTTTTAGCTGAAGGAAGAATACCTTAAACCTGCGTAGTTGAAATCCGTGGAATGGGTACCATGCAATATGACTTCAATGGGTCTTCATTTGCTCACCGAACCTCTCCAATCCTATCACTGCTGCGTTTATGCCCCTGTACACATGCTTGTTTCTCTTTTGGAGACATAGCAATCCATAGGTTTTAAGATACTTACTAGTCAGGTACATTCTTAGGCGTTTAATATGCGGTGTTGAGTCCATTTCGTTGAGCAAGGTGTAGCTCTTGTCTATTCCATATTTGGCTTAAGGAACTTTATCTGTGCTCATTTCAATCTCTGGTTTTATGCAGCACCCCAACTCACCTTTACCCTTAAGCAAGCATAAGTTGGTTTTCTAAATTTGAGCCCCTGTTCTGTTCTTTAATTCAGTTCCTGTGTAGCCAAGTTTACATTCCGTGTATTACTGATATCTTATGATGTTTCTTTTTCTGTGTGACTTATTTCAGTTAGAATCACCATACCTGAATCCACTCATTGTGCTGCTAAGGGTCTGATGACATAGATTTCATTGCTGAGTGATATTGCTTTGTAAGTAAATACCACAACTTCTTTATCCATTTTTCACTTTCTGTGATGTTGAACTTGTACTGTAAACGAGGTTCTTGTAAACAGAGGCGTCCCAAACTTTGGGGTAGCTGTGTCTGTTTGATTTTAATTTCCCTAAGCTATAGGACCATAAGTGGAAGTGCCCTAGGCTCTGTTGCTTTGTTTTTTAGATGTTTCAGGAAACACCATACACTTCTCCCGAGTGTCTGTTGGCAATTTACATCCCGCCCATCAGCATAACAAGCCTCCCAGTTCTCCATGGCCTGTCCTGCCTTTCTGGATTTTACACTTTATTCAGATGGCCTTTTTGACCGGGGGGAAGTGAAACTTCATTGTAGTGCAGATTTCCTGTGCAAGCTTGCTTGGTTGGCCAAAAAGGGCGTATGCGTTTTTTCCTGAATATATTCAGGAAAAAACGCATACGCCCTTTTTGGCCAAGTGCATCATTGTGGACGTTCTGCCTCTTTTCCTATGCTTTCAATGCAATTCCAGTCTACCTCCTGAAATCGTTTTCCTGCAGTTCTGCCCCACTTTCAAGTCCTCTTGGCAGCCTTACTTCAGTATATTTTTGGAAGATAGCTGTCATTTATAGCTCTGCAGGTTTGTGAATTACAGTGCCCCTGAGCTCCTTTCTTCAACTCGCTTCCTTTTGAGCTGGCCGCAACACCGCAGGATGGCTTCAGGCCCTAATCTGGTTCCGGCACGGCACACTGAGCCTTTGGTTAATTCCTCTTCCTGGTGGGAAATGAGAGTTAAATTTGCCCGTCCAGACACCTCCAGCTAGTCTCTCATTGGTTCTCGCTATTCCTGTTCATCTTCCGCAGAAATTGCAAACTGGGCCAAACAGGAGGTTAAAGGGACTGACTCTCCAAGTCGGGAGAGTGTTAGTAAAGCGTCTGGAATGTTGCACCTGAGTACCAGGGTACGAAAACTGAGACATATTTGAACACGTCTCCCGATCACATGGTTGATCATACTCTAGGTTCCACATGCATGTTTTAGCTGAAGGAAGAATACCTTAAACCTGGGTTGTTGAAACCCGTGGAATGGGTACCTTGCAATATGACTTCAAAGGGTCTTCATTTGCTCACCGAACCTCTCCAATCCTATCACTGCTGCGTTTATGCCCCTGTACACACGCTTGATTCTCTTTCAGAGACATAGCAATCCATAGGTTTTAAGATATTTACTAGTCAGGTACATTCTTAGGCGTTTAATATGCGGTGTTGAGTCCATTTCGTTGAGCAAGGAGTAGCTCTTGTCTATTCCATATTTGGCTTAAGGAACTTTATCTGTGCTCATTTCAATCTCTGGTTTTATGCAGCACCCCAACTCACCTTTCCCCTTAAGCAAGCATAAGTTGGTTTTCTAAATTTGAGACCCTCTTCTGTTCTGTAATTCAGTTCCTGTATAGCCAAGTTTACATTCCGTGTATTGCTGATATCTTATGATATTTCTTATTCTGTGTGACTTATTTCAGTTAGAATCATCATACCTGAATCCACTCATTGTGCTGCTAAGGGCCTGATGACATAGATTTCATTGCTGAGTGATATTGCTTTGTAAGTAAATACCACAACTTCTTTATCCATTTTTCACTTTCTGCGATGTTGAACTTGTACTGTTAACGAGGTTCTTGTAAACAGAGGCGTCCCAAACTTTGGGGTGGCTGTGTCTTTTTGATTTTAATTTCCCTAAGCTATAGGACCATAAGTGGAAGTGCCCTAGGCTCTGTTGCTTTGTTTTTTAGATGTTTCAGGAAACACCATACACTTCTGCCGAGTGTCTGTTGGCAATTTACATCCCGCCCATCAGCATAACAAGGCTCCCAGTTCTCCATGGCCTGTCCTGCCTTTCTGGATTTTACACTTTTTCAGATGGCCCTTTTGACCGGGGGGAAGTGAGACTTCATTGTAGTGCAGATTTCCTTTGCAAGCTTGCTTGGTTGGCCAAAAAGGGCGTATGCGTTTTTTCCTGAATATATTCAGGAAAAAACGCATACGCCCTTTTTGGCTAAGTGCATCATCGTGGACGTTCTGCCTCTTTTCCTATGCTTTCAATGCAATTCCAGTCTACCTCCTGAAATCGTTTTCCTGCAATTCTGCCCCGCTTTCAAGTCCTCTTGGCAGCCTTACTTCAGTATATTTTTGGACGATAGCTGTCATTTATAGCTCTGCAGGTTTGTGAATTACAGTGCCCCTGAGCTACTTTCTTCAACTCGCTTTCTTTTGAGCTGGCCGCAACACCGCAGGATGGCTTCAGGCCCTAATCTGGTTCCGGCACGGCACGCTGAGCCTTTGGTTAATTCCTCTTCCTGGTGGGAAATGAGAGTTAAATTTGCCCGTCCAGACACCTCCAGCTAGTCTCTCATTGGTTCTCCCTATTCCTGTTCATCTTCCGCAGAAATTGCAAACTGGGCCAAACAGGAAGTTAAAGGGACTGACTCTCCAAGTCGGGAGAGTGTTAGTAAAGCGTCTGGAATGTTGCACCCGAGTACCAGGGTACGAAAACTGAGACATATTTGAACACGTGTCCCGATCACATGGTTGATCATACTCTAGGTTTCACATGCATGTTTTAGCTGAAGGAAGAATACCTTAAACCTGCGTAGTTGAAATCCGTGGAATGGGTACCATGCAATATGACTTCAAAGGGTCTTCATTTGCTCACCGAACCTCTCCAATCCTATCACTGCTGCGTTTATGCCCCTGTACACATGCTTGTTTCTCTTTCGGAGACATAGCAATCCATAGGTTTTAAGATACTTACTAGTCAGGTACATTCTTAGGCGTTTAATATGGGGTGTTGAGTCCATTTCGTTGAGCAAGGAGTAGCTCTTGTCTATTCCATATTTGGCTTAAGGAACTTTATCTGTGCTCATTTCAATCTCTGGTTTTATGCAGCACCCCAACTCACCTTTCCCCTTAAGCAAGCATAAGTTGGTTTTCTAAATTTGAGACCCTCTTCTGTTCTGTAATTCAGTTCCTGTATAGCCAAGTTTACATTCCGTGTATTGCTGATATCTTATGATATTTCTTATTCTGTGTGACTTATTTCAGTTAGAATCATCATACCTGAATCCACTCATTGTGCTGCTAAGGGCCTGATGACATAGATTTCATTGCTGAGTGATATTGCTTTGTAAGTAAATACCACAACTTCTTTATCCATTTTTCACTTTCTGCGATGTTGAACTTGTACTGTTAACGAGGTTCTTGTAAACAGAGGCGTCCCAAACTTTGGGGTGGCTGTGTCTTTTTGATTTTAATTTCCCTAAGCTATAGGACCATAAGTGGAAGTGCCCTAGGCTCTGTTGCTTTGTTTTTTAGATGTTTCAGGAAACACCATACACTTCTGCCGAGTGTCTGTTGGCAATTTACATCCCGCCCATCAGCATAACAAGGCTCCCAGTTCTCCATGGCCTGTCCTGCCTTTCTGGATTTTACACTTTTTCAGATGGCCCTTTTGACCGGGGGGAAGTGAGACTTCATTGTAGTGCAGATTTCCTTTGCAAGCTTGCTTGGTTGGCCAAAAAGGGCGTATGCGTTTTTTCCTGAATATATTCAGGAAAAAACGCATACGCCCTTTTTGGCTAAGTGCATCATCGTGGACGTTCTGCCTCTTTTCCTATGCTTTCAATGCAATTCCAGTCTACCTCCTGAAATCGTTTTCCTGCAATTCTGCCCCGCTTTCAAGTCCTCTTGGCAGCCTTACTTCAGTATATTTTTGGACGATAGCTGTCATTTATAGCTCTGCAGGTTTGTGAATTACAGTGCCCCTGAGCTACTTTCTTCAACTCGCTTTCTTTTGAGCTGGCCGCAACACCGCAGGATGGCTTCAGGCCCTAATCTGGTTCCGGCACGGCACGCTGAGCCTTTGGTTAATTCCTCTTCCTGGTGGGAAATGAGAGTGAAATTTGCCCGTCCAGACACCTCCAGCTAGTCTCTCATTGGTTCTCCCTATTCCTGTTCATCTTCCACAGAAATTGCAAACTGGGCCAAACAGGAAGTTAAAGGGACTGACTCTCCAAGTCGGGAGAGTGTTAGTAAAGCGTCTGGAATGTTGCACCCGAGTACCAGGGTACGAAAACTGAGACATATTTGAACACGTGTCCCGATCACATGGTTGATCATACTCTAGGTTTCACATGCATGTTTTAGCTGAAGGAAGAATACCTTAAACCTGCATAGTTGAAATCCGTGGAATGGGTACCATGCAATATGACTTCAAAGGGTCTTCATTTGCTCACCGAACCTCTCCAATCCTATCACTGCTGCGTTTATGCCCCTGTACACATGCTTGTTTCTCTTTCGGAGACATAGCAATCCATAGGTTTTAAGATACTTACTAGTCAGGTACATTCTTAGGCGTTTAATATGGGGTGTTCAGTCCATTTCGTTGAGCAAGGAGTAGCTCTTGTCTATTCCATATTTGGCTTAAGGAACTTTATCTGTGCTCATTTCAATCTCTGGTTTTATGCAGCACCCCAACTCACCTTTCCCCTTAAGCAAGCATAAGTTGGTTTTCTAAATTTGAGACCCTCTTCTGTTCTGTAATTCAGTTCCTGTATAGCCAAGTTTACATTCCGTGTATTGCTGATATCTTATGATATTTCTTATTCTGTGTGACTTATTTCAGTTAGGATCATCATACCTGAATCCACTCATTGTGCTGCTAAGGGCCTGATGACATAGATTTCATTGCTGAGTGATATTGCTTTGTAAGTAAATACCACAACTTCTTTATCCATTTTTCACTTTCTGCGATGTTGAACTTGTACTGTTAACGAGGTTCTTGTAAACAGAGGCGTCCCAAACTTTGGGGTGGCTGTGTCTTTTTGATTTTAATTTCCCTAAGCTATAGGACCATAAGTGGAAGTGCCCTAGGCTCTGTTGCTTTGTTTTTTAGATGTTTCAGGAAACACCATACACTTCTGCCGAGTGTCTGTTGGCAATTTACATCCCGCCCATCAGCATAACAAGGCTCCCAGTTCTCCATGGCCTGTCCTGCCTTTCTGGATTTTACACTTTTTCAGATGGCCCTTTTGACCGGGGGGAAGTGAGACTTCATTGTAGTGCAGATTTCCTTTGCAAGCTTGCCTGGTTGGCCAAAAAGGGCGTATGCGTTTTTTCCTGAATATATTCAGGAAAAAACGCATACGCCCTTTTTGGCTAAGTGCATCATCGTGGACGTTCTGCCTCTTTTCCTATGCTTTCAATGCAATTCCAGTCTACCTCCTGAAATCGTTTTCCTGCAATTCTGCCCCGCTTTCAAGTCCTCTTGGCAGCCTTACTTCAGTATATTTTTGGACGATAGCTGTCATTTATAGCTCTGCAGGTTTGTGAATTACAGTGCCCCTGAGCTACTTTCTTCAACTCGCTTTCTTTTGAGCTGGCCGCAACACCGCAGGATGGCTTCAGGCCCTAATCTGGTTCCGGCACGGCACGCTGAGCCTTTGGTTAATTCCTCTTCCTGGTGGGAAATGAGAGTTAAATTTGCCCGTCCAGACACCTCCAGCTAGTCTCTCAATGGTTCTCCCTATTCCTGTTCATCTTCCGCAGAAATTGCAAACTGGGCCAAACAGGAAGTTAAAGGGACTGACTCTCCAAGTCGGGAGAGTGTTAGTAAAGCGTCTGGAATGTTGCACCCGAGTACCAGGGTACGAAAACTGAGACATATTTGAACACGTGTCCCGATCACATGGTTGATCATACTCTAGGTTTCACATGCATGTTTTAGCTGAAGGAAGAATACCTTAAACCTGCATAGTTGAAATCCGTGGAATGGGTACCATGCAATATGACTTCAAAGGGTCTTCATTTGCTCACCGAACCTCTCCAATCCTATCACTGCTGCGTTTATGCCCCTGTACACATGCTTGTTTCTCTTTCGGAGACATAGCAATCCTTAGGTTTTAAGATACTTACTAGTCAGGTACATTCTTAGGCGTTTAATATGGGGTGTTGAGTCCATTTCGTTGAGCAAGGAGTAGCTCTTGTCTATTCCATATTTGGCTTAAGGAACTTTATCTGTGCTCATTTCAATCTCTGGTTTTATGCAGCACCCCAACTCACCTTTCCCCTTAAGCAAGCATAAGTTGGTTTTCTAAATTTGAGACCCTCTTCTGTTCTGTAATTCAGTTCCTGTGTAGCCAAGTTTACATTCCGTGTATTACTGATATCTTATGATGTTTCTTTTTCTGTGTGACCTATTTCAGTTAGAATCATCATACCTGAATCCACTCATTGTGCTGCTAAGGGCCTGATGACATAGATTTCATTGCTGAGTGATATTGCTTTGTAAGTAAATACCACAACTTCTTTATCCATTTTTCACTTTCTGCGATATTGAACTTGTACTGTAAACGAGGTTCTTGTAAACAGAGGCGTCCCAAACTTTGGGGTGGCTGTGTCTTTTTGATTTTAATTTCCCTAAGCTATAGGACCATAAGTGGAAGTGCCCTAGGCTCTGTTGCTTTGTTTTTTAGATGTTTCAGGAAACACCATACACTTCTCCCGAGTGTCTGTTGGCAATTTACATCCCGCCCATCAGCATAACAAGGCTCACAGTTCTCCATGGCCTGTCCTGCCTTTCTGGATTTTACACTTTTTTCAGATGGCCCTTTTGACCGGGGGGAAGTGAGACTTCATTGTAGTGCAGATTTCCTTTGCAAGCTTGCCTGGTTGGCCAAAAAGGGCGTATGCGTTTTTTCCTGAATATATTCAGGAAAAAACGCATACGCCCTTTTTGGCCAAGTGCATCATTGTGGACGTTCTGCCTCTTTTCCTATGCTTTCAATGCTATTCCAGTCTACCTCCTGAAATCGGTTTCCTGCAATTCTGCCCCGCTTTCAAGTCCTCTTGGCAGCCTTACTTCAGTCTATTTTTGGACGATAGCTGTCGTTTATAACTCTGCAGGTTTGTGAATTACAGTGCCCCTGAGCTCCTTTCTTCAACTCGCTTTCTTTTGAGCTGGCCGCAACACCGCAGGATGGCTTCAGGCCCTAATCTGGTTCCGGCACGGCACGCTGAGCCTTTGGTTAATTCCTCTTCCTGGTGGGAAATGAGAGTTAAATTTGCCCGTCCAGACACCTCCAGCTAGTCTCTCATTGGTTCTCGCTATTCCTGTTCATCTTCCGCAGAAATTGCAAACTGGGCCAAACAGGAGGTTAAAGGGACTGACTCTCCAAGTCGGGAGAGTGTTAGTAAAGCGTCTGGAATGTTGCACCCGAGTACCAGGGGAGAAAAACTGAGACATATTTGAACACGTCTCCCGTTCACATGGTTGATCATACTCTGCGTTCCACATGCATGTTTTAGCTGAAGGAAGAATACCTTAAACCTGGAGAGTTGAGACCCGTGTAATGGGTACCATGCAATATGACTTCAAAGGGTCTTCATTTGCTCACTGAACCTCTCCAATCCTATCACTGCTGCGTTTATGCCCCTGTACACATGCTTGATTCTCTTTCGGAGACATAGCAATCCATAGGTTTTAAGATACTTACTAGTCAGGTACATTCTTAGACGTTTAATATGCGGTGTTGAGTCCATTTCGTTGAGCAAGGTGTAGCTCTTGTCTATTCCATATTTGGCTTAAGGAACTTTATCTGTGCTCATTTCAATCTCTGGTTTTATGCAGCACCCCAACTCACCTTTCCCCTTAAGCAAGCATATGTTGGTTTTCTAAATTTGAGACCCTGTTCTGTTTTGGAATTCAGTTCCTGTGTAGCCAAGTTTACATTCCGTGTATTAGTGATATCTTATGATGTTTCTTTTTCTGTGTGACTTATTTCAGTTAGAATCATCGTACCTGAATCCACTCATTATGCTGCTACGGGCCTGATGACATAGATTTTATTGCTGAGTGATACTGCATTGTACGTAAGTACCACAAGTTCTTTATCCATTTTTCACTTTCTGTGATATTGAACTTGTACGGGAAATGAGGTTCTTGTAAACAGAGGCGTCCCAAACTTTGGGGTGGCTGTGTCTTTTTGATTTTAATTTCCCTAAGCTATAGGACCATAAGTGGAAGTGCCCTAGGCTCTGTTGCTTTGTTTTTTAGATGTTTCAGGAAACACCATACACTTCTCCCGAGTGTCTGTTGGCAATTTACATCCCACCCATCAGCATAACATGGCTCCCAGTTCTCCATGGCCTGTCCTGCCTTTCTGGATTTTACACTTTTTTCAGATGGCCCTTTTGACCGGTGGGAATTGAGACTTCATTGTAGTGCAGATTTCCTTTGCAAGCTTGCTTGGTTGGCCAAAAAGGGCGTATGCGTTTTTTCCTGAATATATTCAGGAAAAAACGCATACGCCCTTTTTGGCCAAGTGCATCATTGTGGACGTTCTGCCTCTTTTCCTATGCTTTCAATGCAATTCCAGTCTACCTCCTGAAATCGTTTTCCTGCAATTCTGCCCCGCTTTCAAGTCCTCTTGGCAGCCTTACTTCATTCTATTTTTGGATGATAGCTGTCATTTATAACTCTGCAGGTTTGTGAATGACAGTGCCCCTGAGCTCCTTTCTTCAACTCGCTTTCTTGTGACCTGGCCGCAACACCGCAGGATGGCTTCGGGCCCTAATCTGGTTCCGGCATGGCACGCTGAGCCTTTGGTTAATTCCTCTTCCTGGTGGGAAATGAGAGTTAAATTTGCCCGTCCAGACACCTCCAGCTAGTCTCTCATTGGTTCTCGCTATTCCTGTTCATCTTCCGCAGAAATTGCAAACTGGGCCAAACAGGAGGTTAAAGGGACTGACTCTCCAAGTCGGGAGAGTGTTAGTAAAGCGTCTGGAATGTTGCACCCGAGTACCAGGGTACGAAAACTGAGACATATTTGAACACGTCTCCCGATCACATGGTTGATCATACTCTAGGTTCCACATGCATGTTTTAGCTGAAGGAAGAATACCTTAAACCTGGGTTGTTGAAACCCGTGGAATGGGTACCATGCAATATGACTTCAAAGGGTCTTCATTTGCTCACCGAACCTCTCCAATCCTATCACTGCTGCATTTATGCCCCTGTACACACGCTTGATTCTCTTTTGGAGACATAGCAATCCATAGGTTTTAAGATACTTACTAGTCAGGTACATTCTTAGGCGTTTAATATGCGGTGTTGAGTCCATTTCGTTGAACAAGGAGTAGCTCTTGTCTATTCCATATTTGGCTTAAGGAAATTTATCTGTGCTCATTTCAATCTCTGGTTTTATGCAGCACCCCAACTCACCTTTCCCCTTAAGCAGGCATAAGTTGGTTTTCTAAATTTGAGACCCTCTTCTGTTCTGTAATTCAGTTCCTGTATAGCCAAGTTTACATTCCGTGTATTGCTGATATCTTATGATATTTCTTATTCTGTGTGACTTATTTCAGTTAGGATCATCATACCTGAATCCACTCATTGTGCTGCTAAGGGCCTGATGACATAGATTTCATTGCTGAGTGATATTGCTTTGTAAGTAAATACCACAACTTCTTTATCCATTTTTCACTTTCTGCGATGTTGAACTTGTACTGTTAACGAGGTTCTTGTAAACAGAGGCGTCCCAAACTTTGGGGTGGCTGTGTCTTTTTGATTTTAATTTCCCTAAGCTATAGGACCATAAGTGGAAGTGCCCTAGGCTCTGTTGCTTTGTTTTTTAGATGTTTCAGGAAACACCATACACTTCTGCCGAGTGTCTGTTGGCAATTTACATCCCGCCCATCAGCATAACAAGGCTCCCAGTTCTCCATGGCCTGTCCTGCCTTTCTGGATTTTACACTTTTTCAGATGGCCCTTTTGACCGGGGGGAAGTGAGACTTCATTGTAGTGCAGATTTCCTTTGCAAGCTTGCCTGGTTGGCCAAAAAGGGCGTATGCGTTTTTTCCTGAATATATTCAGGAAAAAACGCATACGCCCTTTTTGGCTAAGTGCATCATCGTGGACGTTCTGCCTCTTTTCCTATGCTTTCAATGCAATTCCAGTCTACCTCCTGAAATCGTTTTCCTGCAATTCTGCCCCGCTTTCAAGTCCTCTTGGCAGCCTTACTTCAGTATATTTTTGGACGATAGCTGTCATTTATAGCTCTGCAGGTTTGTGAATTACAGTGCCCCTGAGCTACTTTCTTCAACTCGCTTTCTTTTGAGCTGGCCGCAACACCGCAGGATGGCTTCAGGCCCTAATCTGGTTCCGGCACGGCACGCTGAGCCTTTGGTTAATTCCTCTTCCTGGTGGGAAATGAGAGTTAAATTTGCCCGTCCAGACACCTCCAGCTAGTCTCTCAATGGTTCTCCCTATTCCTGTTCATCTTCCGCAGAAATTGCAAACTGGGCCAAACAGGAAGTTAAAGGGACTGACTCTCCAAGTCGGGAGAGTGTTAGTAAAGCGTCTGGAATGTTGCACCCGAGTACCAGGGTACGAAAACTGAGACATATTTGAACACGTGTCCCGATCACATGGTTGATCATACTCTAGGTTTCACATGCATGTTTTAGCTGAAGGAAGAATACCTTAAACCTGCATAGTTGAAATCCGTGGAATGGGTACCATGCAATATGACTTCAAAGGGTCTTCATTTGCTCACCGAACCTCTCCAATCCTATCACTGCTGCGTTTATGCCCCTGTACACATGCTTGTTTCTCTTTCGGAGACATAGCAATCCTTAGGTTTTAAGATACTTACTAGTCAGGTACATTCTTAGGCGTTTAATATGGGGTGTTGAGTCCATTTCGTTGAGCAAGGAGTAGCTCTTGTCTATTCCATATTTGGCTTAAGGAACTTTATCTGTGCTCATTTCAATCTCTGGTTTTATGCAGCACCCCAACTCACCTTTCCCCTTAAGCAAGCATAAGTTGGTTTTCTAAATTTGAGACCCTCTTCTGTTCTGTAATTCAGTTCCTGTGTAGCCAAGTTTACATTCCGTGTATTACTGATATCTTATGATGTTTCTTTTTCTGTGTGACCTATTTCAGTTAGAATCATCATACCTGAATCCACTCATTGTGCTGCTAAGGGCCTGATGACATAGATTTCATTGCTGAGTGATATTGCTTTGTAAGTAAATACCACAACTTCTTTATCCATTTTTCACTTTCTGCGATATTGAACTTGTACTGTAAACGAGGTTCTTGTAAACAGAGGCGTCCCAAACTTTGGGGTGGCTGTGTCTTTTTGATTTTAATTTCCCTAAGCTATAGGACCATAAGTGGAAGTGCCCTAGGCTCTGTTGCTTTGTTTTTTAGATGTTTCAGGAAACACCATACACTTCTCCCGAGTGTCTGTTGGCAATTTACATCCCGCCCATCAGCATAACAAGGCTCACAGTTCTCCATGGCCTGTCCTGCCTTTCTGGATTTTACACTTTTTTCAGATGGCCCTTTTGACCGGGGGGAAGTGAGACTTCATTGTAGTGCAGATTTCCTTTGCAAGCTTGCCTGGTTGGCCAAAAAGGGCGTATGCGTTTTTTCCTGAATATATTCAGGAAAAAACGCATACGCCCTTTTTGGCCAAGTGCATCATTGTGGACGTTCTGCCTCTTTTCCTATGCTTTCAATGCTATTCCAGTCTACCTCCTGAAATCGGTTTCCTGCAATTCTGCCCCGCTTTCAAGTCCTCTTGGCAGCCTTACTTCAGTCTATTTTTGGACGATAGCTGTCGTTTATAACTCTGCAGGTTTGTGAATTACAGTGCCCCTGAGCTCCTTTCTTCAACTCGCTTTCTTTTGAGCTGGCCGCAACACCGCAGGATGGCTTCAGGCCCTAATCTGGTTCCGGCACGGCACGCTGAGCCTTTGGTTAATTCCTCTTCCTGGTGGGAAATGAGAGTTAAATTTGCCCGTCCAGACACCTCCAGCTAGTCTCTCATTGGTTCTCGCTATTCCTGTTCATCTTCCGCAGAAATTGCAAACTGGGCCAAACAGGAGGTTAAAGGGACTGACTCTCCAAGTCGGGAGAGTGTTAGTAAAGCGTCTGGAATGTTGCACCCGAGTACCAGGGGAGAAAAACTGAGACATATTTGAACACGTCTCCCGTTCACATGGTTGATCATACTCTGGGTTCCACATGCATGTTTTAGCTGAAGGAAGAATACCTTAAACCTGGAGAGTTGAGACCCGTGTAATGGGTACCATGCAATATGACTTCAAAGGGTCTTCATTTGCTCACTGAACCTCTCCAATCCTATCACTGCTGCGTTTATGCCCCTGTACACATGCTTGATTCTCTTTCGGAGACATAGCAATCCATAGGTTTTAAGATACTTACTAGTCAGGTACATTCTTAGACGTTTAATATGCGGTGTTGAGTCCATTTCGTTGAGCAAGGTGTAGCTCTTGTCTATTCCATATTTGGCTTAAGGAACTTTATCTGTGCTCATTTCAATCTCTGGTTTTATGCAGCACCCCAACTCACCTTTCCCCTTAAGCAAGCATATGTTGGTTTTCTAAATTTGAGACCCTGTTCTGTTTTGGAATTCAGTTCCTGTGTAGCCAAGTTTACATTCCGTGTATTAGTGATATCTTATGATGTTTCTTTTTCTGTGTGACTTATTTCAGTTAGAATCATCGTACCTGAATCCACTCATTATGCTGCTACGGGCCTGATGACATAGATTTTATTGCTGAGTGATACTGCATTGTACGTAAGTACCACAAGTTCTTTATCCATTTTTCACTTTCTGTGATATTGAACTTGTACGGGAAATGAGGTTCTTGTAAACAGAGGCGTCCCAAACTTTGGGGTGGCTGTGTCTTTTTGATTTTAATTTCCCTAAGCTATAGGACCATAAGTGGAAGTGCCCTAGGCTCTGTTGCTTTGTTTTTTAGATGTTTCAGGAAACACCATACACTTCTCCCGAGTGTCTGTTGGCAATTTACATCCCACCCATCAGCATAACATGGCTCCCAGTTCTCCATGGCCTGTCCTGCCTTTCTGGATTTTACACTTTTTTCAGATGGCCCTTTTGACCGGTGGGAATTGAGACTTCATTGTAGTGCAGATTTCCTTTGCAAGCTTGCTTGGTTGGCCAAAAAGGGCGTATGCGTTTTTTCCTGAATATATTCAGGAAAAAACGCATACGCCCTTTTTGGCCAAGTGCATCATTGTGGACGTTCTGCCTCTTTTCCTATGCTTTCAATGCAATTCCAGTCTACCTCCTGAAATCGTTTTCCTGCAATTCTGCCCCGCTTTCAAGTCCTCTTGGCAGCCTTACTTCATTCTATTTTTGGATGATAGCTGTCATTTATAACTCTGCAGGTTTGTGAATGACAGTGCCCCTGAGCTCCTTTCTTCAACTCGCTTTCTTGTGACCTGGCCGCAACACCGCAGGATGGCTTCGGGCCCTAATCTGGTTCCGGCATGGCACGCTGAGCCTTTGGTTAATTCCTCTTCCTGGTGGGAAATGAGAGTTAAATTTGCCCGTCCAGACACCTCCAGCTAGTCTCTCATTGGTTCTCGCTATTCCTGTTCATCTTCCGCAGAAATTGCAAACTGGGCCAAACAGGAGGTTAAAGGGACTGACTCTCCAAGTCGGGAGAGTGTTAGTAAAGCGTCTGGAATGTTGCACCCGAGTACCAGGGTACGAAAACTGAGACATATTTGAACACGTCTCCCGATCACATGGTTGATCATACTCTAGGTTCCACATGCATGTTTTAGCTGAAGGAAGAATACCTTAAACCTGGGTTGTTGAAACCCGTGGAATGGGTACCATGCAATATGACTTCAAAGGGTCTTCATTTGCTCACCGAACCTCTCCAATCCTATCACTGCTGCATTTATGCCCCTGTACACACGCTTGATTCTCTTTTGGAGACATAGCAATCCATAGGTTTTAAGATACTTACTAGTCAGGTACATTCTTAGGCGTTTAATATGCGGTGTTGAGTCCATTTCGTTGAGCAAGGAGTAGCTCTTGTCTATTCCATATTTGGCTTAAGGAAATTTATCTGTGCTCATTTCAATCTCTGGTTTTATGCAGCACCCCAACTCACCTTTCCCCTTAAGCAGGCATAAGTTGGTTTTCTAAATTTGAGACCCTGTTCTGTTCTGTAATTCAGTTCCTGTGTAGCCAAGTTTACATTCCGTGTATTACTGATATCTTATGATGTTTCTTTTTCTGTGTGACTTATTTCAGTTAGAATCATCATACCTGAATCCACTGATTGTGCTGCTAAGGGCCTGATGACATAGATTTCATTGCTGAATGATATTGCTTCGTAAGTAAATACCACAACTTCTTTATCCATTTTTCACTTTCTGCGATGTTGAACTTGTACGGTAAACGAGGTTCTTGTAAACAGAGGCGTCCCAAACTTTGGGGTGGCTGTGTCTTTTTGATTTTAATTTCCCTAAGCTATAGGACCATAAGTGGAAGTGCCCTAGGCTCTGTTGCTTTGTTTTTTAGATGTTTCAGGAAACACCATACACTTCTCCCGAGTGTCTGTTGGCAATTTACATCCCGCCCATCAGCATAACAAGGCTCCCAGTTCTCCATGGCCTGTCCTGCCTTTCTGGATTTTACACTTTTTTCAGATGGCCCTTTTGACCGGGGGGAAGTGAGACTTCATTGTAGTGCAGATTACCTTTGCAAGCTTGCTTGGTTGGCCAAAAAGAGCGTATGCGTTTTTTCCTGAATATATTCAGGAAAAAACGCATACGCCCTTTTTGGCCAAGTGCATCATTGTGGACGTTCTGCCTCTTTTCCTATGCTTTCAATGCAATTCCAGTCTACCTCCTGAAATCGGTTTCCTGCAATTCTGCCCCGCTTTCAAGTCCTCTTGGCAGCCTTACTTCAGTCTATTTTTGGACGATAGCTGTCATTTATAACTCTGAAGTTTTGTGAATTACAGTGCCCCTGAGCTCCTTTCTTCAACTCGCTTTCTTGTGACCTGGCCGCAACACCGCAGGATGGCTTCAGGCCCTAATCTGGTTCCGGCACGGCACGCTGAGCCTTTGGTTATTTCCTCTTCCTGGTGGGAAATGAGAGTTAAATTTGCCCGTCCAGACACCTCCAACTAGTCTCTCATTGGTTCTCCCTATTCCTGTTCATCTTCCGCAGAAATTGCAAACTGGGCCAAACAGGAGGTTAAAGGCGCTGACTCTCCAAGTGGGGAGAGTGTTAGTAAAGCGTCTGGAATGTTGCACCCGAGTACCAGGGGAGGAAAACTGAGACATATTTGAACACGTCACCCGTTCACACGGTTGATCATACTCTGGGTTCCACATGCATGTTTTAGCTGAAGGAAGAATTCCTTAAACCTGGAGAGTTGAGACCCGTGTAATGGGTACCATGCAATATGACTTCAAAGGGTCTTCATTTGCTCACTGAACCTCTCCAATCCTATCACTGCTGCGTTTATGCCCCTGTACACACGCTTGATTCTCTTTTGGAGACATAGCAATCCATAGGTTTTAAGATACTTACTAGTCAGGTACATTCTTAGGCGTTTAATATGGGGTGTTGAGTCCATTTCGTTGAGCAAGGAGTAGCTCTTGTCTATTCCATATTTGGCTTAAGGAACTTTATCTGTGCTCATTTCAATCTCTGGTTTTATGCAACACCCCAACTCACCTTTCCCCTTAAGCAAGCATAAGTTGGTTTTCTAAATTTGAGTCCCTGTTCTGTTTTGGAATTCAGTTCCTGTGTAGCCAAGTTTACATTCCGTGTATTAGTGATATCTTATGATGTTTCTTTTTCTGTGTGACTTATTTCAGTTAGAATCATCGTAGCTGAATCCACTCATTGTGCTGCTACAGGCCTGATGACATAGATTTCATTGCTACGTGATACTTCATTGTACGTAAGTACCACAAGTTCTTTAACCATTTTTCACTTTCTGTGATGTTGAACTTGTACGGTAAACGAGGTTCTTGTAAACAGAGGCGTCCCAAACTTTGGGGTGGCTGTGTCTTTTTGATTTTAATTTCCCTAAGCTATAGGACCATAAGTCGAAGTGCCCTAAGCTCAGTTGCTTTGTTTTTTAGATGTTTCAGGAAACACCATACACTTCTCCCGAGTGTCTGTTGGCAATTTACATCCCGCCCGTCAGCATAACAAGGCTCCCAGTTCTCCATGGCCTGTCCTGCCTTTCTGGATTTTACACTTTTTTCAGATGGCCCTTTTGACCGGGGGGAAGTGAGACTTCATTGTAGTGCAGATTTCCTTTGCAAGCTTGCTTAGTTGGCCAAAAAGTTCGTATGCGTTTTTTCCTGAATATATTCAGGAAAAAACGCATACGCACTTTTAGGCCAAGTGCGTCATTGTGGACCTTCTGCCTCTTTTCCTATGCTTTCAATGCAATTCCAGTCTACCTCCTGAAATCGGTTTCCTGCAATTCTGCCCCGCTTTCAAGTCCTCTTGGCAGCCTTACTTCAGTCTATTTTTGGACGATAGTTGTCATTTATAACTCTGCAGGTTTGTGAATTACAGTGCCCCTGAGCTCCTTTCTTCAACTCGCTTTCTTGTGACCTGGCCACAACACCGCAGGATGTCTTCAGGCCCTAATCTGGTTCCGGCACGGCACGCTGAGCCTTTGGTTAATTCCTCTTCCTGGTGGGAAATGAGAGTTAAATTTGCCCGTCCAGACACCTCCAGCTAGTCTCTCATTGGTTCTCGCTATTCCTGTTCATCTTCCGCAGAAATTGCAAACTGGGCCAAACAGGAGGTTAAATGGACTGACTCTCCAAGTCGGGAGAGTGTTAGTAAAGCGTCTGGAATGTTGCACTCGAGTACCAGGGTACGAAAACTGAGACATATTTGAACACGTCTCCCGATCACATGGTTGATCATACTCTAGGTTCCACATGCATGTTTTAGCTGAAGGAAGAATACCTTAAACCTGGAGAGTTGAGACCCGTGGAATGGATACCATGCAATATGACTTCAAAGGGTCTTCATTTGCTCACCGAAACTCTCCAATCCTATCACTGCTGCGTTTATGCCCCTGTACGCATGCTTGATTCTCTTTCGGAGACATAGCAATCCATTGGTTTTAAGATACTTACTAGTCAGGTACATTCTTAGGCGTTTAATATGCGGTGTTGAGTCCATTTCGTTGAGCAAGGAGTAGCTCTTGTCTATTCCATATTTGGCTTAAGGAACTTTATCTGTGCTCATTTCAATCTCTGGTTTTATGCAGCACCCCAACTCACCTTTCCCCTTAAGCAGGCATAAGTTGGTTTTCTAAATTTGAGACCGTGTTCTGTTCTGTAATTCGGTTCCTGTGTAGCCAAGTTTACATTCCGTGTATTACTGATATCTTATGATGTTTCTTTTTCTGTGTGACTTATTTCAGTTAGAATCATCATACCTGAATCCACTCATTGTGCTGCTAAGGGCCTGATGACAGATTTCATTGCTGAGTGATATTGCTTTGTAAGTAAATACCACAACTTCTTTATCCATTTTTCACTTTCTGCGATGTTGAACTTGTACTGTAAACGAGGTTCTTGTAAACAGAGGCGTCCCAAACTTTGGGGTGGCTGTGTCTTTTTGATTTTAATTTCCCTAAGCTATAGGACCATAAGTGGAAGTGCCCTAGGCTCTGTTGCTTTGTTTTTTAGATGTTTCAGGAAACACCATACACTTCTCCCGAGTGTCTGTTGGCAATTTACATCCCGCCCATCAGCATAACAAGGCTCCCAGTTCTCCATGGCCTGTCCTGCCTTTCTGTATTTTACACTTTTTTCACATGGCCCTTTTGACCGGGGGGAAGTGAGACTTCATTGTAGTGCAGATTTCCTGTGCAAGCTTGCTTACTTGGCCAAAAAGTGCGTATGCGTTTTTTCCTGAATATATTCAGGAAAAAACGCATACGCCCTTTTAGGCCAAGTGCATCATTGTGGACGTTCTGCCTCTTTTCCTATGCTTTCAATGCAATTCCAGTCTACCTCCTGAAATCGGTTTCCTGCAATTCTGCCCCGCTTTCAAGTCCTCTTGGCAGCCTTACTTCAGTCTATTTTTGGACGATAGTTGTCATTTATAACTCTGCAGGTTTGTGAATTACAGTGCCCCTGAGCTCCTTTCTTCAACTCGCTTTCTTGTGACCTGGCAGCAACACCGCAGGATGGCTTCAGGCCCTAATCTGGTTCCGGCACGGCACGCTGAGCCTTTGGTTAATTCCTCTTCCTGGTGGGAAATGAGAGTTAAATTTGCCCGTCCAGACACCTCCAGCTAGTCTCTCATTGGTTCTCGCTATTCCTGTTCATCTTCCGCAGAAATTGCAAACTGGGCCAAACAGGAGGTTAAAGGGACTGACTCTCCAAGTCGGGAGAGTGTTAGTAAAGCGTCTGGAATGTTGCACCCGATTACCAGGGTACGAAAACTGAGACATATTTGAACACGTCTCCCGATCACATGGTTGATCATACTCTGGGTTCCACATGCATGTTTTAGCTGAAGGAAGAATACCTTAAACCTGGGTAGTTGAAACCCGTGGAATGGGTACCATGCAATATGACTTCAAAGTGTCTTCATTTGCTCACCGAACCTCTCCAATCCTATCACTGCTGCGTTTATGCCCCTGTACACACGCTTGATTCTCTTTCGGAGACATAGCAATCCATAGGTTTTAAGATACTTACTAGTCAGGTACATTCTTAGGCGTTTAATATGCGGTGTTGAGTCTATTTCGTTGAGCAAGGAGTAGCTCTTGTCTATTCCATATTTGGCTTAAGGAACTTTATCTGTGCTCATTTCAATCTCTGGTTTTATGCAGCACCCCAACTCACCTTTCCCCTTATGCAGGCATAAGTTGGTTTTCTAAATTTGAGCCCGTGTTCTGTTCTGTAATTCAGTTCCTGTGTAGCCAAGTTTACATTCCGTGTATTAGTGATATCTTATGATGTTTGTTTTTCTGTGTGACTTATTTCAGTTAGAATCATCATACCTGAATCCACTCATTGTGCTGCTAAGGGCCTGATGACATAGATTTCATTGCTGAGTGATATTGCTTTGTAAGTAAATACCACAACTTCTTTATCCATTTTTCACTTTCTGCGATGTTGAACTTGTACTGTAAACGAGGTTCTTGTAAACAGAGCCGTTCCAAACTTTGGGGTGGCTGTGTCTTTTTGATTTTAATTTCCCTAAGCTATAGGACCATAAGTGGAAGTGCCCTAGGCTCTGTTGCTTTGTTTTTTAGATGTTTCAGGAAACACCATACACTTCTCCCGAGTGTCTGTTGGCAATTTACATCCCGCCCATCAGCATAACAAGGCTCCCAGTTCTCCATGGCCTGTTCTGCCTTTCTGGGTTTTACACTTTTTTCAGATGGCCCTTTTGACCGGGGGGAAGTGAGACTTCATTGTAGTGTAGATTTCTTTACAAGTTTGCTTGGTTGGCCAAAAAGGGCGTATGCGTTTTTTCCTGAATATATTCAGGAAAAAACGCATACGCCCTTTTGGGCCAAGTGCATCATTGTGGACGTTCTGCCTCTTTTCCTATGCTTTCAATGCAATTCCAGTCTACCTCCTGAAATCGGTTTCCTGCAATTCTGCCCCGCTTTCAAGTCCTCTTGGCAGCCTTACTTCAGTATATTTTTGGACGATAGCTGTCATTTATAACTCTGCAGGTTTGTGAATTACAGAGCCCCTGAGCTCCTTTCTTCAACTCGCTTTCTTGTGAGCTGGCCGCAACACCAGAAGATGGCTTCAGGCCCTAATCTGTTTCCGGCATGGCACGCTGAGCTTTTGGTTTATTCCTCTTCCCTGTGGGAAATGAGAGTTAAATTTGCCCGTTCAGACCCCTCCAGCTAGTCTCTCATTGGTTCTCCCTATTCCTGTTCATCTTCTGCAGAAATTGCAAACTGGGCCAAACAGGAGGTTAAAGGCACTGACTCTCCAAGTCGGGAGAGTGTTAGTAAAGCGTCTGGAATGTTGCACCCGAATACCAGGGGACGAAAACTGAGACATATTTGAACACGTCTCCCGATCACACGGTTGATCATACTCTGGGTTCCACATGCATGATTTAGCTGAAGGAAGAATACCTTAAACCTGGAGAGTTGAGACCCGTGTAATGGGTACCATGCAATATGACTTCAAAGGGTCTTCATTTGCTCACCGAACCTCTCCAATCCTATCACTGCTGCATTTATGCTCCAGTACACACGCTTGATTCTCTTAAGGAGACATAGCAATCCCTAGGTTTTAAGATACATACTAGTCAGGTACATTCTTAGGCGTTTAATATGGGGTGTTGAGTCCATTTCGTTGATCAAGGAGTAGCTCTTGTCTATTCCATATTTGGCTTAAGGAACTTTATCTGTGCTCATTTCAATCTCTGGTTTTATACAGCACCCCAACTCACCTTTACCCTTAAGCAAGCATAAGTTGGTTTTCTAAATTTGAGACACTGTTTTGTTTTGGAATTCAGTTCCTGTGTAGCCAAGTTTACATTCCATGTATTAGTGATATCTTATGATGTTTCTTTTTCTGTGTGACTTATTTCAGTTAGAATCATCGTACCTGAATCCACTCATTATGCTGCTACGGGCCTGATGACATAGATTTCATTGCTGAGTGATACTGCATTGTACGTAAGTACCACAAGTTCTTTATCCATTTTTCACTTTCTGTGATATTGAACTTGTACGGTAAACGAGGTTCTTGTAAACAGAGGCGTCCCAAATTTTGGGGTGGCTGTGTCTTTTTGATTTTAATTTCCCTAAGCTATAGGATCATAAGTGGAAGTGCCCTAGGCTCTGTTGCTTTGTTTTTTAGGTGTTTCAGGAAACACCATACACTTCTCCCGAGTGTCTGTTGGCAATTTACATCCCGCCCATCAGCATAACAAGGCTCCCAGTTCTCCATGGCCTGTCCTGCCTTTCTGGATTTTACACTTTTTTCAGATGGCCCTTTTGACCGGTGGGAAGTGAGACTTCATTGTAGTGCAGATTTCCTTTGCAAGCTTGCTTGGTTGGCCAAAAAGGGCGTATGCGTTTTTTCCTGAATATATTCAGGAAAAAACGCATACGCCCTTTTTGGCCAAGTGCATCATTGTGGACGTTCTGCCTCTTTTCCTATGCTTTCAATGCAATTCCAGTCTACCTCCTGAAATCGGTTTCCTGCAATTCTGCCCCGCTTTCAAGTCCTCTTGGCAGCCTTAGGTCAGTATAATTTTGGACGACAGCTGTCATTTATAACTCTGCAGGTTTGTAAATTACAGTGCCCCTGAGCTCCTTTCTTCAACTCGCTTTCTTGTGACCTGGCCGCAACACCGCAGGATGGCTTCAGGCCCTAATCTGGTTCCGG
The DNA here is from genome assembly GCF_963455315.2 of Globicephala melas. Taxonomy (NCBI): domain Eukaryota; kingdom Metazoa; phylum Chordata; class Mammalia; order Artiodactyla; family Delphinidae; genus Globicephala; species Globicephala melas. Next base: position 2,459,132 of record NW_027207212.1, read on the forward strand.
CACGGCACGCTGAGCCTTTGGTTATTTCCTCTTCCTGGTGGGAAATGAGAGTTAAATTTGCCCGTCCAGACACCTCCAGCTAGTCTCTCATTGGTTCTCGCTATTCCTGTTCATCTTCCGCAGAAATTGCAAACTGGGCCAAACAGGAGGTTAAAGGCGCTGACTCTCCAAGTGGGGAGAGTGTTAGTAAAGCGTCTGGAATGTTGCACCCAAGTACCAGGCCAGGAAAACTGAGACATATTTGAACACATATCCCCTTCACACGGTTGATCATACTCTGGGTTCCACATGCATGTTTTAGCTGAAGGAAGAATACCTTAAACCTGGAGAGTTGAGACCCTTGTAATGGGTACCATGCAATATGACTTCAAAGGGTCTTCATTTGCTCACCGAACTTCTCCAATCCTATCACTGCTGCGTTTATGCCCCTGTACACACGCTTGATTCTCTTTTGGAGACATAGCAATCCATAGGTTTTAAGATACTTACTATTCAGGTACATTCTTAGGCGTTTAATATGGGGAGTTGAGTCTATTTCATTGAGCAAGGAATAGCTCTTGTCTATTCCATATTTGGCTTAAGGAAATTTATCTGTGCTCATTTCAATCTCTGGTTTTATGCAGCACCCCAACTCACCTTTCCCCTTAAGCAAGCATAAGTTGGTTTTCTAAATTTGAGACCCTGTTCTGTTTTGGAATTCAGTTCCTGTGTAGCCAAGTTTACATTCCGTGTATTAGTGATATCTTATGATGTTTCTTTTTCTGTGTGACTTATTTCAGTTAGAATCATCGTACCTGAATCCACTCATTATGCTGCTACGGGCCTGATGACATAGATTTCATTGCTGAGTGATACTGCATTGTACGTAAGTACCACAAGTTTTTTATCCATTTTTCACTTTCTGTGATATTGAACTTGTACGGTAAACGAGGTTCTTGTAAACAGAGGCGTCCCAAACTTTGGGGTGGCTGTGTCTTTTTGATTTTAATTTCCCTAAGCTATAGGACCATAAGTGAAAGTGCCCTAGGCTCTGTTGCTTTGTTTCTTAGATGTTTCAGGAAACACCATACACTTCTCCCGAGTGTCTGTTGGCAATTTACATCCCGCCCATCAGCATAACAAGGCTCCCAGTTCTCCATGGCCTGTCCTGCCTTTCTGGATTTTACACTTTTTTCAGATGGCCCTTTTGACCGGGGGGAAGTGAGACTTCATTGTAGTGTAGATTTCCTTTGCAAGCTTGCTTGGTTGACCAAAAAGGGCGTATACGTTTTTTCCTGAATATATTCAGGAAAAAACGCATACGCCCTTTTTGGCCAAGTGCATCATTGTGGACGTTCTGCCTCTTTTCCTATGCTTTCAATGCAATTCCAGTCTACCTCCTGAAATCGGTTTCCTGCAATTCAGCCCCGTTTTCAAGTCCTCTTGGCAGCCTTACTTCAGTCTATTTTTGGACGATAGCTGTCATTTATAACTCTGCAGTTTTGTAAATTACAGTGCCCCTGAGCTCCTTTCTTCAACTCGCTTTCTTGTGACCTGGCCGCAACACTGCAGGATGGCTTCAGGCCCTAATCTGGTTCCGGCACGGCACACTGAGCCTTTGGTTAATTCCTCTTCCTGGTGGGAAATGAGAGTTAAATTTGCCCGTCCAGACACCTCCAGCTAGTCTCTCATTGGTTCTCGCTATTCCTGTTCATCTTCCGCAGAAATTGCAAACTGGGCCAAACAGGAGGTTAAAGGCGCTGACTCTCCAAGTGGGGAGAGTGTTAGTAAAGCGTCTGGAATGTTGCACCCGAGTACCAGGGCAGGAAAACTGAGACATATTTGAACACGTCTCCCGTTCACACGGTTGATCATACTCTGGGTTCCACATGCATGTTTTAGCTGAAGGAAGAATACTTTAAACCTGGAGAGTTGAGACCCGTGGAATGGGTACCATGCAATATGACTTCAAAGGGTCTTCATTTGCTCACCGAACCTGTCCAATCCTATCACTGCTGCGTTTATGCCCCTGTACACACTCTTGATTCTCTTTTGGAGACATAGCAATCCATCGGTTTTAAGATACTTACTAGTCAGGTACATTCTTAGGCGTTTAATATGGGGTGTTGAGTCCATTTCGTTGAGCAAGGAGTAGCTCTTGTCTATTCCATATTTGGCTTAAGGAACTTTATCTGTGCTCATTTCAATCTCTGGTTTTATGCAGCACCCCAACTCACCTTTCCCCTTAAGCAAGCATAAGTTGGTTTTCTAAATTTGAGACCCTGTTCTGTTTTGGAATTCAGTTCCTGTGTAGCCAAGTTTACATTCCGTGTATTAGTGATATCTTATGATGTTTCTTTTTCTGTGTGACTTATTTCAGTTAGAATCATCGTACCTGAATCCACTCATTATGCTGCTACGGGCCTGATGACATAGATTTCTTTGCTGAGTGATACTGCATTGTACGTAAGTACCACAAGTTTTTTATCCATTTTTCACTTTCTGTGATATTGAACTTGTACGGTAAACGAGGTTCTTGTAAACAGAGGCGTCCCAAACTTTGGGGTGGCTGTGTCTTTTTGATTTTAATTTCCCTAAGCTATAGGACCATAAGTGAAAGTGCCCTAGGCTCTGTTGCTTTGTTTCTTAGATGTTTCAGGAAACACCATACACTTCTCCCGAGTGTCTGTTGGCAATTTACATCCCGCCCATCAGCATAACAAGGCTCCCAGTTCTCCATGGCCTGTCCTGCCTTTCTGGATTTTACACTTTTTTCAGATGGCCCTTTTGACCGGTGGGAAGTGAGACTTCATTGTAGTGCAGATTTCCTTTGCAAGCTTGCTTGGTTGGCCAAAAAGTGCGTATGCGTTTTTTCCTGAATATATTCAGGAAAAAAGGCATACGCCCTTTTTGGCCAAGTGCATCATTGTGGACGTTCTGCCTCTTTTCCTATGCTTTCAATGCAATTCCAGTCTACCTCCTGAAATCGGTTTCCTGCAATTCAGCCCCGCTTTCAAGTCCTCTTGGCAGCCTTACTTCAGTCTATTTTTGGACGATAGCTGTCATTTATAACTCTGCAGGTTTGTGAATTACAGTGCCCCTGAGCTCCTTTCTTCAACTCGCTTTCTTTTGAGCTGGCCGCAACACCGCAGGATGGCTTCAGGCCCTAATCTGGTTCCGGCACGGCACGCTGAGCCTTTGGTTATTTCCTCTTCCTGGTGGGAAATGAGAGTTAAATTTGCCCGTCCAGACACCTCCAGCTAGTCTCTCATTGGTTCTCGCTATTCCTGTTCATCTTCCGCAGAAATTGCAAACTGGGCCAAACAGGAGGTTAAAGCCGCTGACTCTCCAAGTGGGGAGAGTGTTAGTAAAGCGTCTGGAATGTTGCACCCAAGTACCAGGCCAGGAAAACTGAGACATATTTGAACACATATCCCCTTCACACGGTTGATCATACTCTGGGTTCCACATGCATGTTTTAGCTGAAGGAAGAATACCTTAAACCTGGAGAGTTGAGACCGTTGTAATGGGTACCATGCAATATGACTTCAAAGGGTCTTCATTTGCTCACCGAACTTCTCCAATCCTATCACTGCTGCGTTTATGCCCCTGTACACACGCTTGATTCTCTTTTGGAGACATAGCAATCCATAGGTTTTAAGATACTTACTATTCAGGTACATTCTTAGGCGTTTAATATGGGGTGTTGAGTCTATTTCATTGAGCAAGGAATAGCTCTTGTCTATTCCATATTTGGCTTAAGGAAATTTATCTGTGCTCATTTCAATCTCTGGTTTTATGCAGCACCCCAACTCACCTTTCCCCTTAAGCAAGCATAAGTTGGTTTTCTAAATTTGAGACCCTGTTCTGTTTTGGAATTCAGTTCCTGTGTAGCCAAGTTTACATTCCGTGTATTAGTGATATCTTATGATGTTTCTTTTTCTGTGTGACTTATTTCAGTTAGAATCATCGTACCTGAATCCACTCATTATGCTGCTACGGGCCTGATGACATAGATTTCATTGCTGAGTGATACTGCATTGTACGTAAGTACCACAAGTTTTTTATCCATTTTTCACTTTCTGTGATATTGAACTTGTACGGTAAACGAGGTTCTTGTAAACAGAGGCGTCCCAAACTTTGGGGTGGCTGTGTCTTTTTGATTTTAAATTCCCTAAGCTATAGGACCATAAGTGAAAGTGCCCTAGGCTCTGTTGCTTTGTTTCTTAGATGTTTCAGGAAACACCATACACTTCTCCCGAGTGTCTGTTGACAATTTACATCCCGCCCATCAGCATAACAAGGCTCCCAGTTCTCCATGGCCTGTCCTGCCTTTCTGGATTTTACACTTTTTTCAGATGGCCCTTTTGACCGGTGGGAAGTGAGACTTCATTGTAGTGCAGATTTCCTTTGCAAGCTTGCTTGGTTGGCCAAAAAGGGCGTATGCCTTTTTTCCTGAATATATTCAGGAAAAAACGCATACGCACTTTTTGGCCAAGTGCATCATTGTGGACGTTCTGCCTCTTTTCCTATGCTTTCAATGCAATTCCAGTCTACCTCCTGAAATCGGTTTCCTGCAATTCAGCCCCGCTTTCAAGTCCTCTTGGCAGCCTTACTTCAGTATATTTTTGGACGATAGCTGTCATTTATAACTCTGCAGGTTTGTGAATTACAGTGCCCTGAGCTCCTTTCTTCAACTCGCTTTCTTGTGACCTGGCCGCAACACCGCAGGATGGCTTCAGGCCCTAATCTGGTTCTGGCACGGTACGCTGAGCCTTTGGTTAATTCCTCTTCCTGGTGGGAAATGAGAGTTAATTTGCCCGACCAGACACCTCCAGCTAGTCTCTCATTGGTTCTCGCTATTCCTGTTCATCTTCCGCAGAAATTGCAAACTGGGCCAAACAGGAGGTTAAAGGGACTGACTCTCCAAGTCGGGAGAGTGTTAGTAAAGCGTCTGGAATGTTGCACCCGAGTACCAGGGTACGAAAACTGAGACATATTTGAACACGTCTCCCGATCACATGGTTGATCATACTCTAGGATCCACATGCATGTTTTAGCTGAAGGAAGAATACCTTAAACCTGGGTAGTTGAAACCCGTGGAATGGGTACCATGCAATATGACTTCAAAGGGTCTTCATTTGCTCACCGAACCTCTCCAATCCTATCACTGCTGCGTTTATGCCCCTGTACACATGCTTGATTCTCTTTCGGAGACATAGCAATCCATAGGTTTTAAGATACTTACTAGTCAGGTACATTCTTAGGCGTTTAATATGCGGTGTTGAGTCCATTTTGTTGAGCAAGGAGTAGCTCTTGTCTATTCCATATTTGGCTTAAGGAACTTTATCTGTGCTCATTTCAATCTCTGGTTTTATGCAGCACCCCAACTCACCTTTCCCCTTAAGCAAGCATAAGTTGGTTTTCTAAATTTGAGACCCTGTTCTGTTCTGTAATTCAGTTCCTCTGTAGCCAAGTTTACATTCCGTGTATTAGTGATATCTTATGATGTTTCTTTTTCTGTGTGACTTATTTCAGTTAGAATCATCATACCTGAATCCACTCATTGTGCTGCTAAGGGCCTGATGACATAGATTTCATTGCTGAGTGATATTGCTTTGTAAGTAAATACCACAACTTCTTTATCCATTTTTCACTTTCTGCGATGTTGAACTTGTACTGTAAACGAGGTTCTTGTAAACAGAGGTGTCCCAAACTTTGGGGTGGCTGTGTCTTTTTGATTTTAATTTCCCTAAGCTATAGGACCATAAGTGGAAGTGCCCTAGGCTCTGTTGCTTTGTTTTTTAGATGTTTCAGGAAACACCATACACTTCTCCCGAGTGTCTGTTGGCAATTTACATCCCGCCCATCAGCATAACAAGGCTCCCAGTTCTCCATGGCCTGTCCTGCCTTTCTGGATTTTACAGTTTTTTCAGATGGCCCTTTTGACCAGGGGGAAGTGAGACTTCATTGTAGTGCAGATTTCCTTTGCAAGCTTGCTTGGTTGGCCAAAAAGGGCGTATGCGTTTTTTCCTGAATATATTCAGGAAAAAACGCATACGCCCTTTTTGGCCAAGTGCATCATTGTGGACGTTCTGCCTCTTTTCCTATGCTTTCAATGCAATTCCAGTCTACCTCCTGAAATCGGTTTCCTGCAATTCTGCCCCGCTTTCAAGTCCTCTTGGCAGCCTTACTTCAGTATATTTTTGGACGATAGCTGTCATTTATAACTCTGCAGGTTTGTGAATTACAGTGCCCCTGAGCTCCTTTCTTCAACTCGCTTTCTTGTGACCTGGCCGCAACACCGCAGGATGGCTTCAGGCCCTAATCTGGTTCTGGCACGGCACGCTGAGCCTTTGGTTAATTCCTCTTCCTGGTGGGAAATGAGAGTTCATTTGCCCGACCAGACACCTCCAGCTAGTCTCTCATTGGTTCTCGCTATTCCTGTTCATCTTCCGCAGAAATTGCAAACTGGGCCAAACAGGAGGTTAAAGGGACTGACTCTCCAAGTCGGGAGAGTGTTAGTAAAGCATCTGGAATGTTGCATCCGAGTACCAGGGTACGAAAACTGAGATATATTTGAACACGTCTCACGATCACATGGTTGATCATACTCTGGGTTCCACATGCATGTTTTAGCTGAAGGAAGAATACCTTAAACCTGGGTAGTTGAAACCCCTGGAATGGGTACCATGCAATATGACTTCAAAGGGTCTTCATTTGCTCACCGAACCTCTCCAATTCTATCACTGCTGCGTTTATGCCCCTGTCCACATACTTGATTCTCTTTCGGAGACATAGCAATCCATAGGTTTCAAGATACTTACTAGTCAGGTACATTCTTAGGCGTTTAATATGCGGTGTTGAGTCCATTTCGTTGAGCAAGGAGTAGCTCTTGTCTATTCCATATTTGGCTTAAGGAACTTTATCTGTGCTCATTTCAATCTCTGGTTTTATGCAGCACCCCAACTCACCTTTCCCCTTAAGCAAGCATAAGTTGGTTTTCTAAATTTGAGACCCTGTTCTGTTCTGTAATTCAGTTCCTCTGTAGCCAAGTTTACATTCCGTGTATTAGTGATATCTTATGATGTTTCTTTTTCTGTGTGACTTATTTCAGTTAGAATCATCATACCTGAATCCACTCATTTTGCTGCTAAGGGCCTGATGACATAGATTTCATTGCTGAGTGATATTGCTTTGTAAGTAAATACCACAACTTCTTTATCCATTTTTCACTTTCTGCGATGTTGAACTTGTACTGTAAACGAGGTTCTTGTAAACAGAGGTGTCCCAAACTTTGGGGTGGCTGTGTCTTTTTGATTTTAATTTCCCTAAGCTATAGGACCATAAGTGGAAGTGCCCTAGGCTCTGTTGCTTTGTTTTTTAGATGTTTCAGGAAACACCATACACTTCTCCCGAGTGTCTGTTGGCAATTTACATCCCGCCCATCAGCATAACAAGGCTCCCAGTTCTCCATGGCCTGTCCTGCCTTTCTGGATTTTACAGTTTTTTCAGATGGCCCTTTTGACCGTGGGGAAGTGAGACTTCATTGTAGTGCAGATTTCCTTTGCAAGCTTGCTTGGTTGGCCAAAAAGGGCGTATGCGTTTTTTCCTGAATATATTCAGGAAAAAACGCATACGCTCTTTTTGGCCAAGTGCATCATTGTGGACGTTCTGCCTCTTTTCCTATGCTTTCAATGCAATTCCAGTCTACCTCCTGAAATCGGTTTCCTGCAATTCTGCCCCGCATTCAAGTCCTCTTGGCAGCCTTACTTCAGTATATTTTTGGACGATAGCTGTCATTTATAACTCTGCAGGTTTGTGAATTACAGTGCCCCTGAGCTCCTTTCTTCAACTCGCTTTCTTGTGACCTGGCCGCAACACCGCAGGATGGCTTCAGGCCCTAATCTGGTTCTGGCACGGCACGCTGAGCCTTTGGTTAATTCCTCTTCCTGGTGGGAAATGAGAGTTCATTTGCCCGACCAGACACCTCCAGCTAGTCTCTCATTGGTTCTCGCTATTCCTGTTCATCTTCCGCAGAAATTGCAAACTGGGCGAAACAGGAGGTTAAAGGGACTGACTCTCCAAGTCGGGAGAGTGTTAGTAAAGCATCTGGAATGTTGCACCCGAGTACCAGGGTACGAAAACTGAGATATATTTGAACACGTCTCCCGATCACATGGTTGATCATACTCTGGGTTCCACATGCATGTTTTAGCTGAAGGAAGAATACCTTAAACCTGGGTAGTTGAAACCCCTGGAATGGGTACCATGCAATATGACTTCAAAGGGTCTTCATTTGCTCACCGAACCTCTCCAATTCTATCACTGCTGCGTTTATGCCCCTGTCCACATACTTGATTCTCTTTCGGAGACATAGCAATCCATAGGTTTCAAGATACTTACTAGTCAGGTACATTCTTAGGCGTTTAATATGCGGTGTTGAGTCCATTTCGTTGAGCAAGGAGTAGCTCTTGTCTATTCCATATTTGGCTTAAGGAACTTTATCTGTGCTCATTTCAATCTCTGGTTTTATGCAGCACCCCAACTCACCTTTCCCCTTAAGCAAGCATAAGTTGGTTTTCTAAATTTGAGACCCTGTTCTGTTTTGGAATTCAGTTCCTGTGTAGCCAAGTTTACATTCCGTGTATTAGTGATATCTTATGATGTTTCTTTTTCTGTGTGACTTATTTTAGTTAGAATCATCGTACCTGAATCTACTCATTATGCTGCTATGGGCCAGATGACATAGATTTCATTTCTGAGTGATACTGCATTGTACGTAAGTACCACAAGTTCTTCATCCATTTTTCACTTTCTGCGATGTTGAACATGTACTGTAAATGAGGTTTTTGTAAACAGAGGCGTCCCAAACTTTGGGGTGGCTGTGTCTTTTTGATTTTAATTTCCCTAAGCTATAGGACCATAAGTGGAAGTGCCCTAGGCTCTGTTGCTTTGTTTTTTCGATGTTTCAGGAAACACCATACACTTCTCCCGAGTGTCTGTTGGCAATTTACATCCCGCCCATCAGCATAACAAGGCTCCCAGTTCTCCATGGCCTGTCCTGCCTTTCTGGATTTTACACTTTTTTCAGATGGCCCTTTTGACCGGGGGGAAGTGAGACTTCATTGTAGTGCAGATTTCCTTTGCAAGCTTGCTTGGTTGGCCAAAAAGGGCGTATGCGTTTTTTCCTGAATATATTCAGGAAAAAACGCATACGCCCTTTTTGGCCAAGTGCATCATTGTGGACGTTCTGCCTCTTTTCCTATGCTTTCAATGCAATTCCAGTCTACCTCCTGAAATCGGTTTCCTGCAATACTGCCCCGCTTTCAAGTCCTCTTGGCAGCCTTACTTCAGTATATTTTTGGACGATAGCTGTCATTTATAACTCTGCAGTTTAGTGAATTACAGTGCCCCTGAGCTCCTTTCTTCAACTCGCTTTCTTGTGAGCTGGCCGCAACACCGCAGGATGGCTTCAGGCCCTAATCTGGTTCCGGCATGGCACGCTGAGCCTTTGGTTAACTCCTCTTCCTGATGGGAAATGAGAGTTAAATTTGCCCGTCCAGACACCTCCAGCTAGTCTCTCATTGGTTCTCGCTATTCCTGTTCATCTTCCGCAGAAATTGCAAACTGAGCCAAACAGGAGGTTAAAGGGACTGACTCTCCAAGTCGGGAGAGTGTTAGTAAAGCGTCTGGAATGTTGCACCCGAGTACCAGGGAACGAAAAGTGAGACACATTTGAACACGTTTCTCGATCACACGGTGGATCATACTCTGGGTTCCACATGCATGTTTTAGCTGAAGGAAGAATCCCTTAAACCTGGAGAGTTGAGACCCATGGAATGGGTACCATGCAATATGACTTCAAAGGGTCTGCATTTGCTCACCGAACCTCACCAATCTTATGAGCCCCAAGTGTCCAGCCTTATGTGTCACCCAGCTCTGGGTGTAGATATGGTAAATGCAGGTTGCATCAGAAGCCTTGAATGAATTACTTAAGTATTGCTCTCTATTTCACTGTCATTGTGTTTTGTTTAAGAAATTTATTTTTAATATGGGATTTAGCTGATTTTCACTGCTTTAATGCCGCTGTACACACTCTTGATTCTCTTACAGAGATATATAAATCCATTGCTTTTATGATTCTTACTAGGCAGGTATATTCCTAGGCGTTGAATATGGGGTGTTGAGTCCATTTCGTTGAGCAAGGAGTAGCTCTTGTCTATTCCATATTTGCCTTATAGAACGTTATCTGTGCTCATTTCAATCTCTGGTTTTATGCAGCACCCCAACTCACCTTTCCCCTTAAGCAAGCATAAGTTGGTTTTCTAAATTTGAGACCCTGTTCTGTTTTGGAATTCAGTTCCTGTGTAGCCAAGTTTACATTCCGTGTATTAGTGATATCTTATGATGTTTCTTTTTCTGTGTGATTTATTTCAGTTAGAATCATCGTACCTGAATCCACTCATTATGCTGCTACGGGACTGATGACATAGATTTCATTGCTGAGTGATACTGCATTGTACGTAAGTACCACAAGTTCTTTATCCATTTTTCACTTTCTGTGATATTGAACTTGTACGGTAAACGAAGTTCTTGTAAACAGAGGCGTCCCAAACTTTGGGGTGGCTGTGTCTTTTTGATTTTAATTTCCCTAAGCTATAGGACCATAAGTGGAAGTGCCCTAGGCTCTGTTGCTTTGTTTTTTAGATGTTTCAGGAAACACCATACACTTCTCCCGAGAGTCTGTTGGCAATTTACATCCCGCCCAACAGCATAACAAGGCTCCCAGTTCTCCATGGCCTGTCCTGCCTTTCTGGATTTTACACTTTTTTCAGATGGCCCTTTTGACCGGGGGGAAGTGAGACTTCATTGTAGTGCAGATTTCCTTTGCAAGCTTGCTTGGTTGGCCAAAAAGGGCGTATGCGTTTTTTCCTGAATATATTCAGGAAAAAAAGCATACGCCCTTTTTGGCCAAGTGCATCATTGTGGACGTTCTGCCTCTTTTCCTATGCTTTCAATGCAATTCCAGTCTACCTCCTGAAATCGGTTTCCTGCAATTCTGCCCCGCTTTCAAGTCCTCTTGGCAGCCTTACTTCAGTATATTTTTGGACGATAGCTGTCATTTATAACTCTGCAGGTTTGTGAATTACAGTGCCCCTGAGCTCCTTTCTTCAACTCGCTTTCTTGTGAGCTGGCCGCAACACCGCAGGATGGCTTCAGGCCCTAATCTGGTTCCGGCATGGCACGCTGAGCTTTTGGTTAATTCCTCTTCCTGGTGGGAAATGAGAGTTAAATTTGCCCGTCCAGACACCTCCAGCTAGTCTCTCATTGGTTCTCGCTATTCCTGTTCATCTTCCGCAGAAATTGCAAACTGGGCCAAACAGGAGGTTAAAGGGACTGACTCTCCAAGTCGGGAGAGTGTTAGTAAAGCGTCTGGAATGTTGCACCCGAGTACCAGGGTACGAAAACTGAGACATATTTGAACACGTCTCCCGATCACATGGTTGATCATACTCTAGGTTCCACATGCATGTTTTAGCTGAAGGAAGAATACCTTAAACCTGGGTAGTTGAAACCCGTGGAATGGGTACCATGCAATATGACTTCAAAGGGTCTTCATTGGCTCACCGAACCTCTCCAATCCTATCACTGCTGCGTTTATGCCCCTGTACACACGCTTGATTCTCTTTTGGAGACATAGCAATCCATAGGTTTTAAGATACTTACTAGTCAGGTACATTCTTAGGTGTTTAATATGGGGTGTTGAGTCCATTTTGTTGAGCAAGGAGTAGCTCTTGTCTATTCCATATTTGGCTTAAGGAACTTTATCTGTGCTCATTTTGATCTCTGGTTTTATGCAGCACCCCAACTCACCTTTCCCCTTAAGCAAGCATAAGTTGGTTTTCTAAATTTGAGACCCGGTTCTGTTCTGTAATTCTGTTCCTGTGTAACCAAGTTTACATTCCGTTTATTACTGATAGCTTATGATGTTTCTTTTTCTGTGTGACTTATTTCAGTTAGAATCATCATACCTGAATCCACTCATTGTGCTGCTAAGGGCCTGATGACGTAGATTTCATTGCTGAGTGATATTGCTTTGTAAGTAAATACCACAACTTCTTTATCCATTTTTCACTTTCTGCGATGTTGAACTTGTACTGTAAACGAGGTTCTTGTAAACAGAGGCGTCCCAAACTTTGGGGTGGCTGTGTCTTTTTGATTTTAATTTCCCTAAGCTATAGGACCATAAGTGGAAGTGCCCTAGGCTCTGTTGCTTTGTTTTTTAGATGTTTCAGGAAACACCATACACTTTCCCGAGTGTCTGTTGGCAATGTACATCCCGCCCATCAGCATAACAAGGCTCCCAGTTCTCCATGGCCTGTCCTGCCTTTCTGGATTTTACACTTTTTCAGATGGCCCTTTTGACCGGGGGGAAGTGAGACTTCATTGTAGTGCAGATTTCCTTTGCAAGTTTTCTTGGTTGGCCAAAAAGAGCGTTTGCGTTTTTTCCTGAATATATTCAGAAAAAAACGAATACGCCCTTTTTGGCCAAGTGCATCATTGTGGACGTTCTGCCTCTTTTCCTATGCTTTCACTGCAATTGCAGTCTACCTCCTGAAATCGGTTTCCTGCAAGTCTGCCCCGCTTTCAAGTCTTCTTGGCAGCCTTACTTCAGTATATTTTTGGACGATAGCTGTCATTTATAACTCTGCAGGTTTGTGAATTACAGTGCCCCTGAGCTCCTTTCTTCAACTCGCTTTCTTTTGAGCTGGCCGCAACACCGCAGGATGGCTTCAGGCCCTAATCTGGTTCCGGCACGGCACGCTGAACCTTTGGTTAATTCCTCTTCCTGGTGGGAAATGAGAGTTAAATTTGCCCGTTCAGACACCTCCAGCTAGTCTCTCATTGGTTCTCGCTATTCCTGTTCATCTTCCGCAGAAATTGCAAACTGGGCCAAACAGGAGGTTAAAGGGACTGACTCTCCAAGTCGGGAGAGTGTTAGTAAAGCGTCTGGAATGTTGCACCCGAGTACCAGGGGAGGAAATCTGAGACATATTTGAACACGTCTCCCGTTCACATGGTTGATCATACTCTGGGTTCCACATGCATGTTTTAGCTGAAGGAAGAATACCTTAAACCTGGAGAGTTGAGACCCATGTATTGGGTACCATGCAATATGACTTCAAAGGGTCTTCATTTGCTCACCGAACCTGTCCAATCCTATCACTACTGCGTTTATGCCCCTGTACACACGCTTGATTCTCTTTTGGAGACATAGCAATCCAGGGGTTTTAAGATACTTACTAGTCAGGTACATTCTTAGGCGTTTAATATGGGGTGTTGAGTCCATTTCGTTAAGCAAGGAGTAGCTCTTGTCTATTCCATATTTGGCTTAAGGAACTTTATCTGTGCTCATTTCAATCTCTGGTTTTATGCAGCACCCCAACTCACCTTTCCCCTTAAGCAAGCATAAGTTGGTTTTCTAAATTTGAGACCCTGTTCTGTTTTAGAATTCAGTTCCTGTGTAGCCAAGTTTACATTAGTGTATTAGTGATATCTTATGATGTTTCTTTTTCTGTGTGACTTATTTCAGTTAGAATCATCGTACCTGAATCCACTCATTATGCTTCTACGGGCCTGATGACATAGATTTCATTGCTGAGTGATACTGCATTGTACGTAAGTACCACAAGTTCTTTATCCATTTTTCACTTTCTGTGATATTGAACTTCTACGGTAAACGAGGTTCTTGTAAACAGAGGCGTCCCAAACATTGGGGTGGCTGTATCTTTTTGATTTTAATTTCCCTAAGCTATAGGACCATAAGTGGAAGTGCCCTAGGCTCTGTTGCTTTGTTTTTTAGATGTTTCAGGAAACACCATACACTTCTCCCGAGTGGCTGTTGGCAATTTACATCCCGCCCATCAGCATAACAAGGCTCCCAGTTCTCCATGGCCTGTCCTGCCTTTCTGGATTTTACACTTTTTTCAGATGGCCTTTTGACCGGGGGGAAGTGAGACTTCATTGTAGTGCAGATTTCCTTTGCAAGCTTGCTTGGTTGGCCAAAAAGGGCGTATGCGTTTTTTCCTGAATATATTCAGGAAAAAACGCATACGCCCTTTTTGGCCAAGTGCATCATTGTGGACGTTCTGCCTCTTTTCCTATGCTTTCAATGCAATTCCAGTCTACCTCCTGTAATCGGTTTCCTGCAATTCTGCCCCGCTTTCGAGTCCTCTTGGCAGCCTTACTTCAGTATATTTTTGGACGATAGCTGTCATTTATAACTCTGCAGGTTTGTGAATTACAGTGCCCCTGAGCTCCTTTCTTCAACTCGCTTTCCTGTGACCTGGCCGCAACACCGCAGGATGGCTTCAGGCCCTAATCTGGTTCCGGCACGGCACGCTGAGCCTTTGGTTATGTCCTCTTCCTGGTGGGAAATGAGAGTTAAATTTGCCCGTCCAGACACCTCCAGCTAGTCTCTCATTGTTTCTCCCTATTCCTGTTCATCTTCCGCAGAAATTGCAAACTGGGCCAAACAGGAGGTTAAAGGGACTGACTCTCCAAGTCGGGAGAGTGTTAGTAAAGCGTCTGGAATGTTGCACCCGAGTACCAGGGGACGAAAACTGAGACATATTTGAACACGTCTCCCGTTCACACAGTTGATCATACTCTGGGTTCCACATGCATGTTTTAGCTGAAGGAAGAATACCTTAAACCTAGGTAGTTGAAACCCTTGGAAAGGGTACCATGCAATATGACTTCAAAGGGTCTTCATTTGCTCACCGAACCTCTCCAATCCTATCACTGCTGCGTTTATGCCCCTGTTCACACGCTTGATTCTCTTTTGGAGACATAGCAATCCATAGGTTTTAAGATACTTACTAGTCAGGTACATCCTTAGGCGTTTAATATGGGGTGTTGAGTCCATTTCGTTGAGCAAGGAGTAGCTCTTGTCTATTCCATATTTGGCTTAAGGAACTTTATCTGTGCTCATTTCAATCTCTGGTTTTATGCAGCACCCCAACTCACCTTTCCCCTTAAGCAAGCAGAATTTGGTTTTCTAAATTTGAGACCCGGTTCTGTTCTGTAATTCAGTTCCTGTGTAGCCAAGTTTACATTCCGTGTATTACTGATATCTTATGATGTTCCTTTATCTGTGTGACTTATTTCAGTTAGAATCATTGTACCTGAATCCACTCATTATGCTGCTACGTGCCTGATGACATAGATGTCATTGCTGAGTGATACTGCATTGTACGTAAGTACCACAAGTTTTTCATCCATTTTTCACTTTCCGTGATATTGAACTTGTACGGTAAACGAGGTTCTTGTAAACAGAGGCGTCCCAAACTTTGGGGTGGCTGTGTCTTTTTGATTTTAAATTCCCTAAGCTATAGGTCCATAAGTGGAAGTGCCCTAGGCTCTGTTGCTTTGTTTTTTAGATGTTTCAGGAAACACCATACACTTCTCCCGAGTGTCTGTTGGCAATTTACATCCCGCCCATCAGCATAAGAAGGCTCCCAGTTCTCCATGGCCTGTCCTGCCTTTCTGGATTTTACACTTTTTTCAGATGGCCCTTTTGACCGGGGGGAAGTGAGACTTCATTGTAGTGCAGATTTCCTTTGCAAGCTTGCTTGGTTGGCCAAAAAGGGCGTATGCGTTTTTTCCTGAATATATTCAGGAAAAAACGCATACGCCCTTTTTGGCCAAGTGCATCATTGTGGACGTTCTGCCTCTTTTCCTATGCTTTCAATGCAATTCCAGTCTACCTCCTGAAATCGGTTTCCTGCAATTCTGCCCCGCTTTCAAGTCCTCTTGGCAGCCTTACTTCAGTATATTTTTGGACGATAGCTGTCATTTATAACTCTGCAGGTTTGTGAATTACAGTGCCCCTGAGCTCCTTTCTTCAACTCGCTTTCTTTTGAGCTGACCGCAACACCGCAGGATGGCTTCAGGCCCTAATCTGCTTCCGGCACGGCATGCTGAGCCTTTGGTTTATTCCTCTTCCCTGTGGGAAATGAGAGTTAAATTTGCCCGTCCAGACACCTCCAGCTAGTCTTTCATTGGTTCTCGCTATTCCTGTTCATCTTCCGCAGAAATTGCAAACTGAGCCAAACAGGAGGTTAAAGGGACTGACTCTCCAAGTCGGGAGAGTGTTAGTAAAGCGTCTGGAATGTTGCACCCGAGTACCAGGGAACGAAAAGTGAGACACATTTGAACACGTTTCTCGATCACACGGTGGATCATACTCTGGGTTCCACATGCATGTTTTAGCTGAAGGAAGAATCCCTTAAACCTGGAGAGTTGAGACCCATGGAATGGGTACCATGCAATATGACTTCAAAGGGTCTGCATTTGCTCACCGAACCTCACCAATCTTATGAGCCCCAAGTGTCCAGCCTTATGTGTCACCCAGCTCTGGGTGTAGATATGGTAAATGCAGGTTGCATCAGAAGCCTTGAATGAATTACTTAAGTATTGCTCTCTATTTCACTGTCATTGTGTTTTGTTTAAGAAATTTATTTTTAATATGGGATTTAGCTGATTTTCACTGCTTTAATGCCGCTGTACACACTCTTGATTCTCTTACAGAGATATATAAATCCATTGCTTTTATGATTCTTACTAGGCAGGTATATTCCTAGGCGTTGAATATGGGGTGTTGAGTCCATTTCGTTGAGCAAGGAGTAGCTCTTGTCTATTCCATATTTGCCTTATAGAACGTTATCTGTGCTCATTTCAATCTCTGGTTTTATGCAGCACCCCAACTCACCTTTCCCCTTAAGCAAGCATAAGTTGGTTTTCTAAATTTGAGACCCTGTTCTGTTTTGGAATTCAGTTCCTGTGTAGCCAAGTTTACATTCCGTGTATTAGTGATATCTTATGATGTTTCTTTTTCTGTGTGATTTATTTCAGTTAGAATCATCGTACCTGAATCCACTCATTATGCTGCTACGGGACTGATGACATAGATTTCATTGCTGAGTGATACTGCATTGTACGTAAGTACCACAAGTTCTTTATCCATTTTTCACTTTCTGTGATATTGAACTTGTACGGTAAACGAAGTTCTTGTAAACAGAGGCGTCCCAAACTTTGGGGTGGCTGTGTCTTTTTGATTTTAATTTCCCTAAGCTATAGGACCATAAGTGGAAGTGCCCTAGGCTCTGTTGCTTTGTTTTTTAGATGTTTCAGGAAACACCATACACTTCTCCCGAGAGTCTGTTGGCAATTTACATCCCGCCCAACAGCATAACAAGGCTCCCAGTTCTCCATGGCCTGTCCTGCCTTTCTGGATTTTACACTTTTTTCAGATGGCCCTTTTGACCGGGGGGAAGTGAGACTTCATTGTAGTGCAGATTTCCTTTGCAAGCTTGCTTGGTTGGCCAAAAAGGGCGTATGCGTTTTTTCCTGAATATATTCAGGAAAAAACGCATACGCCCTTTTTGGCCAAGTGCATCATTGTGGACGTTCTGCCTCTTTTCCTATGCTTTCAATGCAATTCCAGTCTACCTCCTGAAATCGGTTTCCTGCAATTCTGCCCCGCTTTCAAGTCCTCTTGGCAGCCTTACTTCAGTATATTTTTGGACGATAGCTGTCATTTATAACTCTGCAGGTTTGTGAATTACAGTGCCCCTGAGCTCCTTTCTTCAACTCGCTTTCTTGTGAGCTGGCCGCAACACCGCAGGATGGCTTCAGGCCCTAATCTGGTTCCGGCATGGCACGCTGAGCTTTTGGTTAATTCCTCTTCCTGGTGGGAAATGAGAGTTAAATTTGCCCGTCCAGACACCTCCAGCTAGTCTCTCATTGGTTCTCGCTATTCCTGTTCATCTTCCGCAGAAATTGCAAACTGGGCCAAACAGGAGGTTAAAGGGACTGACTCTCCAAGTCGGGAGAGTGTTAGTAAAGCGTCTGGAATGTTGCACCCGAGTACCAGGGTACGAAAACTGAGACATATTTGAACACGTCTCCCGATCACATGGTTGATCATACTCTAGGTTCCACATGCATGTTTTAGCTGAAGGAAGAATACCTTAAACCTGGGTAGTTGAAACCCGTGGAATGGGTACCATGCAATATGACTTCAAAGGGTCTTCATTGGCTCACCGAACCTCTCCAATCCTATCACTGCTGCGTTTATGCCCCTGTACACACGCTTGATTCTCTTTTGGAGACATAGCAATCCATAGGTTTTAAGATACTTACTAGTCAGGTACATTCTTAGGTGTTTAATATGGGGTGTTGAGTCCATTTTGTTGAGCAAGGAGTAGCTCTTGTCTATTCCATATTTGGCTTAAGGAACTTTATCTGTGCTCATTTCGATCTCTGGTTTTATGCAGCACCCCAACTCACCTTTCCCCTTAAGCAAGCATAAGTTGGTTTTCTAAATTTGAGACCCGGTTCTGTTCTGTAATTCTGTTCCTGTGTAACCAAGTTTACATTCCGTTTATTACTGATAGCTTATGATGTTTCTTTTTCTGTGTGACTTATTTCAGTTAGAATCATCATACCTGAATCCACTCATTGTGCTGCTAAGGGCCTGATGACGTAGATTTCATTGCTGAGTGATATTGCTTTGTAAGTAAATACCACAACTTCTTTATCCATTTTTCACTTTCTGCGATGTTGAACTTGTACTGTAAACGAGGTTCTTGTAAACAGAGGCGTCCCAAACTTTGGGGTGGCTGTGTCTTTTTGATTTTAATTTCCCTAAGCTATAGGACCATAAGTGGAAGTGCCCTAGGCTCTGTTGCTTTGTTTTTTAGATGTTTCAGGAAACACCATACACTTTCCCGAGTGTCTGTTGGCAATGTACATCCCGCCCATCAGCATAACAAGGCTCCCAGTTCTCCATGGCCTGTCCTGCCTTTCTGGATTTTACACTTTTTTCAGATGGCCCTTTTGACCGGGGGGAAGTGAGACTTCATTGTAGTGCAGATTTCCTTTGCAAGTTTTCTTGGTTGGCCAAAAAGGGCGTTTGCGTTTTTTCCTGAATATATTCAGAAAAAAACGAATACGCCCTTTTTGGCCAAGTGCATCATTGTGGACGTTCTGCCTCTTTTCCTATGCTTTCACTGCAATTGCAGTCTACCTCCTGAAATCGGTTTCCTGCAAGTCTGCCCCGCTTTCAAGTCTTCTTGGCAGCCTTACTTCAGTATATTTTTGGACGATAGCTGTCATTTATAACTCTGCAGGTTTGTGAATTACAGTGCCCCTGAGCTCCTTTCTTCAACTCGCTTTCTTTTGAGCTGGCCGCAACACCGCAGGATGGCTTCAGGCCCTAATCTGGTTCCGGCACGGCACGCTGAACCTTTGGTTAATTCCTCTTCCTGGTGGGAAATGAGAGTTAAATTTGCCCGTTCAGACACCTCCAGCTAGTCTCTCATTGGTTCTCGCTATTCCTGTTCATCTTCCGCAGAAATTGCAAACTGGGCCAAACAGGAGGTTAAAGGGACTGACTCTCCAAGTCGGGAGAGTGTTAGTAAAGCGTCTGGAATGTTGCACCCGAGTACCAGGGGAGGAAATCTGAGACATATTTGAACACGTCTCCCGTTCACATGGTTGATCATACTCTGGGTTCCACATGCATGTTTTAGCTGAAGGAAGAATACCTTAAACCTGGAGAGTTGAGACCCATGTATTGGGTACCATGCAATATGACTTCAAAGGGTCTTCATTTGCTCACCGAACCTGTCCAATCCTATCACTACTGCGTTTATGCCCCTGTACACACGCTTGATTCTCTTTTGGAGACATAGCAATCCAGGGGTTTTAAGATACTTACTAGTCAGGTACATTCTTAGGCGTTTAATATGGGGTGTTGAGTCCATTTCGTTAAGCAAGGAGTAGCTCTTGTCTATTCCATATTTGGCTTAAGGAACTTTATCTGTGCTCATTTCAATCTCTGGTTTTATGCAGCACCCCAACTCACCTTTCCCCTTAAGCAAGCATAAGTTGGTTTTCTAAATTTGAGACCCTGTTCTGTTTTAGAATTCAGTTCCTGTGTAGCCAAGTTTACATTAGTGTATTAGTGATATCTTATGATGTTTCTTTTTCTGTGTGACTTATTTCAGTTAGAATCATCGTACCTGAATCCACTCATTATGCTTCTACGGGCCTGATGACATAGATTTCATTGCTGAGTGATACTGCATTGTACGTAAGTACCACAAGTTCTTTATCCATTTTTCACTTTCTGTGATATTGAACTTCTACGGTAAACGAGGTTCTTGTAAACAGAGGCGTCCCAAACATTGGGGTGGCTGTATCTTTTTGATTTTAATTTCCCTTAGCTATAGGACCATAAGTGGAAGTGCCCTAGGCTCTGTTGCTTTGTTTTTTAGATGTTTCAGGAAACACCATACACTTCTCCCGAGTGGCTGTTGGCAATTTACATCCCGCCCATCAGCATAACAAGGCTCCCAGTTCTCCATGGACTGTCCTGCCTTTCTGGATTTTACACTTTTTTCAGATGGCCCTTTTGACCGGAGGGAATTGAGACTTCATTGTAGTGCAGATTTCCTTTGCAAGCTTGCTTGGTTGGCCAAAAAGGGCGTATGCGTTTTTTCCTGAATATATTCAGGAAAAAACGCATACGCCCTTTTTGGCCAAGTGCATCATTGTGGACGTTCTGCCTCTTTTCCTATGCTTTCAATGCAATTCCAGTCTACCTCCTGTAATCGGTTTCCTGCAATTCTGCCCCGCTTTCAAGTCCTCTTGGCAGCCTTACTTCAGTATATTTTTGGACGATAGCTGTCATTTATAACTCTGCAGGTTTGTGAATTACAGTGCCCCTGAGCTCCTTTCTTCAACTCGCTTTCCTGTGACCTGGCCGCAACACCGCAGGATGGCTTCAGGCCCTAATCTGGTTCCGGCACGGCACGCTGAGCCTTTGGTTATGTCCTCTTCCTGGTGGGAAATGAGAGTTAAATTTGCCCGTCCAGACACCTCCAGCTAGTCTCTCATTGTTTCTCCCTATTCCTGTTCATCTTCCGCAGAAATTGCAAACTGGGCCAAACAGGAGGTTAAAGGGACTGACTCTCCAAGTCGGGAGAGTGTTAGTAAAGCGTCTGGAATGTTGCACCCGAGTACCAGGGGACGAAAACTGAGACATATTTGAACACGTCTCCCGTTCACACAGTTGATCATACTCTGGGTTCCACATGCATGTTTTAGCTGAAGGAAGAATACCTTAAACCTAGGTAGTTGAAACCCTTGGAAAGGGTACCATGCAATATGACTTCAAAGGGTCTTCATTTGCTCACCGAACCTCTCCAATCCTATCACTGCTGCGTTTATGCCCCTGTTCACACGCTTGATTCTCTTTTGGAGACATAGCAATCCATAGGTTTTAAGATACTTACTAGTCAGGTACATCCTTAGGCGTTTAATATGGGGTGTTGAGTCCATTTCGTTGAGCAAGGAGTAGCTCTTGTCTATTCCATATTTGGCTTAAGGAACTTTATCTGTGCTCATTTCAATCTCTGGTTTTATGCAGCACCCCAACTCACCTTTCCCCTTAAGCAAGCAGAATTTGGTTTTCTAAATTTGAGACCCGGTTCTGTTCTGTAATTCAGTTCCTGTGTAGCCAAGTTTACATTCCGTGTATTACTGATATCTTATGATGTTCCTTTATCTGTGTGACTTATTTCAGTTAGAATCATTGTACCTGAATCCACTCATTATGCTGCTACGTGCCTGATGACATAGATGTCATTGCTGAGTGATACTGCATTGTACGTAAGTACCACAAGTTTTTTATCCATTTTTCACTTTCCGTGATATTGAACTTGTACGGTAAACGAGGTTCTTGTAAACAGAGGCGTCCCAAACTTTGGGGTGGCTGTGTCTTTTTGATTTTAAATTCCCTAAGCTATAGGTCCATAAGTGGAAGTGCCCTAGGCTCTGTTGCTTTGTTTTTTAGATGTTTCAGGAAACACCATACACTTCTCCCGAGTGTCTGTTGGCAATTTACATCCCGCCCATCAGCATAAGAAGGCTCCCAGTTCTCCATGGCCTGTCCTGCCTTTCTGGATTTTACACTTTTTTCAGATGGCCCTTTTGACCGGGGGGAAGTGAGACTTCATTGTAGTGCAGATTTCCTTTGCAAGCTTGCTTGGTTGGCCAAAAAGGGCGTATGCGTTTTTTCCTGAATATATTCAGGAAAAAACGCATACGCCCTTTTTGGCCAAGTGCATCATTGTGGACGTTCTGCCTCTTTTCCTATGCTTTCAATGCAATTCCAGTCTACCTCCTGAAATCGGTTTCCTGCAATTCTGCCCCGCTTTCAAGTCCTCTTGGCAGCCTTACTTCAGTATATTTTTGGACGATAGCTGTCATTTATAACTCTGCAGGTTTGTGAATTACAGTGCCCCTGAGCTCCTTTCTTCAACTCGCTTTCTTTTGAGCTGACCGCAACACCGCAGGATGGCTTCAGGCCCTAATCTGGTTCCGGCACGGCACGCTGAGCCTTTGGTTATTTCCTCTTCCTGGTGGGAAATGAGAGTTAAATTTGCCCGTCCAGACACCTCCAGCTAGTCTCTCATTGCTTCTCCCTATTCCTGTTCATCTTCCGCAGAAATTGCAAACTGGGCCAAACAGGAGGTTAAAGGCGCTGACTCTCCAAGTGGGGAGAGTGTTAGTAAAGCGTCTGGAATGTTACACCCGAGTACCAGGGGAGGAAAACTGAGACATATTTGAACACGTCTCTCGTTCACACGGTTGATCATATTCTGGGTTCCACATGCATGTTTTAGCTGAAGGAAGAATACCTTAAACCTGGAGAGTTGAGACCTGTGTAATGGGTACCATGCAATATGACTTCAAAGGGTCTTCATTTGCTCACCGAACCTCTCCAATCCTATCACTGCTGCGTTTATGCAACTGTACACACGCTTGATTCTCTTTTGGAGACATAGCAATCCATAGGTTTTAAGATACTTACTAGTCAGGTACATTCTTAGGCATTTAATATGGGGTGTTGAGTCCATTTCGTTGAGCAAGGAGTAGCTCTTGACTATTCCATATTTGGCTTAAGGAACTTTATCTCTGCTCATTTCAATCTCTGGTTTTATGCAGCACCCCAACTCACCTTTCCCCTTAAGCAAGCATAAGTTGGTTTTCTAAATTTGAGACCCTGTTCTGTTTTGGAATTCAGTTCCTGTGTAGCCAAGTTTACATTCCGTGTATTAGTGATATCTTATGATGTTCCTTTTTCTGTGTGACTTATTTCAGTTAGAATCATCGTACCTGAATCCACTCATTATGCTGCTACGGGCCCGATGACATAGATTTCATTGCTGAGTGATACTGCATTGTACGTAAGTACCACAATTTCTTTATCCATTTTTCACTTTCTGTGATATTGAACTTGTACGGTAAACGAGGTTCTTGTAAACAGAGGCGTCCCAAACATTGGGGTGGCTGTATCTTTTTGATTTTAATTTCCCTAAACTATAGCACCATAAGTGGAAGTGCCCTAGGCTCTGTTGCTTTGTTTTTTAGATGTTTCAGGAAACACCATACACTTCTCCCGAGTGGCTGGTGGCAATTTACATCCCGCCCATCAGCATAACAAGGCTCCCAGTTCTCCATGGCCTGTCCTGCCTTTCTGGATTTTACACTTTTTTCAGATGGCCCTTTTGACCGGGGGGAAGTGAGACTTCATTGTAGTGCAGATTTCCTTTGCAAGCTTGCTTGGTTGGCCAAAAAGGGCGTATGCGTTTTTTCCTGAATATATTCAGGAAAAAACGCATACGCCCTTTTTGGCCAAGTGCATCATTGTGGACGTTCTGCCTCTTTTCCTATGCTTTCAATGCAATTCCAGTCTACCTCCTGTAATCGGTTTCCTGCAATTCTGCCCCGCTTTCAAGTCCTCTTGGCAGCCTTACTTCAGTATATTTTTGGACGATAGCTGTCATTTATAACTCTGCAGGTTTGTGAATTACAGTGCCCCTGAGCTCCTTTCTTCAACTCGCTTTCCTGTGACCTAGCCGCAACACCGCAGGATGGCTTCAGGCCCTAATCTGGTTCCGGCACGGCACGCTGAGCCTTTGGTTATGTCCTCTTCCTGGTGGGAAATGAGAGTTAAATTTGCCCGTCCAGACACCTCCAGCTAGTCTCTCATTGTTTCTCCCTATTCCTGTTCATCTTCCGCAGAAATTGCAAACTGGGCCAAACAGGAGGTTAAAGGGACTGACTCTCCAAGTCGGGAGAGTGTTAGTAAAGCGTCTGGAATGTTGCACCCGAGTACCAGGGTATGAAAACTGAGACATATTTGAACACGTCTCCCGTTCACACAGTTGATCATACTCTGGGTTCCACATGCATGTTTTAGCTGAAGGAAGAATACCTTAAACCTAGGTAGTTGAAACCCTTGGAAAGGGTACCATGCAATATGACTTCAAAGGGTCTTCATTTGCTCACCGAACCTCTCCAATCCTATCACTGCTGCGTTTATGCCCCTGTTCACACGCTTGATTCTCTTTTGGAGACATAGCAATCCATAGGTTTTAAGATACTTACTAGTCAGGTACATCCTTAGGCGTTTAATATGGGGTGTTGAGTCCATTTCGTTGAGCAAGGAGTAGCTCTTGTCTATTCCATATTTGGCTTAAGGAACTTTATCTGTGCTCATTTCAATCTCTGGTTTTATGCAGCACCCCAACTCACCTTTCCCCTTAAGCAAGCAGAATTTGGTTTTCTAAATTTGAGACCCGGTTCTGTTCTGTAATTCAGTTCCTGTGTAGCCAAGTTTACATTCCGTGTATTACTGATATCTTATGATGTTCCTTTAGCTGTGTGACTTATTTCAGTTAGAATCATTGTACCTGAATCCACTCATTATGCTGCTACGTGCCTGATGACATAGATGTCATTGCTGAGTGATACTGCATTGTACGTAAGTACCACAAGTTCTTTATCCATTTTTCACTTTCCGTGATATTGACCTTGTACGGTAAACGAGGTTCTTGTAAACAGAGGCGTCCCAAACTTTGGGGTGGCTGTGTCTTTTTGATTTTAAATTCCCTAAGCTATAGGTCCATAAGTGGAAGTGCCCTAGGCTCTGTTGCTTTGTTTTTTAGATGTTTCAGGAAACACCATACACTTCTCCCGAGTGTCTGTTGGCAATTTACATCCCGCCCATCAGCATAACAAGGCTCCCAGTTCTCCATGGCCTGTCCTGCCTTTCTGGATTTTACACTTTTTTCAGATGGCCCTTTTGACCGGGGGGAAGTGAGACTTCATTGTAGTGCAGATTTCCTTTGCAAGCTTGCTTGGTTGGCCAAAAAGGGCGTATGCGTTTTTTCCTGAATATATTCAGGAAAAAACGCATACGCCCTTTTTGGCCAAGTGCATCATTGTGGACGTTCTGCCTCTTTTCCTATGCTTTCAATGCAATTCCAGTCTACCTCCTGAAATCGGTTTCCTGCAATTCTGCCCCGCTTTCAAGTCCTCTTGGCAGCCTTACTTCAGTATATTTTTGGACGATAGCTGTTATTTATAACTCTGCAGGTTTGTGAATTACAGTGCCCCTGAGCTCCTTTCTTCAACTCGCTTTCTTTTGAGCTGGCCGCAACACCGCAGGATGGCTTCAGGCCCTAATCTGGTTCCGGCACGGCACGCTGAGCCTTTGGTTATTTCCTCTTCCTGGTGGGAAATGAGAGTTAAATTTGCCCGTCCAGACACCTCCAGCTAGTCTCTCATTGCTTCTCGCTATTCCTGTTCATCTTCCGCAGAAATTGCAAACTGGGCCAAACAGGAGGTTAAAGGCGCTGACTCTCCAAGTGGGGAGAGTGTTAGTAAAGCGTCTGGAATGTTACACCCGAGTACCAGGGGAGGAAAACTGAGACATATTTGAACACGTCTCTCGTTCACACGGTTGATCATATTCTGGGTTCCACATGCATGTTTTAGCTGAAGGAAGAATACCTTAAACCTGGAGAGTTGAGACCCGTGTAATGGGTACCATGCAATATGACTTCAAAGGGTCTTCATTTGCTCACCGAACCTCTCCAATCCTATCACTGCTGCGTTTATGCAACTGTACACACGCTTGATTCTCTTTTGGAGACATAGCAATCCATAGGTTTTAAGATACTTACTAGTCAGGTACATCCTTAGGCATTTAATATGGGGTGTTGAGTCCATTTCGTTGAGCAAGGAGTAGCTCTTGACTATTCCATATTTGGCTTAAGGAACTTTATCTCTGCTCATTTCAATCTCTGGTTTTATGCAGCACCCCAACTCACCTTTCCCCTTAAGCAAGCATAAGTTGGTTTTCTAAATTTGAGACCCTGTTCTGTTTTGGAATTCAGTTCCTGTGTAGCCAAGTTTACATTCCGTGTATTAGTGATATCTTATGATGTTTCTTTTTCTGTGTGACTTATTTCAGTTAGAATCATCGTACCTGAATCCACTCATTATGCTGCTACGGGCCTGATGACATAGATTTCATTGCTGAGTGATACTGCATTGTTCGTAAGTACCACAAGTTCTTTATCCATTTTTCACTTTCTGTGATATTGAACTTCTACGGTAAACGAGGTTCTTGTAAACAGAGGCGTCCCAAACATTGGGGTGGCTGTATCTTTTTGATTTTAATTTCCCTAAACTATAGCACCATAAGTGGAAGTGCCCTAGGCTCTGTTGCTTTGTTTTTTAGATGTTTCAGGAAACACCATACACTTCTCCCGAGTGTCTGTTGGCAATTTACATCCCGCCCATCAGCATAACAAGGCTCCCAGTTCTCCATGGCCTGTCCTGCCTTTCTGGATTTTACACTTTTTTCAGATGGCCCTTTTGACCGGGGGGAAGTGAGACTTCATTGTAGTGCAGATTCCTTTCCAAGCTTGCTTGGTTGGCCAAAAAGGGCGTATGCGTTTTTTCCTGAATATATTCAGGAAAAAACGCATACGCCCTTTTTGGCCAAGTGCATCATTGTGGACGCTCTGCCTCTTTTCCTATGCTTTCAATGCAATTCTAGTCTACCTCCTGAAATCGGTTTCCTGCAATTCTGCCCCGCTTTCAAGTCCTCTTGGCAGCCTTACTTCAGTATATTTTTGGACGATAGCTGTCATTTATAACTCTGCAGGTTTGTGAATTACAGTGCCCCTGAGCTCCTATCTTCAACTCGCTTTCTTGTGAGCTGGCCGCAACACCGCAGGATGGCTTCAGGCCCTAATCTGTTTCCGGCACGGCACGCTGAGCCTTTGGTTACTTCCTCTTCCTGGTGGGAAATGAGAGTTAAATTTGCCCGTCCAGACACCTCCAGCTAGTCCCTCATTGTTTCTCCCTATTCCTGTTCATCTTCCGCAGAAATTGCAAACTGGGCCAAACAGGAGGTTAAAGGGACTGACTCTCCAAGTCGGGAGAGTGTTAGTAAAGCGTCTGGAATGTTGCACCCGAGTACCAGGGGAGGAAAACTGAGACATATTTGAACACGTCTCCCGTTCACACAGTTGATCATACTCTGGGTTCCACATGCATGTTTTAGCTGAAGGAAGAATACCTTAAACCTAGGTAGTTGAAACCCTTGGAAAGGGTACCATGCAATATGACTTCAAAGGGTCTTCATTTGCTCACCGAACCTCTCCAATCCTATTACTGCTGCGTTTATGCCCCTGTACACACGCTTGATTCTCTTTTGGAGACATAGCAATCCATAGGTTTTAAGATACTTACTAGTCAGGTACATCCTTAGGCGTTTAATATGGGGTGTTGAGTCCATTTCGTTGAGCAAGGAGTAGCTCTTGTCTATTCCATATTTGGCTTAAGGAACTTTATCTGTGCTCATTTCAATCTCTGGTTTTATGCAGCACCCCAACTCACCTTTCCCCTTAAGCAAGCAGAATTTGGTTTTCTAAATTTGAGACCCGGTTCTGTTCTGTAATTCAGTTCCTGTGTAGCCAAGTTTACATTCCGTGTATTACTGATATCTTATGATGTTCCTTTTTCTGTGTGACTTATTTCAGTTAGAATCATCGTACCTGAATCCACTCATTATGCTGCTACGGGCCTGATGACATAGATGTCATTGCTGAGTGATACTGCATTGTACGTAAGTACCACAAGTTCTTTATCCATTTTTCACTTTCCGTGATATTGAACTTGTACGGTAAACGAGGTTCTTGTAAACAGAGGCGTCCCAAACTTTGGGGTGGCTGTGTCTTTTTGATTTTAATTTCCCTAAGCTATAGGACCATAAGTGGAAGTGCCCTAGGCTCTGTTGCTTTGTTTTTTAGATGTTTCAGGAAACACCATACACTTCTCCCGAGTGGCTGTTGGCAATTTACATCCCGCCCATCAGCATAACAAGGCTCCCAGTTCTCCATGGCCTGTCCTGCCTTTCTGGATTTTACACTTTTCTCAGATGGCCCTTTTGACCGGGGGGAAGTGAGACTTCATTGTAGTGCAGATTTCCTTTGCAAGCTTGCTTGGTTGGCCAAAAAGGGCGTATGCGTTTTTTCCTGAATATATTCAGGAAAAAACGCATACGCCCTTTTTGGCCAAGTGCATCATTGTGGACATTCTGCCTCTTTTCCTATGCTTTCAATGCAATTCCAGTCTACCTCCTGAAATCGGTTTCCTGCAATTCTGCCCCGCTTTCAAGTCCTCTTGGCAGCCTTACTTCAGTATATTTTTGGACGATAGCTGTCATTTATAACTCTGCAGGTTTGTGAATTACAGTGCCCCTGAGCTCCTTTCTTCAACTCGCTTTCTTTTGAGCTGGCCGCAACACCGCAGGATGGCTTCAGGCCCTAATCTGGTTCCGGCACGGCACGCTGAGCCTTTGGTTATTTCCTCTTCCTGGTGGGAAATGAGAGTTAAATTTGCCCGTCCAGACACCTCCAGCTAGTCTCTCATTGCTTCTCCCTATTCCTGTTCATCTTCCGCAGAAATTGCAAACTGGGCCAAACAGGAGGTTAAAGCCGCTGACTCTCCAAGTGGGGAGAGTGTTAGTAAAGCGTCTGGAATGTTGCACCCAAGTACCAGGCCAGGAAAACTGAGACATATTTGAACACGTCTCTCGTTCACACGGTTGATCATACTCTGGGTTCCACATGCATGTTTTAGCTGAAGGAAGAATACCTTAAACCTGGAGAGTTGAGACCTGTGTAATGGGTACCATGCAATATGACTTCAAAGGGTCTTCATTTGCTCACCGAACCTCTCCAATCCTATCACTGCTGCGTTTATGCAACTGTACACACGCTTGATTCTCTTTTGGAGACATAGCAATCCATAGGTTTTAAGATACTTACTAGTCAGGTACATTCTTAGGCGTTTAATATGCGGTGTTGAGTCCATTTCGTTGAGCAAGGAGTAGCTGTTGTCTATTCCATATTTGGCTTAAGGAACTTTATCTGTGCTCATTTCAATCTCTGGTTTTATGCAGCACCCCAACTCACCTTTCCCCTTAAGCAAGCATAAGTTGGTTTTCTAAATTTGAGTCCCTGTTCTGTTTTGGAATTCAGTTCCTGTGTAGCCAAGTTTACATTCCGTGTATTAGTGATATCTTATGATGTTTCTTTTTCTGTGTGACTTATTTCAGTTAGAATCATCGTACCTGAATCCACTCATTATGCTGCTACGGGCCCGATGACATAGATTTCATTGCTGAGTGATACTGCATTGTACGTAAGTACCACAAGTTCTTTATCCATTTTTCACTTTCTGTGATATTGAACTTGTACGGTAAACGAGGTTCTTGTAAACAGAGGCGTCCCAAACATTGGGGTGGCTGTATCTTTTTGATTTTAATTTCCCTAAACTATAGGACCATAAGTGGAAGTGCCCTAGGCTCTGTTGCTTTGTTTTTTAGATGTTTCAGGAAACACCATACACTTCTCCGGAGTGGCTGTTGGCAATTTACATCCCGCCCATCAGCATAACAAGGCTCCCAGTTCTCCATGGCCTGTCCTGCCTTTCTGGATTTTACACTTTTTTCAGATGGCCCTTTTGACCGGGGGGAAGTGAGACTTCATTGTAGTGCAGATTTCCTTTGCAAGCTTGCTTGGTTGGCCAAAAAGGGCGTATGCGTTTTTTCCTGAATATATTCAGGAAAAAACGCATACGCCCTTTTTGGCCAAGTGCATCATTGTGGACGTTCTGCCTCTTTTCCTATGCTTTCAATGCAATTCCAGTCTACCTCCTGTAATCGGTTTCCTGCAATTCTGCCCCGCTTTCAAGTCCTCTTGGCAGCCTTACTTCAGTATATTTTTGGACGATAGCTGTCATTTATAACTCTGCAGGTTTGTGAATTACAGTGCCCCTGAGCTCCTTTCTTCAACTCGCTTTCCTGTGACCTGGCTGCAACACCGCAGGATGGCTTCAGGCCCTAATCTGGTTCCGGCACGGCACGCTGAGCCTTTGGTTATGTCCTCTTCCTGGTGGGAAATGAGAGTTAAATTTGCCCGTCCAGACACCTCCAGCTAGTCTGTCATTGTTTCTCCCTATTCCTGTTCATCTTCCGCAGAAATTGCAAACTGGGCCAAACAGGAGGTTAAAGGGACTGACTCTCCAAGTTGGGAGAGTGTTAGTAAAGCGTCTGGAATGTTGCACCCGAGTACCAGGGGAGGAAAACTGAGACATATTTGAACACGTCTCCCGTTCACACAGTTGATCATACTCTGGGTTCCACATGCATGTTTTAGCTGAAGGAAGAATACCTTAAACCTAGGTAGTTGAAACCCTTGGAAAGGGTACCATGCAATATGACTTCAAAGGGTCTTCATTTGCTCACCGAACCTCTCCAATCCTATCACTGCTGCGTTTATGCCCCTGTACACACGCTTGATTCTCTTTTGGAGACATAGCAATCCATAGGTTTTAAGATACTTACTAGTCAGGTACATCCTTAGGCGTTTAATATGGGGTGTTGAGTCCATTTCGTTGAGCAAGGAGTAGCTCTTCTCTATTCCATATTTGGCTTAAGGAACTTTATCTGTGCTCATTTCAATCTCTGGTTTTATGCAGCACCCCAACTCACCTTTCCCCTTAAGCAAGCAGAATTTGGTTTTCTAAATTTGAGACCCGGTTCTGTTCTGTAATTCAGTTCCTGTGTAGCCAAGTTTACATTCCGTGTATTACTGATATCTTATGATGTTCCTTTTTCTGTGTGACTTATTTCAGTTAGAATCATCGTACCTGAATCCACTCATTATGCTGCTACGGGCCTGATGACATAGATGTCATTGCTGAGTGATACTGCATTGTACGTAAGTACCACAAGTTCTTTATCCATTTTTCACTTTCCGTGATATTGAACTTGTACGGTAAACGAGGTTCTTGTAAACAGAGGCGTCCCAAACTTTGGGGTGGCTGTGTCTTTTTGATTTTAATTTCCCTAAGCTATAGGACCATAAGTGGAAGTGCCCTAGGCTCTGTTGCTTTGTTTTTTAGATGTTTCAGGAAACACCATACACTTCTCCCGAGTGTCTGTTGGCAATTTACATCCCGCCCATCAGCATAACAAGGCTCCCAGTTCTCCATGGCCTGTCCTGCCTTTCTGGATTTTACACTTTTATCAGATGGCCCTTTTGACCGGGGGGAAGTGAGACTTCATTGTAGTGCAGATTTCCTTTGCAAGCTTGCTTGGTTGGCCAAAAAGGGCGTATGCGTTTTTTCCTGAATATATTCAGGAAAAAACGCATACGCCCTTTTTGGCCAAGTGCATCATTGTGGACGTTCTGCCTCTTTTCCTATGCTTTCAATGCAATTCCAGTCTACCTCCTGAAATCGGTTTCCTGCAATTCTGCCCCGATTTCAAGTCCTCTTGGCAGCCTTACTTCAGTATATTTTTGGACGATAGCTGTCATTTATAACTCTGCAGGTTTGTGAATTACAGTGCCCCTGAGCTCCTTTCTTCAACTCGCTTTCTTGTGAGCTGGCCGCAACACCGCAGTATGGCTTCAGGCCCTAATCTGGTTCCGGCAAGGCACGCTGAGCCTTTGGTTATTTCCTCTTCCTGGTGGAAATGAGAGTTAAATTTGCCCGTCCAGACACCTCCAGCTAGTCTCTCATTGCTTCTCCCTATTCCTGTTCATCTTCCGCAGAAATTGCAAACTGGGCCAAACAGGAGGTTAAAGGCGCTGACTCTCCAAGTGGGGAGAGTGTTAGTAAAGCGTCTGGAATGTTACACCCGCGTACCAGGGGAGGAAAACTGAGACATATTTGAACACGTCTCTCGTTCACACGGTTGATCATATTCTGGGTTCCACATGCATGTTTTAGCTGAAGGAAGAATACCTTAAACCTGGAGAGTTGAGACACGTGTAATGGGTACCATGCAATATGACTTCAAAGGGTCTTCATTTGCTCACCGAACCTCTCCAATCCTATCACTGCTGCGTTTATGCAACTGTACACACGCTTGATTCTCTTTTGGAGACATAGCAATCCATAGGTTTTAAGATACTTACTAGTCAGGTACATTCTTAGGCGTTTAATATGCGGTGTTGAGTCCTTTTCGTTGAGCAAGGAGTAGCTGTTGTCTATTCCATATTTGGCTTAAGGAACTTTATCTGTGCTCATTTCAATCTCTGGTTTTATGCAGCACCCCAACTCACCTTTCCCCTTAAGCAAGCATAAGTTGGTTTTCTAAATTTGAGTCCCTGTTCTGTTTTGGAATTCAGTTCCTGTGTAGCCAAGTTTACATTCCGTGTATTAGTGATATCTTATGATGTTTCTTTTTCTGTGTGACTTATTTCAGTTAGAATCATCGTACCTGAATCCACTCATTATGCTTCTACGGGCCCGATGACATAGATTTCATTGCTGAGTGATACTGCATTGTACGTAAGTACCACAAGTTCTTTATCCATTTTTCACTTTCTGTGATATTGAACTTGTACGGTAAACGAGGTTCTTGTAAACAGAGGCGTCCCAAACATTGGGGTGGCTGTATCTTTTTGATTTTAATTTCCCTAAACTATAGGACCATAAGTGGAAGTGCCCTAGGCTCTGTTGCTTTGTTTTTTAGATGTTTCAGGAAACACCATACACTTCTCCCGAGTGGCTGTTGGCAATTTACATCCCGCCCATCAGCATAACAAGGCTCCCAGTTCTCCATGGCCTGTCCTGCCTTTCTGGATTTTACACTTTTTTCAGATGACCCTTTTGACCCGGGGGAAGTGAGACTTCATTGTAGTGCAGATTTCCTTTGCAAGCTTGCTTGGTTGGCCAAAAAGGGCGTATGCGTTTTTTCCTGAATATATTCAGGAAAAAACGCATACGCCCTTTTTGGCCAAGTGCATCATTGTGGACGTTCTGCCTCTTTTCCTATGCTTTCAATGCAATTCCAGTCTACCTCCTGAAATCGGTTTCCTGCAATTCTGCCCCGCTTTCAAGTCCTCTTGGCAGGCTTACTTCAGTATATTTTTGGACGATAGCTGTCATTTGTAACTCTGCAGGTTTGTGAATTACAGTGCCCCTGAGCTCCTTTCTTCAACTCGCTTTCCTGTGACCTGGCTGCAACACCGCAGGATGGCTTCAGGCCCTAATCTGGTTCCGGCACGGCACGCTGAGCCTTTGGTTATGTCCTCTTCCTGGTGGGAAATGAGAGTTAAATTTGCCCGTCCAGACACCTCCAGCTAGTCTGTCATTGTTTCTCCCTATTCCTGTTCATCTTCCGCAGAAATTGCAAACTGGGCCAAACAGGAGGTTAAAGGGACTGACTCTCCAAGTCGGGAGAGTGTTAGTAAAGCGTCTGGAATGTTGCACCCGAGTACCAGGGGAGGAAAACTGAGACATATTTGAACACGTCTCCCGTTCACACAGTTGATCATACTCTGGGTTCCACATGCATGTTTTAGCTGAAGGAAGAATACCTTAAACCTAGGTAGTTGAAACCCTTGGAAAGGGTACCATGCAATATGACTTCAAAGGGTCTTCATTTGCTCACCGAACCTCTCCAATCCTATCACTGCTGCGTTTATGCCCCTGTACACACGCTTGATTCTCTTTTGGAGACATAGCAATCCATAGGTTTTAAGATACTTACTAGTCAGGTACATCCTTAGGCGTTTAATATGGGGTGTTGAGTCCATTTCGTTGAGCAAGGAGTAGCTCTTGTCTATTCCATATTTGGCTTAAGGAACTTTATCTGTGCTCATTTCAATCTCTGGTTTTATGCAGCACCCCAACTCACCTTTCCCCTTAAGCAAGCAGAATTTGGTTTTCTAAATTTGAGACCCGGTTCTGTTCTGTAATTCAGTTCCTGTGTAGCCAAGTTTACATTCCGTGTATTACTGATATCTTATGATGTTTCTTTTTCTGTGTGACTTATTTCAGTTAGAATCATCGTACCTGAATCCACTCATTATGCTGCTACGGGCCTGATGACATAGATGTCATTGCTGAGTGATACTGCATTGTACGTAAGTACCACAAGTTCTTTATCCAGTTTTCACTTTCCGTGATATTGAACTTGTACGGTAAACGAGGTTCTTGTAAACAGAGGCGTCCCAAACTTTGGGGTGGCTGTGTCTTTTTGATTTTAATTTCCCTAAGCTATAGGACCATAAGTGGAAGTGCCCTAGGCTCTGTTGCTTTGTTTTTTAGATGTTTCAGGAAACACCATACACTTCTCCCGAGTGTCTGTTGGCAATTTACATCCCGCCCATCAGCATAACAAGGCTCCCAGTTCTCCATGGCCTGTCCTGCCTTTCTGGATTTTACACTTTTATCAGATGGCCCTTTTGAACGGGGGGAAGTGAGACTTCATTGTAGTGCAGATTTCCTTTGCAAGCTTGCTTGGTTGGCCAAAAAGGGCGTATGCGTTTTTTCCTGAATATATTCAGGAAAAAACGCATACGCCCTTTTTGGCCAAGTGCATCATTGTGGACGTTCTGCCTCTTTTCCTATGCTTTCAATGCAATTCCAGTCTACCTCCTGAAATCGGTTTCCTGCAATTCTGCCCCGCTTTCAAGTCCTCTTGGCAGCCTTACTTCAGTCTATTTTTGGACGATAGCTGTCATTTATAACTCTGCAGGTTTGTGAATTACAGTGCCCCTGAGCTCCTTTCTTCAACTCGCTTTCTTGTGAGCTGGCCGCAACACCGCAGTATGGCTTCAGGCCCTAATCTGGTTCCGGCACGGCACGCTGAGCCTTTGGTTATTTCCTCTTCCTGGTGGAAATGAGAGTTAAATTTGCCCGTCCAGACACCTCCAGCTAGTCTCTCATTGCTTCTCCCTATTCCTGTTCATCTTCCGCAGAAATTGCAAACTGGGCCAAACAGGAGGTTAAAGGCGCTGACTCTCCAAGTGGGGAGAGTGTTAGTAAAGCGTCTGGAATGTTACACCCGAGTACCAGGGGAGGAAAACTGAGACATATTTGAACACGTCTCTCGTTCACACGGTTGATCATATTCTGGGTTCCACATGCATGTTTTAGCTGAAGGAAGAATACCTTAAACCTGGAGAGTTGAGACCCGTGTAATGGGTACCATGCAATATGACTTCAAAGGGTCTTCATTTGCTCACCGAACCTCTCCAATCCTATCACTGCTGCGTTTATGCAACTGTACACACGCTTGATTCTCTTTTGGAGACATAGCAATCCATAGGTTTTAAGATACTTACTAGTCAGGTACATTCTTAGGCGTTTAATATGCGGTGTTGAGTCCTTTTCGTTGAGCAAGGAGTAGCTGTTGTCTATTCCATATTTGGCTTAAGGAACTTTATCTGTGCTCATTTCAATCTCTGGTTTTATGCAGCACCCCAACTCACCTTTCCCCTTAAGCAAGCATAAGTTGGTTTTCTAAATTTGAGTCCCTGTTCTGTTTTGGAATTCAGTTCCTGTGTAGCCAAGTTTACATTCCGTGTATTAGTGATATCTTATGATGTTTCTTTTTCTGTGTGACTTATTTCAGTTAGAATCATCGTACCTGAATCCACTCATTATGCTTCTACGGGCCCGATGACATAGATTTCATTGCTGAGTGATACTGCATTGTACGTAAGTACCACAAGTTCTTTATCCATTTTTCACTTTCTGTGATATTGAACTTGTACGGTAAACGAGGTTCTTGTAAACAGAGGCGTCCCAAACATTGGGGTGGCTGTATCTTTTTGATTTTAATTTCCCTAAACTATAGGACCATAAGTGGAAGTGCCCTAGGCTCTGTTGCTTTGTTTTTTAGATGTTTCAGGAAACACCATACACTTCTCCCGAGTGGCTGTTGGCAATTTACATCCCGCCCATCAGCATAACAAGGCTCCCAGTTCTCCATGGCCTGTCCTGCCTTTCTGGATTTTACACTTTTTTCAGATGACCCTTTTGACCCGGGGGAAGTGAGACTTCATTGTAGTGCAGATTTCCTTTGCAAGCTTGCTTGGTTGGCCAAAAAGGGCGTATGCGTTTTTTCCTGAATATATTCAGGAAAAAACGCATACGCCCTTTTTGGCCAAGTGCATCATTGTGGACGTTCTGCCTCTTTTCCTATGCTTTCAATGCAATTCCAGTCTACCTCCTGAAATCGGTTTCCTGCAATTCTGCCCCGCTTTCAAGTCCTCTTGGCAGGCTTACTTCAGTATATTTTTGGACGATAGCTGTCATTTGTAACTCTGCAGGTTTGTGAATTACAGTGCCCCTGAGCTCCTTTCTTCAACTCGCTTTCCTGTGACCTGGCTGCAACACCGCAGGATGGCTTCAGGCCCTAATCTGGTTCCGGCACGGCACGCTGAGCCTTTGGTTATGTCCTCTTCCTGGTGGGAAATGAGAGTTAAATTTGCCCGTCCAGACACCTCCAGCTAGTCTGTCATTGTTTCTCCCTATTCCTGTTCATCTTCCGCAGAAATTGCAAACTGGGCCAAACAGGAGGTTAAAGGGACTGACTCTCCAAGTCGGGAGAGTGTTAGTAAAGCGTCTGGAATGTTGCACCCGAGTACCAGGGGAGGAAAACTGAGACATATTTGAACACGTCTCCCGTTCACACAGTTGATCATACTCTGGGTTCCACATGCATGTTTTAGCTGAAGGAAGAATACCTTAAACCTAGGTAGTTGAAACCCTTGGAAAGGGTACCATGCAATATGACTTCAAAGGGTCTTCATTTGCTCACCGAACCTCTCCAATCCTATCACTGCTGCGTTTATGCCCCTGTACACACGCTTGATTCTCTTTTGGAGACATAGCAATCCATAGGTTTTAAGATACTTACTAGTCAGGTACATCCTTAGGCGTTTAATATGGGGTGTTGAGTCCATTTCGTTGAGCAAGGAGTAGCTCTTGTCTATTCCATATTTGTCTTAAGGTACTTTATCTGTGCTCATTTCAATCTCTGGTTTTATGCAGCACCCCAACTCACCTTTCCCCTTAAGCAAGCAGAATTTGGTTTTCTAAATTTGAGACCCGGTTCTGTTCTGTAATTCAGTTCCTGTGTAGCCAAGTTTACATTCCGTGTATTACTGATATCTTATGATGTTTCTTTTTCTGTGTGACTTATTTCAGTTAGAATCATCGTACCTGAATCCACTCATTATGCTGCTACGGGCCTGATGACATAGATGTCATTGCTGAGTGATACTGCATTGTACGTAAGTACCACAAGTTCTTTATCCAGTTTTCACTTTCCGTGATATTGAACTTGTACGGTAAACGAGGTTCTTGTAAACAGAGGCGTCCCAAACTTTGGGGTGGCTGTGTCTTTTTGATTTTAATTTCCCTAAGCTATAGGACCATAAGTGGAAGTGCCCTAGGCTCTGTTGCTTTGTTTTTTAGATGTTTCAGGAAACACCATACACTTCTCCCGAGTGTCTGTTGGCAATTTACATCCCGCCCATCAGCATAACAAGGCTCCCAGTTCTCCATGGCCTGTCCTGCCTTTCTGGATTTTACACTTTTATCAGATGGCCCTTTTGAACGGGGGGAAGTGAGACTTCATTGTAGTGCAGATTTCCTTTGCAAGCTTGCTTGGTTGGCCAAAAAGGGCGTATGCGTTTTTTCCTGAATATATTCAGGAAAAAACGCATACGCCCTTTTTGGCCAAGTGCATCATTGTGGACGTTCTGCCTCTTTTCCTATGCTTTCAATGCAATTCCAGTCTACCTCCTGAAATCGGTTTCCTGCAATTCTGCCCCGCTTTCAAGTCCTCTTGGCAGCCTTACTTCAGTCTATTTTTGGACGATAGCTGTCATTTATAACTCTGCAGGTTTGTGAATTACAGTGCCCCTGAGCTCCTTTCTTCAACTCGCTTTCTTGTGAGCTGGCCGCAACACCGCAGTATGGCTTCAGGCCCTAATCTGGTTCCGGCACGGCACGCTGAGCCTTTGGTTATTTCCTCTTCCTGGTGGAAATGAGAGTTAAATTTGCCCGTCCAGACACCTCCAGCTAGTCTCTCATTGCTTCTCCCTATTCCTGTTCATCTTCCGCAGAAATTGCAAACTGGGCCAAACAGGAGGTTAAAGGCGCTGACTCTCCAAGTGGGGAGAGTGTTAGTAAAGCGTCTGGAATGTTACACCCGAGTACCAGGGGAGGAAAACTGAGACATATTTGAACACGTCTCTCGTTCACACGGTTGATCATATTCTGGGTTCCACATGCATGTTTTAGCTGAAGGAAGAATACCTTAAACCTGGAGAGTTGAGACCCGTGTAATGGGTACCATGCAATATGACTTCAAAGGGTCTTCATTTGCTCACCGAACCTCTCCAATCCTATCACTGCTGCGTTTATGCAACTGTACACACGCTTGATTCTCTTTTGGAGACATAGCAATCCATAGGTTTTAAGATACTTACTAGTCAGGTACATTCTTAGGCGTTTAATATGCGGTGTTGAGTCCATTTCGTTGAGCAAGGAGTAGCTGTTGTCTATTCCATATTTGGCTTAAGGAACTTTATCTGTGCTCATTTCAATCTCTGGTTTTATGCAGCACCCCAACTCACCTTTCCCCTTAAGCAAGCATAAGTTGGTTTTCTAAATTTGAGTCCCTGTTCTGTTTTGGAATTCAGTTCCTGTGTAGCCAAGTTTACATTCCGTGTATTAGTGATATCTTATGATGTTTCTTTTTCTGTGTGACTTATTTCAGTTAGAATCATCGTACCTGAATCCACTCATTATGCTGCTACGGGCCCGATGACATAGATTTCATTGCTGAGTGATACTGCATTGTACGTAAGTACCACAAGTTCTTTATCCATTTTTCACTTTCTGTGATATTGAACTTGTACGGTAAACGAGGTTCTTGTAAACAGAGGCGTCCCAAACATTGGGGTGGCTGTATCTTTTTGATTTTAATTTCCCTAAACTATAGGACCATAAGTGGAAGTGCCCTAGGCTCTGTTGCTTTGTTTTTTAGATGTTTCAGGAAACACCATACACTTCTCCCGAGTGGCTGTTGGCAATTTACATCCCGCCCATCAGCATAACAAGGCTCCCAGTTCTCCATGGCCTGTCCTGCCTTTCTGGATTTTACACTTTTTTCAGATGGCCCTTTTGACCGGGGGGAAGTGAGACTTCATTGTAGTGCAGATTTCCTTTGCAAGCTTGCTTGGTTGGCCAAAAAGGGCGTATGCGTTTTTTCCTGAATATATTCAGGAAAAAACGCATACGCCCTTTTTGGCCAAGTGCATCATTGTGGACGTTCTGCCTCTTTTCCTATGCTTTCAATGCAATTCCAGTCTACCTCCTGTAATCGGTTTCCTGCAATTCTGCCCCGCTTTCAAGTCCTCTTGGCAGCCTTACTTCAGTATATTTTTGGACGATAGCTGTCATTTATAACTCTGCAGGTTTGTGAATTACAGTGCCCCTGAGCTCCTTTCTTCAACTCGCTTTCCTGTGACCTGGCTGCAACACCGCAGGATGGCTTCAGGCCCTAATCTGGTTCCGGCACGGCACGCTGAGCCTTTGGTTATGTCCTCTTCCTGGTGGGAAATGAGAGTTAAATTTGCCCGTCCAGACACCTCCAGCTAGTCTGTCATTGTTTCTCCCTATTCCTGTTCATCTTCCGCAGAAATTGCAAACTGGGCCAAACAGGAGGTTAAAGGGACTGACTCTCCAAGTCGGGAGAGTGTTAGTAAAGCGTCTGGAATGTTGCACCCGAGTACCAGGGGAGGAAAACTGAGACATATTTGAACACGTCTCCCGTTCACACAGTTGATCATACTCTGGGTTCCACATGCATGTTTTAGCTGAAGGAAGAATACCTTAAACCTAGGTAGTTGAAACCCTTGGAAAGGGTACCATGCAATATGACTTCAAAGGGTCTTCATTTGCTCACCGAACCTCTCCAATCCTATCACTGCTGCGTTTATGCCCCTGTACACACGCTTGATTCTCTTTTGGAGACATAGCAATCCATAGGTTTTAAGATACTTACTAGTCAGGTACATCCTTAGGCGTTTAATATGGGGTGTTGAGTCCATTTCGTTGAGCAAGGAGTAGCTCTTGTCTATTCCATATTTGGCTTAAGGAACTTTATCTGTGCTCATTTCAATCTCTGGTTTTATGCAGCACCCCAACTCACCTTTCCCCTTAAGCAAGCAGAATTTGGTTTTCTAAATTTGAGACCCGGTTCTGTTCTGTAATTCAGTTCCTGTGTAGCCAAGTTTACATTCCGTGTATTACTGATATCTTATGATGTTTCTTTTTCTGTGTGACTTATTTCAGTTAGAATCATCGTACCTGAATCCACTCATTATGCTGCTACGGGCCTGATGACATAGATGTCATTGCTGAGTGATACTGCATTGTACGTAAGTACCACAAGTTCTTTATCCAGTTTTCACTTTCCGTGATATTGAACTTGTACGGTAAACGAGGTTCTTGTAAACAGAGGCGTTCCAAACTTTGGGGTGGCTGTGTCTTTTTGATTTTAATTTCCCTAAGCTATAGGACCATAAGTGGAAGTGCCCTAGGCTCTGTTGCTTTGTTTTTTAGATGTTTCAGGAAACACCATACACTTCTCCCGAGTGTCTGTTGGCAATTTACATCCCGCCCATCAGCATAACAAGGCTCCCAGTTCTCCATGGCCTGTCCTGCCTTTCTGGATTTTACACTTTTATCAGATGGCCCTTTTGAACGGGGGGAAGTGAGACTTCATTGTAGTGCAGATTTCCTTTGCAAGCTTGCTTGGTTGGCCAAAAAGGGCGTATGCGTTTTTTCCTGAATATATTCAGGAAAAAACGCATACGCCCTTTTTGGCCAAGTGCATCATTGTGGACGTTCTGCCTCTTTTCCTATGCTTTCAATGCAATTCCAGTCTACCTCCTGAAATCGGTTTCCTGCAATTCTGCCCCGCTTTCAAGTCCTCTTGGCAGCCTTACTTCAGTATATTTTTGGACGATAGCTGTCATTTATAACTCTGCAGGTTTGTGAATTACAGTGCCCCTGAGCTCCTTTCTTCAACTCGCTTTCTTGTGAGCTGGCCGCAACACCGCAGTATGGCTTCAGGCCCTAATCTGGTTCCGGCACGGCACGCTGAGCCTTTGGTTATTTCCTCTTCCTGGTGGAAATGAGAGTTAAATTTGCCCGTCCAGACACCTCCAGCTAGTCTCTCATTGCTTCTCCCTATTCCTGTTCATCTTCCGCAGAAATTGCAAACTGGGCCAAACAGGAGGTTAAAGGCGCTGACTCTCCAAGTGGGGAGAGTGTTAGTAAAGCGTCTGGAATGTTACACCCGAGTACCAGGGGAGGAAAACTGAGACATATTTGAACACGTCTCTCGTTCACACGGTTGATCATATTCTGGGTTCCACATGCATGTTTTAGCTGAAGGAAGAATACCTTAAACCTGGAGAGTTGAGACCCGTGTAATGGGTACCATGCAATATGACTTCAAAGGGTCTTCATTTGCTCACCGAACCTCTCCAATCCTATCACTGCTGCGTTTATGCAACTGTACACACGCTTGATTCTCTTTTGGAGACATAGCAATCCATAGGTTTTAAGATACTTACTAGTCAGGTACATTCTTAGGCGTTTAATATGCGGTGTTGAGTCCATTTCGTTGAGCAAGGAGTAGCTGTTGTCTATTCCATATTTGGCTTAAGGAACTTTATCTGTGCTCATTTCAATCTCTGGTTTTATGCAGCACCCCAACTCACCTTTCCCCTTAAGCAAGCATAAGTTGGTTTTCTAAATTTGAGTCCCTGTTCTGTTTTGGAATTCAGTTCCTGTGTAGCCAAGTTTACATTCCGTGTATTAGTGATATCTTATGATGTTTCTTTTTCTGTGTGACTTATTTCAGTTAGAATCATCGTACCTGAATCCACTCATTATGCTGCTACGGGCCCGATGACATAGATTTCATTGCTGAGTGATACTGCATTGTACGTAAGTACCACAAGTTCTTTATCCATTTTTCACTTTCTGTGATATTGAACTTGTACGGTAAACGAGGTTCTTGTAAACAGAGGCGTCTCAAACATTGGGGTGGCTGTATCTTTTTGATTTTAATTTCCCTAAACTATAGGACCATAAGTGGAAGTGCCCTAGGCTCTGTTGCTTTGTTTTTTAGATGTTTCAGGAAACACCATACACTTTCCCGAGTGGCTGTTGGCAATTTACATCCCGCCCATCAGCATAACAAGGCTCCCAGTTCTCCATGGCCTGTCCTGCCTTTCTGGATTTTACACTTTTTTCAGATGGCCCTTTTGACCGGGGGGAAGTGAGACTTCATTGTAGTGCAGATTTCCTTTGCAAGCTTGCTTGGTTGGCCAAAAAGGGCGTATGCGTTTTTTCCTGAATATATTCAGGAAAAAACGCATACGCCCTTTTTGGCCAAGTGCATCATTGTGGACGTTCTGCCTCTTTTCCTATGCTTTCAATGCAATTCCAGTCTACCTCCTGTAATCGGTTTCCTGCAATTCTGCCCCGCTTTCAAGTCCTCTTGGCAGCCTTACTTCAGTATATTTTTGGACGATAGCTGTCATTTATAACTCTGCAGGTTTGTGAATTACAGTGCCCCTGAGTTCCTTTCTTCAACTCGCTTTCCTGTGACCTGGCTGCAACACCGCAGGATGGCTTCAGGCCCTAATCTGGTTCCGGCACGGCACGCTGAGCCTTTGGTTATGTCCTCTTCCTGGTGGGAAATGAGAGTTAAA
The DNA here is from genome assembly GCF_963455315.2 of Globicephala melas. Lineage (NCBI taxonomy): Eukaryota > Metazoa > Chordata > Mammalia > Artiodactyla > Delphinidae > Globicephala > Globicephala melas. The sequence goes on from NW_027207212.1 coordinate 2,502,160, forward strand.
TTTGCCCGTCCAGACACCTCCAGCTAGTCTCTCATTGTTTCTCCCTATTCCTGTTCATCTTCCGCAGAAATTGCAAACTGGGCCAAACAGGAGGTTAAAGGGACTGACTCTCCAAGTCGGGAGAGTGTTAGTAAAGCGTCTGGAATGTTGCACCCGAGTACCAGCGGAGGAAAACTGAGACATATTTGAACACCTCTCCCGTTCACACAGTTGATCATACTCTGGGTTCCACATGCATGTTTTAGCTGAAGGAAGAATACCTTAAACCTAGGTAGTTGAAACCCTTGGAAAGGGTACCATGCAATATGACTTCAAAGGGTCTTCATTTGCTCACCGAACCTCTCCAATCCTATCACTGCTGCGTTTATGCCCCTGTACACACGCTTGATTCTCTTTTGGAGACATAGCAATCCATAGGTTTTAAGATACTTACTAGTCAGGTACATCCTTAGGCGTTTAATATGGGGTGTTGAGTCCATTTCGTTGAGCAAGGAGTAGCTCTTGTCTATTCCATATTTGGCTTAAGGAACTTTATCTGTGCTCATTTCAATCTCTGGTTTTATGCAGCACCCCAACTCACCTTTCGCCTTAAGCAAGCAGAATTTGGTTTTCTAAATTTGAGACCCGGTTCTGTTCTGTAATTCAGTTCCTGTGTAGCCAAGTTTACATTCCGTGTCCTACTGATATCTTATGATGTTCCTTTTTCTGTGTGACTTATTTTAGTTAGAATCATCATACCTGAATCCACTCATTGTGCTGCTAAGGGCCTGATGACATAGATTTCATTGCTGATTGATATTGCTTTGTAAGATAATACCACAACTTCTTTCTCCATTTTTCACTTTCTGCGATGTTGAACTTGTACTGTAAACGAGGTTCTTGTAAACAGAGGCGTCCCAAACATTGGGGTGGCTGTGTCTTTTTGATTTTAATTTCCCTAAGCTATAGGACCATAAGTGGAAGTGCCCTAGGCTCTGTTGCTTTGTTTTTTAGATGTTTCAGGAAACACCATACACTTCTCCTGAGTGTCTGTTGGCAATTTACATCCCGCCCATCAGCATAACAAGGCTCCCAGTTCTCCATGGCCTGTCCTGCCTTTCTGGATTTTACACTTTTTTCAGATGGCCCTTTTGACCGGGGGGAAGTGAGAGTTCATTGTAGTGCAGATTTCCTTTGCAAGTTTTCTTGGTTGGCCAAAAAGGGCTTATGCGTTTTTTCCTGAATATATTCAGGAAAAAACGCATACGCCCTTTTTGGCCAAGTGCATCATTGTGGAGGTCTGCCTGTTTTCCTATGCTTTCAATGCAATTCCAGTCTACTTCCTGAAATCGGTTTCCTGCAATTCTTCCCCGCTTTCAAGTCCTCTTGGCAGCCTTACTTCAGTATATTTTTGGACGATAGCTGTCATTTATAACTCTGCAGGTTTGTGAATTACAGTGCCCCTGAGCTCCTTTCTTCAACTCGCTTTCTTGTGAGCTGGCCGCAACACCGCAGGATGGCTTCAGGCCCTAATCTGGTTCCGGCACGGCACGCTGAGCCTTTGGTTAATTCCTCTTCCTGGTGGGAAATGAGAGTTAAATTTGCCCGTCCAGACACCTCCAGCTAGTCTCTCATTGCTTCTCCCTATTCCTGTTCATCTTCCGCAGAAATTGCAAACTGGGCCAAACAGGAGGTTAAAGGGACTGACTCTAGAAGTGGGGAGAGTGTTAGTAAAGCATCTGGAATGTTGCACCCGAGTACCAGGGTACGAAAACTGAGACATATTTGAACACGTCTCCCATTCACACGGTTGATCATACTCTAGGTTCCACATGCATGTTTTAGCTGAAGGAAGAATACCTTAAACCTGGGTAGTTGAAACCCGTGGAATGGGTACCATGCAATATGACTTCAAAGGGTCTTCATTTGCTCACTGAACCTCTACAATTCTATCACTGCTGCGTTTATGCCCCTGTACACACGCTTGATTATCTTTTGGAGACATAGCAATCCATAGGTTTTAAGATACTTACTACTCAGGTACATTCTTAGGCGTTTAATATGGGGTGTTGAGTCCATTTCGTTGAGCAAGGAGTAGCTCTTGTCTATTCCATATTTGGCTTAAGGAACTTTATCTGTGCTCATTTCAATCTCTGGTTTTATGCAGCACCCCAACTCACCTTTCCCCTTAAGCAAGCATAAGTTGGTCTTCTAAATTTGAGACCCTGTTCTGTTTTGGAATTCAGTTCCTGTGTAGCCAAGTTTACATTCCGTGTATTAGTGATATCTTATGATGTTTCTTTTTCTGTGTGACTTATTTCAGTTAGAATCATCGTACCTGAATCCACTCATTATGCTGCTACGGGCCTGATGACATAGATTTCATTGCTGAGTGATACTGCCTTGTACGTAAGTACCACAAGTTCTTTATCCATTTTTCACTTTCTGTGATATTGAACTTGTACGGTAAATGAGGTTCTTGTAAACAGAGGCGTCCCAAACTTTGGGGTGGCTGTGTCTTTTTGATTTTAATTTCCCTAAGCTATAGGACCATAAGTGGAAGTGCCCTAGGCTCTGTTGCTTTGTTTTTTAGATGTTTCAGGAAACACCATACACTTCTCCCGAGTGTCTGTTGGCAATTTACATCCCGCCCATCAGCATAACAAGGCTCCCAGTTCTCCATGGCCTGTCCTGCCTTTCTGGATTTTACACTTTTTTCAGATGGCCCTTTTGACCGGGGGGAAGTGAGACTTCATTGTAGTGCAGATTTCCTGTGCAAGCTTGCTTAGTTGGCCAAAAAGTGCGTATGCGTTTTTTCCTGAATATATTCAGGAAAAAACGCATACGCCCTTTTTGGCCAAGTGCATCATAGTGGACGTTCTGCCTCTTTTCCTATGCTTTCAATGCAATTCCAGTCTACCTCCTGAAATCGGTTTCCCGCAATTCTGCCCCGCTTTCAAGTCCTCTTGGCAGCCTTACTTCAGTATATTTTTGGACGATAGCTGTCATTTATAACTCTGCAGGTTTGTGAATTACAGTGCCCCTGAGCTCCTTTCTTCAACTCGCTTTCCTGTGACCTGGCCGCAATACCGCAGGATGGCTTCAGGCCCTAATCTGGTTCCAGCACGGCACGCTGAGCCTTTGGTTATTTCCTCTTCCTGGTGGGAAATGAGAGTTAAATTTGCCCGTCCAGACACCTCCAGCTAGTCTCTCATTGGTTCTCCCTATTCCTGTTCATCTTCCGCAGAAATTGCAAACTGGGCCAAACAGGAGGTTAAAGGCGCTGCCTCTCCAAGTGGGGAGAGTGTTAGTAAAGCGTCTGGAATGTTGCACCCGAGTACCAGGGGAGGAAAACTGAGACATATTTGAACACGTCTCCCGATCACACGGTTGATCATACTATGGGTTCCGCATGCATGTTTTAGCTGAAGGAAGAATTCCTCAAACATGGTAGTTGAAACCCGTGGAATGGGTACCATGCAATATGACTTCAAAGGGTCTTCATCTGCTCACCGAACCTCTCCAATCCTATCACTGCTGCGTTAATGCCCCTGTACACACGCTTGATTCTCTTATGGAGACAGAGCAATCCATAGGTTTTAACATACTAGTCAGGTACATTCTTAGGCGTTTAATATGGGGTGTTGAGTCCATTTCGTTGAGCAAGGAGTAGCTCTTGTCTATTCCATATTTGGCTCAAGGAACTTTATCTGTGCTCATTTCAATCTCTGGTTTTATGCAGCACCCCAACTCACCTTTCCCCTTAAGCAAGCATAAGTTGGTTTTCTAAATTTGAGACCCTGTTCGGTTCTGTAATTCAGTTCCTGTGTAGCCAAGGTTACATTCCGTGTATTAGTGATATCTTATGATGTTTCTTTTTCTGTGTGACTTATTTCAGTTAGAATCATCATACCTGAATCCACTCATTGTGCTGCTAAGGGCCTGATGACATAGATTTCATTGCTGAGTGATATTGCTTTGTAAGTAAATACCACAACTTCTTTATCCATTTTTCACTTTCTGCGATGTTGAACTTGTACTGTAAACGAGGTTCTTGTTAACAGAGGCGTCCCAAACTTTGGGGTGGCTGTGTCTTTTTGATTTTAATTTCCCTAAGCTATAGGACCATAAGTGGAAGTGCCCTAGGCTCTGTTGCTTTGTTTTTTAGATGTTTCAGGAAACACCATACACTTCTCCCGAGTGTCTGTTGGCAATTTACATCCCGCCCATCAGCATAACAAGGCTCCCAGTTCTCCATGGCCTGTCCTGCCTTTCTGGATTTTACACTTTTTTCAGATGGCCCTTTTGACCGGGGGGAAGTGAGACTTCATTGTAGTGCTGATTTCCTTTGCAAGTTTGCTTGGTTGGCCAAAAAGTGCATATGCGTTTTTTCCTGAATATATTCAGAAAAAAACGCATACGTCCTTTTTGGCCAAGTGCATCATTGTGGACGTTCTGCCTCTTTTCCTATGCTTTCAATGCAATTCCAGTCTACCTCCTGAAATCAGTTTCCTGCAATTCTGCCCCGCTTTCAAGTCCTCTTGGCAGCCTTACTTCAGTGTATTTTTGGACGATAGCTGTCATTTATAACTCTGCAGGTTTGTGAATTAGAGTGCCCCTGAGCTCCTTTCTTCAACTCGCTTTCTTGTGAGCTGGCCGCAACACCGCAGGATGGCTTCAGGCCCTAATCTGTTTCCGGCACGGCACGCTGAGCCTTTGGTTATTTCCTCTTCCTGGTGGGAAAGGAGAGTTAAATTTGCCCGTCCAGACACCTCCAGCTAGTCTCTCATTGGTTCTCCCTAATCCTGTTCATCTTCCGCAGGAATTGCAAACTGGGCCAAACAGGAGGTTAAAGGCGCTGACTCTCCAAGTGGGGAGAGTGTTAGTTAAGCATCTGGAATGTTGCACCCGAGTACCAGGGGAGGAAAACTGAGACATATTTGAACACGTCTCCCGTTCACACGGTTGATCATACTCTGGGTTCCACATGCATGTTTTAGCTGAAGGAAGAATACCTTAAACCTGGAGAGTTGAGACCCGTGTAATGGGTACCATGCGATATGACTTCAAAGGGTCTTCATCTGCTCACCGAACCTCTCCAATCCTATCACTGCTGCGTTTATGCCCCTGTACACAGGCTTGATTCTCTTATGGAGAAATAGCAATCCATAGGTTTTAAGATACTTAAGAGTCAGGTACATTCTTAGGCGTTTAATATGGAGTTTTGAGTCCATTTCGTTGAGCAAGGAGTAACTCTTGTCTATTCCATATTTGGCTTAAGGAACATTATCTGTGCTCATTTCAATCTCTGGTTTTATGCAGCACCCCAACTCACCTTTACCCTTAAGCAAGCATAAGTTGGGTTTCTAAATTTGAGACCCTGTTCTGTTCTGTAATTCAGTTCCTGTGTAGCCAAGTTTACATTCCGTGTATTAGTGATATCTTATGATGTTTCTTTTTCTGTGTGACTTATTTCAGTTAGAATCATCGTACCTGAATCCACTCATTATGCTGCTATGGGCCTGATGACATAGATTTCATTGCTGAGGGATACTGCATTGTACGTAAGTACCACAAGTTCTTTATCCATTTTTCACTTTCTGTGATATTGAACTTGTACCGTAAACGAGGTTCTTGTAAACAGAGGCGTCCCAAATTGGGGTGGCTGTGTCTTTTTGATTTTAATTTCCCTAAGCTATAGGACCATAAGTGGAAGTGCCTTAGGCTCTGTTGCTTTGTTTCTTAGATGTTTCAGGAAACACCATACACTTCTCCCGAGTGTCTGTTGGCAATTTACATCCCGCCCATCAGCATAACAAGGCTCCCAGTTCTCCACGACCTGTCCTGCCTTTCTGGATTTTACACTTTTTTCAGATGGCCCTTTTGACCAGGGGGAAGTGAGACTTCATTGTAGTGCAGATTTCCTTTGCAAGTTTGCTTGGTTGGCCAAAAAGGGCGTATGCGTTTTTTCCTGAATATATTCAGGAAAAAACGCATACGCCCTTTTTGGCCAAGTGCATCATTGTGGACGTTCTGCCTCTTTTCCTATGCTTTCAATGCAATTCCAGTCTACCTCCTGAAATCGGTTTCCTGCAATTCTGCCCCGCTTTCAAGTCCTCTTGGCAGCCTTACTTCAGTATATTTTTGGACGATAGCTGTCATTTATAACTCTGCAGGTTTGTGCATTACAGTGCCCCTGAGCTCCTTTCTTCAACTCGCTTTCTTGTGAGCTGGCCGCAACACCGCAGGATGGCTTCAGGCCCTAATGTGGTTCCGGCACGGCACGCTGAGCCTTTGGTTCTTTCCTCTTCCTGGTGGGAAATGAGAGTTAAATTTGCCCGTCCAGACACCTCCAGCTAGTCTCTCATTGGTTCTCGCTATTCCTGTTCATCTTCCGCAGAAATTGCAAACTGGGCCAAACAGGAGGTTAAAGGGACTGACTCTCCAAGTCGGGAGAGTGTTAGTAAAGCGTCTGGAATGTTGCACCCGAGTACGAGGGGAGGAAAACTGAGACATATTTGAAAACGTCTCCAGATCACATGGTTGATCATACTCTGGGTTCCACATGCATGTTTTAGCTGTAGGAAGAATACCTTAAACCTGGGTAGTTGAAACCCGTGGAATGTGTACCATGCAATATGACTTCAAAGGGTCTTCATTTGCTCACCGAACCTCTCCAATCCTATCACTGCTGCGTTTATGCCCCTGTACACATGCTTGATTCTCTTTCGGAGACATAGCAATCCATAGGTTTTAAGATACTTACTAGTCAGGTACATTCTTAGGCGTTTAATATGGGATGTTGAGTCCATTTCGTTGAGCAAGGAGTAGCTCTTGTCTATTCCATATTTGGCTTAAGGAACTTTATCTGTGCTCATTTCAATCTCTGGTTTTATGCAGCACCCCAACTCACCTTTCCCCTTAAGCAAGCATAAGTTGGTTTTCTAAATTTGAGACGCTGTTCTGTTTTGGAATTCAGTTCATGTGTAGCCAAGTTTACATTCCGTGTATTAGTGATATCTTATGATGTTTCTTTTTCTGTGTGACTTATTTCAGTTAGAATCATCGTACCTGAATCCACTCATTGTGCTGCTACGGGCCTGATGACATAGATTTCACTGCTGAGTGATACTGCATTGTACGTAAGTACCACAAGTTCTTTATCCATTTTTCACTTTCTGTGATATTGAACTTGTACGGTAAACGAGGTTCTTGTAAACAGAGGCGTCCCAAACATTGGGGTGGCTGTATCTTTTTGATTTTAATTTCCCTAAGCTATAGGACCATAAGTGGAAGTGCCCTAGGCTCTGTTGCTTTGTTTTTTAGATGTTTCAGGAAACACCATACACTTCTCCCGAGTGGCTGTTGGCAATTTACATCCCGCCCATCAGCATAACAAGGCTCCTAGTTCTCCATGGCCTGTCCTGCCTTTCTGGATTTTACACTTTTTTCAGATGGCCCTTTTGACCGGGGGGAAGTGAGACTTCATTGTAGTGCAGATTTCCTTTGCAAGCTTGCTTGGTTGGCCAAAAAGGGCGTATGCGTTTTTTCCTGAATATATTCAGGAAAAAACGCATACGCCCTTTTTGGCCAAGTGCATCATTGTGGACGTTCTGCCTCTTTTCCTATGCTTTCAATGCAATTCCAGTCTACCTCCTGAAATCGGTTTCCTGCAATTCTGCCCCGCTTTCAAGTCCTCTTGGCAGCCTTACTTCAGTATATTTTTGGACGATAGTTGTCATTTATAACTCTGCAGGTTTGTGAATTACAGTGCCCCTGAGCTCCTTTCTTCAACTCGCTTTCTTGTGAGCTGGCCGCAACACCGCAGGATGGCTTCAGGCCCTAATGTGGTTCCGGCACGGCACGCTGAGCCTTTGGTTCTTTCCTCTTCCTGGTGGGAAATGAGAGTTAAATTTGCCCGTCCAGACACCTCCAGCTAGTCTCTCATTGGTTCTCGCTATTCCTGTTCATCTTCCGCAGAAATTGCAAACTGGGCCAAACAGGAGGTTAAAGGGACTGACTCTCCAAGTCGGGAGAGTGTTAGTAAAGCGTCTGGAATGTTGCACCCGAGTACCAGGGTACAAAAACTGAGACATATTTGAACACGTCTCCCGATCACATGGTTGATCATACTCTAGGTTCCACATGCATGTTTTAGCTGAAGGAAGAATACCTTAAACCTGGGTAGTTGAAACCCGTGGAATGGGTACCATGCAATATGACTTCAAAGGGTCTTCATTTGCTCACCGAACCTCTCCAATCCTATCACTGCTGCGTTTATGTCCCTGTACACATGCTTGATTCTGTTTCGGAGACATAGCAATCCATAGGTTTTAAGATACTTAAGAGTCAGGTACATTCTTAGGCGTTTAATATGCGGTGTTGAGTCCATTTCGTTGAGCAAGGAGTAGCTCTTGTCTATTCCATATTTGGCTTAAGGAACTTTATCTGTGCTCATTTCAATCTCTGGTTTTATGCAGCACCCCAACTCACCTTTACCCTTAAACAAGCATAAGTTGGTTTTCTAAATTGGAGACCCTGTTCTGTTCTGTAATCCAGTTCCTGTGTAGCCAAGTTTACATTCCGTGTATTAGTGATATCTTATGATGTTTCTTTTCTGTGTGACTTCTTTCAGTTAGAATCATCATACCTGAATCCACTCATTATGCTGCTACGGGCCTGATGACATAGATGTCATTGCTGAGTGATATTGCATTGTACGTACGTACCACAACTTCTTCATCCATTTTTCACTTTCTGCGATATTGAACTTGTACCGTAAACGAGGTTCTTGTAAACAGAGCCGTCCCAAACTTTGGGGTGGCTGTGTCTTTTTGATTTTCATTTCCCTAAGCTATAGGACCATAAGTGGAAGAGCCCTAGGCTCTGTTGCTTTGTTTTTTAGATGTTTCAGGAAACACCATACACTTTCCCGAGTGGCTGTTGGCAATTTACATCCCGCCCAGCAGCATAACAAGGCTCCCAGTTCTCCATGGCCTGTCCTGCCTTTCTGGATTTTACACTTTTTTCAGATGGCCCTTTTGACCGGGGGGAAGTGAGACTTCATTGTAGTGCAGATTTCCTTTGCAAGCTTGCTTGGTTGGCCAAAAAGGGCGTATGCGTTTTTTCCTGAATATATTCAGGAAAAAACGCATACGCCCTTTTTGGCCAAGTGCATCATTGTGGACGTTCTGCCTCTTTTCCTATGCTTTCAATGCAATTCCAGTCTACCTCCTGAAATCGGTTTCCTGCAATTCTGCCCCGCTTTCAAGTCCTCTTGGCAGCCTTACTTCAGTATATTTTTGGACGATAGTTGTCATTTATAACTCTGCAGGTTTGTGAATTACAGTGCCCCTGAGCTCCTTTCTTCAACTCGCTTTCTTGTGAGCTGGCCGCAACACCGCAGGATGGCTTCAGGCCCTAATCTGGTTCCGGCACGGCACGCTGAGCCTTTGGTTCTTTCCTCTTCCTGGTGGGAAATGGGAGTTAAATTTGCCCGTCCAGACACCTCCAGCTAGTCTCTCATTGGTTCTCGCTATTCCTGTTCATCTTCCGCAGAAATTGCAAACTGGGCCAAACAGGAGGTTAAAGGGACTGACTCTCCAAGTCGGGAGAGTGTTAGTAAAGCGTCTGGAATGTTGCACCCGAGTACCAGGGTACGAAAACTGAGACATATTTGAACACGTCTCCCGATCACATGGTTGATCATACTCTAGGTTCCACGTGCATGTTTTAGCTGAAGGAAGAATACCTTAAACCTGGGTAGTTGAAACCCGTGGAATGGGTACCATGCAATATGACTTCAAAGGGTCTTCATTTGCTCACCGAACCTCTCCAATCCTATCACTGCTGCCTTTATGCCCCTGTACACACGCTTGATTCTCTTTCAGACATAGCCATCCATACGTTTTAAGATTCTTACTAGTCAGGTATATTCTTAGGCGTTTAATATGGGGTGTTGAGTCCATTTCGTTGAGCAAGGAGTAGCTCTTGTCTATTACATATTTGGCTTAAGGAACTTTATCTGTACTCATTTCAATCTCTGGTTTTATGCAGCACCCCAACTCACGTTTACCCTTAAGCAAGCATAAGTTGGTTTTCTAAATTGGAGACCCTGTTCTGTTCTGTAATTCAGTTCCTGAGTAGCCAAGTTTACATTCCGTGTATTACTGATATCTTATGATGTTTCTATTTCTGTGTGACTTATTTCAGTTAGAATCATCGTACCTGAATCCACTCATTGTGCTTCTAAGGGCCTGATGACATAGATGTCATTGCTGAGTGATATTGCATTGTACGTAAGTACCACAACTTCTTTATCCATTTTTTACTTTCTGCGATATTGAACTTGTACCGTAAACGAGGTTCTTGTAAACAGAGCCGTCCCAAACTTTGGGGTGGCTGTGTCTTTTTAATTTTAATTTCCCTAATCTATAGGACCATAAGTGGAAGTGCCCTAGGCTCTGTTGCTTTGTTTTTTAGATGTTTCAGGAAACACCATACACTTCTCCAGAGTGGCTGTTGGCAATATACATCCCGCCCATCAGCATAACAAGGCTCCCAGTTCTCCATGCCCTGTCGTGCCTTTATGGATTTTACACTTTTTTCAGATGGCCCTTTTGACCAGGTGGAAGTGAGACTTCATTGTAGTGCACATTTCCTTTGCAAGCTTGCTTGGTTGGCCAAAAAGTGTGTATGCGGTTTTTCCTGAATATATTCAGGAAAAAACACATACGCCCTTTTTGGCCAAGTGCATCATTGTCGAGGTTCTGACTCTCTTCATATGTTTTCAATGCAATTCCAGTCTACCTCCTGAAATCGGTTTCCTGCAATTCTGCCTTGCTTTCAATGTCTCTTCATAGCCTTACCTCAATATATTTTTTGAAAATAGTTGGCCTTTATAACTCTGCAGGTTTTTGAATTGCGGTGGCCCTTAGCCCCACTTTTCAGCTCTTATTATTGTGGTCTTGCCCCATAACCACAGGATTCCTTGAAGCCCTATTTTTCTTCTGGGGCACCTTGCTGTGCCTTTGGTTAATTCTTCTTACTGATGTGGCATTAGAGTGACATGTGCCCATTGAAACCGCTACAGCTTGTTTCTCACTGGTTCCCCCTATTCCCATTCATCCTCCACACTAACTGCAGACTGTGCGATACCAGAACTTAAAGGCATTGACTCCATGTGGGGATGTTGTTAGTAAAGCGGCTGGAATGTCGATCCGCAGCCCCAGGAGAGGAAAAATGAGGTGCGTTTTAGAAACCTTTCCCGATCATATGGTATACCAGTCGCTGGGTTTCCCAAGCATGGTTTAGCTGTAGGAAGATTCCCTTCAACCTGGAGTGTTGGGACCCTTGGACTGAGTAGCATGAAGTATTGCATTAAACTTTCGGCAGTTGCTCACCAAAGCTCACCAATCCTCTCAGCCCCAAGTGTCCAGCCTTATGTCTTATCCAGCTGTGGGTTTATATGTGGTCAATCCAGGTTGCATCACAGCCCCTGAGCGAATTTTGTAAGAATTTTTCTCTTTCATTGTTTCAGCGTTTTCTTTTTAAAATTTATTTCTATAATGGGGTTTAGCTCATTTTCACTGCTGTGTTTGTGCCGCTCTGCACACACTTGATTCCCTTATGGAGATATATCAATACATGGGTTTTAAGATTCTTATTACTCAGATATATTTCTCTGCGGTGTATAGGGTGTGTTGAGGCCAGTTCATTGAGCAAGGTGTAGATCTTGTCTAATACCTATTTGGTTTATTGAACGGTATCTGTGTTAATTTCAAACTCTGGTTTTATGCATCACCCCACCTCTCCTTTCCCCTTAAGCTGACATAAGTGTGTTTTCTAAATGTGAGACACTGTTCTGTTCTGTAATTCATTTCTTGTGCAGCCATATTTACCCTCCCTCTATAAGTGATATCTTATGATATGTTTCTTTTTCTGTTTGACTTATTTCAAGTAGTATTATCGGACCTAAATCCACTCTTTATCCTTCTACTAGCCTTATTACATTGATTTCATGGTGAAGAGATATTCCATTGTACATAAGTACCACATCTTCTTTATCCATTGTTCTCTTTCCTGGGATATTTAAGGTGTACTGAAGTTGAGGTTCTTGTAAACAGAGTAGCCCTAAACTGTGGTGTGCTTGTGTCTTGTTGATTTTTAGACTTCCCTAGATATACTCCCATGATTGGAAGTGTCCTATGCTCTGTAGCTCTGTTTTTTAGATGATTTAGGAACCACCATACACTTCTCCAGAGTGGCTCTCGGCAGTTCACACACTGCCCATCAGCGTATAAAGGCTCCCTGTTCTCCATGGCCTGTCCTGCCTTTCTGGATTTTACACTTTTTTAGGATGGCCCTTTTGACCGGTGGGAAGTGAGACTTCTTTGTTGTGCACATTTGCATTGCTTACTTGCTTCGTTGCCCATAAAGTGCGTATGCGTTTTTTCCTGGATATAATCAGGAAAAAACGCATACGCCCTTTTGGGCCAACTGCATCATTGTCGAAATTCTGCCGCTTTTCATGTGCATTAAAGACGAGTCCAATCTATCTCTTGAAATCTGTTTCTTGCAATTCTGTCTTGCATTCAGATCCTCTTCTTTGCCTTACCTCAACATATTTTTGGACGTTAGTTTTCATTTATAACTCTGCAGGTTTGTGAATTGCAGTGACCCTGAGCTCCATTTTTTAAGTTGCTCTTTTGTGAGCTGGCCTCAAACCCGCAGGATTGCTTCAGGCCCTATTTTGGCTCCGGCGAGGCAGGCTGAGCCTTTCTTTAATTCTTATTCTTAATGGGAAATTAGAGTGATATGTGCCCGTCCAAACCCCTACAACTATTCTCTCATTGGTTCCCCCTCTTCCCGTTCATCCTCCTCACAATTTGCAAAATGTGTGAAACAGAAGTTGAAATGTGCTGATTCTCCAAGTGGGGAGATTCTAAGTAACATGGCTGGAATGGTGAACAGGAGCACCAGGAGAGGATAAATGAGGTGCATTTTAGACACATCTCCCGATCACATGGTGTACAGTCCTCTGGGTTTTCCATGCATGTTTTAGCTGTAGGAAGATCCCTTGAACCTGCAGATTTGGGACCCATTGAATGGGTACCAGGTAGTATTACTTTAAAGGGTGTGCATTTCCTCACCCAACCTCACATTTCTCTTAGCGCAAACAGTTTCCAGCCTTATGTCTCATCCTGCTGTGGGTCTAGATGTGTTCAATCCATGTTGCATCACCGTCCCTGAGGAAAAGTTGTAAGAGGTTTTCTCTGTCTCTCTGTCGTTTATTTTTTTCAATTTATTACTATATTGGTTACAGCTGATTTTCAAAGCTCTGTTTCTTGCTGCTGTACATCCACTTGATTCACGTACAGAGAGTCATCAATAAATTCTTTTTCAGATTCTTACCAGTCGTATATATTCTTTTCCGGTGACTTGAGTGTGCTGAGTGCAGTTCTTTTAGCTACCGTGTAGGCCTTGTTGATTATCAGTTTGGTATTTGGAATGGTATCTTTGCTAATTTCAACCTCCTGGATGATGCCTCACCCCTCCCCACCTTTCCCGTTTAGCAGCCTTATGCGTGTTTTCTACATATTTGACTATGTTTTTGTTTTGTAATTTATTTCATGTGTAGCCATTTTGGATTCCACCTTTAAGTGATATCTTATGATATGTGTCTTTTTCTTTTTGAATTCTGTCACTTAGAATGATCATACGTAACTCCTCCGGAGTTGTTACAACTGGCCATATTTCATTGATTTCCAGGCTGAATAATATTCCACTCTACCTAAGTACCACATCTCTATCCATTTTTTCCCTCCAGAGACATTTAAGTTATATCCTAGTCGAGGATCTTTTAAACAGAGAGGGGGTAAACATTGGGGTGCCTGTGTCCTCTCGATTTTTGTTTTTCCCAAGATATACACCCATGAGTGCAAGTGCCCTATGCTCTGTAGCTCATTTTTTAGATGCTTTAGTAAACACAATACACTTCTCCAGAATGGCCGTTGGCAATATACATTTCCACTATAAGTCTCACAGGGCTCCCTCTTCTCGTTGCCCTGTCCTGCATTTCTGTTGTTTACGCTTTATGAGGATGGCTCTTCTGACTGATGCGAAGTGATATCTTTTGTAGTATTGACTTCCAGTGCCCACCTGTTTGGTTGGCTAAAAAAGTGTATGCCCTTTTCTTGAATATATACAGAAAAAAACGCATACACCCTTTTTGGCCAACTGCAATGTTGGCAATGTTCAGCTCCTTTTCTTGTGCTTAATGGCGAGTCCTTTCTACCTCCTCAGATCCCTTTCCTGCCATTCTCCCTTGCTTACAAGTCCTTTTCTCTGACTTTCCTCAAGACATTTTTCAGTGATGGATATTTTCAACTCTGCAGTTTTGTGAATTTTACTGCCCCTGAGTTCCATTGTTCAACTTGTGTTTATGGGAACTGGCCACAAAGCAGCGGGATTTCCTCAAGCCCTATACTGTTTCCATGGGCAACCCTAGCCTTTGGTCAATTCGTCTTCCTGATTGGAAATTAGAGTGACATGTGCCTGTCTGAACACCTAGGACTTGTCTCTCATTGTTCCTCATCCTTCCGCTTCATCCTCTGGACAAATTCCAAACTGTACGCAACAGGATGTTGACAGTGCTGACATCTCCAAGTGGGGAGACTGTTAGTAAAGACGCTGGAGGGGTGAACCCGAGCACCAGGAGATGAGGAGATGAGATGCCTTTTCCAAACTCTTCCCGATCAGACGGTATACCATCCTCTGGGTGTGACAGACATGTTTTAGCAGTAGGAAGAGTCCCATTCATGTAAGGAGAACACCAGGGCTTTTTCAAAATCAGTGTCTCCCCGAAACCCAAACTGGGGAAGTTTTTAAGCTACGGCTACACATATGTTCATTAAGGGCCTTGGGAAGTAGGCAGAGTCCAAACTTTAGATGATTGAAGTCTTCAGGGTCAGAAGCACTCACCACCAGCTTCCCTTAGGCTACACTTTAACTATCATTGATAGATGATGTCAATAAAAATATCTATTCTTTTTCAGATTATTTCCCCTTATAGGTTATTGCAAAATGTTGAGTGTAGTTCCCTGTGCTATACAGTAGTTCCTTGTTGATGATCTATTTTATACATAGCAGTGTGTATGTGTTAATTCCAAACTGTTAATTTATCCCTCCTCCCACCTTTCCCCTTTGGTAATAATAAATTATAAGATTTTATACTTCTCAGAAGTGGGGGAGCTGAAAGAGAGGTATCATTTTCAATGGAAAAGCATTTAAAACAAGATTGAAGGTTTAACCAAGATTATTAGATGTACATCCTTGGAAAGAAATCACTTCGTTTCTCTAATATTGACCTGACGAATAAGACAAACCTTTTCACTGAACTTGCTTATAAAAAGTGATGGAAATATCAAATGGAAGTGTTAGAAACATCTTATTTTACCCGAGCCTTATACACTGTTCTATGTTAACTACAGTTTGGTTCACACATCTGTTCATTGAGGTTACAATAGTCTCAATTTCTGTTACTGATCCTCCAGAGTGGACCCCAACAAGTGTCCCCCTGCCCAGTGTCATTGGGGCCAACAGATCGAGACTGAGTTTGGTTCACAAGCAAAGGAAACTTTATATTTTGATCAGAGAATGGAGAGGTGAGAGCATGCACTACCCCGTGGGCTGTGGGCTGGGCTGCTGTGTAGAGATCCTGTCAGAGTCAGTGGGAGGGAGGGAGGCGGCAGAGCTCTCGAGGGCCGGGTTGGCTGTAGCTCAGGCTCTATATCGTGGAGTCTGCACTGGGCCCCAGGAGCTGAGGTGTCGACCCAGCCATTCTGCACTAGGAAATCTGGTCTGAAGTGCCGGGTGTGGAACCTCTGCATGCGGGACCCTAGGAGCACGTGAAATTAGACAAAGCACAAAGGATAAAAAAGGTTAGACTTGACTTTATTGCCCAGATTCTATTTTTATCTCCCAGGGATTTTTAATGGGCTTTGCTGGGGACAAACCCCTCCTCTGCCTTTTGTCCCGTTCCTCATTCTTGGAGTGCTGAGGGTGCAGACCCTTCTTCTGTAACTGCTGAGTGCTGAGTTGGGAGCCCTCATACCCTGGGGCGAGGGTCAGAGCTTCTCCCCAGCAGCCTCCCGGTGACGTTGATTGTCCCCAGGACCCCTGCCTCCCTGCTCGTCCACCTGAGCACCAGCATTGGAAGTGTTATAGATTCTAATGACCTTTAAGGGTCCAGGAAAGAGATGTGCAGAGACGCTGTGGGGGCCGGTTTCACCCCGCCCCACATTTGTTCGGCCACCTTAGGCTGACCGTTTCTGCCAGCCTAGATGCTCTGACCAGTAGTCTGCGCTTTCTTCAATTAGGCCCCTGAATTAACGTACAAACAGCACCAGGTGTCAGAGCCCTGCCCGCTCAACTCCCAGACAGTCCAGGGTCAGTGGTGATAAGGACCATGATGGCTACTGAGTCAACAGCCTTTTGAAGTAAACAGGAGTCCAGCCGGTCTTATTGGCCACCATCATCACGGTGTCTGTAGGCTTTTCTATGGTGACAGTGTGGTATACTGTTCCCCCGCCAAGATTATTAGCTCCCCTCTGGGTGCAGTAAGTCCTGCAAGCAGTAGTCTACTCTTTTGGGACACACTCTTGTTGTTTTATGAGAGAAACTCCAGGTCAAGTGATGTTCACACGAGTCGTCATGGTGCCCTGTTGCCCCCGGTTATCTCTCTGGATGTTGGAGTTGGAGGGCCTCCTCACTCGAGGTCGGTGTGCCCACGGAGCGAACCCTGCAACTTCAGGGCATGGTTGGTGGTTAGGATCACCACGTGGGGTCCTTTTCCCTTAGGAGGGAGGTGGCCTTTTGGGCTGCTGATTTCCAGGTTTTTAGATACCGCCAGTATCTTGGCCAGATGTGGCAGTGGGCCAAGCCCCTTAGTGACCGTAGTTTATCCTACCTGGATGGCATTCTTGCATTGTTCCATTTCAAGTGGTCCCAGTTTTTGCACTAATTCTCCAATGGCGATTCACCTTTCACCGGGAATGTAAAGGTCAAAGGGTTTAGCTAAATTAGGGAGTTCCAGGGCAAGGGTCTGAATTGACTGCTCTTTCCATTCTTGAAAGGCCACTTCTGGATTCTATTCAAAAGGATCATCATCTTTTCCTTTCAGTGTTTCATATAGAGGCCCAGCTAGTAGACTGTAGTTAGGGATCCAGAAGCAGCAAACCCTGGCCTCCCCAGGAACCCCTAAGCTGTCTTCTAGTTTTAGAAAGGGGTAAGGCTGAAAATGGTTTCTTCCCTTTCCTGGGATGGGCTTCTCTGACCTTGTGTGAGAATGAAGCCCAGGCAGGTCACCGCAGTCTGTGATATTTGAGCTTTTTCTTGGACAACTTCTATCCTTTATTGGCTTGGTAGTTCAGAGGCCTCCTTAGTAGGGCTGGCGATCAGAATGTCGTCTGCATATTGAAGGAGGGTTTCCTTTTCCAGAGGTAGAACTTTTAGGTCTTTAGCTAAGCTTTCCCCAAAGACGGTGTGGGAATTTTTGCACCCTTGGGGCCAGACGGCCCGGAAGTATTGTTTTAGTTGTATGTTGAGTCCTGCCACTCACAAGCCAAAATTTCTTGTGACTCTGGGACTAATGGAATACAAAAGAAGGCATCATTGAAGACTAATACAGAATACCATGTCCTGGTGGTTGGTAGAATGACCAGCAGGGTGTAGGAATTAGGAGCAACTGGAGGTATATCCTCGGTGGCTTCACTGACTGTCCTGACATCCTTTACCAGGTCCCCAGCAGCCCATGGGGCTCTCGTGGTCAGACCAATCGCAGAATATGGAGCTCACCTGGGCAGGTACCCCACCCCCACCCCAGCCCACGGGGCTCTTGTGATCAGGCCCCTCCCAGGATACAGAGCTACCCTTGCAGGTACCGTGGCAGGGCTGGGCACACAGGAACCGTGCACATAGCCCTCATTGCAGAGCACCCCCAGCTCACCTGTCGCTCAGAGCTGACACAGAGCACCTCAGAGCAGGACTTGAACTAACAAACAGCAGCTGCGACAGGTCTGTGACCCTGGGCATCACTCCGTGAGGCCTCCCTCCACCTGGTCTTCCAGAGACTTCCACTGCACCCGGGGCACCAGGCCTCTGTCTCCAACCACCACCCACCCCTCCTCTCCCTGACTCCTGGGTTCCTCTCATTAGGAGAGGGTTTTCTTGAAGTTGTCTCCCACTCATGGGCCAGATAAAATGATTAGAAAACAAGCCAAAGCTGCAGCCCCTTGTCTATCCTGACTCTCAGGAGCCCACACCTGTTCCTTGGACCTGGCCGGTTCAGCAAGTTCCATTTTCTGCAACTGTGAGCCCCTGAGGGGTGATGATTGGCTGACCTGGGCAGCCTTACCGTGCCGGCCAGCCCTCCCCAGGTGTGCCTGGGTTGAGATCAATATAAATACCACTCCAGGCAGCAAGAGCCCCTGCAGCCGTGCCTGACACCATTTTCTCTGCCCTGTCAGCAGTCTCGGGGCTGGGCTGGTGGGAGGGAGTGAGAGGCCACGGCTTTGTGGGTGGCCCAGTGTGAGTGGGGCTCTGCTGGACTTTCTGCAGCAGTTGCCAGGCTGCCACCTGGTAAAGAAGAGGATGTGTCACCCATACCTGCTGCTGGAATTTCTCCCTGGGCAGAGGTGAGGAAGGAAAAAAGCAGTGGGGGCAGGGACAGGACGGGTATCTCAGGCAGAGAAATGGAAATCTTCCAGAAGAGCACCCAGGGCCAGGACCATCCTGGCTGGCCTGCAGGCACCAAGTCGGCTGGCATGCTGTCACTCGTGTGGCTCTATGGCCCTTCCTCTAGGCTTTCAAGTCCTTGTATATATTCAGGTGTTTTACCTGGGACGGGTGGGAATAGTTCAGCAGCAACTGGCCTGGGGCTCAGCTCACGTTTACTCACAGATGCCTCGGCACGGTGCCCCAGCTTTGCAATGAGGACGCTTGTTGCGTGGGGGCTGCTGGCTGAATGGGAGACGATTCCCCACCACTGACCAACTTCAGAATTGTTTACAACTGGAGCAACTGCCCTGATACGGTTTTCCTCTGTGTAACTGGTGGGTTCTGTGTTTTTTTCTCTTTTTCGTTTTTGGTTCAAGGTAGATTTTATTCCTCTTTTTTGTATTTACAGATATAAGCATGGAAATAATTTATTCATATAAATACATGTATGTGCAGGGAATAATTGTTTTTTCTGTTTTATTTTTTAAATTTTATTTCTTTTTAATTTTGAATTTTATTTTATATTTTTATACAGCAGGTTCTTATTGGTTATCTATTTTATACATATAAATGTATACATGCCAATCCCAGTCTCTCAACTCCTCCCACCACCACCCCCCCAACAGCTTTCCCCCCTTGTTGTCCATACGTTTGTTGTCTACATCTGTTGCTCTATTTATGCCTTGCAAAATGGTTAATCTGTACAGTTTTTCTAGGTTCCACATATATGCATGAATATACAAGATTTGTTTTTCTCTTTCTGACTTACTTCACTCTGTATGACAGTCTCTAGATCCATCGACGTCTCTACAAATGACCCAATTTCATTCCTTTTCATGGCTTAGTAATATTCCATTTTATATATGTACCACAGCTTTATGCATTCGTCTGTCTGTGGGCATTTAGGTTGCTTCCATTACCTCGATATTGTAAATAGTGATGCAATGAACATTGCGGTGAATGACTCTTTTTGATTTATGGTTTTGTCTGGGTATATGTCCAGTACTGGGATTGCTGTATCATATGGTAATTCTATTGTTAGTTTCTTAAGAAATTCCATATTGTTCTCCATAATGACTGTATCAATTTATATTCCCAACAATAGTGGAAGAGGGTTCCTTTTCTCCACACCCTTTCCAGCATTTTTTGTTTGTAGATTTTCTATGATGCCTATTCTACCAGGTGTGAGGTGATACCTCATTGTTGAATCCATTTCGTTGAGCAAGGGGTAGGTCTTGTCTATTACATATTTGGCTTATGGAACGGTATCTGTGCTAATTTCAAACTCTGCTTTTATGCAGCACCCCAACTCACCTTCCCCCTTAAGCAAGCATAAGTTGGTTTTCTAAATTTGAGACCCTGTTCTGTTTTGTAATTCAGTTCATGTGTAGCCAAGTTCACATTCCGTGTATTAGTGATACCTTATGATGTTTCTTTTTCTGTGTGACTTATTTCACTTAGAATCATCGTGCCTCAATCCACTCATTATGCTGGTACGGGCCTGGTGACATAGATTTCATTGCTGAGTGGTATTCTGTTGTACATAAGTACCGCAAATTCTTTATCCATTATTTGCTCTCTGGGATATTTAACTTGTGCCGCAGAAGAGATTCCTGTAAAAAGAGCCGTCCCAAATTTTGGGGTGGCTGTGTCTTTTTGATTTTAATTTCCCTAAGCTATAGGACCATAAGTGGAAGGTGCCCTAGGCTCTGTTGCTTTGTTTTTTAGATGTTTCAGGAAACACCATACACTTCTACAGAGCGGCTGTTGGGAATTTACATCCCGCCCATCAGCATAACAAGGCTCCCAGTTCTCCGTGGCCTGTTCTGCCTTTCTGGATTTTACACTTTTTTCAGATGGCCCTTTTGACCGGGGGGAAGTGAGACTTCATTGTAGTGCAGATTTCCTTTGCAAGCTTGCTTGGTTGGCCAAAAAGGGCGTATGCGTTTTTTCCTGAATATATTCAGGAAAAAACACATACGGCCTTTTTGGCCAAGTGCATCATTGTCGACGTTCTTCCTCTTTTCCTGTGTTTTAAATGCAATCCAATTCCGATTCCTCCTGAAATCGGTTTCCTGCAATTCTGCCCCGCATTCAAGTCCTCTTGGCAGCCCTACTTCAGTATATTTTCGGACAATAGCTGTCATTTATAAATCTGCAGGTTTGTGAATTACAGTGCCCCTGAGCTCCTTTCTTCAACTCGCTTTCTTTTGAGCTGGCCACAACACCGCAGGATTGCTTCAGGCCCTAATCTGGTTCCGGCACGGCATGCTGAGCCTTTGGTTTATTCCTCTTCCCTGTGGGAAATGAGAGTTAAATTTGCCCGTCCAGACACCTCCAGCTAGTCTTTCATTGGTTCTCGCTATTCCTGTTCATCTTCCGCAGAAATTGCAAACTGAGCCAAACAGGAGGTTAAAGGGACTGACTCTCCAAGTCGGGAGAGTGTTAGTAAAGCGTCTGGAATGTTGCACCCGAGTACCAGGGAACGAAAAGTGAGACACATTTGAACACGTTTCTCGATCACACGGTGGATCATACTCTGGGTTCCACATGCATGTTTTAGCTGAGGGAAGAATCCCTTAAACCTGGAGAGTTGAGACCCATGGAATGGGTACCATGCAATATGACTTCAAAGGGTCTGCATTTGCTCACCGAACCTCACCAATCTTATGAGCCCCAAGTGTCCAGCCTTATGTGTCACCCAGCTCTGGGTGTAGATATGGTAAATGCAGGTTGCATCAGAAGCCTTGAATGAATTACTTAAGTATTGCTCTCTATTTCACTGTCATTGTGTTTTGTTTAAGAAATTTATTTTTAATATGGGATTTAGCTGATTTTCACTGCTTTAATGCCGCTGTACACACTCTTGATTCTCTTACAGAGATATATAAATCCATTGCTTTTATGATTCTTACTAGGCAGGTATATTCCTAGGCGTTGAATATGGGGTGTTGAGTCCATTTCGTTGAGCAAGGAGTAGCTCTTGTCTATTCCATATTTGCCTTATAGAACGTTATCTGTGCTCATTTCAATCTCTGGTTTTATGCAGCACCCCAACTCACCTTTCCCCTTAAGCAAGCATAAGTTGGTTTTCTAAATTTGAGACCCTGTTCTGTTTTGGAATTCAGTTCCTGTGTAGCCAAGTTTACATTCCGTGTATTAGTGATATCTTATGATGTTTCTTTTTCTGTGTGACTTATTTCAGTTAGAATCATCGTACCTGAATCCACTCATTATGCTGCTACGGGACTGATGACATAGATTTCATTGCTGAGTGATACTGCATTGTACGTAAGTACCACAAGTTCTTTATCCATTTTTCACTTTCTGTGATATTGAACTTGTACGGTAAACGAGGTTCTTGTAAACAGAGGCGTCCCAAACTTTGGGGTGGCTGTGTCTTTTTGATTTTAATTTCCCTAAGCTATAGGACCATAAGTGGAAGTGCCCTAGGCTCTGTTGCTTTGTTTTTTAGATGTTTCAGGAAACACCATACACTTTCCCGAGTGTCTGTTGGCAATGTACATCCCGCCCATCAGCATAACAAGGCTCCCAGTTCTCCATGGCCTGTCCTGCCTTTCTGGATTTTACACTTTTTTCAGATGGCCCTTTTGACCAGGGGGAAGTGAGACTTCATTGTAGTGCAGATTTCCTTTGCAAGCTTGCTTGGTTGGCCAAAAAGGGCGTATGCGTTTTTTCCTGAATATATTCAGGAAAAAACGCATACGCCCTTTTTGGCCAAGTGCATCATTGTGGAGGTCTGCCTGTTTTCCTATGCTTTCAATGCAATTCCAGTCTACTTCCTGAAATCGGTTTCCTGCAATTCTTCCCCGCTTTCAAGTCCTCTTGGCAGCCTTACTTCAGTATATTTTTGGACGATAGCTGTCATTTATAACTCTGCAGGTTTGTGAATTACAGTGCCCCTGAGCTCCTTTCTTCAACTCGCTTTCTTGTGAGCTGGCCGCAACACCGCAGGATGGCTTCAGGCCCTAATGTGGTTCCGGCACGGCACGCTGAGCCTTTGGTTAATTCCTCTTCCTGGTGGGAAATGAGAGTTAAATTTGCCCGTCCAGACACCTCCAGCTAGTCTCTCATTGCTTCTCCCTATTCCTGTTCATCTTCCGCAGAAATTGCAAACTGGGCCAAACAGGAGGTTAAAGGGACTGACTCTCCAAGTGGGGAGAGTGTTAGTAAAGCATCTGGAATGTTGCACCCGAGTACCAGGGTACGAAAACTGAGACATATTTGAACACGTCTCCCATTCACACGGTTGATCATACTCTAGGTTCCACATGCATGTTTTAGCTGAAGGAAGAATACCTTAAAACTGGGTAGTTGAAACCCGTGGAATGGGTACCATGCAATATGACTTCAAAGGGTCTTCATTTGCTCACTGAACCTCTCCAATTCTATCACTGCTGCGTTTATGCCCCTGTACACACGCTTGATTCTCTTTTGGAGACATAGCAATCCATAGGTTTTAAGATACTTACTAGTCAGGTACATTCTTAGGCGTTTAATATGGGGTGTTGAGTCTATTTCGTTGAGCAAGGAGTAGCTCTTGTCTATTCCATATTTGGCTTAAGGAACTTTATCTGTGCTCATTTCAATCTCTGGTTTTATGCAGCACCCCAACTCACCTTTCCCCTTAAGCAAGCATAAGTTGGTCTTCTAAATTTGAGACCCTGTTCTGTTCTGTAAATCAGTTCCTGTGTAGCCAAGTTTACATTCCGTGTATTACTGATATCTTATGATGTTTCTTTTTCTGTGTGACTTATTTCAGTTAGAATCATCGTACCTGAATCCACTCATTATGCTGCTACGGGCCTGATGACATAGATTTCATTGCTGAGTGATACTGCCTTGTACGTAAGTACCACAAGTTCTTTATCCATTTTTCACTTTCTGTGATATTGAACTTGTACGGTAAATGAGGTTCTTGTAAACAGAGGCGTCCCAAACTTTGGGGTGGCTGTGTCTTTTTGATTTTAATTTCCCTAAGCTATAGGACCATAAGTGGAAGTGCCCTAGGCTCTGTTGCTTTGTTTTTTAGATGTTTCAGGAAACACCATACACTTCTCCCGAGTGTCTGTTGGCAATTTACATCCCGCCCATCAGCATAACAAGGCTCCCAGTTCTCCATGGCCTGTCCTGCCTTTCTGGATTTTACACTTTTTTCAGATGGCCCTTTTGACCGGGGGGAAGTGAGACTTCATTGTAGTGCAGATTTCCTTTGCAAGTTTGCTTGGTTGGCCAAAAAGCGCGCATGCGTTTTTTCCTGAATATATTCAGGAAAAAACGCAGGCGCGCTTTTTGGCCAAGTGCATCATTGTGGACGTTCTGCCTCTTTTCCTATGCTTTCAATGCAATTCCAGTCTACCTCCTGAAATCGGTTTCCTGCAATTCTGCCCCGTTTTCAAGTCCTCTTGGCAGACTTACTTCAGTATATTTTTGGACGATAGCTGTCATTTATAACTCTGCAGGTTTGTGAATTACAGTGCCCCTGAGCTCCTTTCTTCAACTCGCTTTCTTTTAAGCTGGCCGCAATACCGCAGGATGGCTTCAGGCCCTAATCTGTTTCCGGCACGGCACGCTGAGCCTTTGGTTAATTCCTCTTCCTGGTGGGAAATGAGAGTTAAATTTGCCAGTCCAGACACCTCCAGCTAGTCTCTCATTGGTTCTCCCTATTCCTGTTTATCTTCCGCAGAAATTGCAAACTGGGCCAAACAGGAGGTTAAAGGGACTGACTCTCCAAGTCAGGAGAGTGTTAGTAAAGCATCTGGAATGTTGCACCCGAGTACCAGGGTACGAAAACTGAGACATATTTGAACACGTCTCCCATTCACACGGTTGATCATACTCTAGGTTCCACATGCATGTTTTAGCTGAAGGAAGAATACCTTAAACCTGGGTAGTTGAAACCCGTGGAATGGGTACCATGCAATATGACTTCAAAGGGTCTTCATTTGCTCACTGAACCTCTCCAATTCTATCACTGCTGCGTTTATGCCCCTGTACACACGCTTGATTCTCTTTTGGAGACATAGCAATCCATAGGTTTTAAGATACTTACTAGTCAGGTACATTCTTAGGCGTTTAATATGGGGTGTTGAGTCCATTTCATTGAGCAAGGAGTAGCTCTTGTCTATTCCATATTTGGCTTAAGGAACTTTATCTGTGCTCATTTCAATCTCTGGTTTTATGCAGCACCCCAACTCACCTTTCCCCTTAAGCAAGCATAAGTTGGTCTTCTAAATTTGAGACCCTGTTCTGTTCTGTAATTCAGTTCCTGTGTAGCAAGGTTTACATTCCGTGTATTAGTGATATCTTATGATGTTCCTTTATCTGTGTGACTTATTTCAGTTAGAATCATTGTACCTGAATCCACTCATTATGCTGCTACGTGCCTGATGACATAGATGTCATTGCTGAGTGATACTGCATTGTACGTAAGTACCACAAGTTCTTTATCCATTTTTCACTTTCCGTGATATTGAACTTGTACGGTAAACGAGGTTCTTGTAAACAGAGGCGTCCCAAACTTTGGGGTGGCTGTATCTTTTTGATTTTAAATTCCCTAAGCTATAGGTCCATAAGTGGAAGTGCCCTAGGCTCTGTTGCTTTGTTTTTTAGATGTTTCAGGAAACACCATACACTTCTCCCGAGTGTCTGTTGGCAATTTACATCCCGCCCATCAGCATAACAAGGCTCCCAGTTCTCCATGGCCTGTCCTGCCTTTCTGGATTTTACACTTTTTTCAGATGGCCCTTTTGACCGGGGGGAAGTGAGACTTCATTGTAGTGCAGATTTCCTTTGCAAGCTTGCTTGGTTGGCCAAAAAGGGCGTATGCGTTTTTTCCTGAATATATTCAGGATAAAACGCATACGCCCTTTTTGGCCAAGTGCATCATTGTGGACGTTCTGCCTCTTTTCCTATGCTTTCAATGCAATTCCAGTCTACCTCCTGAAATCGGTTTCCTGCAATTCTGCCCCGCTTTCAAGTCCTCTTGGCAGCCTTACTTCAGTATATTTTTGGACGATAGCTGTCATTTATAACTCTGCAGGTTTGTGAATTACAGTGCCCCTGAGCTCCTTTCTTCAACTCGCTTTCTTTTGAGCTGGCCGCAACACCGCAGGATGGCTTCAGGCCCTAATCTGGTTCCGGCACGGCACGCTGAGCCTTTGGTTATTTCCTCTTCCTGGTGGGAAATGAGAGTTAAATTTGCCCGTCCAGACACCTCCAGCTAGTCTCTCATTGCTTCTCCCTAT
Organism: Globicephala melas; assembly: GCF_963455315.2. NCBI lineage: Eukaryota > Metazoa > Chordata > Mammalia > Artiodactyla > Delphinidae > Globicephala > Globicephala melas. The sequence goes on from NW_027207212.1 coordinate 2,528,184, forward strand.
TCCTGTTCATCTTCCACAGAAATTGCAAACTGGGCCAAACAGGAGGTTAAAGGCGCTGACTCTCCAAGTGGGGAGAGTGTTAGTAAAGCGTCTGGAATGTTACACCCGAGTACCAGGGGAGGAAAACTGAGACATATTTGAACACGTCTCTCGTTCACACGGTTGATCATATTCTGGGTTCCACATGCATGTTTTAGCTGAAGGAAGAATACCTTAAACCTGGAGAGTTGAGACCTGTGTAATGGGTACCATGCAATATGACTTCAAAGGGTCTTCATTTGCTCACCGAACCTCTCCAATCCTATCACTGCTGCGTTTATGCAACTGTACACACGCTTGATTCTCTTTTGGAGACATAGCAATCCATAGGTTTTAAGATACTTACTAGTCAGGTACATTCTTAGGCATTTAATATGGGGTGTTGAGTCCATTTCGTTGAGCAAGGAGTAGCTCTTGACTATTCCATATTTGGCTTAAGGAACTTTATCTCTGCTCATTTCAATCTCTGGTTTTATGCAGCACCCCAACTCACCTTTCCCCTTAAGCAAGCATAAGTTGGTTTTCTAAATTTGAGACCCTGTTCTGTTTTGGAATTCAGTTCCTGTGTAGCCAAGTTTACATTCCGTGTATTAGTGATATCTTATGATGTTTCCTTTTCTGTGTGACTTATTTCAGTTAGAATCATCGTACCTGAATCCACTCATTATGCTGCTACGGGCCCGATGACATAGATTTCATTGCTGAGTGATACTGCATTGTACGTAAGTACCACAAGTTCTTTATCCATTTTTCACTTTCTGTGATATTGAACTTGTACGGTAAACGAGGTTCTTGTAAACAGAGGCGTCTCAAACATTGGGGTGGCTGTATCTTTTTGATTTTAATTTCCCTAAACTATAGGACCATAAGTGGAAGTGCCCTAGGCTCTGTTGCTTTGTTTTTTAGATGTTTCAGGAAACACCATACACTTCTCCCAAGTGGCTGTTGGCAATTTACATCTCGCCCATCAGCATAACAAGGCTCCCAGTTCTCCATGGCCTGTCCTGCCTTTCTGGATTTTACACTTTTTTCAGATGGCCCTTTTGACCAGGGGGAAGTGAGACTTCATTGTAGTGCAGATTTCCTTTGCAAGCTTGCTTGGTTGGCCAAAAAGGGCGTATGCGTTTTTTCCTGAATATATTCAGGAAAAAACGCATACGCCCTTTTTGGCCAAGTGCATCATTGTGGACGTTCTGCCTCTTTTCCTATGCTTTCAATGCAATTCCAGTCTACCTCCTGTAATCGGTTTCCTGCAATTCTGCCCCGCTTTCAAGTCCTCTTGGCAGCCTTACTTCAGTCTATTTTTGGACGATAGCTGTCATTTATAACTCTGCAGGTTTGTGAATTACAGTGCCCCTGAGCTCCTTTCTTCAACTCGCTTTCTTTTGAGCTGGCCGCAACACCGCAGGATGGCTTCAGGCCCTAATCTGGTTCCGGCATGGCACGCTGAGCTTTTGGTTAATTCCTCTTCCTGGTGGGAAATGAGAGTTAAATTTGCCCGTCCAGACACCTCCAACTAGTCTCTCATTGGTTCTCGCTATTCCTGTTCATCTTCCGCAGAAATTGCAAACTGGGCCAAACAGGAGGTTAAAGGGACTGACTCTCCAAGTCGGGAGAGTGTTAATAAAGCATCTGGAATGTTGCACCTGAGTACCAGGGTACGAAAATTCAGACATATTTGAACACGTCTCCCGATCACATGGTTGATCATACTCTAGGTTCCACATGCATGTTTAAGCTGAAGGAAGAATACCTTAAACCTGGGTAGTTGAAACCCGTGGAATGGGGACCATGCAATATGACTTCAAAGGGTCTTCATTTGCTCACCGAACCTCTCCAATCCTATCACTGCTGCGTTTATGCCCCTGTACACACGCTTGATTCTCTTTCGGAGACATAGCAATCCATAGGTTTTAAGATATTTACTAGTCAGGTACATTCTTAGGCGTTTAATATGGGGTGTTGAGTCCATTTCGTTGAGCAAGGAGTAGGTCTTGTCTATTCCATATTTGGCTTAAGGAACTTTATCTGTGCTCATTTCAATCTCTGGTTTTATGCAGCACCCCAACTCACCTTTCCCCTTAAGCAAGCATAAGTTGGTTTTCTAAATTGGAGACCCTCTTCTGTTCTGTAATTCAGTTCCTGTATAGCCATGTTTACATTCCGTGTATTACTGATATCTTATGATGTTTCTTTTTCTGTGTGACCTATTTCTGTTAGAATCATGATACCTGAATCCACTCATTGTGCTGGTAAGGGCCTGATGACATAGATTTCATTGCTGAGTGATATTGCATTGTACGTAAGTACCACAACTTCTTTATCCATTTTTCACTTTCTGCGATGTTGAACTTGTACCGTAAACGAGGTTCTTGTAAACAGAGCCGTCCCAAACTTTGGGGTGGCTGTGTCTTTTTAATTTTAATTTCCCTAATCTATAGGACCATAAGTTCAAGTGCCCTAGGCTCTGTTGCTTTGTTTTTTAGATGTTTCAGGAAACACCATACACTTCTCCAGAGTGGCTGTTGGCAATTTACATCCCGCCCATCAGCATAAGAAGGCTCCCAGTTCTCCATGCCCTGTCGTGCCTTTATGGATTTTACACTTTTTTCAGATGGCCCTTTTGACCAGGTGGAAGTGAGACTTCATTGTAGTGCACATTTCCTTTGCAAGCTTGCTTGGTTGGCCAACAAGTGTGTATGCGTTTTTTCCTGAATATATTCAGGAAAAAACACATACGCCCTTTTTGGCCAAGTGCCTCATTGTCGAGGTTCTGACTCTCTTCATATGTTTTCAATGCAATTCCAGTCTACCTCCTGAAATCGGTTTCCTGCACTTCTGCCTTGCTTTCAATGTCTCTTCATAGCCTTACCTCAATATATTTTTTGAAAATAGTTGGCCTTTATAACTCTGCAGGTTTTTGAATTGTGGTGGCCCTTAGCCCCACTTTTCAGCTCTTATTTTTGTGGTCTTGCCCCATAACCACAGGATTCCTTGAAGCCCTATTTTTCTTCTGGGGCACCTTGCTGTGCCTTTGGTTAATTCTTCTTACTGATGTGGCATTAGAGTGACATGTGCCCATTGAAACCGCTACAGCTTGTTTCTCACTGGTTCCCCCTATTCCCATTCATCCTCCACACTAACTGCAGACTGTGCGATACCAGAACTTAAAGGCATTGACTCCATGTGGGGATGTTGTTAGTAAAGCGGCTGGAATGTCGATCCGCAGCCCCAGGAGAGGAAAAATGAGGTGCGTTTTAGAAACCTTTCCCGATCATATGGTATACCAGTCGCTGGGTTTCCCAAGCATGGTTTAGCTGTAGGAAGATTCCCTTCAACCTGGAGTGTTGGGACCCTTGGACTGAGTAGCATGAAGTATTGCATTAAACTTTCGGCAGTTGCTCACCAAAGCTCACCAATCCTCTCAGCCCCAAGTGTCCAGCCTTATGTCTTATCCAGCTGTGGGTTTATATGTGGTCAATCCAGGTTGCATCACAGCCCCTGAGCGAATTTTGTAAGAATTTTTCTCTTTCATTGTTTCAGCGTTTTCTTTTTAAAATTTATTTCTATAATGGGGTTTAGCTCATTTTCACTGCTGTGTTTGTGCCGCTCTGCACACACTTGATTCCCTTATGGAGATATATCAATACATGGGTTTTAAGATTCTTATTACTCAGATATATTTCTCTGCGGTGTATAGGGTGTGTTGAGGCCAGTTCATTGAGCAAGGTGTAGATCTTGTCTAATACCTATTTGGTTTATTGAACGGTATCTGTGCTAATTTCAAACTCTGGTTTTATGCATCACCCCACCTCTCCTTTCCCCTTAAGCTGACATAAGTGTGTTTTCTAAATGTGAGACACTGTTCTGTTCTGTAATTCATTTCTTGTGCAGCCATATTTACCCTCCCTCTATAAGTGATATCTTATGATATGTTTCTTTTTCTGTTTGACTTATTTCAAGTAGTATTATCGGACCTAAATCCACTCTTTATCCTTCTACTAGCCTTATTACATTGATTTCATGGTGAAGAGATATTCCATTGTACATAAGTACCACATCTTCTTTATCCATTGTTCTCTTTCCTGGGATATTTAAGGTGTACTGAAGTTGAGGTTCTTGTAAACAGAGTAGCCCTAAACTGTGGTGTGCTTGTGTCTTGTTGATTTTTAGACTTCCCTAGATATACTCCCATGATTGGAAGTGTCCTATGCTCTGTAGCTCTGTTTTTTAGATGATTTAGGAACCACCATACACTTCTCCAGAGTGGCTCTCGGCAGTTCACACACTGCCCATCAGCGTATAAAGGCTCCCAGTTCTCCATGGCCTGTCCTGCATTTCTGGATTTTACACTTTTTTAGGATGGCCCTTTTGACCGGTGGGAAATGAGACTTCTTTGTTGTGCACATTTGCATTGCTTGCTTGCTTCGTTGCCCATAAAGTGCGTATGCGTTTTTTCCTGGATATAATCAGGAAAAAACGCATACGCCCTTTTGGGCCAACTGCATCATTGTCGAAATTCTGCCGCTTTTCATGTGCGTTAAAGACGAGTCCAATCTATCTCTTGAAATCTGTTTCTTGCAATTCTGTCTTGCATTCAGATCCTCTTCTTTGCCTTACCTCAACATATTTTTGGACGTTAGTTTTCATTTATAACTCTGCAGGTTTGTGAATTGCAGTGACCCTGAGCTCCATTTTTTAAGTTGTTCTTTTGTGAGCTGGCCTCAAACCGGCAGGATTGCTTCAGGCTCTATTTTGGCTCCGGCGAGGCAGGCTGAGCCTTTCTTTAATTCTTATTCTTAATGGGAAATTAGAGTGATATGTGCCCGTCCAAACCCCTACAACTATTCTCTCATTGGTTCCCCCTCTTCCCGTTCATCCTCCTCACAATTTGCAAAATGTGTGAAACAGAAGTTGAAATGTGCTGATTCTCCAAGTGGGGAGATTCTAAGTAACGTGGCTGGAATGGTGAACAGGAGCACCAGGAGAGGATAAATGAGGTGCATTTTAGACACATCTCCCGATCACATGGTGTACAGTCCTCTGGGTTTTCCATGCATGTTTTAGCTGTAGGAAGATCCCTTGAACCTGCAGATTTGGGACCCATTGAATGGGTACCAGGTAGTATTACTTTAAAGGGTGTGCATTTCCTCACCCAACCTCACATTTCTCTTAGCGCAAACAGTTTCCAGCCTTATGTCTCATCCTGCTGTGGGTCTAGATGTGTTCAATCCATGTTGCATCACCGTCCCTGAGGAAAAGTTGTAAGAGGTTTTCTCTGTCTCTCTGTCGTTTATTTTTTTCAATTTATTACTATATTGGTTACAGCTGATTTTCAAAGCTCTGTTTCTTGCTGCTGTACATCCACTTGATTCACGTACAGAGAGTCATCAATAAATTCTTTTTCAGATTCTTACCAGTCGTATATATTCTTTTCCGGTGACTTGAGTGTGCTGAGTGCAGTTCTTTTAGCTACCGTGTAGGCCTTGTTGATTATCAGTTTGGTATTTGGAATGGTATCTTTGCTAATTTCAACCTCCTGGATGATGCCTCACCCCTCCCCACCTTTCCCGTTTAGCAGCCTTATGCGTGTTTTCTACATATTTGACTATGTTTTTGTTTTGTAATTTATTTCATGTGTAGCCATTTTGGATTCCACCTTTAAGTGATATCTTATGATATGTGTCTTTTTCTTTTTGAATTCTGTCACTTAGAATGATCATACGTAACTCCTCCGGAGTTGTTACAACTGGCCATATTTCATTGATTTCCAGGCTGAATAATATTCCACTCTACTTAAGTACCACATCTCTATCCATTTTTTCCCTCCAGAGACATTTAAGTTATATCCTAGTCGAGGATCTTTTAAACAGAGAGGGGGTAAACATTGGGGTGCCTGTGTCCTCTCGATTTTTGTTTTTCCCAAGATATACGCCCATGAGTGCAAGTGCCCTATGCTCTGTAGCTCATTTTTTAGATGCTTTAGTAAACACAATACACTTCTCCAGAATGGCCGTTGGCAATATACATTTCCACTATAAGTCTCACAGGGCTCCCTCTTCTCGTTGCCCTGTCCTGCATTTCTGTTGTTTACGCTTTATGAGGATGGCTCTTCTGACTGATGCGAAGTGATATCTTTTGTAGTATTGACTTCCAGTGCCCACCTGTTTGGTTGGCTAAAATAGTGTATGCCCTTTTCTTAAATATATACAGAAAAAAAACGCATACACCCTTTTTGGCCAACTGCAATGTTGGCAATGTTCAGCTCCTTTTCTTGTGCTTAATGGCGAGTCCTTTCTACCTCCTCAGATCCCTTTCCTGCCATTCTCCCTTGCTTACAAGTCCTTTTCTCTGACTTTCCTCAAGACATTTTTCAGTGATGGATATTTTCAACTCTGCAGTTTTGTGAATTTTACTGCCCCTGAGTTCCATTGTTCAACTTGTGTTTATGGGAACTGGCCACAAAGCAGCGGGATTTCCTCAAGCCCTATACTGTTTCCATGGGCAACCCTAGCCTTTGGTCAATTCGTCTTCCTGATTGGAAATTAGAGTGACATGTGCCTGTCTGAACACCTAGGACTTGTCTCTCATTGTTCCTCATCCTTCCGCTTCATCCTCTGGACAAATTCCAAACTGTACGCAACAGGATGTTGACAGTGCTGACATCTCCAAGTGGGGAGACTGTTAGTAAAGACGCTGGAGGGGTGAACCCGAGCACCAGGAGATGAGGAGATGAGATGCCTTTTCCAAACTCTTCCCGATCAGACGGTATACCATCCTCTGGGTGTGACAGACATGTTTTAGCAGTAGGAAGAGTCCCATTCATGTAAGGAGAACACCAGGGCTTTTTCAAAATCAGTGTCTCCCCGAAACCCAAACTGGGGAAGTTTTTAAGCTACGGCTACACATATGTTCATTAAGGGCCTTGGGAAGTAGGCAGAGTCCAAACTTTAGATGATTGAAGTCTTCAGGGTCAGAAGCACTCACCACCAGCTTCCCTTAGGCTACACTTTAATTATCATTGATAGATGATGTCAATAAAAATATCTATTCTTTTTCAGATTATTTCCCCTTATAGGTTATTGCAAAATGTTGAGTGTAGTTCCCTGTGCTATACAGTAGTTCCTTGTTGATGATCTATTTTATATATAGCAGTGTGTATGTGTTAATTCCAAACTGTTAATTTATCCCTCCTCCCACCTTTCCCCTTTGGTAATAATAAATTATAAGATTTTATACTTCTCAGAAATGGGGGAGCTGAAAGAGAGGTATCATTTTCAATGGAAAAGCATTTAAAACAAGATTGAAGGTTTAACCAAGATTATTAGATGTACATCCTTGGAAAGAAATCACTTCGTTTCTCTAATATTGACCTGACAAATAAGACAAACCTTTTCACTGAACTTGCTTATAAAAAGTGATGGAAATATCAAATGGAAGTGTTAGAAACATCTTATTTTACCCGAGCCTTATACACTGTTCTATGTTAACTACAGTTTGGCTCACACATCTGTTCATTGAGGTTACAATAGTCTCAATTTCTGTTACTGATCCTCCAGAGTGGACCCCAACAAGTGTCCCCCTGCCCAGTGTCATTGGGGCCAACAGATCGAGACTGAGTTTGGTTCACAAGCAAAGGAAACTTTATATTTTGATCAGAGAATGGAGAGGTGAGAGCATACACTACCCCGTGGGCTGTGGGCTGGGCTGCTGTGTAGAGATCCTGTCAGAGTCAGTGGGAGGGAGGGAGGCGGCGGAGCTCTCGAGGGCCGGGTTGGCTGTAGCTCAGGCTCTATATCGTGGAGTCTGCACTGGGCCCCAGGAGCTGAGGTGTCGACCCAGCCATTCTGCACTAGGAAATCTGGTCTGAAGTGCCGGGTGTGGAACCTCTGCATGCGGGACCCTAGGAGCACGTGAAATTAGACAAAGCACAAAGGATAAAATAGGTTAGACTTGACTTTATTGCCCAGATTCTATTTTTATCTCTCAGGGATTTTTAATGGGCTTTGCTGGGGACAAACCCCTCCCCTGCCTTTTGTCCCGTTCCTCATTCTTGGAGTGCTGAGGGTGCAGACCCTTCTTCTGTAACTGCTGAGTGCTGAGTTGGGAGCCCTCATACCCTGGGGCAAGGGTCAGAGCTTCTCCCCAGCAGCCTCCCGGTGACGTTGATTGTCCCCAGGACCCCTGCCTCCCTGCTCGTCCACCTGAGCACCAGCATTGGAAGTGTTATAGATTCTAATGACCTTTAAGGGTCCAGGAAAGAGATGTGCAGAGACGCTGTGGGGGCCGGTTTCACCCCGCCCCACATTTGTTCGGCCACCTTAGGCTGACCGTTTCTGCCAGCCTAGATGCTCTGACCAGTAGTCTGCGCTTTCTTCAATTAGGCCCCTGAATTAACGTACAAACAGCACCAGGTGTCAGAGCCCTGCCCGCTCAACTCCCAGACAGTCCAGGGTCAGTGGTGATAAGGACCATGATGGCTACTGAGTCAACAGCCTTTTGAAGTAAACAGGAGTCCAGCCGGTCTTATTGGCCACCATCATCACGGTGTCTGTAGGCTTTTCTATGGTGACAGTGTGATATACGGTTCCCCCGCCAAGATTATTAGCTCCCCTCTGGGTGCAGTAAGTCCTGCAAGCAGTAGTCTACTCTTTTGGGACACACCCTTGTTGTTTTATGAGAGAAACTCCAGGTCAAGTGATGTTCACACGAGTCGTCATGGTGCCCTGTTGCCCCCGGTTATCTCTCTGGATGTTGGAGTTGGAGGGCCTCCTCACTCGAGGTCGGTGTGCCCACGGAGCGAACCCTGCAACTTCAGGGCATGGTTGGTGGTTAGGATCACCACGTGGGGTCCTTTTCCCTTAGGAGGGAGGTGGCCTTTTGGGCTGCTGATTTCCAGGTTTTTAGATACCGCCAGGATCTTGGCCAGATGTGGCAGTGGGCCAAGCCCCTTAGTGACCGTAGTTTATCCTACCTGGATGGCATTCTTGCATTGTTCCATTTCAAGTGGTCCCAGTTTTTGCACTAATTCTCCAATGGCGATTCACCTTTCACCGGGAATGTAAAGGTCAAAGGGTTTAGCTAAATTAGGGAGTTCCAGGGCAAGGGTCTGAATTGACTGCTCTTTCCATTCTTGAAAGGCCACTTCTGGATTCTATTCAAAAGGATCATCATCTTTTCCTTTCAGTGTTTCATATAGAGGCCCAGCTAGTAGACTGTAGTTAGGGATCCAGAAGCAGCAAACCCTGGCCTCCCCAGGAACCCCTAAGCTGTCTTCTAGTTTTAGAAAGGGGTAAGGCTGAAAATGGTTTCTTCCCTTTCCTGGGATGGGCTTCTCTGACCTTGTGTGAGAATGAAGCCCAGGCAGGTCACCGCAGTCTGTGATATTTGAGCTTTTTCTTGGACAACTTCTATCCTTTATTGGCTTGGTAGTTCAGAGGCCTCCTTAGTAGGGCTGGCGATCAGAATGTCGTCTGCATATTGAAGGAGGGTTTCCTTTTCCAGAGGTAGAACTTTTAGGTCTTTAGCTAAGCTTTCCCCAAAGACAGTGTGGGAATTTTTGTACCCTTGGGGCCAGACGGCCCGGAAGTATTGTTTTAGTTGTATGTTGAGTCCTGCCACTCACAAGCCAAAATTTCTTGTGACTCTGGGACTAATGGAATACAAAAGAAGGCATCATTGAAGACTAATACAGAATACCATGTCCTGGTGGTTGGTAGAATGACCAGCAGGGTGTAGGAATTAGGAGCAACTGGAGGTATATCCTCGGTGGCTTCACTGACTGTCCTGACATCCTTTACCAGGTCCCCAGCAGCCCATGGGGCTCTCGTGGTCAGACCAATCGCAGAATATGGAGCTCACCTGGGCAGGTACCCCACCCCCACCCCAGCCCACGGGGCTCTTGTGATCAGGCCCCTCCCAGGATACAGAGCTACCCTTGCAGGTACCGTGGCAGGGCTGGGCACACAGGAACCGTGCACATAGCCCTCATTGCAGAGCACCCCCAGCTCACCTGTCGCTCAGAGCTGACACAGAGCACCTCAGAGCAGGACTTGAACTAACAAACAGCAGCTGCGACAGGTCTGTGACCCTGGGCATCACTCCGTGAGGCCTCCCTCCACCTGGTCTTCCAGAGACTTCCACTGCACCCGGGGCACCAGGCCTCTGTCTCCAACCACCACCCACCCCTCCTCTCCCTGACTCCTGGGTTCCTCTCATTAGGAGAGGGTTTTCTTGAAGTTGTCTCCCACTCATGGGCCAGATAAAATGATTAGAAAACAAGCCAAAGCTGCAGCCCCTTGTCTATCCTGACTCTCAGGAGCCCACACCTGTTCCTTGGACCTGGCCGGTTCAGCAAGTTCCATTTTCTGCAACTGTGAGCCCCTGAGGGGTGATGATTGGCTGACCTGGGCAGCCTTACCGTGCCGGCCAGCCCTCCCCAGGTGTGCCTGGGTTGAGATCAATATAAATACCACTCCAGGCAGCAAGAGCCCCTGCAGCCGTGCCTGACACCATTTTCTCTGCCCTGTCAGCAGTCTCGGGGCTGGGCTGGTGGGAGGGAGTGAGAGGCCACGGCTTTGTGGGTGGCCCAGTGTGAGTGGGGCTCTGCTGGACTTTCTGCAGCAGTTGCCAGGCTGCCACCTGGTAAAGAAGAGGATGTGTCACCCATACCTGCTGCTGGAATTTCTCCCTGGGCAGAGGTGAGGAAGGAAAAAAGCAGTGGGGGCAGGGACAGGACGGGTATCTCAGGCAGAGAAATGGAAATCTTCCAGAAGAGCACCCAGGGCCAGGACCATCCTGGCTGGCCTGCAGGCACCAAGTCGGCTGGCATGCTGTCACTCGTGTGGCTCTATGGCCCTTCCTCTAGGCTTTCAAGTCCTTGTATATATTCAGGTGTTTTACCTGGGACGGGTGGGAATAGTTCAGCAGCAACTGGCCTGGGGCTCAGCTCACGTTTACTCACAGATGCCTCGGCACGGTGCCCCAGCTTTGCAATGAGGACGCTTGTTGCGTGGGGGCTGCTGGCTGAATGGGAGACGATTCCCCACCACTGACCAACTTCAGAATTGTTTACAACTGGAGCAACTGCCCTGATACGGTTTTCCTCTGTGTAACTGGTGGGTTCTGTGTTTTTTTCTCTTTTTCGTTTTTGGTTCAAGGTAGATTTTATTCCTCTTTTTTGTATTTACAGATATAAGCATGGAAATAATTTATTCATATAAATACATGTATGTGCAGGGAATAATTGTTTTTTCTGTTTTATTTTTTAAATTTTATTTCTTTTTAATTTTGAATTTTATTTTATATTTTTATACAGCAGGTTCTTATTGGTTATCTATTTTATACATATAAATGTATACATGCCAATCCCAGTCTCTCAACTCCTCCCACCACCACCCCCCCAACAGCTTTCCCCCCTTGTTGTCCATACGTTTGTTGTCTACATCTGTTGCTCTATTTATGCCTTGCAAAATGGTTAATCTGTACAGTTTTTCTAGGTTCCACATATATGCATGAATATACAAGATTTGTTTTTCTCTTTCTGACTTACTTCACTCTGTATGACAGTCTCTAGATCCATCGACGTCTCTACAAATGACCCAATTTCATTCCTTTTCATGGCTTAGTAATATTCCATTTTATATATGTACCACAGCTTTATGCATTCGTCTGTCTGTGGGCATTTAGGTTGCTTCCATTACCTCGATATTGTAAATAGTGATGCAATGAACATTGCGGTGAATGACTCTTTTTGATTTATGGTTTTGTCTGGGTATATGTCCAGTACTGGGATTGCTGTATCATATGGTAATTCTATTGTTAGTTTCTTAAGAAATTCCATATTGTTCTCCATAATGACTGTATCAATTTATATTCCCAACAATAGTGGAAGAGGGTTCCTTTTCTCCACACCCTTTCCAGCATTTTTTGTTTGTAGATTTTCTATGATGCCTATTCTACCAGGTGTGAGGTGATACCTCATTGTTGAATCCATTTCGTTGAGCAAGGGGTAGGTCTTGTCTATTACATATTTGGCTTATGGAACGGTATCTGTGCTAATTTCAAACTCTGCTTTTATGCAGCACCCCAACTCACCTTCCCCCTTAAGCAAGCATAAGTTGGTTTTCTAAATTTGAGACCCTGTTCTGTTTTGTAATTCAGTTCATGTGTAGCCAAGTTCACATTCCGTGTATTAGTGATACCTTATGATGTTTCTTTTTCTGTGTGACTTATTTCACTTAGAATCATCGTGCCTCAATCCACTCATTATGCTGGTACGGGCCTGGTGACATAGATTTCATTGCTGAGTGGTATTCTGTTGTACATAAGTACCGCAAATTCTTTATCCATTATTTGCTCTCTGGGATATTTAACTTGTGCCGCAGAAGAGATTCCTGTAAAAAGAGCCGTCCCAAATTTTGGGGTGGCTGTGTCTTTTTGATTTTAATTTCCCTAAGCTATAGGACCATAAGTGGAAGGTGCCCTAGGCTCTGTTGCTTTGTTTTTTAGATGTTTCAGGAAACACCATACACTTCTACAGAGCGGCTGTTGGGAATTTACATCCCGCCCATCAGCATAACAAGGCTCCCAGTTCTCCGTGGCCTGTTCTGCCTTTCTGGATTTTACACTTTTTTCAGATGGCCCTTTTGACCGGGGGGAAGTGAGACTTCATTGTAGTGCAGATTTCCTTTGCAAGCTTGCTTGGTTGGCCAAAAAGGGCGTATGCGTTTTTTCCTGAATATATTCAGGAAAAAACACATACGGCCTTTTTGGCCAAGTGCATCATTGTCGACGTTCTTCCTCTTTTCCTGTGTTTTAAATGCAATCCAATTCCGATTCCTCCTGAAATCGGTTTCCTGCAATTCTGCCCCGCATTCAAGTCCTCTTGGCAGCCCTACTTCAGTATATTTTCGGACAATAGCTGTCATTTATAAATCTGCAGGTTTGTGAATTACAGTGCCCCTGAGCTCCTTTCTTCAACTCGCTTTCTTTTGAGCTGGCCACAACACCGCAGGATTGCTTCAGGCCCTAATCTGGTTCCGGCACGGCATGCTGAGCCTTTGGTTTATTCCTCTTCCCTGTGGGAAATGAGAGTTAAATTTGCCCGTCCAGACACCTCCAGCTAGTCTTTCATTGGTTCTCGCTATTCCTGTTCATCTTCCGCAGAAATTGCAAACTGAGCCAAACAGGAGGTTAAAGGGACTGACTCTCCAAGTCGGGAGAGTGTTAGTAAAGCGTCTGGAATGTTGCACCCGAGTACCAGGGAACGAAAAGTGAGACACATTTGAACACGTTTCTCGATCACACGGTGGATCATACTCTGGGTTCCACATGCATGTTTTAGCTGAAGGAAGAATCCCTTAAACCTGGAGAGTTGAGACCCATGGAATGGGTACCATGCAATATGACTTCAAAGGGTCTGCATTTGCTCACCGAACCTCACCAATCTTATGAGCCCCAAGTGTCCAGCCTTATGTGTCACCCAGCTCTGGGTGTAGATATGGTAAATGCAGGTTGCATCAGAAGCCTTGAATGAATTACTTAAGTATTGCTCTCTATTTCACTGTCATTGTGTTTTGTTTAAGAAATTTATTTTTAATATGGGATTTAGCTGATTTTCACTGCTTTAATGCCGCTGTACACACTCTTGATTCTCTTACAGAGATATATAAATCCATTGCTTTTATGATTCTTACTAGGCAGGTATATTCCTAGGCGTTGAATATGGGGTGTTGAGTCCATTTCGTTGAGCAAGGAGTAGCTCTTGTCTATTCCATATTTGCCTTATAGAACGTTATCTGTGCTCATTTCAATCTCTGGTTTTATGCAGCACCCCAACTCACCTTTCCCCTTAAGCAAGCATAAGTTGGTTTTCTAAATTTGAGACCCTGTTCTGTTTTGGAATTCAGTTCCTGTGTAGCCAAGTTTACATTCCGTGTATTAGTGATATCTTATGATGTTTCTTTTTCTGTGTGACTTATTTCAGTTAGAATCATCGTACCTGAATCCACTCATTATGCTGCTACGGGACTGATGACATAGATTTCATTGCTGAGTGATACTGCATTGTACGTAAGTACCACAAGTTCTTTATCCATTTTTCACTTTCTGTGATATTGAACTTGTACGGTAAACGAGGTTCTTGTAAACAGAGGCGTCCCAAACTTTGGGGTGGCTGTGTCTTTTTGATTTTAATTTCCCTAAGCTATAGGACCATAAGTGGAAGTGCCCTAGGCTCTGTTGCTTTGTTTTTTAGATGTTTCAGGAAACACCATACACTTTCCCGAGTGTCTGTTGGCAATGTACATCCCGCCCATCAGCATAACAAGGCTCCCAGTTCTCCATGGCCTGTCCTGCCTTTCTGGATTTTACACTTTTTTCAGATGGCCCTTTTGACCAGGGGGAAGTGAGACTTCATTGTAGTGCAGATTTCCTTTGCAAGCTTGCTTGGTTGGCCAAAAAGGGCGTATGCGTTTTTTCCTGAATATATTCAGGAAAAAACGCATACGCCCTTTTTGGCCAAGTGCATCATTGTGGAGGTCTGCCTGTTTTCCTATGCTTTCAATGCAATTCCAGTCTACTTCCTGAAATCGGTTTCCTGCAATTCTTCCCCGCTTTCAAGTCCTCTTGGCAGCCTTACTTCAGTATATTTTTGGACGATAGCTGTCATTTATAACTCTGCAGGTTTGTGAATTACAGTGCCCCTGAGCTCCTTTCTTCAACTCGCTTTCTTGTGAGCTGGCCGCAACACCGCAGGATGGCTTCAGGCCCTAATGTGGTTCCGGCACGGCACGCTGAGCCTTTGGTTAATTCCTCTTCCTGGTGGGAAATGAGAGTTAAATTTGCCCGTCCAGACACCTCCAGCTAGTCTCTCATTGCTTCTCCCTATTCCTGTTCATCTTCCGCAGAAATTGCAAACTGGGCCAAACAGGAGGTTAAAGGGACTGACTCTCCAAGTGGGGAGAGTGTTAGTAAAGCATCTGGAATGTTGCACCCGAGTACCAGGGTACGAAAACTGAGACATATTTGAACACGTCTCCCATTCACACGGTTGATCATACTCTAGGTTCCACATGCATGTTTTAGCTGAAGGAAGAATACCTTAAAACTGGGTAGTTGAAACCCGTGGAATGGGTACCATGCAATATGACTTCAAAGGGTCTTCATTTGCTCACTGAACCTCTCCAATTCTATCACTGCTGCGTTTATGCCCCTGTACACACGCTTGATTCTCTTTTGGAGACATAGCAATCCATAGGTTTTAAGATACTTACTAGTCAGGTACATTCTTAGGCGTTTAATATGGGGTGTTGAGTCCATTTCGTTGAGCAAGGAGTAGCTCTTGTCTATTCCATATTTGGCTTAAGGAACTTTATCTGTGCTCATTTCAATCTCTGGTTTTATGCAGCACCCCAACTCACCTTTCCCCTTAAGCAAGCATAAGTTGGTCTTCTAAATTTGAGACCCTGTTCTGTTCTGTAAATCAGTTCCTGTGTAGCCAAGTTTACATTCCGTGTATTACTGATATCTTATGATGTTTCTTTTTCTGTGTGACTTATTTCAGTTAGAATCATCGTACCTGAATCCACTCATTATGCTGCTACGGGCCTGATGACATAGATTTCATTGCTGAGTGATACTGCCTTGTACGTAAGTACCACAAGTTCTTTATCCATTTTTCACTTTCTGTGATATTGAACTTGTACGGTAAATGAGGTTCTTGTAAACAGAGGCGTCCCAAACTTTGGGGTGGCTGTGTCTTTTTGATTTTAATTTCCCTAAGCTATAGGACCATAAGTGGAAGTGCCCTAGGCTCTGTTGCTTTGTTTTTTAGATGTTTCAGGAAACACCATACACTTCTCCCGAGTGTCTGTTGGCAATTTACATCCCGCCCATCAGCATAACAAGGCTCCCAGTTCTCCATGGCCTGTCCTGCCTTTCTGGATTTTACACTTTTTTCAGATGGCCCTTTTGACCGGGGGGAAGTGAGACTTCATTGTAGTGCAGATTTCCTTTGCAAGTTTGCTTGGTTGGCCAAAAAGTGCGCATGCGTTTTTTCCTGAATATATTCAGGAAAAAACGCAGGCGCGCTTTTTGGCCAAGTGCATCATTGTGGACGTTCTGCCTCTTTTCCTATGCTTTCAATGCAATTCCAGTCTACCTCCTGAAATCGGTTTCCTGCAATTCTGCCCCGTTTTCAAGTCCTCTTGGCAGACTTACTTCAGTATATTTTTGGACGATAGCTGTCATTTATAACTCTGCAGGTTTGTGAATTACAGTGCCCCTGAGCTCCTTTCTTCAACTCGCTTTCTTTTAAGCTGGCCGCAATACCGCAGGATGGCTTCAGGCCCTAATCTGTTTCCGGCACGGCACGCTGAGCCTTTGGTTAATTCCTCTTCCTGGTGGGAAATGA
Organism: Globicephala melas; assembly: GCF_963455315.2. Classification (NCBI taxonomy): domain Eukaryota; kingdom Metazoa; phylum Chordata; class Mammalia; order Artiodactyla; family Delphinidae; genus Globicephala; species Globicephala melas. The sequence goes on from NW_027207212.1 coordinate 2,544,637, forward strand.
GAGTTAAATTTGCCAGTCCAGACACCTCCAGCTAGTCTCTCATTGGTTCTCCCTATTCCTGTTTATCTTCCGCAGAAATTGCAAACTGGGCCAAACAGGAGGTTAAAGGGACTGACTCTCCAAGTCAGGAGAGTGTTAGTAAAGCATCTGGAATGTTGCACCCGAGTACCAGGGTACGAAAACTGAGACATATTTGAACACGTCTCCCATTCACACGGTTGATCATACTCTAGGTTCCACATGCATGTTTTAGCTGAAGGAAGAATACCTTAAACCTGGGTAGTTGAAACCCGTGGAATGGGTACCATGCAATATGACTTCAAAGGGTCTTCATTTGCTCACTGAACCTCTCCAATTCTATCACTGCTGCGTTTATGCCCCTGTACACACGCTTGATTCTCTTTTGGAGACATAGCAATCCATAGGTTTTAAGATACTTACTAGTCAGGTACATTCTTAGGCGTTTAATATGGGGTGTTGAGTCCATTTCATTGAGCAAGGAGTAGCTCTTGTCTATTCCATATTTGGCTTAAGGAACTTTATCTGTGCTCATTTCAATCTCTGGTTTTATGCAGCACCCCAACTCACCTTTCCCCTTAAGCAAGCATAAGTTGGTCTTCTAAATTTGAGACCCTGTTCTGTTCTGTAATTCAGTTCCTGTGTAGCAAGGTTTACATTCCGTGTATTAGTGATATCTTATGATGTTTCTTTTTCTGTGTGACTTATTTCAGTTAGAATCATCGTACCTGAATCCACTCATTATGCTGCTACGGGCCTGATGACATAGATTTCATTGCTGAGTGATACTGCCTTGTACGTAAGTACCACAAGTTCTTTATCCATTTTTCACTTTCTGTGATATTGAACTTGTACGGTAAATGAGGTTCTTGTAAACAGAGGCGTCCCAAACATTGGGGTGGCTGTGTCTTTTTGATTTTCATTTCCCTAAGCTATAGGACCATAAGTGGAAGTGCCCTAGGCTCTGTTGCTTTGTTTTTTAGATGTTTCAGGAAACACCATACACTTCTCCCGAGTGGCTGTTGGCAATTTACATCCCGCCCATCAGCATAACAAGGCTCCCAGTTCTCCATGGCCTGTCCTGCCTTTCTGGATTTTACACTTTTTCAGATGGCCCTTTTGACCGGGGGGAAGTGAGACTTCATTGTAGTGCAGATTTCCTTTGAAAGTTTGCTTGGTTGGCCAAAAAGGGCGCATGCGTTTTTTCCTGAATATATTCAGGAAAAAACGCATGCGCCCTTTTTGGCCAAGTGCATCATTGTGGACGTTCTGCCTCTTTTCCTATGCTTTCAATGCAATTCCAGTCTACCTCCTGAAATCGGTTTCCTGCAATTCTGCCCCGCTTTCAAGTCCTCTTGGCAGCCTTACTTCAGTATATTTTTGGATGATAGCTGTCATTTATAACTCTGCAGGTTTGTGAATTACAGTGCCCCTGAGCTCCTTTCTTCAACTCGCTTTCTTTTGAGCTGGCCGCAACACCGCAGGATGGCTTCAGGCCCTAATGTGGTTCCGGCACGGCACGCTGAGCCTTTGGTTAATTCCTCTTCCTGGTGGGAAATGAGAGTTAAATTTGCCCGTCCAGATACCTCCAGCTAGTCTCTCATTGGTTCTCGCTATTCCTGTTCATCTTCCGCAGAAATTGCAAACTGGGCCAAACAGGAGGTTAAAGGGACTGACTCTCCAAGTCGGGAGAGTGTTAGTAAAGCGTCTGGAATGTTGCACCCGAGTACCAGGGTATGAAAACTGAGACATATTTGAACACGTCTCCCGTTCACACAGTTGATCATACTCTGGGTTCCACATGCATGTTTTAGCTGAAGGAAGAATACCTTAAACCTAGGTAGTTGAAACCCTTGGAAAGGGTATCATGCAATATGACTTCAAAGGGTCTTCATTTGCTCACCGAACCTCTCCAATCCTATCACTGCTGCGTTTATGCCCCTGTACACACGCTTGATTCTCTTTTGGAGACATAGCAATCCATAGGTTTTAAGATACTTACTAGTCAGGTACATCCTTAGGCGTTTAATATGGGGTGTTGAGTCCATTTCGTTGAGCAAGGAGTAGCTCTTGTCTATTCCATATTTGGCTTAAGGAACTTTATCTGTGCTCATTTCAATCTCTGGTTTTATGCAGCACCCCAACTCACCTTTCCCCTTAAGCAAGCAGAATTTGGTTTTCTAAATTTGAGACCCGGTTCTGTTCTGTAATTCAGTTCCTGTGTAGCCAAGTTTACATTCCGTGTATTAGTGATATCTTATGATGTTCCTTTATCTGTGTGACTTATTTCAGTTAGAATCATTGTACCTGAATCCACTCATTATGCTGCTACGTGCCTGATGACATAGATGTCATTGCTGAGTGATACTGCATTGTACGTAAGTACCACAAGTTCTTTATCCATTTTTCACTTTCCGTGATATTGAACTTGTACGGTAAACGAGGTTCTTGTAAACAGAGGCGTCCCAAACTTTGGGGTGGCTGTATCTTTTTGATTTTAAATTCCCTAAGCTATAGGTCCATAAGTGGAAGTGCCCTAGGCTCTGTTGCTTTGTTTTTTAGATGTTTCAGGAAACACCATACACTTCTCCCGAGTGTCTGTTGGCAATTTACATCCCGCCCATCAGCATAACAAGGCTCCCAGTTCTCCATGGCCTGTCCTGCCTTTCTGGATTTTACACTTTTTTCAGATGGCCCTTTTGACCGGGGGGAAGTGAGACTTCATTGTAGTGCAGATTTCCTTTGCAAGCTTGCTTGGTTGGCCAAAAAGGGCGTATGCGTTTTTTCCTGAATATATTCAGGATAAAACGCATACGCCCTTTTTGGCCAAGTGCATCATTGTGGACGTTCTGCCTCTTTTCCTATGCTTTCAATGCAATTCCAGTCTACCTCCTGAAATCGGTTTCCTGCAATTCTGCCCCGCTTTCAAGTCCTCTTGGCAGCCTTACTTCAGTATATTTTTGGACGATAGCTGTCATTTATAACTCTGCAGGTTTGTGAATTACAGTGCCCCTGAGCTCCTTTCTTCAACTCGCTTTCTTTTGAGCTGGCCGCAACACCGCAGGATGGCTTCAGGCCCTAATCTGGTTCCGGCACGGCACGCTGAGCCTTTGGTTATTTCCTCTTCCTGGTGGGAAATGAGAGTTAAATTTGCCCGTCCAGACACCTCCAGCTAGTCTCTCATTGCTTCTCCCTATTCCTGTTCATCTTCCACAGAAATTGCAAACTGGGCCAAACAGGAGGTTAAAGGCGCTGACTCTCCAAGTGGGGAGAGTGTTAGTAAAGCGTCTGGAATGTTACACCCGAGTACCAGGGGAGGAAAACTGAGACATATTTGAACACGTCTCTCGTTCACACGGTTGATCATATTCTGGGTTCCACATGCATGTTTTAGCTGAAGGAAGAATACCTTAAACCTGGAGAGTTGAGACCTGTGTAATGGGTACCATGCAATATGACTTCAAAGGGTCTTCATTTGCTCACCGAACCTCTCCAATCCTATCACTGCTGCGTTTATGCAACTGTACACACGCTTGATTCTCTTTTGGAGACATAGCAATCCATAGGTTTTAAGATACTTACTAGTCAGGTACATTCTTAGGCATTTAATATGGGGTGTTGAGTCCATTTCGTTGAGCAAGGAGTAGCTCTTGACTATTCCATATTTGGCTTAAGGAACTTTATCTCTGCTCATTTCAATCTCTGGTTTTATGCAGCACCCCAACTCACCTTTCCCCTTAAGCAAGCATAAGTTGGTTTTCTAAATTTGAGACCCTGTTCTGTTTTGGAATTCAGTTCCTGTGTAGCCAAGTTTACATTCCGTGTATTAGTGATATCTTATGATGTTTCCTTTTCTGTGTGACTTATTTCAGTTAGAATCATCGTACCTGAATCCACTCATTATGCTGCTACGGGCCCGATGACATAGATTTCATTGCTGAGTGATACTGCATTGTACGTAAGTACCACAAGTTCTTTATCCATTTTTCACTTTCTGTGATATTGAACTTGTACGGTAAACGAGGTTCTTGTAAACAGAGGCGTCTCAAACATTGGGGTGGCTGTATCTTTTTGATTTTAATTTCCCTAAACTATAGGACCATAAGTGGAAGTGCCCTAGGCTCTGTTGCTTTGTTTTTTAGATGTTTCAGGAAACACCATACACTTCTCCCAAGTGGCTGTTGGCAATTTACATCCCGCCCATCAGCATAACAAGGCTCCCAGTTCTCCATGGCCTGTCCTGCCTTTCTGGATTTTACACTTTTTTCAGATGGCCCTTTTGACCAGGGGGAAGTGAGACTTCATTGTAGTGCAGATTTCCTTTGCAAGCTTGCTTGGTTGGCCAAAAAGGGCGTATGCGTTTTTTCCTGAATATATTCAGGAAAAAACGCATACGCCCTTTTTGGCCAAGTGCATCATTGTGGACGTTCTGCCTCTTTTCCTATGCTTTCAATGCAATTCCAGTCTACCTCCTGTAATCGGTTTCCTGCAATTCTGCCCCGCTTTCAAGTCCTCTTGGCAGCCTTACTTCAGTATATTTTTGGACGATAGCTGTCATTTATAACTCTGCAGGTTTGTGAATTACAGTGCCCCTGAGCTCCTTTCTTCAACTCGCTTTCCTGTGACCTGGCTGCAACACCGCAGGATGGCTTCAGGCCCTAATCTGGTTCCGGCACGGCACGCTGAGCCTTTGGTTATGTCCTCTTCCTGGTGGGAAATGAGAGTTAAATTTGCCCGTCCAGACACCTCCAGCTAGTCTCTCATTGTTTCTCCCTATTCCTGTTCATCTTCCGCAGAAATTGCAAACTGGGCCAAACAGGAGGTTAAAGGGACTGACTCTCCAAGTCGGGAGAGTGTTAGTAAAGCGTCTGGAATGTTGCACCCGAGTACCAGGGTATGAAAACTGAGACATATTTGAACACGTCTACCGTTCACACAGTTGATCATACTCTGGGTTCCACATGCATGTTTTAGCTGAAGGAAGAATACCTTAAACCTAGGTAGTTGAAACCCTTGGAAAGGGTATCATGCAATATGACTTCAAAGGGTCTTCATTTGCTCACCGAACCTCTCCAATCCTATCACTGCTGCGTTTATGCCCCTGTACACACGCTTGATTCTCTTTTGGAGACATAGCAATCCATAGGTTTTAAGATACTTACTAGTCAGGTACATCCTTAGGCGTTTAATATGGGGTGTTGAGTCCATTTCGTTGAGCAAGGAGTAGCTCTTGTCTATTCCATATTTGGCTTAAGGAACTTTATCTGTGCTCATTTCAATCTCTGGTTTTATGCAGCACCCCAACTCACCTTTCCCCTTAAGCAAGCAGAATTTGGTTTTCTAAATTTGAGACCCGGTTCTGTTCTGTAATTCAGTTCCTGTGTAGCCAAGTTTACATTCCGTGTATTACTGATATCTTATGATGTTCCTTTATCTGTGTGACTTATTTCAGTTAGAATCATTGTACCTGAATCCACTCATTATGCTGCTACGTGCCTGATGACATAGATGTCATTGCTGAGTGATACTGCATTGTACGTAAGTACCACAAGTTCTTTATCCATTTTTCACTTTCCGTGATATTGAACTTGTACGGTAAACGAGGTTCTTGTAAACAGAGGCGTCCCAAACTTTGGGGTGGCTGTATCTTTTTGATTTTAAATTCCCTAAGCTATAGGTCCATAAGTGGAAGTGCCCTAGGCTCTGTTGCTTTGTTTTTTAGATGTTTCAGGAAACACCATACACTTCTCCCGAGTGTCTGTTGGCAATTTACATCCCGCCCATCATCATAACAAGGCTCCCAGTTCTCCATGGCCTGTCCTGCCTTTCTGGATTTTACACTTTTTTCAGATGGCCCTTTTGACCGGGGGGAAGTGAGACTTCATTGTAGTGCAGATTTCCTTTGCAAGCTTGCTTGGTTGGCCAAAAAGGGCGTATGCGTTTTTTCCTGAATATATTCAGGAAAAAACGCATACGCCCTTTTTGGCCAAGTGCATCATTGTGGACGTTCTGCCTCTTTTCCTATGCTTTCAATGCAATTCCAGTCTACCTCCTGAAATCGGTTTCCTGCAATTCTGCCCCGCTTTCAAGTCCTCTTGGCAGCCTTACTTCAGTATATTTTTGGACGATAGCTGTCATTTATAACTCTGCAGGTTTGTGAATTACAGTGCCCCTGAGCTCCTTTCTTCAACTCGCTTTCTTTTGAGCTGGCCGCAACACCGCAGGATGGCTTCAGGCCCTAATGTGGTTCCGGCACGGCACGCTGAGCCTTTGGTTAATTCCTCTTCCTGGTGGGAAATGAGAGTTAAATTTGCCCGTCCAGACACCTCCAGCTAGTCTCTCATTGCTTCTCCCTATTCCTGTTCATCTTCCACAGAAATTGCAAACTGGGCCAAACAGGAGGTTAAAGGCGCTGACTCTCCAAGTGGGGAGAGTGTTAGTAAAGCGTCTGGAATGTTGCACCCGAGTACCAGGGGAGGAAAACTGAGACATATTTGAACACGTCTCTCGTTCACACGGTTGATCATATTCTGGGTTCCACATGCATGTTTTAGCTGAAGGAAGAATACCTTAAACCTGGAGAGTTGAGACCTGTGTAATGGGTACCATGCAATATGACTTCAAAGGGTCTTCATTTGCTCACCGAACCTCTCCAATCCTATCACTGCTGCGTTTATGCAACTGTACACACGCTTGATTCTCTTTTGGAGACATAGCAATCCATAGGTTTTAAGATACTTACTAGTCAGGTACATTCTTAGGCATTTAATATGGGGTGTTGAGTCCATTTCGTTGAGCAAGGAGTAGCTCTTGACTATTCCATATTTGGCTTAAGGAACTTTATCTCTGCTCATTTCAATCTCTGGTTTTATGCAGCACCCCAACTCACCTTTCCCCTTAAGCAAGCATAAGTTGGTTTTCTAAATTTGAGACCCTGTTCTGTTTTGGAATTCAGTTCCTGTGTAGCCAAGTTTACATTCCGTGTATTAGTGATATCTTATGATGTTTCTTTTTCTGTGTGACTTATTTCAGTTAGAATCATCGTACCTGAATCCACTCATTATGCTGCTACGGGCCCGATGACATAGATTTCATTGCTGAGTGATACTGCATTGTACGTAAGTACCACAAGTTCTTTATCCATTTTTCACTTTCTGTGATATTGAACTTGTACGGTAAACGAGGTTCTTGTAAACAGAGGCGTCCCAAACATTGGGGTGGCTGTATCTTTTTGATTTTAATTTCCCTAAACTATAGGACCATAAGTGGAAGTGCCCTAGGCTCTGTTGCTTTGTTTTTTAGATGTTTCAGGAAACACCATACACTTCTCCCGAGTGGCTGTTGGCAATTTACATCCCGCCCATCAGCATAACAAGGCTCCCAGTTCTCCATGGCCTGTCCTGCCTTTCTGGATTTTACACTTTTTTCAGATGGCCCTTTTGACCGGGGGGAAGTGAGACTTCATTGTAGTGCAGATTTCCTTTGCAAGCTTGCTTGGTTGGCCAAAAAGGGCGTATGCGTTTTTTCCTGAATATATTCAGGAAAAAACGCATACGCCCTTTTTGGCCAAGTGCATCATTGTGGACGTTCTGCCTCTTTTCCTATGCTTTCAATGCAATTCCAGTCTACCTCCTGTAATCGGTTTCCTGCAATTCTGCCCCGCTTTCAAGTCCTCTTGGCAGCCTTACTTCAGTATATTTTTGGACGATAGCTGTCATTTATAACTCTGCAGGTTTGTGAATTACAGTGCCCCTGAGCTCCTTTCTTCAACTCGCTTTCCTGTGACCTGGCTGCAACACCGCAGGATGGCTTCAGGCCCTAATCTGGTTCCGGCACGGCACGCTGAGCCTTTGGTTATGTCCTCTTCCTGGTGGGAAATGAGAGTTAAATTTGCCCGTCCAGACACCTCCAGCTAGTCTGTCATTGTTTCTCCCTATTCCTGTTCATCTTCCGCAGAAATTGCAAACTGGGCCAAACAGGAGGTTAAAGGGACTGACTCTCCAAGTCGGGAGAGTGTTAGTAAAGCGTCTGGAATGTTGCACCCGAGTACCAGGGTATGAAAACTGAGACATATTTGAACACGTCTCCCGTTCACACAGTTGATCATACTCTGGGTTCCACATGCATGTTTTAGCTGAAGGAAGAATACCTTAAACCTAGGTAGTTGAAACCCTTGGAAAGGGTATCATGCAATATGACTTCAAAGGGTCTTCATTTGCTCACCGAACCTCTCCAATCCTATCACTGCTGCGTTTATGCCCCTGTACACACGCTTGATTCTCTTTTGGAGACATAGCAATCCATAGGTTTTAAGATACTTACTAGTCAGGTACATCCTTAGGCGTTTAATATGGGGTGTTGAGTCCATTTCGTTGAGCAAGGAGTAGCTCTTGTCTATTCCATATTTGGCTTAAGGAACTTTATCTGTGCTCATTTCAATCTCTGGTTTTATGCAGCACCCCAACTCACCTTTCCCCTTAAGCAAGCAGAATTTGGTTTTCTAAATTTGAGACCCGGTTCTGTTCTGTAATTCAGTTCCTGTGTAGCCAAGTTTACATTCCGTGTATTACTGATATCTTATGATGTTCCTTTATCTGTGTGACTTATTTCAGTTAGAATCATTGTACCTGAATCCACTCATTATGCTGCTACGTGCCTGATGACATAGATGTCATTGCTGAGTGATACTGCATTGTACGTAAGTACCACAAGTTCTTTATCCATTTTTCACTTTCCGTGATATTGAACTTGTACGGTAAACGAGGTTCTTGTAAACAGAGGCGTCCCAAACTTTGGGGTGGCTGTATCTTTTTGATTTTAAATTCCCTAAGCTATAGGTCCATAAGTGGAAGTGCCCTAGGCTCTGTTGCTTTGTTTTTTAGATGTTTCAGGAAACACCATACACTTCTCCCGAGTGTCTGTTGGCAATTTACATCCCGCCCATCAGCATAACAAGGCTCCCAGTTCTCCATGGCCTGTCCTGCCTTTCTGGATTTTACACTTTTTTCAGATGGCCCTTTTGACCGGGGGGAAGTGAGACTTCATTGTAGTGCAGATTTCCTTTGCAAGCTTGCTTGGTTGGCCAAAAAGGGCGTATGCGTTTTTTCCTGAATATATTCAGGATAAAACGCATACGCCCTTTTTGGCCAAGTGCATCATTGTGGACGTTCTGCCTCTTTTCCTATGCTTTCAATGCAATTCCAGTCTACCTCCTGAAATCGGTTTCCTGCAATTCTGCCCCGCTTTCAAGTCCTCTTGGCAGCCTTACTTCAGTATATTTTTGGACGATAGCTGTCATTTATAACTCTGCAGGTTTGTGAATTACAGTGCCCCTGAGCTCCTTTCTTCAACTCACTTTCTTTTGAGCTGGCCGCAACACCGCAGGATGGCTTCAGGCCCTAATCTGGTTCCGGCACGGCACGCTGAGCCTTTGGTTATTTCCTCTTCCTGGTGGGAAATGAGAGTTAAATTTGCCCGTCCAGACACCTCCAGCTAGTCTCTCATTGCTTCTCCCTATTCCTGTTCATCTTCCACAGAAATTGCAAACTGGGCCAAACAGGAGGTTAAAGGCGCTGACTCTCCAAGTGGGGAGAGTGTTAGTAAAGCGTCTGGAATGTTGCACCCGAGTACCAGGGGAGGAAAACTGAGACATATTTGAACACGTCTCTCGTTCACACGGTTGATCATATTCTGGGTTCCACATGCATGTTTTAGCTGAAGGAAGAATACCTTAAACCTGGAGAGTTGAGACCTGTGTAATGGGTACCATGCAATATGACTTCAAAGGGTCTTCATTTGCTCACCGAACCTCTCCAATCCTATCACTGCTGCGTTTATGCAACTGTACACACGCTTGATTCTCTTTTGGAGACATAGCAATCCATAGGTTTTAAGATACTTACTAGTCAGGTACATTCTTAGGCATTTAATATGGGGTGTTGAGTCCATTTCGTTGAGCAAGGAGTAGCTCTTGACTATTCCATATTTGGCTTAAGGAACTTTATCTCTGCTCATTTCAATCTCTGGTTTTATGCAGCACCCCAACTCACCTTTCCCCTTAAGCAAGCATAAGTTGGTTTTCTAAATTTGAGACCCTGTTCTGTTTTGGAATTCAGTTCCTGTGTAGCCAAGTTTACATTCCGTGTATTAGTGATATCTTATGATGTTTCTTTTTCTGTGTGACTTATTTCAGTTAGAATCATCGTACCTGAATCCACTCATTATGCTGCTACGGGCCTGATGACATAGATTTCATTGCTGAGTGATACTGCATTGTACGTAAGTACCACAAGTTCTTTATCCATTTTTCACTTTCTGTGATATTGAACTTCTACGGTAAACGAGGTTCTTGTAAACAGAGGCGTCCCAAACATTGGGGTGGCTGTATCTTTTTGATTTTAATTTCCCTAAGCTATAGGACCATAAGTGGAAGTGCCCTAGGCTCTGTTGCTTTGTTTTTTAGATGTTTCAGGAAACACCATACACTTCTCCCGAATGGCTGTTGCCAATTTACATCCCGCCCATCAGCATAACAAGGCTCCCAGTTCTCCATGGCCTGTCCTGCCTTTCTGGATTTTACACTTTTTTCAGATGGCCCTTTTGACCGGGGGGAAGTGAGACTTCATTGTAGTGCAGATTTCCTTTGCAAGCTTGCTTGGTTGGCCAAAAAGGGCGTATGCGTTTTTTCCTGAATATATTCAGGAAAAAACGCATACGCCCTTTTTGGCCAAGTGCATCATTGTGGACGTTCTGCCTCTTTTCCTATGCTTTCAATGCAATTCCAGTCTACCTCCTGAAATCGGTTTCCTGCAATTCTGCCCCGCTTTCAAGTCCTCTTGGCAGCCTTACTTCAGTATATTTTTGGACGATAGTTGTCATTTATAACTCTGCAGGTTTGTGAATTACAGTGCCCCTGAGCTCCTTTCTTCAACTCGCTTTCTTGTGAGCTGGCCGCAACACCGCAGGATGGCTTCAGGCCCTAATGTGGTTCCGGCATGGCACGCTGAGCCTTTGGTTCTTTCCTCTTCCTGGTGGGAAATGAGAGTTAAATTTGCCCGTCCAGACACCTCCAGCTAGTCTCTCATTGGTTCTCGCTATTCCTGTTCATCTTCCGCAGAAATTGCAAACTGGGCCAAACAGGAGGTTAAAGGGACTGACTCTCCAAGTCGGGAGAGTGTTAGTAAAGCGTCTGGAATGTTGCACCCGAGTACCAGGGTACAAAAACTGAGACATATTTGAACACGTCTCCCGATCACATGGTTGATCATACTCTAGGTTCCACATGCATGTTTTAGCTGAAGGAAGAATACCTTAAACCTGGGTAGTTGAAACCCGTGGAATGGGTACCATGCAATATGACTTCAAAGGGTCTTCATTTGCTCACCGAACCTCTCCAATCCTATCACTGCTGCGTTTATGTCCCTGTACACATGCTTGATTCTGTTTCGGAGACATAGCAATCCATAGGTTTTAAGATACTTAAGAGTCAGGTACATTCTTAGGCGTTTAATATGCGGTGTTGAGTCCATTTCGTTGAGCAAGGAGTAGCTCTTGTCTATTCCATATTTGGCTTAAGGAACTTTATCTGTGCTCATTTCAATCTCTGGTTTTATGCAGCACCCCAACTCACCTTTACCCTTAAACAAGCATAAGTTGGTTTTCTAAATTGGAGACCCTGTTCTGTTCTGTAATCCAGTTCCTGTGTAGCCAAGTTTACATTCCGTGTATTAGTGATATCTTATGATGTTTCTTTTCTGTGTGACTTCTTTCAGTTAGAATCATCATACCTGAATCCACTCATTATGCTGCTACGGGCCTGATGACATAGATGTCATTGCTGAGTGATATTGCATTGTACGTACGTACCACAACTTCTTCATCCATTTTTCACTTTCTGCGATATTGAACTTGTACCGTAAACGAGGTTCTTGTAAACAGAGCCGTCCCAAACTTTGGGGTGGCTGTGTCTTTTTGATTTTCATTTCCCTAAGCTATAGGACCATAAGTGGAAGAGCCCTAGGCTCTGTTGCTTTGTTTTTTAGATGTTTCAGGAAACACCATACACTTCTCCCGAGTGGCTGTTGGCAATTTACATCCCGCCCATCAGCATAACAAGGCTCCCAGTTCTCCATGGCCTGTCCTGCCTTTCTGGATTTTACACTTTTTTCAGATGGCCCTTTTGACCGGGGGGAAGTGAGACTTCATTGTAGTGCAGATTTCCTTTGCAAGCTTGCTTGGTTGGCCAAAAAGGGCGTATGCGTTTTTTCCTGAATATATTCAGGAAAAAACGCATACGCCCTTTTTGGCCAAGTGCATCATTGTGGACGTTCTGCCTCTTTTCCTATGCTTTCAATGCAATTCCAGTCTACCTCCTGAAATCGGTTTCCTGCAATTCTGCCCCGCTTTCAAGTCCTCTTGGCAGCCTTACTTCAGTATATTTTTGGACGATAGTTGTCATTTATAACTCTGCAGGTTTGTGAATTACAGTGCCCCTGAGCTCCTTTCTTCAACTCGCTTTCTTGTGAGCTGGCCGCAACACCGCAGGATGGCTTCAGGCCCTAATCTGGTTCCGGCACGGCACGCTGAGCCTTTGGTTCTTTCCTCTTCCTGGTGGGAAATGGGAGTTAAATTTGCCCGTCCAGACACCTCCAGCTAGTCTCTCATTGGTTCTCGCTATTCCTGTTCATCTTCCGCAGAAATTGCAAACTGGGCCAAACAGGAGGTTAAAGGGACTGACTCTCCAAGTCGGGAGAGTGTTAGTAAAGCGTCTGGAATGTTGCACCCGAGTACCAGGGTACGAAAACTGAGACATATTTGAACACGTCTCCCGATCACATGGTTGATCATACTCTAGGTTCCACGTGCATGTTTTAGCTGAAGGAAGAATACCTTAAACCTGGGTAGTTGAAACCCGTGGAATGGGTACCATGCAATATGACTTCAAAGGGTCTTCATTTGCTCACCGAACCTCTCCAATCCTATCACTGCTGCCTTTATGCCCCTGTACACACGCTTGATTCTCTTTCAGACATAGCCATCCATACGTTTTAAGATTCTTACTAGTCAGGTATATTCTTAGGCGTTTAATATGGGGTGTTGAGTCCATTTCGTTGAGCAAGGAGTAGCTCTTGTCTATTACATATTTGGCTTAAGGAACTTTATCTGTGCTCATTTCAATCTCTGGTTTTATGCAGCACCCCAACTCACGTTTACCCTTAAGCAAGCATAAGTTGGTTTTCTAAATTGGAGACCCTGTTCTGTTCTGTAATTCAGTTCCTGAGTAGCCAAGTTTACATTCCGTGTATTACTGATATCTTATGATGTTTCTATTTCTGTGTGACTTATTTCAGTTAGAATCATCGTACCTGAATCCACTCATTGTGCTTCTAAGGGCCTGATGACATAGATGTCATTGCTGAGTGATATTGCATTGTACGTAAGTACCACAACTTCTTTATCCATTTTTCACTTTCTGCGATATTGAACTTGTACCGTAAACGAGGTTCTTGTAAACAGAGCCGTCCCAAACTTTGGGGTGGCTGTGTCTTTTTAATTTTAATTTCCCTAATCTATAGGACCATAAGTGGAAGTGCCCTAGGCTCTGTTGCTTTGTTTTTTAGATGTTTCAGGAAACACCATACACTTCTCCAGAGTGGCTGTTGGCAATATACATCCCGCCCATCAGCATAACAAGGCTCCCAGTTCTCCATGCCCTGTCGTGCCTTTATGGATTTTACACTTTTTTCAGATGGCCCTTTTGACCAGGTGGAAGTGAGACTTCATTGTAGTGCACATTTCCTTTGCAAGCTTGCTTGGTTGGCCAAAAAGTGTGTATGCGGTTTTTCCTGAATATATTCAGGAAAAAACACATACGCCCTTTTTGGCCAAGTGCATCATTGTCGAGGTTCTGACTCTCTTCATATGTTTTCAATGCAATTCCAGTCTACCTCCTGAAATCGGTTTCCTGCAATTCTGCCTTGCTTTCAATGTCTCTTCATAGCCTTACCTCAATATATTTTTTGAAAATAGTTGGCCTTTATAACTCTGCAGGTTTTTGAATTGCGGTGGCCCTTAGCCCCACTTTTCAGCTCTTATTATTGTGGTCTTGCCCCATAACCACAGGATTCCTTGAAGCCCTATTTTTCTTCTGGGGCACCTTGCTGTGCCTTTGGTTAATTCTTCTTACTGATGTGGCATTAGAGTGACATGTGCCCATTGAAACCGCTACAGCTTGTTTCTCACTGGTTCCCCCTATTCCCATTCATCCTCCACACTAACTGCAGACTGTGCGATACCAGAACTTAAAGGCATTGACTCCATGTGGGGATGTTGTTAGTAAAGCGGCTGGAATGTCGATCCGCAGCCCCAGGAGAGGAAAAATGAGGTGCGTTTTAGAAACCTTTCCCGATCATATGGTATACCAGTCGCTGGGTTTCCCAAGCATGGTTTAGCTGTAGGAAGATTCCCTTCAACCTGGAGTGTTGGGACCCTTGGACTGAGTAGCATGAAGTATTGCATTAAACTTTCGGCAGTTGCTCACCAAAGCTCACCAATCCTCTCAGCCCCAAGTGTCCAGCCTTATGTCTTATCCAGCTGTGGGTTTATATGTGGTCAATCCAGGTTGCATCACAGCCCCTGAGCGAATTTTGTAAGAATTTTTCTCTTTCATTGTTTCAGCGTTTTCTTTTTAAAATTTATTTCTATAATGGGGTTTAGCTCATTTTCACTGCTGTGTTTGTGCCGCTCTGCACACACTTGATTCCCTTATGGAGATATATCAATACATGGGTTTTAAGATTCTTATTACTCAGATATATTTCTCTGCGGTGTATAGGGTGTGTTGAGGCCAGTTCATTGAGCAAGGTGTAGATCTTGTCTAATACCTATTTGGTTTATTGAACGGTATCTGTGTTAATTTCAAACTCTGGTTTTATGCATCACCCCACCTCTCCTTTCCCCTTAAGCTGACATAAGTGTGTTTTCTAAATGTGAGACACTGTTCTGTTCTGTAATTCATTTCTTGTGCAGCCATATTTACCCTCCCTCTATAAGTGATATCTTATGATATGTTTCTTTTTCTGTTTGACTTATTTCAAGTAGTATTATCGGACCTAAATCCACTCTTTATCCTTCTACTAGCCTTATTACATTGATTTCATGGTGAAGAGATATTCCATTGTACATAAGTACCACATCTTCTTTATCCATTGTTCTCTTTCCTGGGATATTTAAGGTGTACTGAAGTTGAGGTTCTTGTAAACAGAGTAGCCCTAAACTGTGGTGTGCTTGTGTCTTGTTGATTTTTAGACTTCCCTAGATATACTCCCATGATTGGAAGTGTCCTATGCTCTGTAGCTCTGTTTTTTAGATGATTTAGGAACCACCATACACTTCTCCAGAGTGGCTCTCGGCAGTTCACACACTGCCCATCAGCGTATAAAGGCTCCCTGTTCTCCATGGCCTGTCCTGCCTTTCTGGATTTTACACTTTTTTAGGATGGCCCTTTTGACCGGTGGGAAGTGAGACTTCTTTGTTGTGCACATTTGCATTGCTTACTTGCTTCGTTGCCCATAAAGTGCGTATGCGTTTTTTCCTGGATATAATCAGGAAAAAACGCATACGCCCTTTTGGGCCAACTGCATCATTGTCGAAATTCTGCCGCTTTTCATGTGCATTAAAGACGAGTCCAATCTATCTCTTGAAATCTGTTTCTTGCAATTCTGTCTTGCATTCAGATCCTCTTCTTTGCCTTACCTCAACATATTTTTGGACGTTAGTTTTCATTTATAACTCTGCAGGTTTGTGAATTGCAGTGACCCTGAGCTCCATTTTTTAAGTTGCTCTTTTGTGAGCTGGCCTCAAACCCGCAGGATTGCTTCAGGCCCTATTTTGGCTCCGGCGAGGCAGGCTGAGCCTTTCTTTAATTCTTATTCTTAATGGGAAATTAGAGTGATATGTGCCCGTCCAAACCCCTACAACTATTCTCTCATTGGTTCCCCCTCTTCCCGTTCATCCTCCTCACAATTTGCAAAATGTGTGAAACAGAAGTTGAAATGTGCTGATTCTCCAAGTGGGGAGATTCTAAGTAACATGGCTGGAATGGTGAACAGGAGCACCAGGAGAGGATAAATGAGGTGCATTTTAGACACATCTCCCGATCACATGGTGTACAGTCCTCTGGGTTTTCCATGCATGTTTTAGCTGTAGGAAGATCCCTTGAACCTGCAGATTTGGGACCCATTGAATGGGTACCAGGTAGTATTACTTTAAAGGGTGTGCATTTCCTCACCCAACCTCACATTTCTCTTAGCGCAAACAGTTTCCAGCCTTATGTCTCATCCTGCTGTGGGTCTAGATGTGTTCAATCCATGTTGCATCACCGTCCCTGAGGAAAAGTTGTAAGAGGTTTTCTCTGTCTCTCTGTCGTTTATTTTTTTCAATTTATTACTATATTGGTTACAGCTGATTTTCAAAGCTCTGTTTCTTGCTGCTGTACATCCACTTGATTCACGTACAGAGAGTCATCAATAAATTCTTTTTCAGATTCTTACCAGTCGTATATATTCTTTTCCGGTGACTTGAGTGTGCTGAGTGCAGTTCTTTTAGCTACCGTGTAGGCCTTGTTGATTATCAGTTTGGTATTTGGAATGGTATCTTTGCTAATTTCAACCTCCTGGATGATGCCTCACCCCTCCCCACCTTTCCCGTTTAGCAGCCTTATGCGTGTTTTCTACATATTTGACTATGTTTTTGTTTTGTAATTTATTTCATGTGTAGCCATTTTGGATTCCACCTTTAAGTGATATCTTATGATATGTGTCTTTTTCTTTTTGAATTCTGTCACTTAGAATGATCATACGTAACTCCTCCGGAGTTGTTACAACTGGCCATATTTCATTGATTTCCAGGCTGAATAATATTCCACTCTACCTAAGTACCACATCTCTATCCATTTTTTCCCTCCAGAGACATTTAAGTTATATCCTAGTCGAGGATCTTTTAAACAGAGAGGGGGTAAACATTGGGGTGCCTGTGTCCTCTCGATTTTTGTTTTTCCCAAGATATACACCCATGAGTGCAAGTGCCCTATGCTCTGTAGCTCATTTTTTAGATGCTTTAGTAAACACAATACACTTCTCCAGAATGGCCGTTGGCAATATACATTTCCACTATAAGTCTCACAGGGCTCCCTCTTCTCGTTGCCCTGTCCTGCATTTCTGTTGTTTACGCTTTATGAGGATGGCTCTTCTGACTGATGCGAAGTGATATCTTTTGTAGTATTGACTTCCAGTGCCCACCTGTTTGGTTGGCTAAAAAAGTGTATGCCCTTTTCTTGAATATATACAGAAAAAAACGCATACACCCTTTTTGGCCAACTGCAATGTTGGCAATGTTCAGCTCCTTTTCTTGTGCTTAATGGCGAGTCCTTTCTACCTCCTCAGATCCCTTTCCTGCCATTCTCCCTTGCTTACAAGTCCTTTTCTCTGACTTTCCTCAAGACATTTTTCAGTGATGGATATTTTCAACTCTGCAGTTTTGTGAATTTTACTGCCCCTGAGTTCCATTGTTCAACTTGTGTTTATGGGAACTGGCCACAAAGCAGCGGGATTTCCTCAAGCCCTATACTGTTTCCATGGGCAACCCTAGCCTTTGGTCAATTCGTCTTCCTGATTGGAAATTAGAGTGACATGTGCCTGTCTGAACACCTAGGACTTGTCTCTCATTGTTCCTCATCCTTCCGCTTCATCCTCTGGACAAATTCCAAACTGTACGCAACAGGATGTTGACAGTGCTGACATCTCCAAGTGGGGAGACTGTTAGTAAAGACGCTGGAGGGGTGAACCCGAGCACCAGGAGATGAGGAGATGAGATGCCTTTTCCAAACTCTTCCCGATCAGACGGTATACCATCCTCTGGGTGTGACAGACATGTTTTAGCAGTAGGAAGAGTCCCATTCATGTAAGGAGAACACCAGGGCTTTTTCAAAATCAGTGTCTCCCCGAAACCCAAACTGGGGAAGTTTTTAAGCTACGGCTACACATATGTTCATTAAGGGCCTTGGGAAGTAGGCAGAGTCCAAACTTTAGATGATTGAAGTCTTCAGGGTCAGAAGCACTCACCACCAGCTTCCCTTAGGCTACACTTTAACTATCATTGATAGATGATGTCAATAAAAATATCTATTCTTTTTCAGATTATTTCCCCTTATAGGTTATTGCAAAATGTTGAGTGTAGTTCCCTGTGCTATACAGTAGTTCCTTGTTGATGATCTATTTTATACATAGCAGTGTGTATGTGTTAATTCCAAACTGTTAATTTATCCCTCCTCCCACCTTTCCCCTTTGGTAATAATAAATTATAAGATTTTATACTTCTCAGAAGTGGGGGAGCTGAAAGAGAGGTATCATTTTCAATGGAAAAGCATTTAAAACAAGATTGAAGGTTTAACCAAGATTATTAGATGTACATCCTTGGAAAGAAATCACTTCGTTTCTCTAATATTGACCTGACGAATAAGACAAACCTTTTCACTGAACTTGCTTATAAAAAGTGATGGAAATATCAAATGGAAGTGTTAGAAACATCTTATTTTACCCGAGCCTTATACACTGTTCTATGTTAACTACAGTTTGGCTCACACATCTGTTCATTGAGGTTACAATAGTCTCAATTTCTGTTACTGATCCTCCAGAGTGGACCCCAACAAGTGTCCCCCTGCCCAGTGTCATTGGGGCCAACAGATCGAGACTGAGTTTGGTTCACAAGCAAAGGAAACTTTATATTTTGATCAGAGAATGGAGAGGTGAGAGCATGCACTACCCCGTGGGCTGTGGGCTGGGCTGCTGTGTAGAGATCCTGTCAGAGTCAGTGGGAGGGAGGGAGGCGGCAGAGCTCTCGAGGGCCGGGTTGGCTGTAGCTCAGGCTCTATATCGTGGAGTCTGCACTGGGCCCCAGGAGCTGAGGTGTCGACCCAGCCATTCTGCACTAGGAAATCTGGTCTGAAGTGCCGGGTGTGGAACCTCTGCATGCGGGACCCTAGGAGCACGTGAAATTAGACAAAGCACAAAGGATAAAAAAGGTTAGACTTGACTTTATTGCCCAGATTCTATTTTTATCTCCCAGGGATTTTTAATGGGCTTTGCTGGGGACAAACCCCTCCTCTGCCTTTTGTCCCGTTCCTCATTCTTGGAGTGCTGAGGGTGCAGACCCTTCTTCTGTAACTGCTGAGTGCTGAGTTGGGAGCCCTCATACCCTGGGGCGAGGGTCAGAGCTTCTCCCCAGCAGCCTCCCGGTGACGTTGATTGTCCCCAGGACCCCTGCCTCCCTGCTCGTCCACCTGAGCACCAGCATTGGAAGTGTTATAGATTCTAATGACCTTTAAGGGTCCAGGAAAGAGATGTGCAGAGACGCTGTGGGGGCCGGTTTCACCCCGCCCCACATTTGTTCGGCCACCTTAGGCTGACCGTTTCTGCCAGCCTAGATGCTCTGACCAGTAGTCTGCGCTTTCTTCAATTAGGCCCCTGAATTAACGTACAAACAGCACCAGGTGTCAGAGCCCTGCCCGCTCAACTCCCAGACAGTCCAGGGTCAGTGGTGATAAGGACCATGATGGCTACTGAGTCAACAGCCTTTTGAAGTAAACAGGAGTCCAGCCGGTCTTATTGGCCACCATCATCACGGTGTCTGTAGGCTTTTCTATGGTGACAGTGTGGTATACTGTTCCCCCGCCAAGATTATTAGCTCCCCTCTGGGTGCAGTAAGTCCTGCAAGCAGTAGTCTACTCTTTTGGGACACACTCTTGTTGTTTTATGAGAGAAACTCCAGGTCAAGTGATGTTCACACGAGTCGTCATGGTGCCCTGTTGCCCCCGGTTATCTCTCTGGATGTTGGAGTTGGAGGGCCTCCTCACTCGAGGTCGGTGTGCCCACGGAGCGAACCCTGCAACTTCAGGGCATGGTTGGTGGTTAGGATCACCACGTGGGGTCCTTTTCCCTTAGGAGGGAGGTGGCCTTTTGGGCTGCTGATTTCCAGGTTTTTAGATACCGCCAGTATCTTGGCCAGATGTGGCAGTGGGCCAAGCCCCTTAGTGACCGTAGTTTATCCTACCTGGATGGCATTCTTGCATTGTTCCATTTCAAGTGGTCCCAGTTTTTGCACTAATTCTCCAATGGCGATTCACCTTTCACCGGGAATGTAAAGGTCAAAGGGTTTAGCTAAATTAGGGAGTTCCAGGGCAAGGGTCTGAATTGACTGCTCTTTCCATTCTTGAAAGGCCACTTCTGGATTCTATTCAAAAGGATCATCATCTTTTCCTTTCAGTGTTTCATATAGAGGCCCAGCTAGTAGACTGTAGTTAGGGATCCAGAAGCAGCAAACCCTGGCCTCCCCAGGAACCCCTAAGCTGTCTTCTAGTTTTAGAAAGGGGTAAGGCTGAAAATGGTTTCTTCCCTTTCCTGGGATGGGCTTCTCTGACCTTGTGTGAGAATGAAGCCCAGGCAGGTCACCGCAGTCTGTGATATTTGAGCTTTTTCTTGGACAACTTCTATCCTTTATTGGCTTGGTAGTTCAGAGGCCTCCTTAGTAGGGCTGGCGATCAGAATGTCGTCTGCATATTGAAGGAGGGTTTCCTTTTCCAGAGGTAGAACTTTTAGGTCTTTAGCTAAGCTTTCCCCAAAGACGGTGTGGGAATTTTTGCACCCTTGGGGCCAGACGGCCCGGAAGTATTGTTTTAGTTGTATGTTGAGTCCTGCCACTCACAAGCCAAAATTTCTTGTGACTCTGGGACTAATGGAATACAAAAGAAGGCATCATTGAAGACTAATACAGAATACCATGTCCTGGTGGTTGGTAGAATGACCAGCAGGGTGTAGGAATTAGGAGCAACTGGAGGTATATCCTCGGTGGCTTCACTGACTGTCCTGACATCCTTTACCAGGTCCCCAGCAGCCCATGGGGCTCTCGTGGTCAGACCAATCGCAGAATATGGAGCTCACCTGGGCAGGTACCCCACCCCCACCCCAGCCCACGGGGCTCTTGTGATCAGGCCCCTCCCAGGATACAGAGCTACCCTTGCAGGTACCGTGGCAGGGCTGGGCACACAGGAACCGTGCACATAGCCCTCATTGCAGAGCACCCCCAGCTCACCTGTCGCTCAGAGCTGACACAGAGCACCTCAGAGCAGGACTTGAACTAACAAACAGCAGCTGCGACAGGTCTGTGACCCTGGGCATCACTCCGTGAGGCCTCCCTCCACCTGGTCTTCCAGAGACTTCCACTGCACCCGGGGCACCAGGCCTCTGTCTCCAACCACCACCCACCCCTCCTCTCCCTGACTCCTGGGTTCCTCTCATTAGGAGAGGGTTTTCTTGAAGTTGTCTCCCACTCATGGGCCAGATAAAATGATTAGAAAACAAGCCAAAGCTGCAGCCCCTTGTCTATCCTGACTCTCAGGAGCCCACACCTGTTCCTTGGACCTGGCCGGTTCAGCAAGTTCCATTTTCTGCAACTGTGAGCCCCTGAGGGGTGATGATTGGCTGACCTGGGCAGCCTTACCGTGCCGGCCAGCCCTCCCCAGGTGTGCCTGGGTTGAGATCAATATAAATACCACTCCAGGCAGCAAGAGCCCCTGCAGCCGTGCCTGACACCATTTTCTCTGCCCTGTCAGCAGTCTCGGGGCTGGGCTGGTGGGAGGGAGTGAGAGGCCACGGCTTTGTGGGTGGCCCAGTGTGAGTGGGGCTCTGCTGGACTTTCTGCAGCAGTTGCCAGGCTGCCACCTGGTAAAGAAGAGGATGTGTCACCCATACCTGCTGCTGGAATTTCTCCCTGGGCAGAGGTGAGGAAGGAAAAAAGCAGTGGGGGCAGGGACAGGACGGGTATCTCAGGCAGAGAAATGGAAATCTTCCAGAAGAGCACCCAGGGCCAGGACCATCCTGGCTGGCCTGCAGGCACCAAGTCGGCTGGCATGCTGTCACTCGTGTGGCTCTATGGCCCTTCCTCTAGGCTTTCAAGTCCTTGTATATATTCAGGTGTTTTACCTGGGACGGGTGGGAATAGTTCAGCAGCAACTGGCCTGGGGCTCAGCTCACGTTTACTCACAGATGCCTCGGCACGGTGCCCCAGCTTTGCAATGAGGACGCTTGTTGCGTGGGGGCTGCTGGCTGAATGGGAGACGATTCCCCACCACTGACCAACTTCAGAATTGTTTACAACTGGAGCAACTGCCCTGATACGGTTTTCCTCTGTGTAACTGGTGGGTTCTGTGTTTTTTTCTCTTTTTCGTTTTTGGTTCAAGGTAGATTTTATTCCTCTTTTTTGTATTTACAGATATAAGCATGGAAATAATTTATTCATATAAATACATGTATGTGCAGGGAATAATTGTTTTTTCTGTTTTATTTTTTAAATTTTATTTCTTTTTAATTTTGAATTTTATTTTATATTTTTATACAGCAGGTTCTTATTGGTTATCTATTTTATACATATAAATGTATACATGCCAATCCCAGTCTCTCAACTCCTCCCACCACCACCCCCCCAACAGCTTTCCCCCCTTGTTGTCCATACGTTTGTTGTCTACATCTGTTGCTCTATTTATGCCTTGCAAAATGGTTAATCTGTACAGTTTTTCTAGGTTCCACATATATGCATGAATATACAAGATTTGTTTTTCTCTTTCTGACTTACTTCACTCTGTATGACAGTCTCTAGATCCATCGACGTCTCTACAAATGACCCAATTTCATTCCTTTTCATGGCTTAGTAATATTCCATTTTATATATGTACCACAGCTTTATGCATTCGTCTGTCTGTGGGCATTTAGGTTGCTTCCATTACCTCGATATTGTAAATAGTGATGCAATGAACATTGCGGTGAATGACTCTTTTTGATTTATGGTTTTGTCTGGGTATATGTCCAGTACTGGGATTGCTGTATCATATGGTAATTCTATTGTTAGTTTCTTAAGAAATTCCATATTGTTCTCCATAATGACTGTATCAATTTATATTCCCAACAATAGTGGAAGAGGGTTCCTTTTCTCCACACCCTTTCCAGCATTTTTTGTTTGTAGATTTTCTATGATGCCTATTCTACCAGGTGTGAGGTGATACCTCATTGTTGAATCCATTTCGTTGAGCAAGGGGTAGGTCTTGTCTATTACATATTTGGCTTATGGAACGGTATCTGTGCTAATTTCAAACTCTGCTTTTATGCAGCACCCCAACTCACCTTCCCCCTTAAGCAAGCATAAGTTGGTTTTCTAAATTTGAGACCCTGTTCTGTTTTGTAATTCAGTTCATGTGTAGCCAAGTTCACATTCCGTGTATTAGTGATACCTTATGATGTTTCTTTTTCTGTGTGACTTATTTCACTTAGAATCATCGTGCCTCAATCCACTCATTATGCTGGTACGGGCCTGGTGACATAGATTTCATTGCTGAGTGGTATTCTGTTGTACATAAGTACCGCAAATTCTTTATCCATTATTTGCTCTCTGGGATATTTAACTTGTGCCGCAGAAGAGATTCCTGTAAAAAGAGCCGTCCCAAATTTTGGGGTGGCTGTGTCTTTTTGATTTTAATTTCCCTAAGCTATAGGACCATAAGTGGAAGGTGCCCTAGGCTCTGTTGCTTTGTTTTTTAGATGTTTCAGGAAACACCATACACTTCTACAGAGCGGCTGTTGGGAATTTACATCCCGCCCATCAGCATAACAAGGCTCCCAGTTCTCCGTGGCCTGTTCTGCCTTTCTGGATTTTACACTTTTTTCAGATGGCCCTTTTGACCGGGGGGAAGTGAGACTTCATTGTAGTGCAGATTTCCTTTGCAAGCTTGCTTGGTTGGCCAAAAAGGGCGTATGCGTTTTTTCCTGAATATATTCAGGAAAAAACACATACGGCCTTTTTGGCCAAGTGCATCATTGTCGACGTTCTTCCTCTTTTCCTGTGTTTTAAATGCAATCCAATTCCGATTCCTCCTGAAATCGGTTTCCTGCAATTCTGCCCCGCATTCAAGTCCTCTTGGCAGCCCTACTTCAGTATATTTTCGGACAATAGCTGTCATTTATAAATCTGCAGGTTTGTGAATTACAGTGCCCCTGAGCTCCTTTCTTCAACTCGCTTTCTTTTGAGCTGGCCACAACACCGCAGGATTGCTTCAGGCCCTAATCTGGTTCCGGCACGGCATGCTGAGCCTTTGGTTTATTCCTCTTCCCTGTGGGAAATGAGAGTTAAATTTGCCCGTCCAGACACCTCCAGCTAGTCTTTCATTGGTTCTCGCTATTCCTGTTCATCTTCCGCAGAAATTGCAAACTGAGCCAAACAGGAGGTTAAAGGGACTGACTCTCCAAGTCGGGAGAGTGTTAGTAAAGCGTCTGGAATGTTGCACCCGAGTACCAGGGAACGAAAAGTGAGACACATTTGAACACGTTTCTCGATCACACGGTGGATCATACTCTGGGTTCCACATGCATGTTTTAGCTGAAGGAAGAATCCCTTAAACCTGGAGAGTTGAGACCCATGGAATGGGTACCATGCAATATGACTTCAAAGGGTCTGCATTTGCTCACCGAACCTCACCAATCTTATGAGCCCCAAGTGTCCAGCCTTATGTGTCACCCAGCTCTGGGTGTAGATATGGTAAATGCAGGTTGCATCAGAAGCCTTGAATGAATTACTTAAGTATTGCTCTCTATTTCACTGTCATTGTGTTTTGTTTAAGAAATTTATTTTTAATATGGGATTTAGCTGATTTTCACTGCTTTAATGCCGCTGTACACACTCTTGATTCTCTTACAGAGATATATAAATCCATTGCTTTTATGATTCTTACTAGGCAGGTATATTCCTAGGCGTTGAATATGGGGTGTTGAGTCCATTTCGTTGAGCAAGGAGTAGCTCTTGTCTATTCCATATTTGCCTTATAGAACGTTATCTGTGCTCATTTCAATCTCTGGTTTTATGCAGCACCCCAACTCACCTTTCCCCTTAAGCAAGCATAAGTTGGTTTTCTAAATTTGAGACCCTGTTCTGTTTTGGAATTCAGTTCCTGTGTAGCCAAGTTTACATTCCGTGTATTAGTGATATCTTATGATGTTTCTTTTTCTGTGTGACTTATTTCAGTTAGAATCATCGTACCTGAATCCACTCATTATGCTGCTACGGGACTGATGACATAGATTTCATTGCTGAGTGATACTGCATTGTACGTAAGTACCACAAGTTCTTTATCCATTTTTCACTTTCTGTGATATTGAACTTGTACGGTAAACGAGGTTCTTGTAAACAGAGGCGTCCCAAACTTTGGGGTGGCTGTGTCTTTTTGATTTTAATTTCCCTAAGCTATAGGACCATAAGTGGAAGTGCCCTAGGCTCTGTTGCTTTGTTTTTTAGATGTTTCAGGAAACACCATACACTTTCCCGAGTGTCTGTTGGCAATGTACATCCCGCCCATCAGCATAACAAGGCTCCCAGTTCTCCATGGCCTGTCCTGCCTTTCTGGATTTTACACTTTTTTCAGATGGCCCTTTTGACCAGGGGGAAGTGAGACTTCATTGTAGTGCAGATTTCCTTTGCAAGCTTGCTTGGTTGGCCAAAAAGGGCGTATGCGTTTTTTCCTGAATATATTCAGGAAAAAACGCATACGCCCTTTTTGGCCAAGTGCATCATTGTGGAGGTCTGCCTGTTTTCCTATGCTTTCAATGCAATTCCAGTCTACTTCCTGAAATCGGTTTCCTGCAATTCTTCCCCGCTTTCAAGTCCTCTTGGCAGCCTTACTTCAGTATATTTTTGGACGATAGCTGTCATTTATAACTCTGCAGGTTTGTGAATTACAGTGCCCCTGAGCTCCTTTCTTCAACTCGCTTTCTTGTGAGCTGGCCGCAACACCGCAGGATGGCTTCAGGCCCTAATGTGGTTCCGGCACGGCACGCTGAGCCTTTGGTTAATTCCTCTTCCTGGTGGGAAATGAGAGTTAAATTTGCCCGTCCAGACACCTCCAGCTAGTCTCTCATTGCTTCTCCCTATTCCTGTTCATCTTCCGCAGAAATTGCAAACTGGGCCAAACAGGAGGTTAAAGGGACTGACTCTCCAAGTGGGGAGAGTGTTAGTAAAGCATCTGGAATGTTGCACCCGAGTACCAGGGTACGAAAACTGAGACATATTTGAACACGTCTCCCATTCACACGGTTGATCATACTCTAGGTTCCACATGCATGTTTTAGCTGAAGGAAGAATACCTTAAAACTGGGTAGTTGAAACCCGTGGAATGGGTACCATGCAATATGACTTCAAAGGGTCTTCATTTGCTCACTGAACCTCTCCAATTCTATCACTGCTGCGTTTATGCCCCTGTACACACGCTTGATTCTCTTTTGGAGACATAGCAATCCATAGGTTTTAAGATACTTACTAGTCAGGTACATTCTTAGGCGTTTAATATGGGGTGTTGAGTCCATTTCGTTGAGCAAGGAGTAGCTCTTGTCTATTCCATATTTGGCTTAAGGAACTTTATCTGTGCTCATTTCAATCTCTGGTTTTATGCAGCACCCCAACTCACCTTTCCCCTTAAGCAAGCATAAGTTGGTCTTCTAAATTTGAGACCCTGTTCTGTTCTGTAAATCAGTTCCTGTGTAGCCAAGTTTACATTCCGTGTATTACTGATATCTTATGATGTTTCTTTTTCTGTGTGACTTATTTCAGTTAGAATCATCGTACCTGAATCCACTCATTATGCTGCTACGGGCCTGATGACATAGATTTCATTGCTGAGTGATACTGCCTTGTACGTAAGTACCACAAGTTCTTTATCCATTTTTCACTTTCTGTGATATTGAACTTGTACGGTAAATGAGGTTCTTGTAAACAGAGGCGTCCCAAACTTTGGGGTGGCTGTGTCTTTTTGATTTTAATTTCCCTAAGCTATAGGACCATAAGTGGAAGTGCCCTAGGCTCTGTTGCTTTGTTTTTTAGATGTTTCAGGAAACACCATACACTTCTCCCGAGTGTCTGTTGGCAATTTACATCCCGCCCATCAGCATAACAAGGCTCCCAGTTCTCCATGGCCTGTCCTGCCTTTCTGGATTTTACACTTTTTTCAGATGGCCCTTTTGACCGGGGGGAAGTGAGACTTCATTGTAGTGCAGATTTCCTTTGCAAGTTTGCTTGGTTGGCCAAAAAGTGCGCATGCGTTTTTTCCTGAATATATTCAGGAAAAAACGCAGGCGCGCTTTTTGGCCAAGTGCATCATTGTGGACGTTCTGCCTCTTTTCCTATGCTTTCAATGCAATTCCAGTCTACCTCCTGAAATCGGTTTCCTGCAATTCTGCCCCGTTTTCAAGTCCTCTTGGCAGACTTACTTCAGTATATTTTTGGACGATAGCTGTCATTTATAACTCTGCAGGTTTGTGAATTACAGTGCCCCTGAGCTCCTTTCTTCAACTCGCTTTCTTTTAAGCTGGCCGCAATACCGCAGGATGGCTTCAGGCCCTAATCTGTTTCCGGCACGGCACGCTGAGCCTTTGGTTAATTCCTCTTCCTGGTGGGAAATGAGAGTTAAATTTGCCAGTCCAGACACCTCCAGCTAGTCTCTCATTGGTTCTCCCTATTCCTGTTTATCTTCCGCAGAAATTGCAAACTGGGCCAAACAGGAGGTTAAAGGGACTGACTCTCCAAGTCAGGAGAGTGTTAGTAAAGCATCTGGAATGTTGCACCCGAGTACCAGGGTACGAAAACTGAGACATATTTGAACACGTCTCCCATTCACACGGTTGATCATACTCTAGGTTCCACATGCATGTTTTAGCTGAAGGAAGAATACCTTAAACCTGGGTAGTTGAAACCCGTGGAATGGGTACCATGCAATATGACTTCAAAGGGTCTTCATTTGCTCACTGAACCTCTCCAATTCTATCACTGCTGCGTTTATGCCCCTGTACACACGCTTGATTCTCTTTTGGAGACATAGCAATCCATAGGTTTTAAGATACTTACTAGTCAGGTACATCCTTAGGCGTTTAATATGGGGTGTTGAGTCCATTTCGTTGAGCAAGGAGTAGCTCTTGTCTATTCCATATTTGGCTTAAGGAACTTTATCTGTGCTCATTTCAATCTCTGGTTTTATGCAGCACCCCAACTCACCTTTCCCCTTAAGCAAGCAGAATTTGGTTTTCTAAATTTGAGACCCGGTTCTGTTCTGTAATTCAGTTCCTGTGTAGCCAAGTTTACATTCCGTGTATTAGTGATATCTTATGATGTTCCTTTATCTGTGTGACTTATTTCAGTTAGAATCATTGTACCTGAATCCACTCATTATGCTGCTACGTGCCTGATGACATAGATGTCATTGCTGAGTGATACTGCATTGTACGTAAGTACCACAAGTTCTTTATCCATTTTTCACTTTCCGTGATATTGAACTTGTACGGTAAACGAGGTTCTTGTAAACAGAGGCGTCCCAAACTTTGGGGTGGCTGTATCTTTTTGATTTTAAATTCCCTAAGCTATAGGTCCATAAGTGGAAGTGCCCTAGGCTCTGTTGCTTTGTTTTTTAGATGTTTCAGGAAACACCATACACTTCTCCCGAGTGTCTGTTGGCAATTTACATCCCGCCCATCAGCATAACAAGGCTCCCAGTTCTCCATGGCCTGTCCTGCCTTTCTGGATTTTACACTTTTTTCAGATGGCCCTTTTGACCGGGGGGAAGTGAGACTTCATTGTAGTGCAGATTTCCTTTGCAAGCTTGCTTGGTTGGCCAAAAAGGGCGTATGCGTTTTTTCCTGAATATATTCAGGATAAAACGCATACGCCCTTTTTGGCCAAGTGCATCATTGTGGACGTTCTGCCTCTTTTCCTATGCTTTCAATGCAATTCCAGTCTACCTCCTGAAATCGGTTTCCTGCAATTCTGCCCCGCTTTCAAGTCCTCTTGGCAGCCTTACTTCAGTATATTTTTGGACGATAGCTGTCATTTATAACTCTGCAGGTTTGTGAATTACAGTGCCCCTGAGCTCCTTTCTTCAACTCGCTTTCTTTTGAGCTGGCCGCAACACCGCAGGATGGCTTCAGGCCCTAATCTGGTTCCGGCACGGCACGCTGAGCCTTTGGTTATTTCCTCTTCCTGGTGGGAAATGAGAGTTAAATTTGCCCGTCCAGACACCTCCAGCTAGTCTCTCATTGCTTCTCCCTATTCCTGTTCATCTTCCACAGAAATTGCAAACTGGGCCAAACAGGAGGTTAAAGGCGCTGACTCTCCAAGTGGGGAGAGTGTTAGTAAAGCGTCTGGAATGTTACACCCGAGTACCAGGGGAGGAAAACTGAGACATATTTGAACACGTCTCTCGTTCACACGGTTGATCATATTCTGGGTTCCACATGCATGTTTTAGCTGAAGGAAGAATACCTTAAACCTGGAGAGTTGAGACCTGTGTAATGGGTACCATGCAATATGACTTCAAAGGGTCTTCATTTGCTCACCGAACCTCTCCAATCCTATCACTGCTGCGTTTATGCAACTGTACACACGCTTGATTCTCTTTTGGAGACATAGCAATCCATAGGTTTTAAGATACTTACTAGTCAGGTACATTCTTAGGCATTTAATATGGGGTGTTGAGTCCATTTCGTTGAGCAAGGAGTAGCTCTTGACTATTCCATATTTGGCTTAAGTAACTTTATCTGTGCTCATTTCAATCTCTGGTTTTATGCAGCACCCCAACTCACCTTTCCCCTTAAGCAAGCATAAGTTGGTTTTCTAAATTTGAGACCCTGTTCTGTTTTGGAATTCAGTTCCTGTGTAGCCAAGTTTACATTCCGTGTATTAGTGATATCTTATGATGTTTCCTTTTCTGTGTGACTTATTTCAGTTAGAATCATCGTACCTGAATCCACTCATTATGCTGCTACGGGCCCGATGACATAGATTTCATTGCTGAGTGATACTGCATTGTACGTAAGTACCACAAGTTCTTTATCCATTTTTCACTTTCTGTGATATTGAACTTGTACGGTAAACGAGGTTCTTGTAAACAGAGGCGTCTCAAACATTGGGGTGGCTGTATCTTTTTGATTTTAATTTCCCTAAACTATAGGACCATAAGTGGAAGTGCCCTAGGCTCTGTTGCTTTGTTTTTTAGATGTTTCAGGAAACACCATACACTTCTCCCAAGTGGCTGTTGGCAATTTACATCCCGCCCATCAGCATAACAAGGCTCCCAGTTCTCCATGGCCTGTCCTGCCTTTCTGGATTTTACACTTTTTTCAGATGGCCCTTTTGACCAGGGGGAAGTGAGACTTCATTGTAGTGCAGATTTCCTTTGCAAGCTTGCTTGGTTGGCCAAAAAGGGCGTATGCGTTTTTTCCTGAATATATTCAGGAAAAAACGCATACGCCCTTTTTGGCCAAGTGCATCATTGTGGACGTTCTGCCTCTTTTCCTATGCTTTCAATGCAATTCCAGTCTACCTCCTGTAATCGGTTTCCTGCAATTCTGCCCCGCTTTCAAGTCCTCTTGGCAGCCTTACTTCAGTATATTTTTGGACGATAGCTGTCATTTATAACTCTGCAGGTTTGTGAATTACAGTGCCCCTGAGCTCCTTTCTTCAACTCGCTTTCCTGTGACCTGGCTGCAACACCGCAGGATGGCTTCAGGCCCTAATCTGGTTCCGGCACGGCACGCTGAGCCTTTGGTTATGTCCTCTTCCTGGTGGGAAATGAGAGTTAAATTTGCCCGTCCAGACACCTCCAGCTAGTCTCTCATTGTTTCTCCCTATTCCTGTTCATCTTCCGCAGAAATTGCAAACTGGGCCAAACAGGAGGTTAAAGGGACTGACTCTCCAAGTCGGGAGAGTGTTAGTAAAGCGTCTGGAATGTTGCACCCGAGTACCAGGGTATGAAAACTGAGACATATTTGAACACGTCTACCGTTCACACAGTTGATCATACTCTGGGTTCCACATGCATGTTTTAGCTGAAGGAAGAATACCTTAAACCTAGGTAGTTGAAACCCTTGGAAAGGGTATCATGCAATATGACTTCAAAGGGTCTTCATTTGCTCACCGAACCTCTCCAATCCTATCACTGCTGCGTTTATGCCCCTGTACACACGCTTGATTCTCTTTTGGAGACATAGCAATCCATAGGTTTTAAGATACTTACTAGTCAGGTACATCCTTAGGCGTTTAATATGGGGTGTTGAGTCCATTTCGTTGAGCAAGGAGTAGCTCTTGTCTATTCCATATTTGGCTTAAGGAACTTTATCTGTGCTCATTTCAATCTCTGGTTTTATGCAGCACCCCAACTCACCTTTCCCCTTAAGCAAGCAGAATTTGGTTTTCTAAATTTGAGACCCGGTTCTGTTCTGTAATTCAGTTCCTGTGTAGCCAAGTTTACATTCCGTGTATTACTGATATCTTATGATGTTCCTTTATCTGTGTGACTTATTTCAGTTAGAATCATTGTACCTGAATCCACTCATTATGCTGCTACGTGCCTGATGACATAGATGTCATTGCTGAGTGATACTGCATTGTACGTAAGTACCACAAGTTCTTTATCCATTTTTCACTTTCCGTGATATTGAACTTGTACGGTAAACGAGGTTCTTGTAAACAGAGGCGTCCCAAACTTTGGGGTGGCTGTATCTTTTTGATTTTAAATTCCCTAAGCTATAGGTCCATAAGTGGAAGTGCCCTAGGCTCTGTTGCTTTGTTTTTTAGATGTTTCAGGAAACACCATACACTTCTCCCGAGTGTCTGTTGGCAATTTACATCCCGCCCATCATCATAACAAGGCTCCCAGTTCTCCATGGCCTGTCCTGCCTTTCTGGATTTTACACTTTTTTCAGATGGCCCTTTTGACCGGGGGGAAGTGAGACTTCATTGTAGTGCAGATTTCCTTTGCAAGCTTGCTTGGTTGGCCAAAAAGGGCGTATGCGTTTTTTCCTGAATATATTCAGGAAAAAACGCATACGCCCTTTTTGGCCAAGTGCATCATTGTGGACGTTCTGCCTCTTTTCCTATGCTTTCAATGCAATTCCAGTCTACCTCCTGAAATCGGTTTCCTGCAATTCTGCCCCGCTTTCAAGTCCTCTTGGCAGCCTTACTTCAGTATATTTTTGGACGATAGCTGTCATTTATAACTCTGCAGGTTTGTGAATTACAGTGCCCCTGAGCTCCTTTCTTCAACTCGCTTTCTTTTGAGCTGGCCGCAACACCGCAGGATGGCTTCAGGCCCTAATCTGGTTCCGGCACGGCACGCTGAGCCTTTGGTTATTTCCTCTTCCTGGTGGGAAATGAGAGTTAAATTTGCCCGTCCAGACACCTCCAGCTAGTCTCTCATTGCTTCTCCCTATTCCTGTTCATCTTCCACAGAAATTGCAAACTGGGCCAAACAGGAGGTTAAAGGCGCTGACTCTCCAAGTGGGGAGAGTGTTAGTAAAGCGTCTGGAATGTTGCACCCGAGTACCAGGGGAGGAAAACTGAGACATATTTGAACACGTCTCTCGTTCACACGGTTGATCATATTCTGGGTTCCACATGCATGTTTTAGCTGAAGGAAGAATACCTTAAACCTGGAGAGTTGAGACCTGTGTAATGGGTACCATGCAATATGACTTCAAAGGGTCTTCATTTGCTCACCGAACCTCTCCAATCCTATCACTGCTGCGTTTATGCAACTGTACACACGCTTGATTCTCTTTTGGAGACATAGCAATCCATAGGTTTTAAGATACTTACTAGTCAGGTACATTCTTAGGCATTTAATATGGGGTGTTGAGTCCATTTCGTTGAGCAAGGAGTAGCTCTTGACTATTCCATATTTGGCTTAAGGAACTTTATCTCTGCTCATTTCAATCTCTGGTTTTATGCAGCACCCCAACTCACCTTTCCCCTTAAGCAAGCATAAGTTGGTTTTCTAAATTTGAGACCCTGTTCTGTTTTGGAATTCAGTTCCTGTGTAGCCAAGTTTACATTCCGTGTATTAGTGATATCTTATGATGTTTCTTTTTCTGTGTGACTTATTTCAGTTAGAATCATCGTACCTGAATCCACTCATTATGCTGCTACGGGCCCGATGACATAGATTTCATTGCTGAGTGATACTGCATTGTACGTAAGTACCACAAGTTCTTTATCCATTTTTCACTTTCTGTGATATTGAACTTGTACGGTAAACGAGGTTCTTGTAAACAGAGGCGTCCCAAACATTGGGGTGGCTGTATCTTTTTGATTTTAATTTCCCTAAACTATAGGACCATAAGTGGAAGTGCCCTAGGCTCTGTTGCTTTGTTTTTTAGATGTTTCAGGAAACACCATACACTTCTCCCGAGTGGCTGTTGGCAATTTACATCCCGCCCATCAGCATAACAAGGCTCCCAGTTCTCCATGGCCTGTCCTGCCTTTCTGGATTTTACACTTTTTTCAGATGGCCCTTTTGACCGGGGGGAAGTGAGACTTCATTGTAGTGCAGATTTCCTTTGCAAGCTTGCTTGGTTGGCCAAAAAGGGCGTATGCGTTTTTTCCTGAATATATTCAGGAAAAAACGCATACGCCCTTTTTGGCCAAGTGCATCATTGTGGACGTTCTGCCTCTTTTCCTATGCTTTCAATGCAATTCCAGTCTACCTCCTGTAATCGGTTTCCTGCAATTCTGCCCCGCTTTCAAGTCCTCTTGGCAGCCTTACTTCAGTATATTTTTGGACGATAGCTGTCATTTATAACTCTGCAGGTTTGTGAATTACAGTGCCCCTGAGCTCCTTTCTTCAACTCGCTTTCCTGTGACCTGGCTGCAACACCGCAGGATGGCTTCAGGCCCTAATCTGGTTCCGGCACGGCACGCTGAGCCTTTGGTTATGTCCTCTTCCTGGTGGGAAATGAGAGTTAAATTTGCCCGTCCAGACACCTCCAGCTAGTCTGTCATTGTTTCTCCCTATTCCTGTTCATCTTCCGCAGAAATTGCAAACTGGGCCAAACAGGAGGTTAAAGGGCCTGACTCTCCAAGTCGGGAGAGTGTTAGTAAAGCGTCTGGAATGTTGCACCCGAGTACCAGGGTATGAAAACTGAGACATATTTGAACACGTCTCCCGTTCACACAGTTGATCATACTCTGGGTTCCACATGCATGTTTTAGCTGAAGGAAGAATACCTTAAACCTAGGTAGTTGAAACCCTTGGAAAGGGTATCATGCAATATGACTTCAAAGGGTCTTCATTTGCTCACCGAACCTCTCCAATCCTATCACTGCTGCGTTTATGCCCCTGTACACACGCTTGATTCTCTTTTGGAGACATAGCAATCCATAGGTTTTAAGATACTTACTAGTCAGGTACATCCTTAGGCGTTTAATATGGGGTGTTGAGTCCATTTCGTTGAGCAAGGAGTAGCTCTTGTCTATTCCATATTTGGCTTAAGGAACTTTATCTGTGCTCATTTCAATCTCTGGTTTTATGCAGCACCCCAACTCACCTTTCCCCTTAAGCAAGCAGAATTTGGTTTTCTAAATTTGAGACCCGGTTCTGTTCTGTAATTCAGTTCCTGTGTAGCCAAGTTTACATTCCGTGTATTACTGATATCTTATGATGTTCCTTTATCTGTGTGACTTATTTCAGTTAGAATCATTGTACCTGAATCCACTCATTATGCTGCTACGTGCCTGATGACATAGATGTCATTGCTGAGTGATACTGCATTGTACGTAAGTACCACAAGTTCTTTATCCATTTTTCACTTTCCGTGATATTGAACTTGTACGGTAAACGAGGTTCTTGTAAACAGAGGCGTCCCAAACTTTGGGGTGGCTGTATCTTTTTGATTTTAAATTCCCTAAGCTATAGGTCCATAAGTGGAAGTGCCCTAGGCTCTGTTGCTTTGTTTTTTAGATGTTTCAGGAAACACCATACACTTCTCCCGAGTGTCTGTTGGCAATTTACATCCCGCCCATCAGCATAACAAGGCTCCCAGTTCTCCATGGCCTGTCCTGCCTTTCTGGATTTTACACTTTTTTCAGATGGCCCTTTTGACCGGGGGGAAGTGAGACTTCATTGTAGTGCAGATTTCCTTTGCAAGCTTGCTTGGTTGGCCAAAAAGGGCGTATGCGTTTTTTCCTGAATATATTCAGGATAAAACGCATACGCCCTTTTTGGCCAAGTGCATCATTGTGGACGTTCTGCCTCTTTTCCTATGCTTTCAATGCAATTCCAGTCTACCTCCTGAAATCGGTTTCCTGCAATTCTGCCCCGCTTTCAAGTCCTCTTGGCAGCCTTACTTCAGTATATTTTTGGACGATAGCTGTCATTTATAACTCTGCAGGTTTGTGAATTACAGTGCCCCTGAGCTCCTTTCTTCAACTCACTTTCTTTTGAGCTGGCCGCAACACCGCAGGATGGCTTCAGGCCCTAATCTGGTTCCGGCACGGCACGCTGAGCCTTTGGTTATTTCCTCTTCCTGGTGGGAAATGAGAGTTAAATTTGCCCGTCCAGACACCTCCAGCTAGTCTCTCATTGCTTCTCCCTATTCCTGTTCATCTTCCACAGAAATTGCAAACTGGGCCAAACAGGAGGTTAAAGGCGCTGACTCTCCAAGTGGGGAGAGTGTTAGTAAAGCGTCTGGAATGTTGCACCCGAGTACCAGGGGAGGAAAACTGAGACATATTTGAACACGTCTCTCGTTCACACGGTTGATCATATTCTGGGTTCCACATGCATGTTTTAGCTGAAGGAAGAATACCTTAAACCTGGAGAGTTGAGACCTGTGTAATGGGTACCATGCAACATGACTTCAAAGGGTCTTCATTTGCTCACCGAACCTCTCCAATCCTATCACTGCTGCGTTTATGCAACTGTACACACGCTTGATTCTCTTTTGGAGACATAGCAATCCATAGGTTTTAAGATACTTACTAGTCAGGTACATTCTTAGGCATTTAATATGGGGTGTTGAGTCCATTTCGTTGAGCAAGGAGTAGCTCTTGACTATTCCATATTTGGCTTAAGGAACTTTATCTCTGCTCATTTCAATCTCTGGTTTTATGCAGCACCCCAACTCACCTTTCCCCTTAAGCAAGCATAAGTTGGTTTTCTAAATTTGAGACCCTGTTCTGTTTTGGAATTCAGTTCCTGTGTAGCCAAGTTTACATTCCGTGTATTAGTGATATCTTATGATGTTTCTTTTTCTGTGTGACTTATTTCAGTTAGAATCATCGTACCTGAATCCACTCATTATGCTGCTACGGGCCTGATGACATAGATTTCATTGCTGAGTGATACTGCATTGTACGTAAGTACCACAAGTTCTTTATCCATTTTTCACTTTCTGTGATATTGAACTTCTACGGTAAACGAGGTTCTTGTAAACAGAGGCGTCCCAAACATTGGGGTGGCTGTATCTTTTTGATTTTAATTTCCCTAAGCTATAGGACCATAAGTGGAAGTGCCCTAGGCTCTGTTGCTTTGTTTTTTAGATGTTTCAGGAAACACCATACACTTCTCCCGAATGGCTGTTGGCAATTTACATCCCGCCCATCAGCATAACAAGGCTCCCAGTTCTCCATGGCCTGTCCTGCCTTTCTGGATTTTACACTTTTTTCAGATGGCCCTTTTGACCGGGGGGAAGTGAGACTTCATTGTAGTGCAGATTTCCTTTGCAAGCTTGCTTGGTTGGCCAAAAAGGGCGTATGCGTTTTTTCCTGAATATATTCAGGAAAAAACGCATACGCCCTTTTTGGCCAAGTGCATCATTGTGGACGTTCTGCCTCTTTTCCTATGCTTTCAATGCAATTCCAGTCTACCTCCTGAAATCGGTTTCCTGCAATTCTGCCCCGCTTTCAAGTCCTCTTGGCAGCCTTACTTCAGTATATTTTTGGACGATAGTTGTCATTTATAACTCTGCAGGTTTGTGAATTACAGTGCCCCTGAGCTCCTTTCTTCAACTCGCTTTCTTGTGAGCTGGCCGCAACACCGCAGGATGGCTTCAGGCCCTAATGTGGTTCCGGCATGGCACGCTGAGCCTTTGGTTCTTTCCTCTTCCTGGTGGGAAATGAGAGTTAAATTTGCCCGTCCAGACACCTCCAGCTAGTCTCTCATTGGTTCTCGCTATTCCTGTTCATCTTCCGCAGAAATTGCAAACTGGGCCAAACAGGAGGTTAAAGGGACTGACTCTCCAAGTCGGGAGAGTGTTAGTAAAGCGTCTGGAATGTTGCACCCGAGTACCAGGGTACAAAAACTGAGACATATTTGAACACGTCTCCCGATCACATGGTTGATCATACTCTAGGTTCCACATGCATGTTTTAGCTGAAGGAAGAATACCTTAAACCTGGGTAGTTGAAACCCGTGGAATGGGTACCATGCAATATGACTTCAAAGGGTCTTCATTTGCTCACCGAACCTCTCCAATCCTATCACTGCTGCGTTTATGTCCCTGTACACATGCTTGATTCTGTTTCGGAGACATAGCAATCCATAGGTTTTAAGATACTTAAGAGTCAGGTACATTCTTAGGCGTTTAATATGCGGTGTTGAGTCCATTTCGTTGAGCAAGGAGTAGCTCTTGTCTATTCCATATTTGGCTTAAGGAACTTTATCTGTGCTCATTTCAATCTCTGGTTTTATGCAGCACCCCAACTCACCTTTACCCTTAAACAAGCATAAGTTGGTTTTCTAAATTGGAGACCCTGTTCTGTTCTGTAATCCAGTTCCTGTGTAGCCAAGTTTACATTCCGTGTATTAGTGATATCTTATGATGTTTCTTTTCTGTGTGACTTCTTTCAGTTAGAATCATCATACCTGAATCCACTCATTATGCTGCTACGGGCCTGATGACATAGATGTCATTGCTGAGTGATATTGCATTGTACGTACGTACCACAACTTCTTCATCCATTTTTCACTTTCTGCGATATTGAACTTGTACCGTAAACGAGGTTCTTGTAAACAGAGCCGTCCCAAACTTTGGGGTGGCTGTGTCTTTTTGATTTTCATTTCCCTAAGCTATAGGACCATAAGTGGAAGAGCCCTAGGCTCTGTTGCTTTGTTTTTTAGATGTTTCAGGAAACACCATACACTTCTCCCGAGTGGCTGTTGGCAATTTACATCCCGCCCATCAGCATAACAAGGCTCCCAGTTCTCCATGGCCTGTCCTGCCTTTCTGGATTTTACACTTTTTTCAGATGGCCCTTTTGACCGGGGGGAAGTGAGACTTCATTGTAGTGCAGATTTCCTTTGCAAGCTTGCTTGGTTGGCCAAAAAGGGCGTATGCGTTTTTTCCTGAATATATTCAGGAAAAAACGCATACGCCCTTTTTGGCCAAGTGCATCATTGTGGACGTTCTGCCTCTTTTCCTATGCTTTCAATGCAATTCCAGTCTACCTCCTGAAATCGGTTTCCTGCAATTCTGCCCCGCTTTCAAGTCCTCTTGGCAGCCTTACTTCAGTATATTTTTGGACGATAGTTGTCATTTATAACTCTGCAGGTTTGTGAATTACAGTGCCCCTGAGCTCCTTTCTTCAACTCGCTTTCTTGTGAGCTGGCCGCAACACCGCAGGATGGCTTCAGGCCCTAATCTGGTTCCGGCACGGCACGCTGAGCCTTTGGTTCTTTCCTCTTCCTGGTGGGAAATGGGAGTTAAATTTGCCCGTCCAGACACCTCCAGCTAGTCTCTCATTGGTTCTCGCTATTCCTGTTCATCTTCCGCAGAAATTGCAAACTGGGCCAAACAGGAGGTTAAAGGGACTGACTCTCCAAGTCGGGAGAGTGTTAGTAAAGCGTCTGGAATGTTGCACCCGAGTACCAGGGTACGAAAACTGAGACATATTTGAACACGTCTCCCGATCACATGGTTGATCATACTCTAGGTTCCACGTGCATGTTTTAGCTGAAGGAAGAATACCTTAAACCTGGGTAGTTGAAACCCGTGGAATGGGTACCATGCAATATGACTTCAAAGGGTCTTCATTTGCTCACCGAACCTCTCCAATCCTATCACTGCTGCCTTTATGCCCCTGTACACACGCTTGATTCTCTTTCAGACATAGCCATCCATACGTTTTAAGATTCTTACTAGTCAGGTATATTCTTAGGCGTTTAATATGGGGTGTTGAGTCCATTTCGTTGAGCAAGGAGTAGCTCTTGTCTATTACATATTTGGCTTAAGGAACTTTATCTGTGCTCATTTCAATCTCTGGTTTTATGCAGCACCCCAACTCACGTTTACCCTTAAGCAAGCATAAGTTGGTTTTCTAAATTGGAGACCCTGTTCTGTTCTGTAATTCAGTTCCTGAGTAGCCAAGTTTACATTCCGTGTATTACTGATATCTTATGATGTTTCTATTTCTGTGTGACTTATTTCAGTTAGAATCATCGTACCTGAATCCACTCATTGTGCTTCTAAGGGCCTGATGACATAGATGTCATTGCTGAGTGATATTGCATTGTACGTAAGTACCACAACTTCTTTATCCATTTTTCACTTTCTGCGATATTGAACTTGTACCGTAAACGAGGTTCTTGTAAACAGAGCCGTCCCAAACTTTGGGGTGGCTGTGTCTTTTTAATTTTAATTTCCCTAATCTATAGGACCATAAGTGGAAGTGCCCTAGGCTCTGTTGCTTTGTTTTTTAGATGTTTCAGGAAACACCATACACTTCTCCAGAGTGGCTGTTGGCAATATACATCCCGCCCATCAGCATAACAAGGCTCCCAGTTCTCCATGCCCTGTCGTGCCTTTATGGATTTTACACTTTTTTCAGATGGCCCTTTTGACCAGGTGGAAGTGAGACTTCATTGTAGTGCACATTTCCTTTGCAAGCTTGCTTGGTTGGCCAAAAAGTGTGTATGCGGTTTTTCCTGAATATATTCAGGAAAAAACACATACGCCCTTTTTGGCCAAGTGCATCATTGTCGAGGTTCTGACTCTCTTCATATGTTTTCAATGCAATTCCAGTCTACCTCCTGAAATCGGTTTCCTGCAATTCTGCCTTGCTTTCAATGTCTCTTCATAGCCTTACCTCAATATATTTTTTGAAAATAGTTGGCCTTTATAACTCTGCAGGTTTTTGAATTGCGGTGGCCCTTAGC
The DNA here is from genome assembly GCF_963455315.2 of Globicephala melas. Lineage (NCBI taxonomy): Eukaryota > Metazoa > Chordata > Mammalia > Artiodactyla > Delphinidae > Globicephala > Globicephala melas. The sequence goes on from NW_027207212.1 coordinate 2,584,715, forward strand.
CCCACTTTTCAGCTCTTATTATTGTGGTCTTGCCCCATAACCACAGGATTCCTTGAAGCCCTATTTTTCTTCTGGGGCACCTTGCTGTGCCTTTGGTTAATTCTTCTTACTGATGTGGCATTAGAGTGACATGTGCCCATTGAAACCGCTACAGCTTGTTTCTCACTGGTTCCCCCTATTCCCATTCATCCTCCACACTAACTGCAGACTGTGCGATACCAGAACTTAAAGGCATTGACTCCATGTGGGGATGTTGTTAGTAAAGCGGCTGGAATGTCGATCCGCAGCCCCAGGAGAGGAAAAATGAGGTGCGTTTTAGAAACCTTTCCCGATCATATGGTATACCAGTCGCTGGGTTTCCCAAGCATGGTTTAGCTGTAGGAAGATTCCCTTCAACCTGGAGTGTTGGGACCCTTGGACTGAGTAGCATGAAGTATTGCATTAAACTTTCGGCAGTTGCTCACCAAAGCTCACCAATCCTCTCAGCCCCAAGTGTCCAGCCTTATGTCTTATCCAGCTGTGGGTTTATATGTGGTCAATCCAGGTTGCATCACAGCCCCTGAGCGAATTTTGTAAGAATTTTTCTCTTTCATTGTTTCAGCGTTTTCTTTTTAAAATTTATTTCTATAATGGGGTTTAGCTCATTTTCACTGCTGTGTTTGTGCCGCTCTGCACACACTTGATTCCCTTATGGAGATATATCAATACATGGGTTTTAAGATTCTTATTACTCAGATATATTTCTCTGCGGTGTATAGGGTGTGTTGAGGCCAGTTCATTGAGCAAGGTGTAGATCTTGTCTAATACCTATTTGGTTTATTGAACGGTATCTGTGTTAATTTCAAACTCTGGTTTTATGCATCACCCCACCTCTCCTTTCCCCTTAAGCTGACATAAGTGTGTTTTCTAAATGTGAGACACTGTTCTGTTCTGTAATTCATTTCTTGTGCAGCCATATTTACCCTCCCTCTATAAGTGATATCTTATGATATGTTTCTTTTTCTGTTTGACTTATTTCAAGTAGTATTATCGGACCTAAATCCACTCTTTATCCTTCTACTAGCCTTATTACATTGATTTCATGGTGAAGAGATATTCCATTGTACATAAGTACCACATCTTCTTTATCCATTGTTCTCTTTCCTGGGATATTTAAGGTGTACTGAAGTTGAGGTTCTTGTAAACAGAGTAGCCCTAAACTGTGGTGTGCTTGTGTCTTGTTGATTTTTAGACTTCCCTAGATATACTCCCATGATTGGAAGTGTCCTATGCTCTGTAGCTCTGTTTTTTAGATGATTTAGGAACCACCATACACTTCTCCAGAGTGGCTCTCAGCAGTTCACACACTGCCCATCAGCGTATAAAGGCTCCCTGTTCTCCATGGCCTGTCCTGCCTTTCTGGATTTTACACTTTTTTAGGATGGCCCTTTTGACCGGTGGGAAGTGAGACTTCTTTGTTGTGCACATTTGCATTGCTTACTTGCTTCGTTGCCCATAAAGTGCGTATGCGTTTTTTCCTGGATATAATCAGGAAAAAACGCATACGCCCTTTTGGGCCAACTGCATCATTGTCGAAATTCTGCCGCTTTTCATGTGCATTAAAGACGAGTCCAATCTATCTCTTGAAATCTGTTTCTTGCAATTCTGTCTTGCATTCAGATCCTCTTCTTTGCCTTACCTCAACATATTTTTGGACGTTAGTTTTCATTTATAACTCTGCAGGTTTGTGAATTGCAGTGACCCTGAGCTCCATTTTTTAAGTTGCTCTTTTGTGAGCTGGCCTCAAACCCGCAGGATTGCTTCAGGCCCTATTTTGGCTCCGGCGAGGCAGGCTGAGCCTTTCTTTAATTCTTATTCTTAATGGGAAATTAGAGTGATATGTGCCCGTCCAAACCCCTACAACTATTCTCTCATTGGTTCCCCCTCTTCCCGTTCATCCTCCTCACAATTTGCAAAATGTGTGAAACAGAAGTTGAAATGTGCTGATTCTCCAAGTGGGGAGATTCTAAGTAACATGGCTGGAATGGTGAACAGGAGCACCAGGAGAGGATAAATGAGGTGCATTTTAGACACATCTCCCGATCACATGGTGTACAGTCCTCTGGGTTTTCCATGCATGTTTTAGCTGTAGGAAGATCCCTTGAACCTGCAGATTTGGGACCCATTGAATGGGTACCAGGTAGTATTACTTTAAAGGGTGTGCATTTCCTCACCCAACCTCACATTTCTCTTAGCGCAAACAGTTTCCAGCCTTATGTCTCATCCTGCTGTGGGTCTAGATGTGTTCAATCCATGTTGCATCACCGTCCCTGAGGAAAAGTTGTAAGAGGTTTTCTCTGTCTCTCTGTCGTTTATTTTTTTCAATTTATTACTATATTGGTTACAGCTGATTTTCAAAGCTCTGTTTCTTGCTGCTGTACATCCACTTGATTCACGTACAGAGAGTCATCAATAAATTCTTTTTCAGATTCTTACCAGTCGTATATATTCTTTTCCGGTGACTTGAGTGTGCTGAGTGCAGTTCTTTTAGCTACCGTGTAGGCCTTGTTGATTATCAGTTTGGTATTTGGAATGGTATCTTTGCTAATTTCAACCTCCTGGATGATGCCTCACCCCTCCCCACCTTTCCCGTTTAGCAGCCTTATGCGTGTTTTCTACATATTTGACTATGTTTTTGTTTTGTAATTTATTTCATGTGTAGCCATTTTGGATTCCACCTTTAAGTGATATCTTATGATATGTGTCTTTTTCTTTTTGAATTCTGTCACTTAGAATGATCATACGTAACTCCTCCGGAGTTGTTACAACTGGCCATATTTCATTGATTTCCAGGCTGAATAATATTCCACTCTACCTAAGTACCACATCTCTATCCATTTTTTCCCTCCAGAGACATTTAAGTTATATCCTAGTCGAGGATCTTTTAAACAGAGAGGGGGTAAACATTGGGGTGCCTGTGTCCTCTCGATTTTTGTTTTTCCCAAGATATACACCCATGAGTGCAAGTGCCCTATGCTCTGTAGCTCATTTTTTAGATGCTTTAGTAAACACAATACACTTCTCCAGAATGGCCGTTGGCAATATACATTTCCACTATAAGTCTCACAGGGCTCCCTCTTCTCGTTGCCCTGTCCTGCATTTCTGTTGTTTACGCTTTATGAGGATGGCTCTTCTGACTGATGCGAAGTGATATCTTTTGTAGTATTGACTTCCAGTGCCCACCTGTTTGGTTGGCTAAAAAAGTGTATGCCCTTTTCTTGAATATATACAGAAAAAAACGCATACACCCTTTTTGGCCAACTGCAATGTTGGCAATGTTCAGCTCCTTTTCTTGTGCTTAATGGCGAGTCCTTTCTACCTCCTCAGATCCCTTTCCTGCCATTCTCCCTTGCTTACAAGTCCTTTTCTCTGACTTTCCTCAAGACATTTTTCAGTGATGGATATTTTCAACTCTGCAGTTTTGTGAATTTTACTGCCCCTGAGTTCCATTGTTCAACTTGTGTTTATGGGAACTGGCCACAAAGCAGCGGGATTTCCTCAAGCCCTATACTGTTTCCATGGGCAACCCTAGCCTTTGGTCAATTCGTCTTCCTGATTGGAAATTAGAGTGACATGTGCCTGTCTGAACACCTAGGACTTGTCTCTCATTGTTCCTCATCCTTCCGCTTCATCCTCTGGACAAATTCCAAACTGTACGCAACAGGATGTTGACAGTGCTGACATCTCCAAGTGGGGAGACTGTTAGTAAAGACGCTGGAGGGGTGAACCCGAGCACCAGGAGATGAGGAGATGAGATGCCTTTTCCAAACTCTTCCCGATCAGACGGTATACCATCCTCTGGGTGTGACAGACATGTTTTAGCAGTAGGAAGAGTCCCATTCATGTAAGGAGAACACCAGGGCTTTTTCAAAATCAGTGTCTCCCCGAAACCCAAACTGGGGAAGTTTTTAAGCTACGGCTACACATATGTTCATTAAGGGCCTTGGGAAGTAGGCAGAGTCCAAACTTTAGATGATTGAAGTCTTCAGGGTCAGAAGCACTCACCACCAGCTTCCCTTAGGCTACACTTTAACTATCATTGATAGATGATGTCAATAAAAATATCTATTCTTTTTCAGATTATTTCCCCTTATAGGTTATTGCAAAATGTTGAGTGTAGTTCCCTGTGCTATACAGTAGTTCCTTGTTGATGATCTATTTTATACATAGCAGTGTGTATGTGTTAATTCCAAACTGTTAATTTATCCCTCCTCCCACCTTTCCCCTTTGGTAATAATAAATTATAAGATTTTATACTTCTCAGAAGTGGGGGAGCTGAAAGAGAGGTATCATTTTCAATGGAAAAGCATTTAAAACAAGATTGAAGGTTTAACCAAGATTATTAGATGTACATCCTTGGAAAGAAATCACTTCGTTTCTCTAATATTGACCTGACGAATAAGACAAACCTTTTCACTGAACTTGCTTATAAAAAGTGATGGAAATATCAAATGGAAGTGTTAGAAACATCTTATTTTACCCGAGCCTTATACACTGTTCTATGTTAACTACAGTTTGGCTCACACATCTGTTCATTGAGGTTACAATAGTCTCAATTTCTGTTACTGATCCTCCAGAGTGGACCCCAACAAGTGTCCCCCTGCCCAGTGTCATTGGGGCCAACAGATCGAGACTGAGTTTGGTTCACAAGCAAAGGAAACTTTATATTTTGATCAGAGAATGGAGAGGTGAGAGCATGCACTACCCCGTGGGCTGTGGGCTGGGCTGCTGTGTAGAGATCCTGTCAGAGTCAGTGGGAGGGAGGGAGGCGGCAGAGCTCTCGAGGGCCGGGTTGGCTGTAGCTCAGGCTCTATATCGTGGAGTCTGCACTGGGCCCCAGGAGCTGAGGTGTCGACCCAGCCATTCTGCACTAGGAAATCTGGTCTGAAGTGCCGGGTGTGGAACCTCTGCATGCGGGACCCTAGGAGCACGTGAAATTAGACAAAGCACAAAGGATAAAAAAGGTTAGACTTGACTTTATTGCCCAGATTCTATTTTTATCTCCCAGGGATTTTTAATGGGCTTTGCTGGGGACAAACCCCTCCTCTGCCTTTTGTCCCGTTCCTCATTCTTGGAGTGCTGAGGGTGCAGACCCTTCTTCTGTAACTGCTGAGTGCTGAGTTGGGAGCCCTCATACCCTGGGGCGAGGGTCAGAGCTTCTCCCCAGCAGCCTCCCGGTGACGTTGATTGTCCCCAGGACCCCTGCCTCCCTGCTCGTCCACCTGAGCACCAGCATTGGAAGTGTTATAGATTCTAATGACCTTTAAGGGTCCAGGAAAGAGATGTGCAGAGACGCTGTGGGGGCCGGTTTCACCCCGCCCCACATTTGTTCGGCCACCTTAGGCTGACCGTTTCTGCCAGCCTAGATGCTCTGACCAGTAGTCTGCGCTTTCTTCAATTAGGCCCCTGAATTAACGTACAAACAGCACCAGGTGTCAGAGCCCTGCCCGCTCAACTCCCAGACAGTCCAGGGTCAGTGGTGATAAGGACCATGATGGCTACTGAGTCAACAGCCTTTTGAAGTAAACAGGAGTCCAGCCGGTCTTATTGGCCACCATCATCACGGTGTCTGTAGGCTTTTCTATGGTGACAGTGTGGTATACTGTTCCCCCGCCAAGATTATTAGCTCCCCTCTGGGTGCAGTAAGTCCTGCAAGCAGTAGTCTACTCTTTTGGGACACACTCTTGTTGTTTTATGAGAGAAACTCCAGGTCAAGTGATGTTCACACGAGTCGTCATGGTGCCCTGTTGCCCCCGGTTATCTCTCTGGATGTTGGAGTTGGAGGGCCTCCTCACTCGAGGTCGGTGTGCCCACGGAGCGAACCCTGCAACTTCAGGGCATGGTTGGTGGTTAGGATCACCACGTGGGGTCCTTTTCCCTTAGGAGGGAGGTGGCCTTTTGGGCTGCTGATTTCCAGGTTTTTAGATACCGCCAGTATCTTGGCCAGATGTGGCAGTGGGCCAAGCCCCTTAGTGACCGTAGTTTATCCTACCTGGATGGCATTCTTGCATTGTTCCATTTCAAGTGGTCCCAGTTTTTGCACTAATTCTCCAATGGCGATTCACCTTTCACCGGGAATGTAAAGGTCAAAGGGTTTAGCTAAATTAGGGAGTTCCAGGGCAAGGGTCTGAATTGACTGCTCTTTCCATTCTTGAAAGGCCACTTCTGGATTCTATTCAAAAGGATCATCATCTTTTCCTTTCAGTGTTTCATATAGAGGCCCAGCTAGTAGACTGTAGTTAGGGATCCAGAAGCAGCAAACCCTGGCCTCCCCAGGAACCCCTAAGCTGTCTTCTAGTTTTAGAAAGGGGTAAGGCTGAAAATGGTTTCTTCCCTTTCCTGGGATGGGCTTCTCTGACCTTGTGTGAGAATGAAGCCCAGGCAGGTCACCGCAGTCTGTGATATTTGAGCTTTTTCTTGGACAACTTCTATCCTTTATTGGCTTGGTAGTTCAGAGGCCTCCTTAGTAGGGCTGGCGATCAGAATGTCGTCTGCATATTGAAGGAGGGTTTCCTTTTCCAGAGGTAGAACTTTTAGGTCTTTAGCTAAGCTTTCCCCAAAGACGGTGTGGGAATTTTTGCACCCTTGGGGCCAGACGGCCCGGAAGTATTGTTTTAGTTGTATGTTGAGTCCTGCCACTCACAAGCCAAAATTTCTTGTGACTCTGGGACTAATGGAATACAAAAGAAGGCATCATTGAAGACTAATACAGAATACCATGTCCTGGTGGTTGGTAGAATGACCAGCAGGGTGTAGGAATTAGGAGCAACTGGAGGTATATCCTCGGTGGCTTCACTGACTGTCCTGACATCCTTTACCAGGTCCCCAGCAGCCCATGGGGCTCTCGTGGTCAGACCAATCGCAGAATATGGAGCTCACCTGGGCAGGTACCCCACCCCCACCCCAGCCCACGGGGCTCTTGTGATCAGGCCCCTCCCAGGATACAGAGCTACCCTTGCAGGTACCGTGGCAGGGCTGGGCACACAGGAACCGTGCACATAGCCCTCATTGCAGAGCACCCCCAGCTCACCTGTCGCTCAGAGCTGACACAGAGCACCTCAGAGCAGGACTTGAACTAACAAACAGCAGCTGCGACAGGTCTGTGACCCTGGGCATCACTCCGTGAGGCCTCCCTCCACCTGGTCTTCCAGAGACTTCCACTGCACCCGGGGCACCAGGCCTCTGTCTCCAACCACCACCCACCCCTCCTCTCCCTGACTCCTGGGTTCCTCTCATTAGGAGAGGGTTTTCTTGAAGTTGTCTCCCACTCATGGGCCAGATAAAATGATTAGAAAACAAGCCAAAGCTGCAGCCCCTTGTCTATCCTGACTCTCAGGAGCCCACACCTGTTCCTTGGACCTGGCCGGTTCAGCAAGTTCCATTTTCTGCAACTGTGAGCCCCTGAGGGGTGATGATTGGCTGACCTGGGCAGCCTTACCGTGCCGGCCAGCCCTCCCCAGGTGTGCCTGGGTTGAGATCAATATAAATACCACTCCAGGCAGCAAGAGCCCCTGCAGCCGTGCCTGACACCATTTTCTCTGCCCTGTCAGCAGTCTCGGGGCTGGGCTGGTGGGAGGGAGTGAGAGGCCACGGCTTTGTGGGTGGCCCAGTGTGAGTGGGGCTCTGCTGGACTTTCTGCAGCAGTTGCCAGGCTGCCACCTGCTAAAGAAGAGGATGTGTCACCCATACCTGCTGCTGGAATTTCTCCCTGGGCAGAGGTGAGGAAGGAAAAAAGCAGTGGGGGCAGGGACAGGACGGGTATCTCAGGCAGAGAAATGGAAATCTTCCAGAAGAGCACCCAGGGCCAGGACCATCCTGGCTGGCCTGCAGGCACCAAGTCGGCTGGCATGCTGTCACTCGTGTGGCTCTATGGCCCTTCCTCTAGGCTTTCAAGTCCTTGTATATATTCAGGTGTTTTACCTGGGACGGGTGGGAATAGTTCAGCAGCAACTGGCCTGGGGCTCAGCTCACGTTTACTCACAGATGCCTCGGCACGGTGCCCCAGCTTTGCAATGAGGACGCTTGTTGCGTGGGGGCTGCTGGCTGAATGGGAGACGATTCCCCACCACTGACCAACTTCAGAATTGTTTACAACTGGAGCAACTGCCCTGATACGGTTTTCCTCTGTGTAACTGGTGGGTTCTGTGTTTTTTTCTCTTTTTCGTTTTTGGTTCAAGGTAGATTTTATTCCTCTTTTTTGTATTTACAGATATAAGCATGGAAATAATTTATTCATATAAATACATGTATGTGCAGGGAATAATTGTTTTTTCTGTTTTATTTTTTAAATTTTATTTCTTTTTAATTTTGAATTTTATTTTATATTTTTATACAGCAGGTTCTTATTGGTTACCTATTTTATACATATAAATGTATACATGCCAATCCCAGTCTCTCAACTCCTCCCACCACCACCCCCCCAACAGCTTTCCCCCCTTGTTGTCCATACGTTTGTTGTCTACATCTGTTGCTCTATTTATGCCTTGCAAAATGGTTAATCTGTACAGTTTTTCTAGGTTCCACATATATGCATGAATATACAAGATTTGTTTTTCTCTTTCTGACTTACTTCACTCTGTATGACAGTCTCTAGATCCATCGACGTCTCTACAAATGACCCAATTTCATTCCTTTTCATGGCTTAGTAATATTCCATTTTATATATGTACCACAGCTTTATGCATTCGTCTGTCTGTGGGCATTTAGGTTGCTTCCATTACCTCGATATTGTAAATAGTGATGCAATGAACATTGCGGTGAATGACTCTTTTTGATTTATGGTTTTGTCTGGGTATATGTCCAGTACTGGGATTGCTGTATCATATGGTAATTCTATTGTTAGTTTCTTAAGAAATTCCATATTGTTCTCCATAATGACTGTATCAATTTATATTCCCAACAATAGTGGAAGAGGGTTCCTTTTCTCCACACCCTTTCCAGCATTTTTTGTTTGTAGATTTTCTATGATGCCTATTCTACCAGGTGTGAGGTGATACCTCATTGTTGAATCCATTTCGTTGAGCAAGGGGTAGGTCTTGTCTATTACATATTTGGCTTATGGAACGGTATCTGTGCTAATTTCAAACTCTGCTTTTATGCAGCACCCCAACTCACCTTCCCCCTTAAGCAAGCATAAGTTGGTTTTCTAAATTTGAGACCCTGTTCTGTTTTGTAATTCAGTTCATGTGTAGCCAAGTTCACATTCCGTGTATTAGTGATACCTTATGATGTTTCTTTTTCTGTGTGACTTATTTCACTTAGAATCATCGTGCCTCAATCCACTCATTATGCTGGTACGGGCCTGGTGACATAGATTTCATTGCTGAGTGGTATTCTGTTGTACATAAGTACCGCAAATTCTTTATCCATTATTTGCTCTCTGGGATATTTAACTTGTGCCGCAGAAGAGATTCCTGTAAAAAGAGCCGTCCCAAATTTTGGGGTGGCTGTGTCTTTTTGATTTTAATTTCCCTAAGCTATAGGACCATAAGTGGAAGGTGCCCTAGGCTCTGTTGCTTTGTTTTTTAGATGTTTCAGGAAACACCATACACTTCTACAGAGCGGCTGTTGGGAATTTACATCCCGCCCATCAGCATAACAAGGCTCCCAGTTCTCCGTGGCCTGTTCTGCCTTTCTGGATTTTACACTTTTTTCAGATGGCCCTTTTGACCAGGGGGAAGTGAGACTTCATTGTAGTGCAGATTTCCTTTGCAAGCTTGCTTGGTTGGCCAAAAAGGGCGTATGCGTTTTTTCCTGAATATATTCAGGAAAAAACACATACGGCCTTTTTGGCCAAGTGCATCATTGTCGACGTTCTTCCTCTTTTCCTGTGTTTTAAATGCAATCCAATTCCGATTCCTCCTGAAATCGGTTTCCTGCAATTCTGCCCCGCATTCAAGTCCTCTTGGCAGCCCTACTTCAGTATATTTTCGGACAATAGCTGTCATTTATAAATCTGCAGGTTTGTGAATTACAGTGCCCCTGAGCTCCTTTCTTCAACTCGCTTTCTTTTGAGCTGGCCACAACACCGCAGGATTGCTTCAGGCCCTAATCTGGTTCCGGCACGGCATGCTGAGCCTTTGGTTTATTCCTCTTCCCTGTGGGAAATGAGAGTTAAATTTGCCCGTCCAGACACCTCCAGCTAGTCTTTCATTGGTTCTCGCTATTCCTGTTCATCTTCCGCAGAAATTGCAAACTGAGCCAAACAGGAGGTTAAAGGGACTGACTCTCCAAGTCGGGAGAGTGTTAGTAAAGCGTCTGGAATGTTGCACCCGAGTACCAGGGAACGAAAAGTGAGACACATTTGAACACGTTTCTCGATCACACGGTGGATCATACTCTGGGTTCCACATGCATGTTTTAGCTGAAGGAAGAATCCCTTAAACCTGGAGAGTTGAGACCCATGGAATGGGTACCATGCAATATGACTTCAAAGGGTCTGCATTTGCTCACCGAACCTCACCAATCTTATGAGCCCCAAGTGTCCAGCCTTATGTGTCACCCAGCTCTGGGTGTAGATATGGTAAATGCAGGTTGCATCAGAAGCCTTGAATGAATTACTTAAGTATTGCTCTCTATTTCACTGTCATTGTGTTTTGTTTAAGAAATTTATTTTTAATATGGGATTTAGCTGATTTTCACTGCTTTAATGCCGCTGTACACACTCTTGATTCTCTTACAGAGATATATAAATCCATTGCTTTTATGATTCTTACTAGGCAGGTATATTCCTAGGCGTTGAATATGGGGTGTTGAGTCCATTTCGTTGAGCAAGGAGTAGCTCTTGTCTATTCCATATTTGCCTTATAGAACGTTATCTGTGCTCATTTCAATCTCTGGTTTTATGCAGCACCCCAACTCACCTTTCCCCTTAAGCAAGCATAAGTTGGTTTTCTAAATTTGAGACCCTGTTCTGTTTTGGAATTCAGTTCCTGTGTAGCCAAGTTTACATTCCGTGTATTAGTGATATCTTATGATGTTTCTTTTTCTGTGTGACTTATTACAGTTAGAATCATCGTACCTGAATCCACTCATTATGCTGCTACGGGACTGATGACATAGATTTCATTGCTGAGTGATACTGCATTGTACGTAAGTACCACAAGTTCTTTATCCATTTTTCACTTTCTGTGATATTGAACTTGTACGGTAAACGAGGTTCTTGTAAACAGAGGCGTCCCAAACTTTGGGGTGGCTGTGTCTTTTTGATTTTAATTTCCCTAAGCTATAGGACCATAAGTGGAAGTGCCCTAGGCTCTGTTGCTTTGTTTTTTAGATGTTTCAGGAAACACCATACACTTTCCCGAGTGTCTGTTGGCAATGTACATCCCGCCCATCAGCATAACAAGGCTCCCAGTTCTCCATGGCCTGTCCTGCCTTTCTGGATTTTACACTTTTTTCAGATGGCCCTTTTGACCGGGGGGAAGTGAGACTTCATTGTAGTGCAGATTTCCTTTGCAAGCTTGCTTGGTTGGCCAAAAAGGGCGTATGCGTTTTTTCCTGAATATATTCAGGAAAAAACGCATACGCCCTTTTTGGCCAAGTGCATCATTGTGGACGTTCTGCCTCTTTTCCTATGCTGTAAATGCAATTCCAGTCTACTTCCTGAAATCGGTTTCCTGCAATTCTTCCCCGCTTTCAAGTCCTCTTGGCAGCCTTACTTCAGTATATTTTTGGACGATAGCTGTCATTTATAACTCTGCAGGTTTGTGAATTACAGTGCCCCTGAGCTCCTTTCTTCAACTCGCTTTCTTGTGAGCTGGCCGCAACACCGCAGGATGGCTTCAGGCCCTAATGTGGTTCCGGCACGGCACGCTGAGCCTTTGGTTAATTCCTCTTCCTGGTGGGAAATGAGAGTTAAATTTGCCCGTCCAGACACCTCCAGCTAGTCTCTCATTGCTTCTACCTATTCCTGTTCATCTTCCGCAGAAATTGCAAACTGGGCCAAACAGGAGGTTAAAGGGACTGACTCTCCAAGTGGGGAGAGTGTTAGTAAAGCATCTGGAATGTTGCACCCGAGTACCAGGGTACGAAAACTGAGACATATTTGAACACGTCTCCCATTCACACGGTTGATCATACTCTAGGTTCCACATGCATGTTTTAGCTGAAGGAAGAATACCTTAAACCTGGGTAGTTGAAACCCGTGGAATGGGTACCATGCAATATGACTTCAAAGGGTCTTCATTTGCTCACTGAACCTCTCCAATTCTATCACTGCTGCGTTTATGCCCCTGTACACACGCTTGATTCTCTTTTGGAGACATAGCAATCCATAGGTTTTAAGATACTTACTAGTCAGGTACATTCTTAGGCGTTTAATATGGGGTGTTGAGTCCATTTCGTTGAGCAAGGAGTAGCTCTTGTCTATTCCATATTTGGCTTAAGGAACTTTATCTGTGCTCATTTCAATCTCTGGTTTTATGCAGCACCCCAACTCACCTTTCCCCTTAAGCAAGCATAAGTTGGTCTTCTAAATTTGAGACCCTGTTCTGTTCTGTAATTCAGTTCCTGTGTAGCCAAGTTTACATTCCGTGTATTAGTGATATCTTATGATGTTTCTTTTTCTGTGTGACTTATTTCAGTTAGAATCATCGTACCTGAATCCACTCATTATGCTGCTACGGGCCTGATGACATAGATTTCATTGCTGAGTGATACTGCCTTGTACGTAAGTACCACAAGTTCTTTATCCATTTTTCACTTTCTGTGATATTGAACTTGTACGGTAAATGAGGTTCTTGTAAACAGAGGCGTCCCAAACTTTGGGGTGGCTGTGTCTTTTTGATTTTAATTTCCCTAATCTATAGGACCATAAGTGGAAGTGCCCTAGGCTCTGTTGCTTTGTTTTTTAGATGTTTCAGGAAACACCATACACTTCTCCCGAGTGTCTGTTGGCAATTTACATCCCGCCCATCAGCATAACAAGGCTCCCAGTTCTCCATGGCCTGTCCTGCCTTTCTGGATTTTACACTTTTTTCAGATGGCCCTTTTGACCGGGGGGTAGTGAGACTTCATTGTAGTGCAGATTTCCTTTGCAAGTTTGCTTGGTTGGCCAAAAAGTGCGCATGCGTTTTTTCCTGAATATATTCAGGAAAAAACGCATGCGCCCTTTTTGGCCAAGTGCATCATTGTGGACGTTCTGCCTCTTTTCCTATGCTTTCAATGCAATTCCAGTCTACCTCCTGAAATCGGTTTCCTGCAATTCTGCCCCGTTTTCAAGTCCTCTTGGCAGCCTTACTTCAGTATATTTTTGGACGATAGCTGTCATTTATAACTCTGCAGGTTTGTGAATTACAGTGCCCCTGAGCTCCTTTCTTCAACTCGCTTTCTTTTAAGCTGGCCGCAACACCGCAGGATGGCTTCAGGCCCTAATCTGATTCCGGCACGGCACGCTGAGCCTTTGGTTAATTCCTCTTCCTGGTGGGAAATGAGAGTTAAATTTGCCAGTCCAGACACCTCCAGCTAGTCTCTCATTGGTTCTCCCTATTCCTGTTTATCTTCCGCAGAAATTTCAAACTGGGCCAAACAGGAGGTTAAAGGGACTGACTCTCCAAGTCAGGAGAGTGTTAGTAAAGCATCTGGAATGTTGCACCCGAGTACCAGGGTACGAAAACTGAGACATATTTGAACACGTCTCCCATTCACACGGTTGATCATACTCTAGGTTCCACATGCATGTTTTAGCTGAAGGAAGAATACCTTAAACCTGGGTAGTTGAAACCCGTGGAATGGGTACCATGCAATATGACTTCAAAGGGTCTTCATTTGCTCACTGAACCTCTCCAATTCTATCACTGCTGCGTTTATGCCCCTGTACACACGCTTGATTCTCTTTTGGAGACATAGCAATCCATAGGTTTTAAGATACTTACTAGTCAGGTACATCCTTAGGCGTTTAATATGGGGTGTTGAGTCCATTTCATTGAGCAAGGAGTAGCTCTTGTCTATTCCATATTTGGCTTAAGGAACTTTATCTGTGCTCATTTCAATCTCTGGTTTTATGCAGCACCCCAACTCACCTTTCCCCTTAAGCAAGCATAAGTTGGTCTTCTAAATTTGAGACCCTGTTCTGTTCTGTAATTCAGTTCCTGTGTAGCAAGGTTTACATTCCGTGTATTAGTGATATCTTATGATGTTTCTTTTTCTGTGTGACTTATTTCAGTTAGAATCATCGTACCTGAATCCACTCATTATGCTGCTACGGGCCTGATGACATAGATTTCATTGCTGAGTGATACTGCCTTGTACGTAAGTACCACAAGTTCTTTATCCATTTTTCACTTTCTGTGATATTGAACTTGTACGGTAAATGAGGTTCTTGTAAACAGAGGCGTCCCAAACATTGGGGTGGCTGTGTCTTTTTGATTTTCATTTCCCTAAGCTATAGGACCATAAGTGGAAGTGCCCTAGGCTCTGTTGCTTTGTTTTTTAGATGTTTCAGGAAACACCATACACTTCTCCCGAGTGGCTGTTGGCAATTTACATCCCGCCCATCAGCATAACAAGGCTCCCAGTTCTCCATGGCCTGTCCTGCCTTTCTGGATTTTACACTTTTTCAGATGGCCCTTTTGACCGGGGGGAAGTGAGACTTCATTGTAGTGCAGATTTCCTTTGAAAGTTTGCTTGGTTGGCCAAAAAGGGCGCATGCGTTTTTTCCTGAATATATTCAGGAAAAAACGCATGCGCCCTTTTTGGCCAAGTGCATCATTGTGGACGTTCTGCCTCTTTTCCTATGCTTTCAATGCAATTCCAGTCTACCTCCTGAAATCGGTTTCCTGCAATTCTGCCCCGCTTTCAAGTCCTCTTGGCAGCCTTACTTCAGTATATTTTTGAATGATAGCTGTCATTTATAACTCTGCAGGTTTGTGAATTACAGTGCCCCTGAGCTCCTTTCTTCAACTCGCTTTCTTTTGAGCTGGCCGCAACACCGCAGGATGGCTTCAGGCCCTAATCTGATTCCGGCACGGCACGCTGAGCCTTTGGTTAATTCCTCTTCCTGGTGGGAAATGAGAGTTAAATTTGCCAGTCCAGACACCTCCAGCTAGTCTCTCATTGGTTCTCCCTATTCCTGTTTATCTTCCGCAGAAATTTCAAACTGGGCCAAACAGGAGGTTAAAGGGACTGACTCTCCAAGTCAGGAGAGTGTTAGTAAAGCATCTGGAATGTTGCACCCGAGTACCAGGGTACGAAAACTGAGACATATTTGAACACGTCTCCCATTCACACGGTTGATCATACTCTAGGTTCCACATGCATGTTTTAGCTGAAGGAAGAATACCTTAAACCTGGGTAGTTGAAACCCGTGGAATGGGTACCATGCAATATGACTTCAAAGGGTCTTCATTTGCTCACTGAACCTCTCCAATTCTATCACTGCTGCGTTTATGCCCCTGTACACACGCTTGATTCTCTTTTGGAGACATAGCAATCCATAGGTTTTAAGATACTTACTAGTCAGGTACATTCTTAGGCGTTTAATATGGGGTGTTGAGTCCATTTCATTGAGCAAGGAGTAGCTCTTGTCTATTCCATATTTGGCTTAAGGAACTTTATCTGTGCTCATTTCAATCTCTGGTTTTATGCAGCACCCCAACTCACCTTTCCCCTTAAGCAAGCATAAGTTGGTCTTCTAAATTTGAGACCCTGTTCTGTTCTGTAATTCAGTTCCTGTGTAGCAAGGTTTACATTCCGTGTATTAGTGATATCTTATGATGTTTCTTTTTCTGTGTGACTTATTTCAGTTAGAATCATCGTACCTGAATCCACTCATTATGCTGCTACGGGCCTGATGACATAGATTTCATTGCTGAGTGATACTGCCTTGTACGTAAGTACCACAAGTTCTTTATCCATTTTTCACTTTCTGTGATATTGAACTTGTACGATAAATGAGGTTCTTGTAAACAGAGGCGTCCCAAACATTGGGGTGGCTGTGTCTTTTTGATTTTCATTTCCCTAAGCTATAGGACCATAAGTGGAAGTGCCCTAGGCTCTGTTGCTTTGTTTTTTAGATGTTTCAGGAAACACCATACACTTCTCCCGAGTGGCTGTTGGCAATTTACATCCCGCCCATCAGCATAACAAGGCTCCCAGTTCTCCATGGCCTGTCCTGCCTTTCTGGATTTTACACTTTTTCAGATGGCCCTTTTGACCGGGGGGAAGTGAGACTTCATTGTAGTGCAGATTTCCTTTGAAAGTTTGCTTGGTTGGCCAAAAAGGGCGCATGCGTTTTTTCCTGAATATATTCAGGAAAAAACGCATGCGCCCTTTTTGGCCAAGTGCATCATTGTGGACGTTCTGCCTCTTTTCCTATGCTTTCAATGCAATTCCAGTCTACCTCCTGAAATCGGTTTCCTGCAATTCTGCCCCGCTTTCAAGTCCTCTTGGCAGCCTTACTTCAGTATATTTTTGGATGATAGCTGTCATTTATAACACTGCAGGTTTGTGAATTACAGTGCCCCTGAGCTCCTTTCTTCAACTCGCTTTCTTTTGAGCTGGCCGCAACACCGCAGGATGGCTTCAGGCCCTAATCTGGTTCCAGCACGGCACGCTGAGCCTTTGGTTACTTCCTCTTCCTGGTGGGAAATGAGAGTTAAATTTGCCCGTCCAGATACCTCCAGCTAGTCTCTCATTGGTTCTCGCTATTCCTGTTCATCTTCCGCAGAAATTGCAAACTGGGCCAAACAGGAGGTTAAAGGGACTGACTCTCCAAGTCGGGAGAGTGTTAGTAAAGCGTCTGGAATGTTGCACCCGAGTACCAGGGTATGAAAACTGAGACATATTTGAACACGTCTCCCGATCACATGGTTGATCATACTCTACGTCCCACATGCATGTTTTAGCTGAAGGAAGAATACCTTAAACCTGGGTAGTTGAAACCCGTGGAATGGGTACCATGCAATATGACTTCAAAGGGTCTTCATTTGCTCACCGAACCTCTCCAATCCTATCACTGCTGCGTTTATGCCCCTGTACACATGTTTGATTCTCTTTCGGAGACATAGCAATCCATAGCTTTTAACATACTTACTAGTCAGGTACATTCTTAGGCGTTTAATATGGGGTGTTGAGTCCATTTCGTTGAGCAAGGAGTAGCTCTTGTCTATTCCATATTTGGCTTAAGGAACTTTATCTGTGCTCATTTCAATCTCTGGTTTTATGCAGCACCCCAACTCACCTTTCCCCTTAAGCAAGCATAAGTTGGTTTTCTAAATTTGAGTCCCTGTTCTGTTTTGGAATTCAGTTCCTGTGTAGCCAAGTTTACATTCCGTGTATTAGTGATATCTTATGATGTTTCTTTTTCTGTGTGACTTATTTCAGTTAGAATCATCGTACCTGAATCCACTCATTATGCTGCTACGGGCCCGATGACATAGATTTCATTGCTGAGTGATTCTGCATAGTACGTAAGTACCACAAGTTCTTTATCCATTTTTCACTTTCTGTGATATTGAACTTGTACGGTAAACGAGGTTCTTGTAAACAGAGGCGTCCCAAACATTGGGGTGGCTGTATCTTTTTGATTTTAATTTCCCTAAACTATAGGACCATAAGTGGAAGTGCCCTAGGCTCTGTTGCTTTGTTTTTTAGATGTTTCAGGAAACACCATACACTTCTCCCGAGTGGCTGTTGGCAATTTACATCCCGCCCATCAGCATAACAAGGCTCCCAGTTCTCCATGGCCTGTCCTGCCTTTCTGGATTTTACACTTTTTTCAGATGGCCCTTTTGACCAGGGGGAAGTGAGACTTCATTGTAGTGCAGATTTCCTTTGCAAGCTTCCTTGGTTGGCCAAAAAGGGCGTATGCGTTTTTTCCTGAATATATTCAGGAAAAAACGCATACGCCCTTTTTGGCCAAGTGCATCATTGTGGACGTTCTGCCTCTTTTCCTATGCTTTCAATGCAATTCCAGTCTACCTCCTGTAATCGGTTTCCTGCAATTCTGCCCCGCTTTCAAGTCCTCTTGGCAGCCTTACTTCAGTATATTTTTGGACGATAGCTGTCATTTATAACTCTGCAGGTTTGTGAATTACAGTGCCCCTGAGCTCCTTTCTTCAACTCGCTTTCCTGTGACCTGGCTGCAACACCGCAGGATGGCTTCAGGCCCTAATCTTGTTCCGGCACGGCACGCTGAGCCTTTGGTTATGTCCTCTTCCTGGTGGGAAATGAGAGTTAAATTTGCCCGTCCAGACACCTCCAGCTAGTCTCTCATTGTTTCTCCCTATTCCTGTTCATCTTCCGCAGAAATTGCAAACTGGGCCAAACAGGAGGTTAAAGGGACTGACTCTCCAAGTCGGGAGAGTGTTAGTAAAGCGTCTGGAATGTTGCACCCGAGTACCAGGGTATGAAAACTGAGACATATTTGAACACGTCTCCCGTTGACACAGTTGATCATACTCTGGGTTCCACATGCATGTTTTAGCTGAAGGAAGAATACCTTAAACCTAGGTAGTTGAAACCCTTGGAAAGGGTACCATGCAATATGACTTCAAAGGGTCTTCATTTGCTCACCGAACCTCTCCAATCCTATCACTGCTGCGTTTATGCCCCTGTACACACGCTTGATTCTCTTTTGGAGACATAGCAATCCATAGGTTTTAAGATACTTACTAGTCAGGTACATCCTTAGGCGTTTAATATGGGGTGTTGAGTCCATTTCGTTGAGCAAGGAGTAGCTCTTGTCTATTCCATATTTGGCTTAAGGAACTTTATCTGTGCTCATTTCAATCTCTGGTTTAATGCAGCACCCCAACTCACCTTTCCCCTTAAGCAAGCAGAATTTGGTTTTCTAAATTTGAGACCCGGTTCTGTTCTGTAATTCAGTTCCTGTGTAGCCAAGTTTACATTCCGTGTATTACTGATATCTTATGATGTTCCTTTATCTGTGTGACTTATTTCAGTTAGAATCATTGTACCTGAATCCACTCATTATGCTGCTACGTGCCTGATGACATAGATGTCATTGCTGAGTGATACTGCATTGTACGTAAGTACCACAAGTTCTTTATCCATTTTTCACTTTCCGTGATATTGAACTTGTACGGTAAACGAGGTTCTTGTAAACAGAGGCGTCCCAAACTTTGGGGTGGCTGTGTCTTTTTGATTTTAAATTCCCTAAGCTATAGGTCCATAAGTGGAAGTGCCCTAGGCTCTGTTGCTTTGTTTTTTAGATGTTTCAGGAAACACCATACACTTCTCCCGAGTGTCTGTTGGCAATTTACATCCCGCCCATCAGCATAACAAGGCTCCCAGTTCTCCATGGCCTGTCCTGCCTTTCTGGATTTTACACTTTTTTCAGATGGCCCTTTTGACCGGGGGGAAGTGAGACTTCACTGTAGTGCAGATTTCCTTTGCAAGCTTGCTTGGTTGGCCAAAAAGGGCGTATGCGTTTTTTCCTGAATATATTCAGGAAAAAACGCATACGCCCTTTTTGGCCAAGTGCATCATTGTGGACGTTCTGCCTCTTTTCCTATGCTTTCAATGCAATTCCAGTCTACCTCCTGAAATCGGTTTCCTGCAATTCTGCCCCGCTTTCAAGTCCTCTTGGCAGCCTTACTTCAGTATATTTTTGGACGATAGCTGTCATTTATAACTCTGCAGGTTTGTGAATTACAGTGCCCCTGAGCTCCTTTCTTCAACTCGCTTTCTTTTGAGCTGGCCGCAACACCGCAGGATGGCTTCAGGCCCTAATCTGGTTCCGGCACGGCACGCTGAGCCTTTGGTTATTTCCTCTTCCTGGTGGGAAATGAGAGTTAAATTTGCCCGTCCAGACACCTCCAGCTAGTCTCTCATTGCTTCTCCCTATTCCTGTTCATCTTCCGCAGAAATTGCAAACTGGGCCAAACAGGAGGTTAAAGGCGCTGACTCTCCAAGTGGGGAGAGTGTTAGTAAAGCGTCTGGAATGTTACACCCGAGTACCAGGGGAGGAAAACTGAGACATATTTGAACACGTCTCTCGTTCACACGGTTGATCATATTCTGGGTTCCACATGCATGTTTTAGCTGAAGGAAGAATACCTTAAACCTGGAGAGTTGAGACCTGTGTAATGGGTACCATGCAATATGACTTCAAAGGGTCTTCATTTGCTCACCGAACCTCTCCAATCCTATCACTGCTGCGTTTATGCAACTGTACACACGCTTGATTCTCTTTTGGAGACATAGCAATCCATAGGTTTTAAGATACTTACTAGTCAGGTACATTCTTAGGCATTTAATATGGGGTGTTGAGTCCATTTCGTTGAGTAAGGAGTAGCTCTTGACTATTCCATATTTGGCTTAAGGAACTTTATCTCTGCTCATTTCAATCTCTGGTTTTATGCAGCACCCCAACTCACCTTTCCCCTTAAGCAAGCATAAGTTGGTTTTCTAAATTTGAGACCCTGTTCTGTTTTGGAATTCAGTTCCTGTGTAGCCAAGTTTACATTCCGTGTATTAGTGATATCTTATGATGTTTCCTTTTCTGTGTGACTTATTTCAGTTAGAATCATCGTACCTGAATCCACTCATTATGCTGCTACGGGCCCGATGACATAGATTTCATTGCTGAGTGATACTGCATTGTACGTAAGTACCACAAGTTCTTTATCCATTTTTCACTTTCTGTGATATTGAACTTGTACGGTAAACGAGGTTCTTGTAAACAGAGGCGTCCCAAACTTTGGGGTGGCTGTATCTTTTTGATTTTAATTTCCCTAAACTATAGGACCATAAGTGGAAGTGCCCTAGGCTCTGTTGCTTTGTTTTTTAGATGTTTCAGGAAACACCATACACTTCTCCCAAGTGGCTGTTGGCAATTTACATCCCGCCCATCAGCATAACAAGGCTCCCAGTTCTCCATGGCCTGTCCTGCCTTTCTGGATTTTACACTTTTTTCAGATGGCCCTTTTGACCGGGGGGAAGTGAGACTTCATTGTAGTGCAGATTTCCTTTGCAAGCTTGCTTGGTTGGCCAAAAAGGGCGTATGCGTTTTTTCCTGAATATATTCAGGAAAAAACGCATACGCCCTTTTTGGCCAAGTGCATCATTGTGGACGTTCTGCCTCTTTTCCTATGCTTTCAATGCAATTCCAGTCTACCTCCTGTAATCGGTTTCCTGCAATTCTGCCCCGCTTTCAAGTCCTCTTGGCAGCCTTACTTCAGTATATTTTTGGACGATAGCTGTCATTTATAACTCTGCAGGTTTGTGAATTACAGTGCCCCTGAGCTCCTTTCTTCAACTCGCTTTCCTGTGACCTGGCTGCAACACCGCAGGATGGCTTCAGGCCCTAATCTGGTTCCGGCACGGCACGCTGAGCCTTTGGTTCTTTCCTCTTCCTGGTGGGAAATGAGAGTTAAATTTGCCCGTCCAGACACCTCCAGCTAGTCTCTCATTGTTTCTCCCTATTCCTGTTCATCTTCCGCAGAAATTGCAAACTGGGCCAAACAGGAGGTTAAAGGGACTGACTCTCCAAGTCGGGAGAGTGTTAGTAAAGCGTCTGGAATGTTGCACCCGAGTACCAGGGTATGAAAACTGAGACATATTTGAACACGTCTCCCGTTGACACAGTTGATCATACTCTGGGTTCCACATGCATGTTTTAGCTGAAGGAAGAATACCTTAAACCTAGGTAGTTGAAACCCTTGGAAAGGGTACCATGCAATATGACTTCAAAGGGTCTTCATTTGCTCACCGAACCTCTCCAATCCTATCACTGCTGCGTTTATGCCCCTGTACACACGCTTGATTCTCTTTTGGAGACATAGCAATCCATAGGTTTTAAGATACTTACTAGTCAGGTACATCCTTAGGCGTTTAATATGGGGTGTTGAGTCCATTTCGTTGAGCAAGGAGTAGCTCTTGTCTATTCCATATTTGGCTTAAGGAACTTTATCTGTGCTCATTTCAATCTCTGGTTTTATGCAGCACCCCAACTCACCTTTCCCCTTAAGCAAGCAGAATTTGGTTTTCTAAATTTGAGACCCGGTTCTGTTCTGTAATTCAGTTCCTGTGTAGCCAAGTTTACATTCCGTGTATTACTGATATCTTATGATGTTCCTTTATCTGTGTGACTTATTTCAGTTAGAATCATTGTACCTGAATCCACTCATTATGCTGCTACGTGCCTGATGACATAGATGTCATTGCTGAGTGATACTGCATTGTACGTAAGTACCACAAGTTCTTTATCCATTTTTCACTTTCCGTGATATTGAACTTGTACGGTAAACGAGGTTCTTGTAAACAGAGGCGTCCCAAACTTTGGGGTGGCTGTGTCTTTTTGATTTTAAATTCCCTAAGCTATAGGTCCATAAGTGGAAGTGCCCTAGGCTCTGTTGCTTTGTTTTTTAGATGTTTCAGGAAACACCATACACTTCTCCCGAGTGTCTGTTGGCAATTTACATCCCGCCCATCAGCATAACAAGGCTCCCAGTTCTCCATGGCCTGTCCTGCCTTTCTGGATTTTACACTTTTTTCAGATGGCCCTTTTGACCGGGGGGAAGTGAGACTTCACTGTAGTGCAGATTTCCTTTGCAAGCTTGCTTGGTTGGCCAAAAAGGGCGTATGCGTTTTTTCCTGAATATATTCAGGAAAAAACGCATACGCCCTTTTTGGCCAAGTGCATCATTGTGGACGTTCTGCCTCTTTTCCTATGCTTTCAATGCAATTCCAGTCTACCTCCTGAAATCGGTTTCCTGCAATTCTGCCCCGCTTTCAAGTCCTCTTGGCAGCCTTACTTCAGTATATTTTTGGACGATAGCTGTCATTTATAACTCTGCAGGTTTGTGAATTACAGTGCCCCTGAGCTCCTTTCTTCAACTCGCTTTCTTTTGAGCTGGCCGCAACACCGCAGGATGGCTTCAGGCCCTAATCTGGTTCCGGCACGGCACGCTGAGCCTTTGGTTATTTCCTCTTCCTGGTGGGAAATGAGAGTTAAATTTACCCGTCCAGACACCTCCAGCTAGTCTCTCATTGCTTCTCCCTATTCCTGTTCATCTTCCGCAGAAATTGCAAACTGGGCCAAACAGGAGGTTAAAGGCGCTGACTCTCCAAGTGGGGAGAGTGTTAGTAAAGCGTCTGGAATGTTACACCCGAGTACCAGGGGAGGAAAACTGAGACATATTTGAACACGTCTCTCGTTCACACGGTTGATCATATTCTGGGTTCCACATGCATGTTTTAGCTGAAGGAAGAATACCTTAAACCTGGAGAGTTGAGACCTGTGTAATGGGTACCATGCAATATGACTTCAAAGGGTCTTCATTTGCTCACCGAACCTCTCCAATCCTATCACTGCTGCGTTTATGCAACTGTACACACGCTTGATTCTCTTTTGGAGACATAGCAATCCATAGGTTTTAAGATACTTACTAGTCAGGTACATTCTTAGGCATTTAATATGGGGTGTTGAGTCCATTTCGTTGAGTAAGGAGTAGCTCTTGACTATTCCATATTTGGCTTAAGGAACTTTATCTCTGCTCATTTCAATCTCTGGTTTTATGCAGCACCCCAACTCACCTTTCCCCTTAAGCAAGCATAAGTTGGTTTTCTAAATTTGAGACCCTGTTCTGTTTTGGAATTCAGTTCCTGTGTAGCCAAGTTTACATTCCGTGTATTAGTGATATCTTATGATGTTTCCTTTTCTGTGTGACTTATTTCAGTTAGAATCATCGTACCTGAATCCACTCATTATGCTGCTACGGGCCCGATGACATAGATTTCATTGCTGAGTGATACTGCATTGTACGTAAGTACCACAAGTTCTTTATCCATTTTTCACTTTCTGTGATATTGAACTTGTACGGTAAACGAGGTTCTTGTAAACAGAGGCGTCCCAAACATTGGGGTGGCTGTATCTTTTTGATTTTAATTTCCCTAAACTATAGGACCATAAGTGGAAGTGCCCTAGGCTCTGTTGCTTTGTTTTTTAGATGTTTCAGGAAACACCATACACTTCTCCCAAGTGGCTGTTGGCAATTTACATCCCGCCCATCAGCATAACAAGGCTCCCAGTTCTCCATGGCCTGTCCTGCCTTTCTGGATTTTACACTTTTTTCAGATGGCCCTTTTGACCGGGGGGAAGTGAGACTTCATTGTAGTGCAGATTTCCTTTGCAAGCTTGCTTGGTTGGCCAAAAAGGGCGTATGCGTTTTTTCCTGAATATATTCAGGAAAAAACGCATACGCCCTTTTTGGCCAAGTGCATCATTGTGGACGTTCTGCCTCTTTTCCTATGCTTTCAATGCAATTCCAGTCTACCTCCTGTAATCGGTTTCCTGCAATTCTGCCCCGCTTTCAAGTCCTCTTGGCAGCCTTACTTCAGTATATTTTTGGACGATAGCTGTCATTTATAACTCTGCAGGTTTGTGAATTACAGTGCCCCTGAGCTCCTTTCTTCAACTCGCTTTCCTGTGACCTGGCTGCAACACCGCAGGATGGCTTCAGGCCCTAATCTGGTTCCGGCACGGCACGCTGAGCCTTTGGTTCTTTCCTCTTCCTGGTGGGAAATGAGAGTTAAATTTGCCCGTCCAGACACCTCCAGCTAGTCTCTCATTGTTTCTCCCTATTCCTGTTCATCTTCCGCAGAAATTGCAAACTGGGCCAAACAGGAGGTTAAAGGGACTGACTCTCCAAGTCGGGAGAGTGTTAGTAAAGCGTCTGGAATGTTGCACCCGAGTACCAGGGTATGAAAACTGAGACATATTTGAACACGTCTCCCGTTGACACAGTTGATCATACTCTGGGTTCCACATGCATGTTTTAGCTGAAGGAAGAATACCTTAAACCTAGGTAGTTGAAACCCTTGGAAAGGGTACCATGCAATATGACTTCAAAGGGTCTTCATTTGCTCACCGAACCTCTCCAATCCTATCACTGCTGCGTTTATGCCCCTGTACACACGCTTGATTCTCTTTTGGAGACATAGCAATCCATAGGTTTTAAGATACTTACTAGTCAGGTACATCCTTAGGCGTTTAATATGGGGTGTTGAGTCCATTTCGTTGAGCAAGGAGTAGCTCTTGTCTATTCCATATTTGGCTTAAGGAACTTTATCTGTGCTCATTTCAATCTCTGGTTTTATGCAGCACCCCAACTCACCTTTCCCCTTAAGCAAGCAGAATTTGGTTTTCTAAATTTGAGACCCGGTTCTGTTCTGTAATTCAGTTCCTGTGTAGCCAAGTTTACATTCCGTGTATTACTGATATCTTATGATGTTCCTTTATCTGTGTGACTTATTTCAGTTAGAATCATTGTACCTGAATCCACTCATTATGCTGCTACGTGCCTGATGACATAGATGTCATTGCTGAGTGATACTGCATTGTACGTAAGTACCACAAGTTCTTTATCCATTTTTCACTTTCCGTGATATTGAACTTGTACGGTAAACGAGGTTCTTGTAAACAGAGGCGTCCCAAACTTTGGGGTGGCTGTGTCTTTTTGATTTTAAATTCCCTAAGCTATAGGTCCATAAGTGGAAGTGCCCTAGGCTCTGTTGCTTTGTTTTTTAGATGTTTCAGGAAACACCATACACTTCTCCCGAGTGTCTGTTGGCAATTTACATCCCGCCCATCAGCATAACAAGGCTCCCAGTTCTCCATGGCCTGTCCTGCCTTTCTGGATTTTACACTTTTATCAGATGGCCCTTTTGACCGGGGGGAAGTGAGACTTCACTGTAGTGCAGATTTCCTTTGCAAGCTTGCTTGGTTGGCCAAAAAGGGCGTATGCGTTTTTTCCTGAATATATTCAGGAAAAAACGCATACGCCCTTTTTGGCCAAGTGCATCATTGTGGACGTTCTGCCTCTTTTCCTATGCTTTCAATGCAATTCCAGTCTACCTCCTGAAATCGGTTTCCTGCAATTCTGCCCCGCTTTCAAGTCCTCTTGGCAGCCTTACTTCAGTATATTTTTGGACGATAGCTGTCATTTATAACTCTGCAGGTTTGTGAATTACAGTGCCCCTGAGCTCCTTTCTTCAACTCGCTTTCTTTTGAGCTGGCCGCAACACCGCAGGATGGCTTCAGGCCCTAATCTGGTTCCGGCACGGCACGCTGAGCCTTTGGTTATTTCCTCTTCCTGGTGGGAAATGAGAGTTAAATTTGCCCGTCCAGACACCTCCAGCTAGTCTCTCATTGCTTCTCCCTATTCCTGTTCATCTTCCGCAGAAATTGCAAACTGGGCCAAACAGGAGGTTAAAGGCGCTGACTCTCCAAGTGGGGAGAGTGTTAGTAAAGCGTCTGGAATGTTACACCCGAGTACCAGGGGAGGAAAACTGAGACATATTTGAACACGTCTCTCGTTCACACGGTTGATCATATTCTGGGTTCCACATGCATGTTTTAGCTGAAGGAAGAATACCTTAAACCTGGAGAGTTGAGACCTGTGTAATGGGTACCATGCAATATGACTTCAAAGGGTCTTCATTTGCTCACCGAACCTCTCCAATCCTATCACTGCTGCGTTTATGCAACTGTACACACGCTTGATTCTCTTTTGGAGACATAGCAATCCATAGGTTTTAAGATACTTACTAGTCAGGTACATTCTTAGGCATTTAATATGGGGTGTTGAGTCCATTTCGTTGAGCAAGGAGTAGCTCTTGACTATTCCATATTTGGCTTAAGGAACTTTATCTCTGCTCATTTCAATCTCTGGTTTTATGCAGCACCCCAACTCACCTTTCCCCTTAAGCAAGCATAAGTTGGTTTTCTAAATTTGAGACCCTGTTCTGTTTTGGAATTCAGTTCCTGTGTAGCCAAGTTTACATTCCGTGTATTAGTGATATCTTATGATGTTTCTTTTTCTGTGTGACTTATTTCAGTTAGAATCATCGTACCTGAATCCACTCATTATGCTGCTACGGGCCCGATGACATAGATTTCATTGCTGAGTGATACTGCATTGTACGTAAGTACCACAAGTTCTTTATCCATTTTTCACTTTCTGTGATATTGAACTTGTACGGTAAACGAGGTTCTTGTAAACAGAGGCGTCCCAAACATTGGGGTGGCTGTATCTTTTTGATTTTAATTTCCCTAAACTATAGGACCATAAGTGGAAGTGCCCTAGGCTCTGTTGCTTTGTTTTTTAGATGTTTCAGGAAACACCATACACTTCTCCCAAGTGGCTGTTGGCAATTTACATCCCGCCCATCAGCATAACAAGGCTCCCAGTTCTCCATGGCCTGTCCTGCCTTTCTGGATTTTACACTTTTTTCAGATGGCCCTTTTGACCGGGGGGAAGTGAGACTTCATTGTAGTGCAGATTTCCTTTGCAAGCTTGCTTGGTTGGCCAAAAAGGGCGTATGCGTTTTTTCCTGAATATATTCAGGAAAAAACGCATACGCCCTTTTTGGCCAAGTGCATCATTGTGGACGTTCTGCCTCTTTTCCTATGCTTTCAATGCAATTCCAGTCTACCTCCTGTAATCGGTTTCCTGCAATTCTGCCCCGCTTTCAAGTCCTCTTGGCAGCCTTACTTCAGTATATTTTTGGACGATAGCTGTCATTTATAACTCTGCAGGTTTGTGAATTACAGTGCCCCTGAGCTCCTTTCTTCAACTCGCTTTCCTGTGACCTGGCTGCAACACCGCAGGATGGCTTCAGGCCCTAATCTGGTTCCGGCACGGCACGCTGAGCCTTTGGTTCTTTCCTCTTCCTGGTGGGAAATGAGAGTTAAATTTGCCCGTCCAGACACCTCCAGCTAGTCTCTCATTGTTTCTCCCTATTCCTGTTCATCTTCCGCAGAAATTGCAAACTGGGCCAAACAGGAGGTTAAAGGGACTGACTCTCCAAGTCGGGAGAGTGTTAGTAAAGCGTCTGGAATGTTGCACCCGAGTACCAGGGTATGAAAACTGAGACATATTTGAACACGTCTCCCGTTCACACAGTTGATCATACTCTGGGTTCCACATGCATGTTTTAGCTGAAGGAAGAATACCTTAAACCTAGGTAGTTGAAACCCTTGGAAAGGGTACCATGCAATATGACTTCAAAGGGTCTTCATTTGCTCACCGAACCTCTCCAATCCTATCACTGCTGCGTTTATGCCCCTGTACACACGCTTGATTCTCTTTTGGAGACATAGCAATCCATAGGTTTTAAGATACTTACTAGTCAGGTACATCCTTAGGCGTTTAATATGGGGTGTTGAGTCCATTTCGTTGAGCAAGGAGTAGCTCTTGTCTATTCCATATTTGGCTTAAGGAACTTTATCTGTGCTCATTTCAATCTCTGGTTTTATGCAGCACCCCAACTCACCTTTCCCCTTAAGCAAGCAGAATTTGGTTTTCTAAATTTGAGACCCGGTTCTGTTCTGTAATTCAGTTCCTGTGTAGCCAAGTTTACATTCCGTGTATTACTGATATCTTATGATGTTCCTTTATCTGTGTGACTTATTTCAGTTAGAATCATTGTACCTGAATCCACTCATTATGCTGCTACGTGCCTGATGACATAGATGTCATTGCTGAGTGATACTGCATTGTACGTAAGTACCACAAGTTCTTTATCCATTTTTCACTTTCCGTGATATTGAACTTGTACGGTAAACGAGGTTCTTGTAAACAGAGGCGTCCCAAACTTTGGGGTGGCTGTGTCTTTTTGATTTTAAATTCCCTAAGCTATAGGTCCATAAGTGGAAGTGCCCTAGGCTCTGTTGCTTTGTTTTTTAGATGTTTCAGGAAACACCATACACTTCTCCCGAGTGTCTGTTGGCAATTTACATCCCGCCCATCAGCATAACAAGGCTCCCAGTTCTCCATGGCCTGTCCTGCCTTTCTGGATTTTACACTTTTTTCAGATGGCCCTTTTGACCGGGGGGAAGTGAGACTTCATTGTAGTGCAGATTTCCTTTGCAAGCTTGCTTGGTTGGCCAAAAAGGGCGTATGCGTTTTTTCCTGAATATATTCAGGAAAAAACGCATACGCCCTTTTTGGCCAAGTGCATCATTGTGGACGTTCTGCCTCTTTTCCTATGCTTTCAATGCAATTCCAGTCTACCTCCTGAAATCGGTTTCCTGCAATTCTGCCCCGCTTTCAAGTCCTCTTGGCAGCCTTACTTCAGTATATTTTTGGACGATAGCTGTCATTTATAACTCTGCAGGTTTGTGAATTACAGTGCCCCTGAGCTCCTTTCTTCAACTCGCTTTCTTTTGAGCTGGCCGCAACACCGCAGGATGGCTTCAGGCCCTAATCTGGTTCCGGCACGGCACGCTGAGCCTTTGGTTATTTCCTCTTCCTGGTGGGAAATGAGAGTTAAATTTGCCCGTCCAGACACCTCCAGCTAGTCTCTCATTGCTTCTCCCTATTCCTGTTCATCTTCCGCAGAAATTGCAAATTGGGCCAAACAGGAGGTTAAAGGCGCTGACTCTCCAAGTGGGGAGAGTGTTAGTAAAGCGTCTGGAATGTTACACCCGAGTACCAGGGGAGGAAAACTGAGACATATTTGAACACGTCTCTCGTTCACACGGTTGATCATATTCTGGGTTCCACATGCATGTTTTAGCTGAAGGAAGAATACCTTAAACCTGGAGAGTTGAGACCTGTGTAATGGGTACCATGCAATATGACTTCAAAGGGTCTTCATTTGCTCACCGAACCTCTCCAATCCTATCACTGCTGCGTTTATGCAACTGTACACACGCTTGATTCTCTTTTGGAGACATAGCAATCCATAGGTTTTAAGATACTTACTAGTCAGGTACATTCTTAGGCATTTAATATGGGGTGTTGAGTCCATTTCGTTGAGCAAGGAGTAGCTCTTGACTATTCCATATTTGGCTTAAGGAACTTTATCTCTGCTCATTTCAATCTCTGGTTTTATGCAGCACCCCAACTCACCTTTCCCCTTAAGCAAGCATAAGTTGGTTTTCTAAATTTGAGACCCTGTTCTGTTTTGGAATTCAGTTCCTGTGTAGCCAAGTTTACATTCCGTGTATTAGTGATATCTTATGATGTTTCTTTTTCTGTGTGACTTATTTCAGTTAGAATCATCGTACCTGAATCCACTCATTATGCTGCTACGGGCCCGATGACATAGATTTCATTGCTGAGTGATACTGCATTGTACGTAAGTACCACAAGTTCTTTATCCATTTTTCACTTTCTGTGATATTGAACTTGTACGGTAAACGAGGTTCTTGTAAACAGAGGCGTCCCAAACATTGGGGTGGCTGTATCTTTTTGATTTTAATTTCCCTAAACTATAGGACCATAAGTGGAAGTGCCCTAGGCTCTGTTGCTTTGTTTTTTAGATGTTTCAGGAAACACCATACACTTCTCCCGAGTGTCTGTTGGCAATTTACATCCCGCCCATCAGCATAACAAGGCTCCCAGTTCTCCATGGCCTGTCCTGCCTTTCTGGATTTTACACTTTTTTCAGATGGCCCTTTTGACCGGGGGGAAGTGAGACTTCATTGTAGTGCAGATTTCCTTTGCAAGCTTGCTTGGTTGGCCAAAAAGGGCGTATGCGTTTTTTCCTGAATATATTCAGGAAAAAACGCATACGCCCTTTTTGGCCAAGTGCATCATTGTGGACGTTCTGCCTCTTTTCCTATGCTTTCAATGCAATTCCAGTCTACCTCCTGTAATCGGTTTCCTGCAATTCTGGCCCGCTTTCAAGTCCTCTTGGCAACCTTACTTCAGTATATTTTTGGACGATAGCTGTCATTTATAACTCTGCAGGTTTGTGAATTACAGTGCCCCTGAGCTCCTTTCTTCAACTCGCTTTCCTGTGACCTGGCTGCAACACCGCAGGATGGCTTCAGGCCCTAATCTGGTTCCGGCACGGCACGCTGAGCCTTTGGTTCTTTCCTCTTCCTGGTGGGAAATGAGAGTTAAATTTGCCCGTCCAGACACCTCCAGCTAGTCTCTCATTGTTTCTCCCTATTCCTGTTCATCTTCCGCAGAAATTGCAAACTGGGCCAAACAGGAGGTTAAAGGGACTGACTCTCCAAGTCGGGAGAGTGTTAGTAAAGCGTCTGGAATGTTGCACCCGAGTACCAGGGTATGAAAACTGAGACATATTTGAACACGTCTCCTGTTCACACAGTTGATCATACTCTGGGTTCCACATGCATGTTTTAGCTGAAGGAAGAATACCTTAAACCTAGGTAGTTGAAACCCTTGGAAAGGGTATCATGCAATATGACTTCAAAGGGTCTTCATTTGCTCACCGAACCTCTCCAATCCTATCACTGCTGCGTTTATGCCCCTGTACACACGCTTGATTCTCTTTTGGAGACATAGCAATCCATAGGTTTTAAGATACTTGCTAGTCAGGTACATCCTTAGGCGTTTAATATGGGGTGTTGAGTCCATTTCGTTGAGCAAGGAGTAGCTCTTGTCTATTCCATATTTGGCTTAAGGAACTTTATCTGTGCTCATTTCAATCTCTGGTTTTATGCAGCACCCCAACTCACCTTTCCCCTTAAGCAAGCAGAATTTGGTTTTCTAAATTTGAGACCCGGTTCTGTTCTGTAATTCAGTTCCTGTGTAGCCAAGTTTACATTCCGTGTATTACTGATATCTTATGATGTTCCTTTATCTGTGTGACTTATTTCAGTTAGAATCATTGTACCTGAATCCACTCATTATGCTGCTATGTGCCTGATGACATAGATGTCATTGCTGAGTGATACTGCATTGTACGTAAGTACCACAAGTTCTTTATCCATTTTTCACTTTCCGTGATATTGAACTTGTACGGTAAACGAGGTTCTTGTAAACAGAGGCGTCCCAAACTTTGGGGTGGCTGTATCTTTTTGATTTTAAATTCCCTAAGCTATAGGTCCATAAGTGGAAGTGCCCTAGGCTCTGTTGCTTTGTTTTTTAGATGTTTCAGGAAACACCATACACTTCTCCCGAGTGTCTGTTGGCAATTTACATCCCGCCCATCAGCATAACAAGGCTCCCAGTTCTCCATGGCCTGTCCTGCCTTTCTGGATTTTACACTTTTTTCAGATGGCCCTTTTGACCGGGGGGAAGTGAGACTTCATTGTAGTGCAGATTTCCTTTGCAAGCTTGCTTGGTTGGCCAAAAAGGGCGTATGCGTTTTTTCCTGAATATATTCAGGAAAAAACGCATACGCCCTTTTTGGCCAAGTGCATCATTGTGGACGTTCTGCCTCTTTTCCTATGCTTTCAATGCAATTCCAGTCTACCTCCTGAAATCGGTTTCCTGCAATTCTGCCCCGCTTTCAAGTCCTCTTGGCAGCCTTACTTCAGTATATTTTTGGACGATAGCTGTCATTTATAACTCTGCAGGTTTGTGAATTACAGTGCCCCTGAGCTCCTTTCTTCAACTCGCTTTCTTTTGAGCTGGCCGCAACACCGCAGGATGGCTTCAGGCCCTAATCTGGTTCCGGCACGGCACGCTGAGCCTTTGGTTATTTCCTCTTCCTGGTGGGAAATGAGAGTTAAATTTGCCCGTCCAGACACCTCCAGCTAGTCTCTCATTGCTTCTCCCTATTCCTGTTCATCTTCCGCAGAAATTGCAAACTGGGCCAAACAGGAGGTTAAAGGCGCTGACTCTCCAAGTGGGGAGAGTGTTAGTAAAGCGTCTGGAATGTTACACCCGAGTACCAGGGGAGGAAAACTGAGACATATTTCAACACGTCTCTCGTTCACACGGTTGATCATATTCTGGGTTCCACATGCATGTTTTAGCTGAAGGAAGAATACCTTAAACCTGGGTAGTTGAAACCCGTGGAATGGGTACCATGCAATATGACTTCAAAGGGTCTTCATTTGCTCACCGAACCTCTCCAATCCTATCACTGCTGCGTTTATGCCCCTGTACACACGCTTGATTCTCTTTTGGAGACATAGCAATCCATAGGTTTTAAGATACTTACTAGTCAGGTACATCCTTAGGCGTTTAATATGGGGTGTTGAGTCCATTTCGTTGAGCAAGGAGTAGCTCTTGTCTATTCCATATTTGGCTTAAGGAACTTTATCTGTGCTCATTTCAATCTCTGGTTTTATGCAGCACCCCAACTCACCTTTCCCCTTAAGCAAGCAGAATTTGGTTTTCTAAATTTGAGACCCGGTTCTGTTCTGTAATTCAGTTCCTGTGTAGCCAAGTTTACATTCCGTGTATTACTGATATCTTATGATGTTCCTTTATCTGTGTGACTTATTTCAGTTAGAATCATTGTACCTGAATCCACTCATTATGCTGCTACGTGCCTGATGACATAGATGTCATTGC
Source organism: Globicephala melas (assembly GCF_963455315.2). Classification (NCBI taxonomy): domain Eukaryota; kingdom Metazoa; phylum Chordata; class Mammalia; order Artiodactyla; family Delphinidae; genus Globicephala; species Globicephala melas. The sequence continues at coordinate 2,617,942 of NW_027207212.1, forward strand.
TGAGTGATACTGCATTGTACGTAAGTACCACAAGTTCTTTATCCATTTTTCACTTTCCGTGATATTGAACTTGTACGGTAAACGAGGTTCTTGTAAACAGAGGCGTCCCAAACTTTGGGGTGGCTGTATCTTTTTGATTTTAAATTCCCTAAGCTATAGGTCCATAAGTGGAAGTGCCCTAGGCTCTGTTGCTTTGTTTTTTAGATGTTTCAGGAAACACCATACACTTCTCCCGAGTGTCTGTTGGCAATTTACATCCCGCCCATCAGCATAACAAGGCTCCCAGTTCTCCATGGCCTGTCCTGCCTTTCTGGATTTTACACTTTTTTCAGATGGCCCTTTTGACCGGGGGGAAGTGAGACTTCATTGTAGTGCAGATTTCCTTTGCAAGCTTGCTTGGTTGGCCAAAAAGGGCGTATGCGTTTTTTCCTGAATATATTCAGGAAAAAACGCATACGCCCTTTTTGGCCAAGTGCATCATTGTGGACGTTCTGCCTCTTTTCCTATGCTTTCAATGCAATTCCAGTCTACCTCCTGTAATCGGTTTCCTGCAATTCTGCCCCGCTTTCAAGTCCTCTTGGCAGCCTTACTTCAGTATATTTTTGGACGATAGCTGTCATTTATAACTCTGCAGGTTTGTGAATTACAGTGCCCCTGAGCTCCTTTCTTCAACTCGCTTTCCTGTGACCTGGCTGCAACACCGCAGGATGGCTTCAGGCCCTAATCTGGTTCCAGCACGGCACGCTGAGCCTTTGGTTCTTTCCTCTTCCTGGTGGGAAATGAGAGTTAAATTTGCCCGTCCAGACACCTCCAGCTAGTCTCTCATTGTTTCTCCCTATTCCTGTTCATCTTCCGCAGAAATTGCAAACTGGGCCAAACAGGAGGTTAAAGGGACTGACTCTCCAAGTCGGGAGAGTGTTAGTAAAGCGTCTGGAATGTTGCACCCGAGTACCAGGGTATGAAAACTGAGACATATTTGAACACGTCTCCCGTTCACACAGTTGATCATACTCTGGGTTCCACATGCATGTTTTAGCTGAAGGAAGAATACCTTAAACCTAGGTAGTTGAAACCCTTGGAAAGGGTACCATGCAATATGACTTCAAAGGGTCTTCATTTGCTCACCGAACCTCTCCAATCCTATCACTGCTGCGTTTATGCCCCTGTACACACGCTTGATTCTCTTTTGGAGACATAGCAATCCATAGGTTTTAAGATACTTACTAGTCAGGTACATCCTTAGGCGTTTAATATGGGGTGTTGAGTCCATTTCGTTGAGCAAGGAGTAGCTCTTGTCTATTCCATATTTGGCTTAAGGAACTTTATCTGTGCTCATTTCAATCTCTGGTTTTATGCAGCACCCCAACTCACCTTTCCCCTTAAGCAAGCAGAATTTGGTTTTCTAAATTTGAGACCCGGTTCTGTTCTGTAATTCAGTTCCTGTGTAGCCAAGTTTACATTCCGTGTATTACTGATATCTTATGATGTTCCTTTATCTGTGTGACTTATTTCAGTTAGAATCATTGTACCTGAATCCACTCATTATGCTGCTACGTGCCTGATGACATAGATGTCATTGCTGAGTGATACTGCATTGTACGTAAGTACCACAAGTTCTTTATCCATTTTTCACTTTCCGTGATATTGAACTTGTACGGTAAACGAGGTTCTTGTAAACAGAGGCGTCCCAAACTTTGGGGTGGCTGTGTCTTTTTGATTTTAAATTCCCTAAGCTATAGGTCCATAAGTGGAAGTGCCCTAGGCTCTGTTGCTTTGTTTTTTAGATGTTTCAGGAAACACCATACACTTCTCCCGAGTGTCTGTTGGCAATTTACATCCCGCCCATCAGCATAACAAGGCTCCCAGTTCTCCATGGCCTGTCCTGCCTTTCTGGATTTTACACTTTTTTCAGATGGCCCTTTTGACCGGGGGGAAGTGAGACTTCATTGTAGTGCAGATTTCCTTTGCAAGCTTGCTTGGTTGGCCAAAAAGGGCGTATGCGTTTTTTCCTGAATATATTCAGGAAAAAACGCATACGCCCTTTTTGGCCAAGTGCATCATTGTGGACGTTCTGCCTCTTTTCCTATGCTTTCAATGCAATTCCAGTCTACCTCCTGAAATCGGTTTCCTGCAATTCTGCCCCGCTTTCAAGTCCTCTTGGCAGCCTTACTTCAGTATATTTTTGGACGATAGCTGTCATTTATAACTCTGCAGGTTTGTGAATTACAGTGCCCCTGAGCTCCTTTCTTCAACGCGCTTTCTTTTGAGCTGGCCGCAACACCGCAGGATGGCTTCAGGCCCTAATCTGGTTCCGGCACGGCACGCTGAGCCTTTGGTTATTTCCTCTTCCTGGTGGGAAATGAGAGTTAAATTTGCCCGTCCAGACACCTCCAGCTAGTCTCTCATTGCTTCTCCCTATTCCTGTTCATCTTCCGCAGAAATTGCAAATTGGGCCAAACAGGAGGTTAAAGGCGCTGACTCTCCAAGTGGGGAGAGTGTTAGTAAAGCGTCTGGAATGTTACACCCGAGTACCAGGGGAGGAAAACTGAGACATATTTGAACACGTCTCTCGTTCACACGGTTGATCATATTCTGGGTTCCACATGCATGTTTTAGCTGAAGGAAGAATACCTTAAACCTGGAGAGTTGAGACCTGTGTAATGGGTACCATGCAATATGACTTCAAAGGGTCTTCATTTGCTCACCGAACCTCTCCAATCCTATCACTGCTGCGTTTATGCAACTGTACACACGCTTGATTCTCTTTTGGAGACATAGCAATCCATAGGTTTTAAGATACTTACTAGTCAGGTACATTCTTAGGCATTTAATATGGGGTGTTGAGTCCATTTCGTTGAGCAAGGAGTAGCTCTTGACTATTCCATATTTGGCTTAAGGAACTTTATCTCTGCTCATTTCAATCTCTGGTTTTATGCAGCACCCCAACTCACCTTTCCCCTTAAGCAAGCATAAGTTGGTTTTCTAAATTTGAGACCCTGTTCTGTTTTGGAATTCAGTTCCTGTGTAGCCAAGTTTACATTCCGTGTATTAGTGATATCTTATGATGTTTCTTTTTCTGTGTGACTTATTTCAGTTAGAATCATCGTACCTGAATCCACTCATTATGCTGCTACGGGCCCGATGACATAGATTTCATTGCTGAGTGATACTGCATTGTACGTAAGTACCACAAGTTCTTTATCCATTTTTCACTTTCTGTGATATTGAACTTGTACGGTAAACGAGGTTCTTGTAAACAGAGGCGTCCCAAACATTGGGGTGGCTGTATCTTTTTGATTTTAATTTCCCTAAACTATAGGACCATAAGTGGAAGTGCCCTAGGCTCTGTTGCTTTGTTTTTTAGATGTTTCAGGAAACACCATACACTTCTCCCGAGTGTCTGTTGGCAATTTACATCCCGCCCATCAGCATAACAAGGCTCCCAGTTCTCCATGGCCTGTCCTGCCTTTCTGGATTTTACACTTTTTTCAGATGGCCCTTTTGACCGGGGGGAAGTGAGACTTCATTGTAGTGCAGATTTCCTTTGCAAGCTTGCTTGGTTGGCCAAAAAGGGCGTATGCGTTTTTTCCTGAATATATTCAGGAAAAAACGCATACGCCCTTTTTGGCCAAGTGCATCATTGTGGACGTTCTGCCTCTTTTCCTATGCTTTCAATGCAATTCCAGTCTACCTCCTGTAATCGGTTTCCTGCAATTCTGGCCCGCTTTCAAGTCCTCTTGGCAACCTTACTTCAGTATATTTTTGGACGATAGCTGTCATTTATAACTCTGCAGGTTTGTGAATTACAGTGCCCCTGAGCTCCTTTCTTCAACTCGCTTTCCTGTGACCTGGCTGCAACACCGCAGGATGGCTTCAGGCCCTAATCTGGTTCCGGCACGGCACGCTGAGCCTTTGGTTCTTTCCTCTTCCTGGTGGGAAATGAGAGTTAAATTTGCCCGTCCAGACACCTCCAGCTAGTCTCTCATTGTTTCTCCCTATTCCTGTTCATCTTCCGCAGAAATTGCAAACTGGGCCAAACAGGAGGTTAAAGGGACTGACTCTCCAAGTCGGGAGAGTGTTAGTAAAGCGTCTGGAATGTTGCACCCGAGTACCAGGGTATGAAAACTGAGACATATTTGAACACGTCTCCTGTTCACACAGTTGATCATACTCTGGGTTCCACATGCATGTTTTAGCTGAAGGAAGAATACCTTAAACCTAGGTAGTTGAAACCCTTGGAAAGGGTATCATGCAATATGACTTCAAAGGGTCTTCATTTGCTCACCGAACCTCTCCAATCCTATCACTGCTGCGTTTATGCCCCTGTACACACGCTTGATTCTCTTTTGGAGACATAGCAATCCATAGGTTTTAAGATACTTGCTAGTCAGGTACATCCTTAGGCGTTTAATATGGGGTGTTGAGTCCATTTCGTTGAGCAAGGAGTAGCTCTTGTCTATTCCATATTTGGCTTAAGGAACTTTATCTGTGCTCATTTCAATCTCTGGTTTTATGCAGCACCCCAACTCACCTTTCCCCTTAAGCAAGCAGAATTTGGTTTTCTAAATTTGAGACCCGGTTCTGTTCTGTAATTCAGTTCCTGTGTAGCCAAGTTTACATTCCGTGTATTACTGATATCTTATGATGTTCCTTTATCTGTGTGACTTATTTCAGTTAGAATCATTGTACCTGAATCCACTCATTATGCTGCTATGTGCCTGATGACATAGATGTCATTGCTGAGTGATACTGCATTGTACGTAAGTACCACAAGTTCTTTATCCATTTTTCACTTTCCGTGATATTGAACTTGTACGGTAAACGAGGTTCTTGTAAACAGAGGCGTCCCAAACTTTGGGGTGGCTGTATCTTTTTGATTTTAATTTCCCTAAGCTATAGGTCCATAAGTGGAAGTGCCCTAGGCTCTGTTGCTTTGTTTTTTAGATGTTTCAGGAAACACCATACACTTCTCCCGAGTGTCTGTTGGCAATTTACATCCCGCCCATCAGCATAACAAGGCTCCCAGTTCTCCATGGCCTGTCCTGCCTTTCTGGATTTTACACTTTTTTCAGATGGCCCTTTTGACCGGGGGGAAGTGAGACTTCATTGTAGTGCAGATTTCCTTTGCAAGCTTGCTTGGTTGGCCAAAAAGGGCGTATGCGTTTTTTCCTGAATATATTCAGGAAAAAACGCATACGCCCTTTTTGGCCAAGTGCATCATTGTGGACGTTCTGCCTCTTTTCCTATGCTTTCAATGCAATTCCAGTCTACCTCCTGAAATCGGTTTCCTGCAATTCTGCCCCGCTTTCAAGTCCTCTTGGCAGCCTTACTTCAGTATATTTTTGGACGATAGCTGTCATTTATAACTCTGCAGGTTTGTGAATTACAGTGCCCCTGAGCTCCTTTCTTCAACTCGCTTTCTTTTGAGCTGGCCGCAACACCGCAGGATGGCTTCAGGCCCTAATCTGGTTCCGGCACGGCACGCTGAGCCTTTGGTTATTTCCTCTTCCTGGTGGGAAATGAGAGTTAAATTTGCCCGTCCAGACACCTCCAGCTAGTCTCTCATTGCTTCTCCCTATTCCTGTTCATCTTCCGCAGAAATTGCAAACTGGGCCAAACAGGAGGTTAAAGGCGCTGACTCTCCAAGTGGGGAGAGTGTTAGTAAAGCGTCTGGAATGTTACACCCGAGTACCAGGGGAGGAAAACTGAGACATATTTGAACACGTCTCTCGTTCACACGGTTGATCATATTCTGGGTTCCACATGCATGTTTTAGCTGAAGGAAGAATACCTTAAACCTGGGTAGTTGAAACCCGTGGAATGGGTACCATGCAATATGACTTCAAAGGGTCTTCATTTGCTCACCGAACCTCTCCAATCCTATCACTGCTGCGTTTATGCCCCTGTACACACGCTTGATTCTCTTTTGGAGACATAGCAATCCATAGGTTTTAAGATACTTACTAGTCAGGTACATCCTTAGGCGTTTAATATGGGGTGTTGAGTCCATTTCGTTGAGCAAGGAGTAGCTCTTGTCTATTCCATATTTGGCTTAAGGAACTTTATCTGTGCTCATTTCAATCTCTGGTTTTATGCAGCACCCCAACTCACCTTTCCCCTTAAGCAAGCAGAATTTGGTTTTCTAAATTTGAGACCCGGTTCTGTTCTGTAATTCAGTTCCTGTGTAGCCAAGTTTACATTCCGTGTATTACTGATATCTTATGATGTTCCTTTATCTGTGTGACTTATTTCAGTTAGAATCATTGTACCTGAATCCACTCATTATGCTGCTACGTGCCTGATGACATAGATGTCATTGCTGAGTGATACTGCATTGTACGTAAGTACCACAAGTTCTTTATCCATTTTTCACTTTCCGTGATATTGAACTTGTACGGTAAACGAGGTTCTTGTAAACAGAGGCGTCCCAAACTTTGGGGTGGCTGTATCTTTTTGATTTTAAATTCCCTAAGCTATAGGACCATAAGTGGAAGTGCCCTAGGCTCTGTTGCTTTGTTTTTTAGATGTTTCAGGAAACACCATACACTTCTCCCGAGTGTCTGTTGGCAATTTACATCCCGCCCATCAGCATAACAAGGCTCCCAGTTCTCCATGGCCTGTCCTGCCTTTCTGGATTTTACACTTTTTTCAGATGGCCCTTTTGACCGGGGGGAAGTGAGACTTCATTGTAGTGCAGATTTCCTTTGCAAGCTTGCTTGGTTGGCCAAAAAGGGCGTATGCGTTTTTTCCTGAATATATTCAGGAAAAAACGCATACGCCCTTTTTGGCCAAGTGCATCATTGTGGACGTTCTGCCTCTTTTCCTATGCTTTCAATGCAATTCCAGTCTACCTCCTGAAATCGGTTTCCTGCAATTCTGCCCCGCTTTCAAGTCCTCTTGGCAGCCTTACTTCAGTATATTTTTGGACGATAGCTGTCATTTATAACTCTGCAGGTTTGTGAATTACAGTGCCCCTCAGCTCCTTTCTTCAACTCGCTTTCTTTTGAGCTGGCCGCAACACCGCAGGATGGCTTCAGGCCCTAATCTGGTTCCGGCACGGCACGCTGAGCCTTTGGTTATTTCCTCTTCCTGGTGGGAAATGAGAGTTAAATTTGCCCGTCCAGACACCTCCAGCTAGTCTCTCATTGCTTCTCCCTATTCCTGTTCATCTTCCACAGAAATTGCAAACTGGGCCAAACAGGAGGTTAAAGGCGCTGACTCTCCAAGTGGGGAGAGTGTTAGTAAAGCGTCTGGAATGTTACACCCGAGTACCAGGGGAGGAAAACTGAGACATATTTGAACACGTCTCTCGTTCACACGGTTGATCATATTCTGGGTTCCACATGCATGTTTTAGCTGAAGGAAGAATACCTTAAACCTGGAGAGTTGAGACCTGTGTAATGGGTACCATGCAATATGACTTCAAAGGGTCTTCATTTGCTCACCGAACCTCTCCAATCCTATCACTGCTGCGTTTATGCAACTGTACACACGCTTGATTCTCTTTTGGAGACATAGCAATCCATAGGTTTTAAGATACTTACTAGTCAGGTACATTCTTAGGCATTTAATATGGGGTGTTGAGTCCATTTCGTTGAGCAAGGAGTAGCTCTTGACTATTCCATATTTGGCTTAAGGAACTTTATCTCTGCTCATTTCAATCTCTGGTTTTATGCAGCACCCCAACTCACCTTTCCCCTTAAGCAAGCATAAGTTGGTTTTCTAAATTTGAGACCCTGTTCTGTTTTGGAATTCAGTTCCTGTGTAGCCAAGTTTACATTCCGTGTATTAGTGATATCTTATGATGTTTCTTTTTCTGTGTGACTTATTTCAGTTAGAATCATCGTACCTGAATCCACTCATTATGCTGCTACGGGCCTGATGACATAGATTTCATTGCTGAGTGATACTGCATTGTACGTAAGTACCACAAGTTCTTCATCCATTTTTCACTTTCTGCCATATTGAACTTGTACCGTAAACGAGGTTCTTTTAAACAGAGCCGTCCCAAACTTTGGGGTGGCTGTGTCTTTTTGATTTCATTTCCCTAAGCTATAGGACCATAAGTGGAAGTGCCCTAGGCTCTGTTGCTTTGTTTTTTAGATGTTTCAGGAAACACCATACACTTCTCCCGAGTGTCTGTTGGCAATTTACATCCCGCCCATCAGCATAACAAGGCTCCCAGTTCTCCATGGCCTGTCCTGCCTTTCTGGATTTTACACTTTTTTCAGATGGCCCTTTTGACCGGGGGGAAGTGAGACTTCATTGTAGTGCAGATTTCCTTTGCAAGCTTGCTTGGTTGGCCAAAAAGGGCGTATGCGTTTTTTCCTGAATATATTCAGGAAAAAACGCATACGCCCTTTTTGGCCAAGTGCATCATTGTGGACGTTCTGCCTCTTTTCCTATGCTTTCAATGCAATTCCAGTCTACCTCCTGAAATCGGTTTCCTGCAATTCTGCCCCGCTTTCAAGTCCTCTTGGCAGCCTTACTTCAGTATATTTTTGGACGATAGCTGTCATTTATAACTCTGCAGGTTTGTGAATTACAGTGCCCCTGAGCTCCTATCTTCAACTCGCTTTCTTGTGAGCTGGCCGCAACACCGCAGGATGGCTTCAGGCCCTAATCTGTTTCCGGCACGGCACGCTGAGCCTTTGGTTACTTCCTCTTCCTGGTGGGAAATGAGAGTTAAATTTGCCCGTCCAGACACCTCCAGCTAGTCTCTCATTGGTTCTCCCTATTCCTGTTCATCTTCCGCAGAAATTGCAAACTGGGCCAAACAGGAGGTTAAAGGGACTGACTCTCCAAGTCGGGAGAGTGTTAGTAAAGCGTCTGGAATGTTGCACCCGAGTACCAGGGTATGAAAACTGAGACATATTTGAACACGTCTCCCGATCACATGGTTGATCATACTCTAGGTTCCACATGCATGTTTTAGCTGAAGGAAGAATACCTTAAACCTGGGTAGTTGAAACCCGTGGAATGGGTACCATGGAATATGACTTCAAAGGGTCTTCATTTGCTCACCGAACCTCTCCAATCCTATCACTGCTGCGTTTATGCCCCTGTACACATGCTTGATTCTCTTTCGGAGACATAGCAATCCATAGGTTTTAAGATACTTACTAGTCAGGTACATTCTTAGGCGTTTAATATGCGGTGTTGAGTCCATTTCGTTGAGCAAGGAGTAGCTCTTGTCTATTCCATATTTGGCTTAAGGAACTTTATCTGTGCTCATTTCAATCTCTGGTTTTATGCAGCACCCCAACTCACCTTTTCCCTTAAGCAAGCATAAGTTGGTTTTCTAAATTTGAGACCCTGTTCTGTTTTGGAATTCAGTTCCTGTGTAGCCAAGTTTACATTCCGTGTATTAGTGATATCTTATGATGTTTCTTTTTCTGTGTGACTTATTTCAGTTAGAATCATCATACCAGAATCCACTCATTGTGCTGCTAAGGGCCTGATGACATAGATTTCATTGCTGAGTGATATTGCTTTGTAAGAAAATACCACAAATTCTTTATCCATTTTTCACTTTCTGCGATGTTGAACTTGTACTGTAAACGAGGTTCTTGTAAACAGAGCCGTTCCAAACTTTGGGGTGGCTGTGTCTTTTTGATTTTAATTTCCCTAAGCTATAGGACCATAAGTGGAAGTGCCCTAGGCTCTGTTGCTTTGTTTTTTAGATGTTTCAGGAAACACCATACACTTCTCCCGAGTGTCTGTTGGCAATTTACATCCCGCCCATCAGCATAAAAAGGCTCCCAGTTCTCCATGGCCTGTCCTGCCTTTCTGGATTTTACACTTTTTTCAGATGGCCCTTTTAACCGGGGGGAAGTGAGACTTCATTGTAGTGCAGATTTCCTTTGCAAGCTTGCTTGGTTGGCCAAAAAGGGCGTATGCGTTTTTTCCTGAATATATTCAGGGAAAAACGCATACGCCCTTTTTGTCCAAGTGCAGCATTGTGGACGTTCTGCCTCTTTTCCTATGCTTTCAATGCAATTCCAGTCTACCTCCTGAAATCGGTTTCCTGCAATTCTGCCCCACTTTCAAGTCCTCTTGGCAGCCTTACTTCAGTATATTTTTGGACGATAGCTGTCATTTATAACTCTGCAGGTTTGTGAATTACAGTGCCCCTGAGCTCCTTTCTTCAACTCGCTTTCTTTTGAGCTGGCCGCAACACCGCAGGATGGCTTCAGGCCCTAATCTGTTTCCGGCACGGCACGCTGAGCCTTTGGTTATTTCCTCTTCCTGGTGGGAAATGAGAGTTAAATTTGCCCGTCCAGACACCTCCAGCTAGTCTCTCATTGGTTCTTGCTATTCCTGTTCATCTTCCGCAGAAATTGCAAACTGGGCCAAACAGGAAGTTAAAGGGCCTGACTCTCCAAGTGGGGAGAGTGTTAGTAAAGCGTCTGGAATGTTGCACCCGAGTACCAGGGGAGGAAAACTGAGACATATTTGAACACGTCTCCCGTTCACACGGTTGATCATATTCTGGGTTCCACATGCATGTTTTAGCTGAAGGAAGAATACCTTAAACCTGGAGAGTTGAGACCCGTGTAATGGGTACCATGCAATATGACTTCAAAGGGTCTTCATTTGCTCACCGAACCTCTCCAATCCTATCACTGCTGCGTTTATGCCCCTGTACACACGCTTGATTCTCTTTCGGAGACATAGCAATCCATAGGTTTTAAGATACTTACTAGTCAGGTACATTCTTAGTCGTTTAATATGGGATGTTGAGTCCATTTCGTTGAGCAAGGAGTAGCTCTTGACTATTCCATATTTGGCTGAAGGAACTTTATCTGTGCTCATTTCAATCTCTGGTTTTATGCAGCACCCCAACTCACCTTTCCCCTTAAGCAAGCATAAGTTGGTTTTCTAAATTTGAGTCCCTGTTCTCTTCTGTAATTCAGTTCCTGTGTAGCCAAGTTTACATTCCGTGTATTAGTGATATCTTATGATGTTTCTTTTTCTGTGTGACTTATTTCAGTTAGAATCATCGTACCTGAATCCACTCATTATGCTGCTATGGGCCCGATGACATAGATTTCATTGCTGAGTGATACTGCATTGTACGTAAGTACCACAAGTTCTTTATCCATTTTTCACTTTCTGTGATATTGAACTTGTACGGTAAACGAGGTTCTTGTAAACAGAGGCGTCCCAAACATTGGGGTGGCTGTATCTTTTTGATTTTAATTTCCCTAAACTATAGGACCATAAGTGGAAGTGCCCTAGGCTCTGTTGCTTTGTTTTTTAGATGTTTCAGGAAACACCATACACTTCTCCCGAGTGGCTGTTGGCAATTTACATCCCGCCCATCAGCATAACAAGGCTCCCAGTTCTCCATGGCCTGTCCTGCCTTTCTGGATTTTACACTTTTTTCAGATGGCCCTTTTGACCGGGGGGAAGTGAGACTTCATTGTAGTGCAGATTTCCTTTGCAAGCTTGCTTGGTTGGCCAAAAAGGACGTATGCGTTTTTTCCTGAATATATTCAGGAAAAAACGCATACGCCCTTTTTGGCCAAGTGCATCATTGTGGACGTTCTGCCTCTTTTCCTATGCTTTCAATGCAATTCCAGTCTACCTCCTGTAATCGGTTTCCTGCAATTCTGCCCCGCTTTCAAGTCCTCTTGGCAGCCTTACTTCAGTATATTTTTGGACGATAGCTGTCATTTATAACTCTGCAGGTTTGTGAATTACAGTGCCCCTGAGCTCCTTTCTTCAACTCGCTTTCCTGTGACCTGGCTGCAACACCGCAGGATGGCTTCAGGCCCTAATCTGGTTCCGGCACGGCACGCTGAGCCTTTGGTTATGTCCTCTTCCTGGTGGGAAATGAGAGTTAAATTTGCCCGTCCAGACACCTCCAGCTAGTCTGTCATTGTTTCTCCCTATTCCTGTTCATCTTCCGCAGAAATTGCAAACTGGGCCAAACAGGAGGTTAAAGGGACTGACTCTCCAAGTCGGGAGAGTGTTAGTAAAGCGTCTGGAATGTTGCACCCGAGTACCAGGGGAGGAAAACTGAGACATATTTGAACACGTCTCCCGTTCACACAGTTGATCATACTCTGGGTTCCACATGCATGTTTTAGCTGAAGGAAGAATACCTTAAACCTAGGTAGTTGAAACCCTTGGAAAGGGTACCATGCAATATGACTTCAAAGGGTCTTCATTTGCTCACCGAACCTCTCCAATCCTATTACTGCTGCATTTATGCCCCTGTACACACGCTTGATTCTCTTTTGGAGACATAGCAATCCATAGGTTTTAAGATACTTACTAGTCAGGTACATCCTTAGGCGTTTAATATGGGGTGTTGAGTCCATTTCGTTGAGCAAGGAGTAGCTCTTGTCTATTCCATATTTGGCTTAAGGAACTTTATCTGTGCTCATTTCAATCTCTGGTTTTATGCAGCACCCCAACTCACCTTTCCCCTTAAGCAAGCAGAATTTGGTTTTCTAAATTTGAGACCCGGTTCTGTTCTGTAATTCAGTTCCTGTGTAGCCAAGTTTACATTCCGTGTATTACTGATATCTTATGATGTTCCTTTTTCTGTGTGACTTATTTCAGTTAGAATCATCGTACCTGAATCCACTCATTATGCTGCTACGGGCCTGATGACATAGATGTCATTGCTGAGTGATACTGCATTGTACGTAAGTACCACAAGTTCTTTATCCATTTTTCACTTTCCGTGATATTGAACTTGTACGGTAAACGAGGTTCTTGTAAACAGAGGCGTCCCAAACTTTGGGGTGGCTGTGTCTTTTTGATTTTAATTTCCCTAAGCTATAGGACCATAAGTGGAAGTGCCCTAGGCTCTGTTGCTTTGTTTTTTAGATGTTTCAGGAAACACCATACACTTCTCCCGAGTGTCTGTTGGCAATTTACATCCCGCCCATCAGCATAACAAGGCTCCCAGTTCTCCATGGCCTGTCCTGCCTTTCTGGATTTTACACTTTTATCAGATGGCCCTTTTGACCGGGGGGAAGTGAGACTTCATTGTAGTGCAGATTTCCTTTGCAAGCTTGCTTGGTTGGCCAAAAAGGGCGTATGCGTTTTTTCCTGAATATATTCAGGAAAAAACGCATACGCCCTTTTTGGCCAAGTGCATCATTGTGGACGTTCTGCCTCTTTTCCTATGCTTTCAATGCAATTCCAGTCTACCTCCTGAAATCGGTTTCCTGCAATTCTGCCCCGCTTTCAAGTCCTCTTGGCAGCCTTACTTCAGTATATTTTTGGACGATAGCTGTCATTTATAACTCTGCAGGTTTGTGAATTACAGTGCCCCTGAGCTCCTTTCTTCAACTCGCTTTCTTTTGAGCTGGCCGAAACACCGCAGGATGGCTTCAGGCCCTAATCTGGTTCCGGCACGGCACGCTGAGCCTTTGGTTATTTCCTCTTCCTGGTGGGAAATGAGAGTTAAATTTGCCCGTCCAGGCACCTCCAGCTAGTCTCTCATTGCTTCTCCCTATTCCTGTTCATCTTCCGCAGAAATTGCAAACTGGGCCAAACAGGAGGTTAAAGGCGCTGACTCTCCAAGTGGGGAGAGTGTTAGTAAAGCGTCTGGAATGTTACACCCGAGTACCAGGGGAGGAAAACTGAGACATATTTGAACACGTCTCTCGTTCACACGGTTGATCATATTCTGGGTTCCACATGCATGTTTTAGCTGAAGGAAGAATACCTTAAACCTGGAGAGTTGAGACCCGTGTAATGGGTACCATGCAATATGACTTCAAAGGGTCTTCATTTGCTCACCGAACCTCTCCAATCCTATCACTGCTGCGTTTATGCAACTGTACACACGCTTGATTCTCTTTTGGAGACATAGCAATCCATAGGTTTTAAGATACTTACTAGTCAGGTACATTCTTAGGCGTTTAATATGTGGTGTTGAGTCCATTTCGTTGAGCAAGGAGTAGCTCTTGTCTATTCCATATTTGGCTTAAGGAACTTTATCTGTGCTCATTTCAATCTCTGGTTTTATGCAGCACCCCAACTCACCTTTCCCCTTAAGCAAGCATAAGTTGGTTTTCTAAATTTGAGTCCCTGTTCTGTTTTGGAATTCAGTTCCTGTGTAGCCAAGTTTACATTCCGTGTATTAGTGATATCTTATGATGTTTCTTTTTCTGTGTGACTTATTTCAGTTAGAATCATCGTACCTGAATCCACTCATTATGCTGCTACGGGCCCGATGACATAGATTTCATTGCTGAGTGATACTGCATTGTACGTAAGTACCACAAGTTCTTTATCCATTTTTCACTTTCTGTGATATTGAACTTGTACGGTAAACGAGGTTCTTGTAAACAGAGGCATCCCAAACATTGGGGTGGCTGTATCTTTTTGATTTTAATTTCCCTAAACTATAGGACCATAAGTGGAAGTGCCCTAGGCTCTGTTGCTTTGTTTTTTAGATGTTTCAGGAAACACCATACACTTCTCCCGAGTGGCTGTTGGCAATTTACATCCCACCCATCAGCATAACAAGGCTCCCAGTTCTCCATGGCCTGTCCTGCCTTTCTGGATTTTACACTTTTTTCAGATGGCCCTTTTGACCGGGGGGAAGTGAGACTTCATTGTAGTGCAGATTTCCTTTGCAAGCTTGCTTGGTTGGCCAAAAAGGGCGTATGCATTTTTTCCTGAATATATTCAGGAAAAAACGCATACGCCCTTTTTGGCCAAGTGCATCATTGTGGACGTTCTGCCTCTTTTCCTATGCTTTCAATGCAATTCCAGTCTACCTCCTGTAATCGGTTTCCTGCAATTCTGCCCCGCTTTCAAGTCCTCTTGGCAGCCTTACTTCAGTATATTTTTGGACGATAGCTGTCATTTATAACTCTGCAGGTTTGTGAATTACAGTGCCCCTGAGCTCCTTTCTTCAACTCGCTTTCCTGTGACCTGGCTGCAACACCGCAGGATGGCTTCAGGCCCTAATCTGGTTCCGGCACGGCACCTGAGCCTTTGGTTATGTCCTCTTCCTGGTGGGAAATGAGAGTTAAATTTGCCCGTCCAGACACCTCCAGCTAGTCTGTCATTGTTTCTCCCTATTCCTGTTCATCTTCCGCAGAAATTGCAAACTGGGCCAAACAGGAGGTTAAAGGGACTGACTCTCCAAGTCGGGAGAGTGTTAGTAACGCGTCTGGAATGTTGCACCCGAGTACCAGGGGAGGAAAACTGAGACATATTTGAACACGTCTCCCGTTCACACAGTTGATCATACTCTGGGTTCCACATGCATGTTTTAGCTGAAGGAAGAATACCTTAAACCTAGGTAGTTGAAACCCTTGGAAAGGGTACCATGCAATATGACTTCAAAGGGTCTTCATTTGCTCACCGAACCTCTCCAATCCTATCACTGCTGCGTTTATGCCCCTGTACACACGCTTGATTCTCTTTCGGAGACATAGCAATCCATAGGTTTTAAGATACTTACTAGTCAGGTACATTCTTAGTCGTTTAATATGGGATGTTGAGTCCATTTCGTTGAGCAAGGAGTAGCTCTTGACTATTCCATATTTGGCTGAAGGAACTTTATCTGTGCTCATTTCAATCTCTGGTTTTATGCAGCACCCCAACTCACCTTTCCCCTTAAGCAAGCATAAGTTGGTTTTCTAAATTTGAGTCCCTGTTCTCTTCTGTAATTCAGTTCCTGTGTAGCCAAGTTTACATTCCGTGTATTACTGATATCTTATGATGTTTCTTTTTCTGTGTGACTTATTTCAGTTAGAATCATCGTACCTGAATCCACTCATTATGCTGCTATGGGCCTGATGACATAGATGTCATTGCTGAGTGATACTGCATTGTACGTAAGTACCACAAGTTCTTTATCCATTTTTCACTTTCCGTGATATTGAACTTGTACGGTAAACGAGGTTCTTGTAAACAGAGGCGTCCCAAACTTTGGGGTGGCTGTGTCTTTTTGATTTTAAATTCCCTAAGCTATAGGACCATAAGTGGAAATGCCCTAGGCTCTGTTGCTTTGTTTTTTAGCTGTTTCAGGAAACACCATACACTTCTCCCGAGTGTCTGTTGGCAATTTACATCCCGCCCATCAGCATAACAAGGCTCCCAGTTCTCCATGGCCTGTCCTGCCTTTCTGGATTTTACACTTTTATCAGATGGCCCTTTTGACCGGGGGAAGTGAGACTTCATTGTAGTGCAGATTTCCTTTGCAAGCTTGCTTGGTTGGCCAAAAAGGGCGTATGCGTTTTTTCCTGAATATATTCAGTAAAAAACGCATACGCCCTTTTTGGCCAAGTGCATCATTGTGGACGTTCTGCTTCTTTTCCTATGCTTTCAATGCAATTCCAGTCTACCTCCTGAAATTGGTTTCCTGCAATTCTTCCCCGCTTTCAAGTCCTCTTGGCAGCCTTACTTCAGTATACTTTTGGACGATAGCTGTCATTTATAACTCTGCAGGTTTGTGAATTACAGTGCCCCTGAGCTCCTTTCTTCAACTCGCTTTCTTTTGAGCTGGCCGCAACACCGCAGGATGGCTTCAGGCCCTAATCTTGTTCCGGCACGGCACGCTGAGCCTTTGGTTATTTCCTCTTCCTGGTGGGAAATGAGAGTTAAATTTGCCCGTCCAGACACCTCCAGCTAGTCTCTCATTGGTTCTCGCTATTCCTGTTCATCTTCCGCAGAAATTGCAAACTGGGCCAAACAGGAGGTTAAAGGGACTGACTCTCCAAGTCGGGAGAGTGTTAGTAAAGCATCTGGAATGTTGCACCCGAGTACCAGGGGAGGAAAACTGAGACATATTTGAACACGTCTCCCGTTCACACGGTTGATCATACTCTGGGTTCCACATGCATGTTTTAGCTGAAGGAAGAATACCTTAAACCTGGGTAGTTGAAACCCGTGGAATGGGTACCATGCAATATGACTTCAAAGGGTCTTCATTTGCTCACCGAACCTCTCCAATCCTATCACTGCTGCGTTTATGCCCCTGTACACATGCTTGATTCTCTTTTGGAGACATAGCAATCCATAGGTTTTAAGATACTTACTAGTCAGGTACATTCTTAGGTGTTTAATATGGGGTGTTGAGTCCATTTCGTTGAGCAAGGAGTAGCTCTTGTCTATTCCATATTTGGCTTAAGGAACTTACTCTGTGCTCATTTCAATCTCTGGTTTTATGCAGCACCCCAACTCACCTTTCCCCTTAAGCAAGCATAAGTTGGTTTTCTAAATTTGAGTCCCTGTTCTCTTCTGTAATTCAGTTCCTGTGTAGCCAAGTTTACATTCCGTGTATTACTGATATCTTATGATGTTTCTTTTTCTGTGTGACTTATTTCAGTTAGAATCATCATACCTGAATCCACTCATTGTGCTGCTAAGGGCCTGATGACATAGATTTAATTGCTGAGTGATATTGCTTTGTAAGTAAATACCACAACTTCTTTATCCATTTTTCACTTTCTGCGATGTTGAACTTGTACTGTAAACGAGGTTCTTGTAAACAGAGGCGTCCCAAACTTTGGGGTGGCTGTGTCTTTTTGATTTTAATTTCCCTAAGCTATAGGACCATAAGTGGAAGTGCCCTAGGCTCTGTTGCTTTGTTTCTTAGATGTTTCAGGAAACACCATACACTTCTCCCGAGTGGCTGTTGGCAATTTACATCCCGCCCATCAGCATAACAAGGCTCCCAGTTCTCCATGGCCTGTCCTGCCTTTCTGGATTTTACACTTTTTTCAGATGGCCCTTTTGACCGGCGGGAAGTGAGACTTCATTGTATTGCAGATTTCCTTTGCAAGCTTGCTTGGTTGGCCAAAAAGGGCGTATGCGTTTTTTCCTGAATATATTCAGGGAAAAACGCATACGCCCTTTTTGTCCAAGTGCAGCATTGTGGACGTTCTGCCTCTTTTCCTATGCTTTCAATGCAATTCCAGTCTACCTCCTGAAATCGGTTTCCTGCAATTCTGCCCCACTTTCAAGTCCTCTTGGCAGCCTTACTTCAGTATATTTTTGGACGATAGCTGTCATTTATAACTCTGCAGGTTTGTGAATTACAGTGCCCCTGAGCTCCTTTCTTCAACTCGCTTTCTTTTGAGCTGGCCGCAACACCGCAGGATGGCTTCAGGCCCTAATCTGGTTCCGGCACGGCACGCTGAGCCTTTGGTTATTTCCTCTTCCTGGTGGGAAATGAGAGTTAAATTTGCCCGTCCAGACACCTCCAGCTAGTCTCTCATTGGTTCTTGCTATTCCTGTTCATCTTCCGCAGAAATTGCAAACTGGGCCAAACAGGAAGTTAAAGGGCCTGACTCTCCAAGTGGGGAGAGTGTTAGTAAAGCGTCTGGAATGTTGCACCCGAGTACCAGGGGAGGAAAACTGAGACATATTTGAACACGTCTCCCGTTCACACGGTTGATCATATTCTGGGTTCCACATGCATGTTTTAGCTGAAGGAAGAATACCTTAAACCTGGAGAGTTGAGACCCGTGTAATGGGTACCATGCAATATGACTTCAAAGGGTCTTCATTTGCTCACCGAACCTCTCCAATCCTATCACTGCTGCGTTTATGCCCCTGTACACACGCTTGATTCTCTTTCGGAGACATAGCAATCCATAGGTTTTAAGATACTTACTAGTCAGGTACATTCTTAGTCGTTTAATATGGGATGTTGAGTCCATTTCGTTGAGCAAGGAGTAGCTCTTGACTATTCCATATTTGGCTTAAGGAACTTTATCTGTGCTCATTTCAATCTCTGGTTTTATGCAGCACCCCAACTCACCTTTCCCCTTAAGCAAGCATAAGTTGGTTTTCTAAATTTGAGTCCCTGTTCTCTTCTGTAATTCAGTTCCTGTGTAGCCAAGTTTACATTCCGTGTATTACTGATATCTTATGATGTTTCTTTTTCTGTGTGACTTATTTCAGTTAGAATCATCGTACCTGAATCCACTCATTATGCTGCTACGGGCCTGATGACATAGATGTCATTGCTGAGTGATACTGCATTGTACGTAAGTACCACAAGTTCTTTATCCATTTTTCACTTTCCGTGATATTGAACTTGTACGGTAAACGAGGTTCTTGTAAACAGAGGCGTCCCAAACTTTGGGGTGGCTGTGTCTTTTTGATTTTAAATTCCCTAAGCTATAGGACCATAAGTGGAAATGCCCTAGGCTCTGTTGCTTTGTTTTTTAGCTGTTTCAGGAAACACCATACACTTCTCCCGAGTGTCTGTTGGCAATTTACATCCCGCCCATCAGCATAACAAGGCTCCCAGTTCTCCATGGCCTGTCCTGCCTTTCTGGATTTTACACTTTTATCAGATGGCCCTTTTGACCGGGGGAAGTGAGACTTCATTGTAGTGCAGATTTCCTTTGCAAGCTTGCTTGGTTGGCCAAAAAGGGCGTATGCGTTTTTTCCTGAATATATTCAGTAAAAAACGCATACGCCCTTTTTGGCCAAGTGCATCATTGTGGACGTTCTGCTTCTTTTCCTATGCTTTCAATGCAATTCCAGTCTACCTCCTGAAATTGGTTTCCTGCAATTCTTCCCCGCTTTCAAGTCCTCTTGGCAGCCTTACTTCAGTATACTTTTGGACGATAGCTGTCATTTATAACTCTGCAGGTTTGTGAATTACAGTGCCCCTGAGCTCCTTTCTTCAACTCGCTTTCTTTTGAGCTGGCCGCAACACCGCAGGATGGCTTCAGGCCCTAATCTGGTTCCGGCACGGCACGCTGAGCCTTTGGTTATTTCCTCTTCCTGGTGGGAAATGAGAGTTAAATTTGCCCGTCCAGACACCTCCAGCTAGTCTCTCATTGGTTCTCGCTATTCCTGTTCATCTTCCGCAGAAATTGCAAACTGGGCCAAACAGGAGGTTAAAGGGACTGACTCTCCAAGTCGGGAGAGTGTTAGTAAAGCATCTGGAATGTTGCACCCGAGTACCAGGGGAGGAAAACTGAGACATATTTGAACACGTCTCCCGTTCACACGGTTGATCATACTCTGGGTTCCACATGCATGTTTTAGCTGAAGGAAGAATACCTTAAACCTGGGTAGTTGAAACCCGTGGAATGGGTACCATGCAATATGACTTCAAAGGGTCTTCATTTGCTCACCGAACCTCTCCAATCCTATCACTGCTGCGTTTATGCCCCTGTACACACGCTTGATTCTCTTTTGGAGACATAGCAATCCATAGGTTTTAAGATACTTACTAGTCAGGTACATTCTTAGGCGTTTAATATGGGGTGTTTAGTCCATTTCGTTGAGCAAGGAGTAGCTCTTGTCTATTCCATATTTGGCTTAAGGAACTTACTCTGTGCTCATTTCAATCTCTGGTTTTATGCAGCACCCCAACTCACCTTTCCCCTTAAGCAAGCATAAGTTGGTTTTCTAAATTTGAGACCTTGTTCTGTTCTGTAATTCAGTTCCTCTGTAGCCAAGTTTACATTCCGTGTATTACTGATATCTTATGATGTTTCTTTTTCTGTGTGACTTATTTCAGTTAGAATCATCATACCTGAATCCACTCATTGTGCTGCTAAGGGCCTGATGACATAGATTTCATTGCTGAGTGATACTGCTTTGTAAGTATATACCACAACGTCTTTATCCATTTTTCACTTTCTGCGATGTTGAACTTGTACTGTAAACGAGGTTCTTGTAAACAGAGGCGTCCCAAACTTTGGGGTGGCTGTGTCTTTTTGATTTTAATTTCCCTAAGCTATAGGACCATAAGTGGAAGTGCCCTAGGCTCTGTTGCTTTGTTTTTTAGATGTTTCAGGAAACACCATACACTTCTCCCGAGTGGCTGTTGGCAATTTACATCCCACCCATCAGCATAACAAGGCTCCCAGTTCTCCATGGCCTGTCCTGCCTTTCTGGATTTTACACTTTTTTCAGATGGCCCTTTTGACCGGGGGGAAGTGAGACTTCATTGTAGTGCAGATTTCCTTTGCAAGCTTGCTTGGTTGGCCAAAAAGGGCGTATGCGTTTTTTCCTGAATATATTCAGGAAAAAACGCATGCGCCCTTTTTGGCCAAGTGCATCATTGTGGATGTTCTGCCTCTTTTCCTATGCTTTCAATGCAATTCCAGTCTACCTCCTGAAATCGGTTTCCTGCAATTCTGCCCCGCTTTCAAGTCCTCTTGGCAGCCTTACTTCAGTATATTTTTGGACGATAGCTGTCATTTATAACTCTGCAGGTTTGTTAATTACAGTGCCCCTGAGCTCCTTTCCTCAACTCGCTTTCTTGTGAGCTGGCCGCAACACCGCAGGATGGCTTCAGGCCCTAATCTTGTTCCGGCACGGCACGCTGAGCCTTTGGTCATTTCTTCTTCCTGGTGGGAAATGAGAGTTAAATTTGCCCGTCCAGACACCTCCAGCTAGTCTCTCATTGGTTCTCCCTATTCCTGTTCATCTTCCGCAGAAATTGCAAACTGGGCCAAACAGGAGGTTAAAGGCGCTGACTATCCAAGTGGGGAGACTGTTAGTAAAGCACCTGGAATGTTGCACCCGAGTACCAGGGGAGGAAACCTGAGACATATTTGAACACGTCTCCCGTTCACACGGTTGATCATACTCTGGGTTCCACATGCATGTTTTAGCTGAAGGAAGAATACCTTAAACCTGGAGAGTTGAGACCCTTGGAATGGGTACCATGCAATATGACTTCAAAGGGTCTTCATTTGCTCACCGAACCTCTCCAATCCTATCACTGCTGCGTTTATGCCCTTGTACACAGGCTTGATTCTCTTTTGGAGACATAGCAATCCATAGGTTTTAAGATACTTACTAGTCAGGTACATTCTTAGGCGTTTAATATGGAGTGTTGAGTCCATTTCGTTGAGCAAGGAGTAGCTCTTGTCTATTCCATATTTGGCTTAAGGAACTTTATCTGTGCTCATTTCAATCTCTGGTTTTATGCAGCACCCCAACTCACCTTTCCCCTTAAGCAAGCATAAGTTGGTTTTCTAAATTTGAGACCCTGTTCTGTTTTGGAATTCAGTTCCTGTATAGCCAAGTTTACATTCCGTGTATTACTGATATCTTATGATGTTTCTTTTTCTGTGTGACTTATTTCAGTTAGAATCATCGTACCTGAATCCACTCATTATGCTGCTACGGGCCTGATGACATAGATTTCATTGCTGAGTGATACTGCATTGTACGTAAGTACCACAAGTTCTTTATCCATTTTTCACTTTCTGCGATGTTGAACTTGTACTGTAAATGAGGTTCTTGTAAACAGAGGCGTCCCAAACTTTGGGGTGGCTGTGTCTTTTTGATTTTAATTTCCCTAAGCTATAGGACCATAAGTGGAAGTGCCCTAGGCTCTGTTGCTTTGTTTTTTCGATGTTTCAGGAAACACCATACACTTCTCCCGAGTGGCTGTTGGCAATTTACATCCCGCCCATCAGCATAACAAGGCTCCCAGTTCTCCATGGCCTGTCCTGCCTTTCTGGATTTTACACATTTTTCAGATGGCCCTTTTGACCGGGGGGAAGTGAGACTTCATTGTAGTGCAGATTTACTTTGCAAGCTTGCTTGGTTGGCCAAAAAGGGCGTATGCGTTTTTTCCTGAATATATTCAGGAAAAAAGGCATACGCCCTTTTTGGCCAAGTGCATCATTATGGACGTTCTGCCTCTTTTCCTATGCTTTCAATGCAATTCCAGTCTACCTCCTGAAATCGGTTTCCTGCAATTCTGCCCCGCTTTCAAGTCCTCTTGGCAGCCTTACTTCAGTATATTTTTGGACGATAGCTGTCATTTATAACTCTGCAGGTTTGTGAATTACAGTGCCCCTGAGCTCCTTTCTTCAACTCGCTTTCTTGTGAGCTGGCCGCAACACCGCAGGATGGCTTCAGGCCCTAATCTGGTTCCGGCACGGCACACTGAGCCTTTGGTTATTTCCTCTTCCTGGTGGGAAATGAGAGTTAAATTTGCCCGTCCAGACACCTCCAGCTAGTCTGTCATTGGTTCTCCCTATTCCTGTTCATCTTCCGCAGAAATTGCAAACTGGGCCAAACAGGAGGTTAAAGGCGCTGACTCTCCAAGTGGGGAGAGTGTTAGTAAAGCGTCTGGAATGTTGCACCCGAGTACCAGGGGAGGAAAACTGAGACATATTTGAACACGTCTCCCGTTCACACGGTTGATCATACTCTGGGTTCCACATGCATGTTTTAGCTGAAGGAAGAATACCTTAAACCTGGAGAGTTGAGACCCGTGGAATGGGTACCATGCAATATGACTTCAAAGGGTCTTCATTTGCTCACCGAACCTCTCCATTCCTATCACTGCTGCGTTTATGCCCCTGTACACACGCTTGATTCTCTTTTGGAGACATAGCAATCCATAGGTTTTAAGACACTTACTAGTCAGGTACATTCTTAGGCGTTTAATATGCGGTGTTGAGTCCATTTCGTTGAGCAAGGAGTAGCTCTTGTCTATTCCATATTTGGCTTAAGGAACTTTATCTGTGCTCATTTCAATCTCTGGTTTTATGCAGCACCCCAACTCACCTTTCCCCTTAAGCAAGCATAAGTTGGTTTTCTAAATTTGAAACCCTTTTCTGTTTTAGAATTCAGTTCCTGTGTAGCCAAGTTTACATT
Source organism: Globicephala melas (assembly GCF_963455315.2). Lineage (NCBI taxonomy): Eukaryota > Metazoa > Chordata > Mammalia > Artiodactyla > Delphinidae > Globicephala > Globicephala melas. The sequence goes on from NW_027207212.1 coordinate 2,641,519, forward strand.
CCGTGTATTACTGATATCTTATGATGTTTCTTTTTCTGTGTGACTTATTTCAGTTAGAATCATCGTACGTGAATCCACTCATTATGCTGCTACGGGCCTGATGACATAGATTTCATTGCTGAGTGATACTGCATTGTACGTAAGTACCACATGTTCTTTATCCATTTTTCACTTTCTGTGATATTGAACTTGTACGGTAAACGAGGTTCTTGTAAACAGAGGCGTCCCAAACTTTGGGGTGGCTGTGTCTTTTTGATTTTCATTTCCCTAAGCTATAGGACCATAAGTGGAAGTGCCCTAGGCTCTGTTGCTTTGTTTTTTAGATGTTTCAGGAAACACCATACACTTCTCCCGAGTGGCTGTTGGCAATTTACATCCCGCCCATCAGCATAACAAGGCTCCCAGTTCTCCATGGCCTGTCCTGCCTTTCTGGATTTTACACTTTTTTCAGATGGCCCTTTTGACCGGGGGGAAGTGAGACTTCATTGTAGTGCAGATTTCTTTGCAAGTTTGCTTGTTTGGCCAAAAAGGGCGTATGCGTTTTTTCCTGAATATATTCAGGAAAAAACGCATACGCCCTTTTTGGCCAAGTGCATCATTGTGGACGTTCTGCCTCTTTTCCTATGCTTTCAATGCAATTCCAGTCTACCTCCTGAAATCGGTTTCCTGCAATTCTGCCCCGCTTTCAAGTCCTCTTGGCAGCCTTACTTCAGTATATTTTTGGACGATAGCTGTCATTTATAACTCTGCAGGTTTGTGAATTACAGTGCCCCTGAGCTCCTTTCTTCAACTCGCTTTCTTGTGAGCTGGCCGCAACACCGCAGGATGGCTTCAGGCCCTAATCTGGTTCCGGAACGGCACACTGAGCCTTTGGTTATTTCCTCTTCCTGGTGGGAAATGAGAGTTAAATTTGCCCGTCCAGACACCTCCAGCTAGTCTCTCATTGGTTCTCGCTATTCCTGTTCATCTTCCGCAGAAATTGCAAACTGGGCCAAACAGGAGGTTGAAGACGCTGACTCTCCAAGTGGGGAGAGTGTTAGAAAAGCGTCTGGAATGTTGCACCCGAGTACCAGGGGAGGAAAACTGAGACATATTTGAACACGTCTCCCGTTCACACGGTTGATCATTCTCTGGGTTCCACATGCATGTTTTAGCTGAAGGAAGAATACCTTAAACCTGGGTAGTTGAAACCCGTGGAATGGTTACCATGCAATATGACTTCAAAGGGTCTTCATTTGCTCACCGAACCTCTCTAATCCTATCACTGCTGCATTTATGCCCCTGTACACACGCTTGATTCTCTTTTGGAGACATAGCAATCCATAGGTTTTAAGATATTTACTAGTCAGGTACATTCTTAGGCGTTTAATATGGGGTGTTGAGTCCATTTCGTTGAGCAAGGAGTAGCTCTTGTCTATTCCATATTTGGCTTAAGGAACTTTATCTGTGCTCATTTCAATCTCTGGTTTTATGCAGCACCCCAACTCACCTTTCCCCTTAAGCAAGCATAAGTTGGTTTTCTAAATTTGAGACCCTGTTCTGTTTTGGAATTCAGTTCCTGTGTAGCCAAGTTTACATTCCGTGTATTAGTGATATCTTATGATGTTTCTTTTTCTGTGTGACTTATTTCAGTTAGAATCATCGTACCTGAATCCACTCATTATGATGCTACGGGCCAGATGACATAGATTTCATTGCTGAGTGATACTGCATTGTACGTAAGTACCACAGGATCTTTATCCATTTTTCACTTTCTGTGATATTGAATTTGTACGGTAAACGAGGTTCTTGTAAACAGAGGCGTCCCAAACATTGGTGTGGCTGTGTCTTTTTGATTTTAATTTCCCTAATCTATAGGACCATAAGTGGAAGTGCCCTAGGCTCTGTTGCTTTGTTTTTTAGATGTTTCAGGAAACACCATACACTTCTCCCGAGTGTCTGTTGGCAATTTACATCCCGCCCATCAGCATAACAAGGCTCCCAGTTCTCCATGGCCTGTCCTGCCTTTCTGGATTTTACACTTTTTTCAGATGGCCCTTTTGACCGGGGGGAAGTGAGACTTCATTGTAGTGCAGATTTCCTTTGCAAGTTTGCTTGGTTGGCCAAAAAGGGCGTATGCGTTTTTTCCTGAATATATTCAGAAAAAAACGCATACGCCCTTTTTGGCCAAGTGCATCATTGTGGACGTTCTGCCTCTTTTCCTATGCTTTCAATGCAATTCGAGTCTACCTCCTGAAATCGGTTTCCTGCAATTCTGCCCCGCTTTCAAGTCCTCTTGGCAGCCTTACTTCAGTATATTTTTGGACGATAGCTGTCATTTATAACTCTGCAGGTTTGTGAATTACAGTGCCCCTGAGCTCCTTTCTTCAACTCGCTTTCTTTTGAGCTGGCCGCAACACCGCAGGAAGGCTTCAGGCCCTAATCTGGTTCCGGCACGGCACGCTGAGCCTTTGGTCATTTCCTCTTCCTGGTGGGAAATGAGAGTTAAATTTGCCCGTCCAGACACCTCCAGCTAGTCTCTCATTGGTTCTCCCTATTCCTGTTCATCTTCCGCAGAAATTGCAAACTGGGCCAAACAGGAGGTTAAAGGGACTGACTCTCCAAGTCGGGAGAGTGTTAGTAAAGCGTCTGGAATGTTGCACCTGAGTACCAGGGGAGGAAAACTGAGACATATTTGAACACGTCTCCCGTTCACACGGTTGATCATACTCTGGGTTCCACATGCATGTTTTAGCTGAAGGAAGAATACCTTAAACCTGGGTAGTTGAAACCCGTGGAATGGGTACCATGCAATATGACTTCAAAGGGTCTTCATTTGCTCACCGAACCTCTCCAATCCTATCACTGCTGCGTTTATGCCCCTGTACACACGCTTGATTCTCTTTCAGAGACATAGCAATCCATAGGTTTTAAGATACTTACTAGTCAGGTACATTCTTAGTCGTTTAATATGGGATGTTGAGTCCATTTCGTTGAGCAAGGAGTAGCTCTTGACTATTCCATATTTGGCTTAAGGAACTTTATCTGTGCTCATTTCAATCTCTGGTTTTATGCAGCACCCCAACTCACCTTTCCCCTTAAGCAAGCATAAGTTGGTTTTCTAAATTTGAGTCCCTGTTCTCTTCTGTAATTCAGTTCCTGTGTAGCCAAGTTTACATTCCGTGTATTACTGATATCTTATGATGTTTCTTTTTCTGTGTGACTTATTTCAGTTAGAATCATCGTACCTGAATCCACTCATTATGCTGCTACGGGCCTGATGACATAGATGTCATTGCTGAGTGATACTGCATTGTACGTAAGTACCACAAGTTCTTTATCCATTTTTCACTTTCCGTGATATTGAACTTGTACGGTATACGAGGTTCTTGTAAACAGAGGCGTCCCAAACTTTGGGGTGGCTGTGTCTTTTTGATTTTAAATTCCCTAAGCTATAGGACCATAAGTGGAAATGCCCTAGGCTCTGTTGCTTTGTTTTTTAGCTGTTTCAGGAAACACCATACACTTCTCCCGAGTGTCTGTTGGCAATTTACATCCCGCCCATCAGCATAACAAGGCTCCCAGTTCTCCATGGCCTGTCCTGCCTTTCTGGATTTTACACTTTTATCAGATGGCCCTTTTGACCGGGGGAAGTGAGACTTCATTGTAGTGCAGATTTCCTTTGCAAGCTTGCTTGGTTGGCCAAAAAGGGCGTATGCGTTTTTTCCTGAATATATTCAGTAAAAAACGAATACGCCCTTTTTGGCCAAGTGCATCATTGTGGACGTTCTGCTTCTTTTCCTATGCTTTCAATGCAATTCCAGTCTACCTCCTGAAATTGGTTTCCTGCAATTCTTCCCCGCTTTCAAGTCCTCTTGGCAGCCTTACTTCAGTATACTTTTGGACGATAGCTGTCATTTATAACTCTGCAGGTTTGTGAATTACAGTGCCCCTGAGCTCCTTTCTTCAACTCGCTTTCTTTTGAGCTGGCCGCAACACCGCAGGATGGCTTCAGGCCCTAATCTGGTTCTGGCACGGCACGCTGAGCCTTTGGTTATTTCCTCTTCCTGGTGGGAAATGAGAGTTAAATTTGCCCGTCCAGACACCTCCAGCTAGTCTCTCATTGGTTCTCGCTATTCCTGTTCATCTTCCGCAGAAATTGCAAACTGGGCCAAACAGGAGGTTAAAGGGACTGACTCTCCAAGTCGGGAGAGTGTTAGTAAAGCATCTGGAATGTTGCACCCGAGTACCAGGGGAGGAAAACTGAGACATATTTGAACACGTCTCCCGTTCACACGGTTGATCATACTCTGGGTTCCACATGCATGTTTTAGCTGAAGGAAGAATACCTTAAACCTGGGTAGTTGAAACCCGTGGAATGGGTACCATGCAATATGACTTCAAAGGGTCTTCATTTGCTCACCGAACCTCTCCAATCCTATCACTGCTGCGTTTATGCCCCTGTACACACGCTTGATTCTCTTTTGGAGACATAGCAATCCATAGGTTTTAAGATACTTACTAGTCAGGTACATTCTTAGGCGTTTAATATGGGGTGTTGAGTCCATTTCGTTGAGCAAGGAGTAGCTCTTGTCTATTCCATATTTGGCTTAAGGAACTTACTCTGTGCTCATTTCAATCTCTGGTTTTATGCAGCACCCCAACTCACCTTTCCCCTTAAGCAAGCATAAGTTGGTTTTCTAAATTTGAGACCTTGTTCTGTTCTGTAATTCAGTTCCTCTGTAGCCAAGTTTACATTCCGTGTATTACTGATATCTTATGATGTTTCTTTTTCTGTGTGACTTATTTCAGTTAGAATCATCATACCTGAATCCACTCATTGTGCTGCTAAGGGCCTGATGACATAGATTTCATTGCTGAGTGATACTGCTTTGTAAGTATATACCACAACGTCTTTATCCATTTTTCACTTTCTGCGATGTTGAACTTGTACTGTAAACGAGGTTCTTGTAAACAGAGGCGTCCCAAACTTTGGGGTGGCTGTGTCTTTTTGCTTTTAATTTCCCTAAGCTATAGGACCATAAGTGGAAGTGCCGTAGGCTCTGTTGCTTTGTTTTTTAGATGTTTCAGGAAACACCATACACTTCTCCCGAGTGTCTGTTGGCAATTTACATCCCACCCATCAGCATAACAAGGCTCCCAGTTCTCCATGGCCTGTCCTGCCTTTCTGGATTTTACACTTTTTTCAGATGGCCCTTTTGACCGGGGGGAAGTGAGACTTCATTGTAGTGCAGATTTCCTTTGCAAGCTTGCTTGGTTGGCCAAAAAGGGCGTATGCGTTTTTTCCTGAATATATTCAGGAAAAAACGCATGCGCCCTTTTTGGCCAAGTGCATCATTGTGGATGTTCTGCCTCTTTTCCTATGCTTTCAATGCAATTCCAGTCTACCTCCTGAAATCGGTTTCCTGCAATTCTGCCCCGCTTTCAAGTCCTCTTGGCAGCCTTACTTCAGTATATTTTTGGACGATAGCTGTCATTTATAACTCTGCAGGTTTGTTAATTACAGTGCCCCTGAGCTCCTTTCCTCAACTCGCTTTCTTGTGAGCTGGCCGCAACACCGCAGGATGGCTTCAGGCCCTAATCTTGTTCCGGCACGGCACGCTGAGCCTTTGGTCATTTCTTCTTCCTGGTGGGAAATGAGAGTTAAATTTGCCCGTCCAGAGACCTCCAGCTAGTCTCTCATTGGTTCTCCCTATTCCTGTTCATCTTCCGCAGAAATTGCAAACTGGGCCAAACAGGAGGTTAAAGGCGCTGACTATCCAAGTGGGGAGACTGTTAGTAAAGCACCTGGAATGTTGCACCCGAGTACCAGGGGAGGAAACCTGAGACATATTTGAACACGTCTCCCGTTCACACGGTTGATCATACTCTGGGTTCCACATGCATGTTTTAGCTGAAGGAAGAATACCTTAAACCTGGAGAGTTGAGACCCTTGGAATGGGTACCATGCAATATGACTTCAAAGGGTCTTCATTTGCTCACCGAACCTCTCCAATCCTATCACTGCTGCGTTTATGCCCCTGTACACAGGCTTGATTCTCTTTTGGAGACATAGCAATCCATAGGTTTTAAGATACTTACTAGTCAGGTACATTCTTAGGCGTTTAATATGGGGTGTTGAGTCCATTTCGTTGAGCAAGGAGTAGCTCTTGTCTATTCCATATTTGGCTTAAGGAACTTTATCTGTGCTCATTTCAATCTCTGGTTTTATGCAGCACCCCAACTCACCTTTCCCCTTAAGCAAGCATAAGTTGGTTTTCTAAATTTGAGACCCTGTTCTGTTTTGTAATCCAGTTCCTGTGTAGCCAAGTTTACATTCCGTTTTTTAGTGATATCTTATGATGTTTCTTTTTCTGTGTGACTTATTTCAGTTAGAATCATCATACCTGAATCCACTCATTATGCTGCTACGGGCCTGATGACATAGATGTCATTGCTGAGTGATATTGCATTGTACGTAAGTACCACAACTTCTTCATCCATTTTTCACTTTCTGATATTGAACTTGTACCGTAAACGAGGTTCTTGTAAACAGAGCCGTCCCAAACTTTGGGGTGGCTGTGTCTTTTTGATTTTCATTTCCCTAAGCTATAGGACCATAAGTGGAAGTGCCTTAGGCTCTGATGCTTTGTTTTTTAGATGTTTCAGGAAACACCATACACTTCTCCCGAGTGGCTGTTGGCAATTTACATCCCGCCCATCAGCATAACAAGGCTCCCAGTTCTCCATGGCCTGTCCTGCCTTTCTGGATTTTACACTTTTTTCAGATGGCCCTTTTGACCGGGGGGAAGTGAGACTTCATTGTAGTGCAGATTTCCTTTGCAAGTTTGCTTGGTTGGCCAGAAAGGGCGTATGCGTTTTTTCCTGAATATATTCAGAAAAAAACGCATACGCCCTTTTTGGCCAAGTGCATCATTGTGGACGTTCTGCCTCTTTTCCTATGCTTTCAATGCAATTCGAGTCTACCTCCTGAAATCGGTTTCCTGCAATTCTGCCCCGCTTTCAAGTCCTCTTGGCAGCCTTACTTCAGTATATTTTTGGACGATAGCTGTCATTTATAACTCTGCAGGTTTGTGAATTACAGTGCCCCTGAGCTCCTTTCTTCAACTCGCTTTCTTTTGAGCTGGCCGCAACACCGCAGGAAGGCTTCAGGCCCTAATCTGGTTCCGGCACGGCACGCTGAGCCTTTGGTCATTTCCTCTTCCTGGTGGGAAATGAGAGTTAAATTTGCCCGTCCAGACACCTCCAGCTAGTCTCTCATTGGTTCTCCCTATTCCTGTTCATCTTCCGCAGAAATTGCAAACTGGGCCAAACAGGAGGTTAAAGGGACTGACTCTCCAAGTCGGGAGAGTGTTAGTAAAGCGTCTGGAATGTTGCACCTGAGTACCAGGGGAGGAAAACTGAGACATATTTGAACACGTCTCCCGTTCACACGGTTGATCATACTCTGGGTTCCACATGCATGTTTTAGCTGAAGGAAGAATACCTTAAACCTGGGTAGTTGAAACCCGTGGAATGGGTACCATGCAATATGACTTCAAAGGGTCTTCATTTGCTCACCGAACCTCTCCAATCCTATCACTGCTGCGTTTATGCCCCTGTACACACGCTTGATTCTCTTTCAGAGACATAGCAATCCATAGGTTTTAAGATACTTACTAGTCAGGTACATTCTTAGTCGTTTAATATGGGATGTTGAGTCCATTTCGTTGAGCAAGGAGTAGCTCTTGACTATTCCATATTTGGCTTAAGGAACTTTATCTGTGCTCATTTCAATCTCTGGTTTTATGCAGCACCCCAACTCACCTTTCCCCTTAAGCAAGCATAAGTTGGTTTTCTAAATTTGAGTCCCTGTTCTCTTCTGTAATTCAGTTCCTGTGTAGCCAAGTTTACATTCCGTGTATTACTGATATCTTATGATGTTTCTTTTTCTGTGTGACTTATTTCAGTTAGAATCATCGTACCTGAATCCACTCATTATGCTGCTACGGGCCTGATGACATAGATGTCATTGCTGAGTGATACTGCATTGTACGTAAGTACCACAAGTTCTTTATCCATTTTTCACTTTCCGTGATATTGAACTTGTACGGTATACGAGGTTCTTGTAAACAGAGGCGTCCCAAACTTTGGGGTGGCTGTGTCTTTTTGATTTTAAATTCCCTAAGCTATAGGACCATAAGTGGAAATGCCCTAGGCTCTGTTGCTTTGTTTTTTAGCTGTTTCAGGAAACACCATACACTTCTCCCGAGTGTCTGTTGGCAATTTACATCCCGCCCATCAGCATAACAAGGCTCCCAGTTCTCCATGGCCTGTCCTGCCTTTCTGGATTTTACACTTTTATCAGATGGCCCTTTTGACCGGGGGAAGTGAGACTTCATTGTAGTGCAGATTTCCTTTGCAAGCTTGCTTGGTTGGCCAAAAAGGGCGTATGCGTTTTTTCCTGAATATATTCAGTAAAAAACGAATACGCCCTTTTTGGCCAAGTGCATCATTGTGGACGTTCTGCTTCTTTTCCTATGCTTTCAATGCAATTCCAGTCTACCTCCTGAAATTGGTTTCCTGCAATTCTTCCCCGCTTTCAAGTCCTCTTGGCAGCCTTACTTCAGTATACTTTTGGACGATAGCTGTCATTTATAACTCTGCAGGTTTGTGAATTACAGTGCCCCTGAGCTCCTTTCTTCAACTCGCTTTCTTTTGAGCTGGCCGCAACACCGCAGGATGGCTTCAGGCCCTAATCTGGTTCCGGCACGGCACGCTGAGCCTTTGGTTATTTCCTCTTCCTGGTGGGAAATGAGAGTTAAATTTGCCCGTCCAGACACCTCCAGCTAGTCTCTCATTGGTTCTCGCTATTCCTGTTCATCTTCCGCAGAAATTGCAAACTGGGCCAAACAGGAGGTTAAAGGGACTGACTCTCCAAGTCGGGAGAGTGTTAGTAAAGCATCTGGAATGTTGCACCCGAGTACCAGGGGAGGAAAACTGAGACATATTTGAACACGTCTCCCGTTCACACGGTTGATCATACTCTGGGTTCCACATGCATGTTTTAGCTGAAGGAAGAATACCTTAAACCTGGGTAGTTGAAACCCGTGGAATGGGTACCATGCAATATGACTTCAAAGGGTCTTCATTTGCTCACCGAACCTCTCCAATCCTATCACTGCTGCGTTTATGCCCCTGTACACACGCTTGATTCTCTTTTGGAGACATAGCAATCCATAGGTTTTAAGATACTTACTAGTCAGGTACATTCTTAGGCGTTTAATATGGGGTGTTGAGTCCATTTCGTTGAGCAAGGAGTAGCTCTTGTCTATTCCATATTTGGCTTAAGGAACTTACTCTGTGCTCATTTCAATCTCTGGTTTTATGCAGCACCCCAACTCACCTTTCCCCTTAAGCAAGCATAAGTTGGTTTTCTAAATTTGAGACCTTGTTCTGTTCTGTAATTCAGTTCCTCTGTAGCCAAGTTTACATTCCGTGTATTACTGATATCTTATGATGTTTCTTTTTCTGTGTGACTTATTTCAGTTAGAATCATCATACCTGAATCCACTCATTGTGCTGCTAAGGGCCTGATGACATAGATTTCATTGCTGAGTGATACTGCTTTGTAAGTATATACCACAACGTCTTTATCCATTTTTCACTTTCTGCAATGTTGAACTTGTACTGTAAACGAGGTTCTTGTAAACAGAGGCGTCCCAAACTTTGGGGTGGCTGTGTCTTTTTGCTTTTAATTTCCCTAAGCTATAGGACCATAAGTGGAAGTGCCCTAGGCTCTGTTGCTTTGTTTTTTATATGTTTCAGGAAACACCATACACTTCTCCCGAGTGTCTGTTGGCAATTTACATCCCACCCATCAGCATAACAAGGCTCCCAGTTCTCCATGGCCTGTCCTGCCTTTCTGGATTTTACACTTTTTTCAGATGGCCCTTTTGACCGGGGGGAAGTGAGACTTCATTGTAGTGCAGATTTCCTTTGCAAGCTTGCTTGGTTGGCCAAAAAGGGCGTATGCGTTTTTTCCTGAATATATTCAGGAAAAAACGCATGCGCCCTTTTTGGCCAAGTGCATCATTGTGGATGTTCTGCCTCTTTTCCTATGCTTTCAATGCAATTCCAGTCTACCTCCTGAAATCGGTTTCCTGCAATTCTGCCCCGCTTTCAAGTCCTCTTGGCAGCCTTACTTCAGTATATTTTTGGACGATAGCTGTCATTTATAACTCTGCAGGTTTGTAAATTACAGTGCCCCTGAGCTCCTTTCCTCAACTCGCTTTCTTGTGAGCTGGCCGCAACACCGCAGGATGGCTTCAGGCACTAATCTTGTTCCGGCACGGCACGCTGAGCCTTTGGTCATTTCTTCTTCCTGGTGGGAAATGAGAGTTAAATTTGCCCGTCCAGACACCTCCAGCTAGTCTCTCATTGGTTCTCCCTATTCCTGTTCATCTTCCGCAGAAATTGCAAACTGGGCCAAACAGGAGGTTAAAGGCGCTGACTATCCAAGTGGGGAGACTGTTAGTAAAGCACCTGGAATGTTGCACCCGAGTACCAGGGGAGGAAACCTGAGACATATTTGAACACGTCTCCCGTTCACACGGTTGATCATACTCTGGGTTCCACATGCATGTTTTAGCTGAAGGAAGAATACCTTAAACCTGGAGAGTTGAGACCCTTGGAATGGGTACCATGCAATATGACTTCAAAGGGTCTTCATTTGCTCACCGAACCTCTCCAATCCTATCACTGCTGCGTTTATGCCCCTGTACACAGGCTTGATTCTCTTTTGGAGACATAGCAATCCATAGGTTTTAAGATACTTACTAGTCAGGTACATTCTTAGGCGTTTAATATGGGGTGTTGAGTCCATTTCGTTGAGCAAGGAGTAGCTCTTGTCTATTCCATATTTGGCTTAAGGAACTTTATCTGTGCTCATTTCAATCTCTGGTTTTATGCAGCACCCCAACTCACCTTTCCCCTTAAGCAAGCATAAGTTGGTTTTCTAAATTTGAGACCCTGTTCTGTTTTGTAATCCAGTTCCTGTGTAGCCAAGTTTACATTCCGTTTTTTAGTGATATCTTATGATGTTTCTTTTTCTGTGTGACTTATTTCAGTTAGAATCATCATACCTGAATCCACTCATTATGCTGCTACGGGCCTGATGACATAGATGTCATTGCTGAGTGATATTGCATTGTACGTAAGTACCACAACTTCTTCATCCATTTTTCACTTTCTGATATTGAACTTGTACCGTAAACGAGGTTCTTGTAAACAGAGCCGTCCCAAACTTTGGGGTGGCTGTGTCTTTTTGATTTTCATTTCCCTAAGCTATAGGACCATAAGTGGAAGTGCCTTAGGCTCTGATGCTTTGTTTTTTAGATGTTTCAGGAAACACCATACACTTCTCCCGAGTGGCTGTTGGCAATTTACATCCCGCCCATCAGCATAACAAGGCTCCCAGTTCTCTATGGCCTGTCCTGCCTTTCTGGATTTTACACTTTTTTCAGATGGCCCTTGTGACCAGGGGAAGTGAGACTTCATTGTAGTGCAGATTTCCTTTGCAAGCTTGCTTGGTTGGCCAAAAAGGGCGTATGCGTTTTTTCCTGAATATATTCAGGAAAAAACGCATACGCCCTTTTTGGCCAAGTGCATCATTGTGGACGTTCTGCCTCTTTTCCTATGCTTTAAATGCAATTCCAGTCTACCTCCTGAAATCGGTTTCCTGCAATTCTGCCCCGCTTTCAAGTCCTCTTGGCAGCCTTACTTCAGTATATTTTTGGACGATAGCTGTCATTTATAACTCTGCAGGTTTGTGAATTACAGTGTCCCTGAGCTCCTTTCTTCAACTCGCTTTCTTGTGAGCTGGCCGCAACACCGCAGGATTGCTTCAGGCCCTAATCTGGTTCCGGCACGGCACGCTGAGCCTTTGGTTAATTCCTCTTCCTGGTGGGAAATGAGAGTTTAATTTGCCCGTCCAGACACCTCCAGCTAGTCTCTCATTGGTTCTCCCTATTCCTGTTCATCTTCCGCAGAAATTGCAAACTGGGCCAAACAGGAGGTTAAAGGCACTGACTCTCCAAGTCGGGAGAGTGTTAGTAAAGTGTCTGGAATGTTGCACCCGAGTACCAGGGGACGAGAAGGTAGACATATTTTAACACGTCTCCCGATCACACGATTGATCATACTCTGGGTTCCACATGCATGTTTTAGCTGAAGGAAGAATCCCTTAAACCTGGAGAGTTGAGACCCGTGGAATGGGTACCATGCAATATGACTTCAAAGGGTCTTCATTTGCTCACCGAACCTCTCCAATCCTATCACTGCAGTGTTTATGCCCCTGTACACATGCTTGATTCTCTTTCGGAGACATAGCAATCCATAGGTTTTAAGATACTTACTAGTCAGGTACATTCTTAGGCGTTTAATGTGGGGTGTTGAGTCCATTTCGTTGAGCAAGAAGTAGCTCTTGTCTATTCCATATTTGGCTTAAGGAACTTTATCTGTGCTCATTTCAATCTCTGGTTTTATGCAGCACACCAACTCACCTTTCCCCTTAAGCAAGCATAAGTTGGTTTTCTAAATTTGAGACCCTGTTCTGTTTTGTAATCCAGTTCCTGTGTAGCCAAGTTTACATTCCGTGTATTAGTGATATCTTATGATGTTTCTTTTTCTGTGTGACTTATTTCAGTTAGAATCATCATACCTGAATCCACTCATTATGCTGCTACGGGCCTGATGACATAGATGTCATTGCTGAGTGATATTGCATTGTACGTAAGTACCACAACTTCCTCATCCATTTTTCACTTTCTGCGATATTGAACTTGTACCGTAAACGAGGTTCTTGTAAACAGAGCCGTCCCAAACTTTGGGGTGGCTGTGTCTTTTTGATTTTCATTTCCCTAAGCTATAGGACCATAAGTGGAAGTGCCCTAGGCTCTGTTGCTTTGTTTTTTAGATGTTTCAGGAAACACCATACACTTCTCCCGAGTGGCTGTTTGCAATTTACATCCCGCCCATCAGCATAACAAGGCTCCCAGTTCTCCATGGCCTGTCCTGCCTTTCTGGATTTTACACTTTTTTCAGATGGCCCTTTTGACCGGGGGAAGTGAAACTTCATTGTAGTGCAGATTTCCTTTGCAAGCTTGCTTGGTTGGCCAAAAAGGGCGTATGCGTTTTTTCCTGAATATATTCAGGAAAAAACGCATACGCCCTTTTTGGCCAAGTGCATCATTGTGGACGTTCTGCCTCTTTTCCTATGCTTTAAATGCAATTCCAGTCTACCTCCTGAAATCGGTTTCCTGCAATTCTGCCCCGCTTTCAAGTCCTCTTGGCAGCCTTACTTCAGTATATTTTTGGACGATAGCTGTCATTTATAACTCTGCAGGTTTGTGAATTACAGTGCCCCTGAGCTCCTTTCTTCAACTCGCTTTCTTGTGACCTGGCCGCAACACCGCAGGATGGCTTCAGGCCCTAATCTGGTTCCGGCACGGCACGCTGAGCCTTTGGTTAATTCCTCTTCCTGGTGGGAAATGAGAGTTAAATTTGCCCGTCCAGACACCTCCAGCTAGTCTCTCATTGGTTCTCCCTATTCCTGTTCATCTTCCGCAGAAATTGCAAACTGGGCCAAACAGGAGGTTAAAGGGACTGACTCTCCAAGTCGGGAGAGTGTTAGTAAAGCATCTGGAATGTTGCACCCGAGTACCAGGGTACGAAAACTGAGACATATTTGAACACGTCTCCCATTCACACGGTTGATCATACTCTAGGTTCCACATGCATGTTTTAGCTGAAGGAAGAATACCTTAAACCTGGGTAGTTGAAACCCGTGGAATGGGTACCATGCAATATGACTTCAAAGGGTCTTCATTTGCTCACTGAACCTCTCCAATTCTATCACTGCTGCGTTTATGCCCCTGTACACACGCTTGATTCTCTTTTGGAGACATAGCAATCCATAGGTTTTAAGATACTTACTAGTCAGGTACATTCTTAAGCGTTTAATATGGGGCGTTGAATCCATTTCATTGAGCAAGGAGTAGCTCTTGTCTATTCCATATTTGGCTTAAGTAACTTTATCTGTGCTCATTTCAATCTCTGGTTTTATGCAGCACCCCAACTCACCTTTCCCCTTAAGCAAGCATAAGTTGGTCTTCTAAATTTGAGACCCTGTTCTGTTCTGTAATTCAGTTCCTGTGTAGCAAAGTTTACATTCCGTGTATTACTGATATCTTATGATGTTTCTTTTTCTGTGTGACTTATTTCAGTTAGAATCATCGTACCTGAATCCACTCATTATGCTGCTACGGGCCTGATGACATAGATGTCATTGCTGAGTGATACTGCATTGTACGTAAGTACCACAAGTTCTTTATCCATTTTTCACTTTCCGTGATATTGAACTTGTACGGTATACGAGGTTCTTGTAAACAGAGGCGTCCCAAACTTTGGGGTGGCTGTGTCTTTTTGATTTTAAATTCCCTAAGCTATAGGACCATAAGTGGAAATGCCCTAGGCTCTGTTGCTTTGTTTTTTAGCTGTTTCAGGAAACACCATACACTTCTCCCGAGTGTCTGTTGGCAATTTACATCCCGCCCATCAGCATAACAAGGCTCCCAGTTCTCCATGGCCTGTCCTGCCTTTCTGGATTTTACACTTTTATCAGATGGCCCTTTTGACCGGGGGAAGTGAGACTTCATTGTAGTGCAGATTTCCTTTGCAAGCTTGCTTGGTTGGCCAAAAAGGGCGTATGCGTTTTTTCCTGAATATATTCAGTAAAAACGAATACGCCCTTTTTGGCCAAGTGCATCATTGTGGACGTTCTGCTTCTTTTCCTATGCTTTCAATGCAATTCCAGTCTACCTCCTGAAATTGGTTTCCTGCAATTCTTCCCCGCTTTCAAGTCCTCTTGGCAGCCTTACTTCAGTATACTTTTGGACGATAGCTGTCATTTATAACTCTGCAGGTTTGTGAATTACAGTGCCCCTGAGCTCCTTTCTTCAACTCGCTTTCTTTTGAGCTGGCCGCAACACCGCAGGATGGCTTCAGGCCCTAATCTGGTTCCGGCACGGCACGCTGAGCCTTTGGTTATTTCCTCTTCCTGGTGGGAAATGAGAGTTAAATTTGCCCGTCCAGACACCTCCAGCTAGTCTCTCATTGGTTCTCGCTATTCCTGTTCATCTTCCGCAGAAATTGCAAACTGGGCCAAACAGGAGGTTAAAGGGACTGACTCTCCAAGTCGGGAGAGTGTTAGTAAAGCATCTGGAATGTTGCACCCGAGTACCAGGGGAGGAAAACTGAGACATATTTGAACACGTCTCCCGTTCACACGGTTGATCATACTCTGGGTTCCACATGCATGTTTTAGCTGAAGGAAGAATACCTTAAACCTGGGTAGTTGAAACCCGTGGAATGGGTACCATGCAATATGACTTCAAAGGGTCTTCATTTGCTCACCGAACCTCTCCAATCCTATCACTGCTGCGTTTATGCCCCTGTACACACGCTTGATTCTCTTTTGGAGACATAGCAATCCATAGGTTTTAAGATACTTACTAGTCAGGTACATTCTTAGGCGTTTAATATGGGGTGTTGAGTCCATTTCGTTGAGCAAGGAGTAGCTCTTGTCTATTCCATATTTGGCTTAAGGAACTTACTCTGTGCTCATTTCAATCTCTGGTTTTATGCAGCACCCCAACTCACCTTTCCCCTTAAGCAAGCATAAGTTGGTTTTCTAAATTTGAGACCTTGTTCTGTTCTGTAATTCAGTTCCTCTGTAGCCAAGTTTACATTCCGTGTATTACTGATATCTTATGATGTTTCTTTTTCTGTGTGACTTATTTCAGTTAGAATCATCATACCTGAATCCACTCATTGTGCTGCTAAGGGCCTGATGACATAGATTTCATTGCTGAGTGATACTGCTTTGTAAGTATATACCACAACGTCTTTATCCATTTTTCACTTTCTGCAATGTTGAACTTGTACTGTAAACGAGGTTCTTGTAAACAGAGGCGTCCCAAACTTTGGGGTGGCTGTGTCTTTTTGCTTTTAATTTCCCTAAGCTATAGGACCATAAGTGGAAGTGCCCTAGGCTCTGTTGCTTTGTTTTTTATATGTTTCAGGAAACACCATACACTTCTCCCGAGTGTCTGTTGGCAATTTACATCCCACCCATCAGCATAACAAGGCTCCCAGTTCTCCATGGCCTGTCCTGCCTTTCTGGATTTTACACTTTTTTCAGATGGCCCTTTTGACCGGGGGGAAGTGAGACTTCATTGTAGTGCAGATTTCCTTTGCAAGCTTGCTTGGTTGGCCAAAAAGGGCGTATGCGTTTTTTCCTGAATATATTCAGGAAAAAACGCATGCGCCCTTTTTGGCCAAGTGCATCATTGTGGATGTTCTGCCTCTTTTCCTATGCTTTCAATGCAATTCCAGTCTACCTCCTGAAATCGGTTTCCTGCAATTCTGCCCCGCTTTCAAGTCCTCTTGGCAGCCTTACTTCAGTATATTTTTGGACGATAGCTGTCATTTATAACTCTGCAGGTTTGTAAATTACAGTGCCCCTGAGCTCCTTTCCTCAACTCGCTTTCTTGTGAGCTGGCCGCAACACCGCAGGATGGCTTCAGGCACTAATCTTGTTCCGGCACGGCACGCTGAGCCTTTGGTCATTTCTTCTTCCTGGTGGGAAATGAGAGTTAAATTTGCCCGTCCAGACACCTCCAGCTAGTCTCTCATTGGTTCTCCCTATTCCTGTTCATCTTCCGCAGAAATTGCAAACTGGGCCAAACAGGAGGTTAAAGGCGCTGACTATCCAAGTGGGGAGACTGTTAGTAAAGCACCTGGAATGTTGCACCCGAGTACCAGGGGAGGAAACCTGAGACATATTTGAACACGTCTCCCGTTCACACGGTTGATCATACTCTGGGTTCCACATGCATGTTTTAGCTGAAGGAAGAATACCTTAAACCTGGAGAGTTGAGACCCTTGGAATGGGTACCATGCAATATGACTTCAAAGGGTCTTCATTTGCTCACCGAACCTCTCCAATCCTATCACTGCTGCGTTTATGCCCCTGTACACAGGCTTGATTCTCTTTTGGAGACATAGCAATCCATAGGTTTTAAGATACTTACTAGTCAGGTACATTCTTAGGCGTTTAATATGGGGTGTTGAGTCCATTTCGTTGAGCAAGGAGTAGCTCTTGTCTATTCCATATTTGGCTTAAGGAACTTTATCTGTGCTCATTTCAATCTCTGGTTTTATGCAGCACCCCAACTCACCTTTCCCCTTAAGCAAGCATAAGTTGGTTTTCTAAATTTGAGACCCTGTTCTGTTTTGTAATCCAGTTCCTGTGTAGCCAAGTTTACATTCCGTTTTTTAGTGATATCTTATGATGTTTCTTTTTCTGTGTGACTTATTTCAGTTAGAATCATCATACCTGAATCCACTCATTATGCTGCTACGGGCCTGATGACATAGATGTCATTGCTGAGTGATATTGCATTGTACGTAAGTACCACAACTTCTTCATCCATTTTTCACTTTCTGATATTGAACTTGTACCGTAAACGAGGTTCTTGTAAACAGAGCCGTCCCAAACTTTGGGGTGGCTGTGTCTTTTTGATTTTCATTTCCCTAAGCTATAGGACCATAAGTGGAAGTGCCTTAGGCTCTGATGCTTTGTTTTTTAGATGTTTCAGGAAACACCATACACTTCTCCCGAGTGGCTGTTGGCAATTTACATCCCGCCCATCAGCATAACAAGGCTCCCAGTTCTCTATGGCCTGTCCTGCCTTTCTGGATTTTACACTTTTTTCAGATGGCCCTTGTGACCAGGGGAAGTGAGACTTCATTGTAGTGCAGATTTCCTTTGCAAGCTTGCTTGGTTGGCCAAAAAGGGCGTATGCGTTTTTTCCTGAATATATTCAGGAAAAAACGCATACGCCCTTTTTGGCCAAGTGCATCATTGTGGACGTTCTGCCTCTTTTCCTATGCTTTAAATGCAATTCCAGTCTACCTCCTGAAATCGGTTTCCTGCAATTCTGCCCCGCTTTCAAGTCCTCTTGGCAGCCTTACTTCAGTATATTTTTGGACGATAGCTGTCATTTATAACTCTGCAGGTTTGTGAATTACAGTGTCCCTGAGCTCCTTTCTTCAACTCGCTTTCTTGTGAGCTGGCCGCAACACCGCAGGATTGCTTCAGGCCCTAATCTGGTTCCGGCACGGCACGCTGAGCCTTTGGTTAATTCCTCTTCCTGGTGGGAAATGAGAGTTTAATTTGCCCGTCCAGACACCTCCAGCTAGTCTCTCATTGGTTCTCCCTATTCCTGTTCATCTTCCGCAGAAATTGCAAACTGGGCCAAACAGGAGGTTAAAGGCACTGACTCTCCAAGTCGGGAGAGTGTTAGTAAAGTGTCTGGAATGTTGCACCCGAGTACCAGGGGACGAGAAGGTAGACATATTTTAACACGTCTCCCGATCACACGATTGATCATACTCTGGGTTCCACATGCATGTTTTAGCTGAAGGAAGAATCCCTTAAACCTGGAGAGTTGAGACCCGTGGAATGGGTACCATGCAATATGACTTCAAAGGGTCTTCATTTGCTCACCGAACCTCTCCAATCCTATCACTGCAGTGTTTATGCCCCTGTACACATGCTTGATTCTCTTTCGGAGACATAGCAATCCATAGGTTTTAAGATACTTACTAGTCAGGTACATTCTTAGGCGTTTAATGTGGGGTGTTGAGTCCATTTCGTTGAGCAAGAAGTAGCTCTTGTCTATTCCATATTTGGCTTAAGGAACTTTATCTGTGCTCATTTCAATCTCTGGTTTTATGCAGCACACCAACTCACCTTTCCCCTTAAGCAAGCATAAGTTGGTTTTCTAAATTTGAGACCCTGTTCTGTTTTGTAATCCAGTTCCTGTGTAGCCAAGTTTACATTCCGTGTATTAGTGATATCTTATGATGTTTCTTTTTCTGTGTGACTTATTTCAGTTAGAATCATCATACCTGAATCCACTCATTATGCTGCTACGGGCCTGATGACATAGATGTCATTGCTGAGTGATATTGCATTGTACGTAAGTACCACAACTTCCTCATCCATTTTTCACTTTCTGCGATATTGAACTTGTACCGTAAACGAGGTTCTTGTAAACAGAGCCGTCCCAAACTTTGGGGTGGCTGTGTCTTTTTGATTTTCATTTCCCTAAGCTATAGGACCATAAGTGGAAGTGCCCTAGGCTCTGTTGCTTTGTTTTTTAGATGTTTCAGGAAACACCATACACTTCTCCCGAGTGGCTGTTTGCAATTTACATCCCGCCCATCAGCATAACAAGGCTCCCAGTTCTCCATGGCCTGTCCTGCCTTTCTGGATTTTACACTTTTTTCAGATGGCCCTTTTGACCGGGGGAAGTGAAACTTCATTGTAGTGCAGATTTCCTTTGCAAGCTTGCTTGGTTGGCCAAAAAGGGCGTATGCGTTTTTTCCTGAATATATTCAGGAAAAAACGCATACGCCCTTTTTGGCCAAGTGCATCATTGTGGACGTTCTGCCTCTTTTCCTATGCTTTAAATGCAATTCCAGTCTACCTCCTGAAATCGGTTTCCTGCAATTCTGCCCCGCTTTCAAGTCCTCTTGGCAGCCTTACTTCAGTATATTTTTGGACGATAGCTGTCATTTATAACTCTGCAGGTTTGTGAATTACAGTGCCCCTGAGCTCCTTTCTTCAACTCGCTTTCTTGTGACCTGGCCGCAACACCGCAGGATGGCTTCAGGCCCTAATCTGGTTCCGGCACGGCACGCTGAGCCTTTGGTTAATTCCTCTTCCTGGTGGGAAATGAGAGTTAAATTTGCCCGTCCAGACACCTCCAGCTAGTCTCTCATTGGTTCTCCCTATTCCTGTTCATCTTCCGCAGAAATTGCAAACTGGGCCAAACAGGAGGTTAAAGGGACTGACTCTCCAAGTCGGGAGAGTGTTAGTAAAGCATCTGGAATGTTGCACCCGAGTACCAGGGTACGAAAACTGAGACATATTTGAACACGTCTCCCATTCACACGGTTGATCATACTCTAGGTTCCACATGCATGTTTTAGCTGAAGGAAGAATACCTTAAACCTGGGTAGTTGAAACCCGTGGAATGGGTACCATGCAATATGACTTCAAAGGGTCTTCATTTGCTCACTGAACCTCTCCAATTCTATCACTGCTGCGTTTATGCCCCTGTACACACGCTTGATTCTCTTTTGGAGACATAGCAATCCATAGGTTTTAAGATACTTACTAGTCAGGTACATTCTTAAGCGTTTAATATGGGGCGTTGAATCCATTTCATTGAGCAAGGAGTAGCTCTTGTCTATTCCATATTTGGCTTAAGTAACTTTATCTGTGCTCATTTCAATCTCTGGTTTTATGCAGCACCCCAACTCACCTTTCCCCTTAAGCAAGCATAAGTTGGTCTTCTAAATTTGAGACCCTGTTCTGTTCTGTAATTCAGTTCCTGTGTAGCAAAGTTTACATTCCGTGTATTAGTGATATCTTATGATGTTTCTTTTTCTGTGTGACTTATTTCAGTTAGAATCATCGTACCTGAATCCACTCATTATGCTGCTACGGGCCTGATGACATAGATTTCATTGCTGAGTGATACTGCCTTGTACGTAAGTACCACAAGTTCTTTATCCATTTTTCAATTTCTGTGATATTGAACTTGTACGGTAAATGAGGTTCTTGTAAACAGAGGCGTCCCAAACA
This sequence comes from Globicephala melas, assembly GCF_963455315.2. Classification (NCBI taxonomy): domain Eukaryota; kingdom Metazoa; phylum Chordata; class Mammalia; order Artiodactyla; family Delphinidae; genus Globicephala; species Globicephala melas. The sequence goes on from NW_027207212.1 coordinate 2,662,277, forward strand.
TTGGGGTGGCTGTGTCTTTTTGATTTTCATTTCCCTAAGCTATAGGACCATAAGTGGAAGTGCCCTAGGCTCTGTTGCTTTGTTTTTTAGATGTTTCAGGAAACACCATACACTTCTCCCGAGTGGCTGTTGGCAATTTACATCCCGCCCATCAGCATAACAAGGCTCCCAGTTCTCCATGGCCTGTCCTGCCTTTCTGGATTTTACACTTTTTCAGATGGCCCTTTTGACCGGGGGGAAGTGAGACTTCACTGTAGTGCAGATTTCCTTTGAATGTTTGCTTGGTTGGCCAAAAAGGGCGCATGCGTTTTTTCCTGAATATATTCAGGAAAAAACGCATGCGCCCTTTTTGGCCAAGTGCATCATTGTGGACGTTCTGCCTCTTTTCCTATGCTTTCAATGCAATTCCAGTCTACCTCCTGAAATCGGTTTCCTGCAATTCTGCCCCGCTTTCAAGTCCTCTTGGCAGCCTTACTTCAGTATATTTTTGGATGATAGCTGTCATTTATAACTCTGCAGGTTTGTGCATTACAGTGCCCCTGAGCTCCTTTCTTCAACTCGCTTTCTTTTGAGCTGGCCGCAACACCGCAGGATGGCTTCAGGCCCTAATCTGGTTCCAGCACGGCACGCTGAGCCTTTGGTTACTTCCTCTTCCTGGTGGGAAATGAGAGTTAAATTTGCCCGTCCAGATACCTCCAGCTAGTCTCTCATTGGTTCTCGCTATTCCTGTTCATCTTCCGCAGAAATTGCAAACTGGGCCAAACAGGAGGTTAAAGGGACTGACTCTCCAAGTCGGGAGAGTGTTAGTAAAGCGTCTGGAATGTTGCACCCGAGTACCAGGGTATGAAAACTGAGACATATTTGAACACGTCTCCCGATCACATGGTTGATCATACTCTACGTCCCACATGCATGTTTTAGCTGAAGGAAGAATACCTTAAACCTGGGTAGTTGAAACCCGTGGAATGGGTACCATGCAATATGACTTCAAAGGGTCTTCATTTGCTCACCGAACCTCTCCAATCCTATCACTGCTGCGTTTATGCCCCTGTACACATGTTTGATTCTCTTTCGGAGACATAGCAATCCATAGGTGTTAACATACTTACTAGTCAGGTACATTCTTAGGCGTTTAATATGGGGTGTTGAGTCCATTTCGTTGAGCAAGGAGTAGCTCTTGTCTATTCCATATTTGGCTTAAGGAACTTTATCTGTGCTCATTTCAATCTCTGGTTTTATGCAGCACCCCAACTCACCTTTCCCCTTAAGCAAGCATAAGTTGGTTTTCTAAATTTGAGTCCCTGTTCTGTTTTGGAATTCAGTTCCTGTGTAGCCAAGTTTACATTCCGTGTATTAGTGATATCTTATGATGTTTCTTTTTCTGTGTGACTTATTTCAGTTAGAATCATCGTACCTGAATCCACTCATTATGCTGCTACGGGCCCGATGACATAGATTTCATTGCTGAGTGATACTGCATTGTACGTAAGTACCACAAGTTCTTTATCCATTTTTCACTTTCTGTGATATTGAACTTGTACGGTAAACGAGGTTCTTGTAAACAGAGGCGTCCCAAACATTGGGGTTGCTGTATCTTTTTGATTTTAATTTCCCTAAACTATAGGACCATAAGTGGAATTGCCCTAGGCTCTGTTGCTTTGTTTTTTAGATGTTTCAGGAAACACCATACACTTCTCCCGAGTGGCTGTTGGCAATTTACATCCCGCCCATCAGCATAACAAGGCTCCCAGTTCTCCATGGCCTGTCCTGCCTTTCTGGATTTTACACTTTTTTCAGATGGCCCTTTTGACCGGGGGGAAGTGAGACTTCATTGTAGTGCAGATTTCCTTTGCAAGCTTGCTTGGTTGGCCAAAAAGGGCGTATGCGTTTTTTCCTGAATATATTCAGGAAAAAACGCATACGCCCTTTTTGGCCAAGTGCATCATTGTGGACGTTCTGCCTCTTTTCCTATGCTTTCAATGCAATTCCAGTCTACCTCCTGTAATCGGTTTCCTGCAATTCTGCCCCGCTTTCAAGTCCTCTTGGCAGCCTTACTTCAGTATATTTTTGGACGATAGCTGTCATTTATAACTCTGCAGGTTTGTGAATTACAGTGCCCCTGAGCTCCTTTCTTCAACTCGCTTTCCTGTGACCTGGCTGCAACACCGCAGGATGGCTTCAGGCCCTAATGTGGTTCCGGCACGGCACGCTGAGCCTTTGGTTATGTCCTCTTCCTGGTGGGAAATGAGAGTTAAATTTGCCCGTCCAGACACCTCCAGCTAGTCTCTCATTGTTTCTCCCTATTCCTGTTCATCTTCCGCAGAAATTGCAAACTGGGCCAAACAGGAGGTTAAAGGGACTGACTCTCCAAGTCGGGAGAGTGTTAGTAAAGCGTCTGGAATGTTGCACCCGAGTACCAGGGTATGAAAACTGAGACATATTTGAACACGTCTCCCGTTCACACGGTTGATCATACTCTGGGTTCCACATGCATGTTTTAGCTGAAGGAAGAATACCTTAAACCTAGGTAGTTGAAACCCTTGGAAAGGGTACCATGCAATATGACTTCAAAGGGTCTTCATTTGCTCACCGAACCTCTCCAATCCTATCACTGCTGCGTTTATGCCCCTGTACACACGCTTGATTCTCTTTTGGAGACATAGCAATCCATAGGTTTTAAGATACTTACTAGTCAGGTACATCCTTAGGCGTTTAATATGGGGTGTTGAGTCCATTTCGTTGAGCAAGGAGTAGCTCTTGTCTATTCCATATTTGGCTTAAGGAACTTTATCTGTGCTCATTTCAATCTCTGGTTTTATGCAGCACCCCAACTCACCTTTCCCCTTAAGCAAGCAGAATTTGGTTTTCTAAATTTGAGACCCGGTTCTGTTCTGTAATTCAGTTCCTGTGTAGCCAAGTTTACATTCCGTGTATTACTGATATCTTATGATGTTCCTTTATCTGTGTGACTTATTTCAGTTAGAATCATTGTACCTGAATCCACTCATTATGCTGCTACGTGCCTGATGACATAGATGTCATTGCTGAGTGATACTGCATTGTACGTAAGTACCACAAGTTCTTTATCCATTTTTCACTTTCCGTGATATTGAACTTGTACGGTAAACGAGGTTCTTGTAAACAGAGGCGTCCCAAACTTTGGGGTGGCTGTGTCTTTTTGATTTTAAATTCCCTAAGCTATAGGTCCATAAGTGGAAGTTCCCTAGGCTCTGTTGCTTTGTTTTTTAGATGTTTCAGGAAACACCATACACTTCTCCCGAGTGTCTGTTGGCAATTTACATCCCGCCCATCAGCATAACAAGGCTCCCATTTCTCCATGGCCTGTCCTGCCTTTCTGGATTTTACACTTTTTTCAGATGGCCCTTTTGACCGGGGGGAAGTGAGACTTCATTGTAGTGCAGATTTCCTTTGCAAGCTTGCTTGGTTGGCCAAAAAGGGCGTATGCGTTTTTTCCTGAATATATTCAGGAAAAAACGCATACGCCCTTTTTGGCCAAGTGCATCATTGTGGACGTTCTGCCTCTTTTCCTATGCTTTCAATGCAATTCCAGTCTACCTCCTGAAATCGGTTTCCTGCAATTCTGCCCCGCTTTCAAGTCCTCTTCGCAGCCTTACTTCAGTATATTTTTGGACGATAGCTGTCATTTATAACTCTGCAGGTTTGTGAATTACAGTGCCCCTGAGCTCCTTTCTTCAACTCGCTTTCTTTTGAGCTGGCCGCAACACCGCAGGATGGCTTCAGGCCCTAATCTGGTTCCGGCACGGCATGCTGAGCCTTTGGTTATTTCCTCTTCCTGGTGGGAAATGAGAGTTAAATTTGCCCGTCCAGACACCTCCAGCTAGTCTCTCATTGCTTCTCCCTATTCCTGTTCATCTTCCGCAGAAATTGCAAACTGGGCCAAACAGGAGGTTAAAGGCGCTGACTCTCCAAGTGGGGAGAGTGTTAGTAAAGCGTCTGGAATGTTACACCCGAGTACCAGGGGAGGAAAACTGAGACATATTTGAACACGTCTCTCGTTCACACGGTTGAGCATATTCTGGGTTCCACATGCATGTTTTAGCTGAAGGAAGAATACCTTAAACCTGGAGAGTTGAGACCTGTGTAATGGGTACCATGCAATATGACTTCAAAGGGTCTTCATTTGCTCACCGAACCTCTCCAATCCTATCACTGCTGCGTTTATGCAACTGTACACACGCTTGATTCTCTTTTGGAGACATAGCAATCCATAGGTTTTAAGATACTTACTAGTCAGGTACATTCTTAGGCATTTAATATGGGGTGTTGAGTCCATTTCGTTGAGCAAGGAGTAGCTCTTGACTATTCCATATTTGGCTTAAGGAACTTTATCTCTGCTCATTTCAATCTCTGGTTTTATGCAGCAACCCAACTCACCTTTCCCCTTAAGCAAGCATAAGTTGGTTTTCTAAATTTGAGACCCTGTTCTGTTTTGGAATTCAGTTCCTGTGTAGCCAAGTTTACATTCCGTGTATTAGTGATATCTTATGATGTTTCCTTTTCTGTGTGACTTATTTCAGTTAGAATCATCGTACCTGAATCCACTCATTATGCTGCTACGAGCCCGATGACATAGATTTCATTGCTGAGTGATACTGCATTGTACGTAAGTACCACAAGTTCTTTATCCATTTTTCACTTTCTGTGATATTGAACTTGTACGGTAAACGAGGTTCTTGTAAACAGAGGCGTCCCAAACATTGGGGTGGCTGTATCTTTTTGATTTTAATTTCCCTAAACTATAGGACCATAAGTGGAAGTGCCCTAGGCTCTGTTGCTTTGTTTTTTAGATGTTTCAGGAAACACCATACACTTCTCCCGAGTGGCTGTTGGCAATTTACATCCCGCCCATCAGCATAACAAGGCTCCCAGTTCTCCATGGTCTGTCCTGCCTTTCTGGATTTTACACTTTTTTCAGATGGCCCTTTTGACCGGGGGGAAGTGAGACTTCATTGTAGTGCAGATTTCCTTTGCAAGCTTGCTTGGTTGGCCAAAAAGGTCGTATGCGTTTTTTCCTGAATATATTCAGGAAAAAACGCATACGCCCTTTTTGGCCAAGTGCATCATTGTGGACGTTCTGCCTCTTTTCCTATGCTTTCAATGCAATTCCAGTCTACCTCCTGTAATCGGTTTCCTGCAATTCTGCCCCGCTTTCAAGTCCTCTTGGCAGCCTTACTTCAGTATATTTTTGGACGATAGCTGTCATTTATAACTCTGCAGGTTTGTGAATTACAGTGCCCCTGAGCTCCTTTCTTCAACTCGCTTTCCTGTGACCTGGCTGCAACACCGCAGGATGGCTTCAGGCCCTAATCTGGTTCCGGCACGGCACGCTGAGCCTTTGGTTCTTTCCTCTTCCTGGTGGGAAATGAGAGTTAAATTTGCCCGTCCAGACACCTCCAGCTAGTCTCTCATTGTTTCTCCCTATTCCTGTTCATCTTCCGCAGAAATTGCAAACTGGGCCAAACAGGAGGTTAAAGGGACTGACTCTCCAAGTCGGGAGAGTGTTAGTAAAGCGTCTGGAATGTTGCACCCGAGTACCAGGGTATGAAAACTGAGACATATTTGAACACGTCTCCCGTTCACACAGTTGATCATACTCTGGGTTCCACATGCATGTTTTAGCTGAAGGAAGAATACCTTAAACCTAGGTAGTTGAAACCCTTGGAAAGGGTACCATGCAATATGACTTCAAAGGGTCTTCATTTGCTCACCGAACCTCTCCAATCCTATCACTGCTGCGTTTATGCCCCTGTACACACGCTTGATTCTCTTTTGGAGACATAGCAATCCATAGGTTTTAAGATACTTACTAGTCAGGTACATCCTTAGGCGTTTAATATGTGGTGTTGAGTCCATTTCGTTGAGCAAGGAGTAGCTCTTGTCTATTCCATATTTGGCTTAAGGAACTTTATCTGTGCTCATTTCAATCTCTGGTTTTATGCAGCACCCCAACTCACCTTTCCCCTTAAGCAAGCAGAATTTGGTTTTCTAAATTTGAGACCCGGTTCTGTTCTGTAATTCAGTTCCTGTGTAGCCAAGTTTACATTCCGTGTATTACTGATATCTTATGATGTTCCTTTATCTGTGTGACTTATTTCAGTTAGAATCATTGTACCTGAATCCACTCATTATGCTGCTACGTGCCTGATGACATAGATGTCATTGCTGAGTGATACTGCATTGTACGTAAGTACCACAAGTTCTTTATCCATTTTTCACTTTCCGTGATATTGAACTTGTACGGTAAACGAGGTTCTTGTAAACAGAGGCGTCCCAAACTTTGGGGTGGCTGTGTCTTTTTGATTTTAAATTCCCTAAGCTATAGGTCCATAAGTGGAAGTGCCCTAGGCTCTGTTGCTTTGTTTTTTAGATGTTTCAGGAAACACCATACACTTCTCCCGAGTGTCTGTTGGCAATTTACATCCCGCCCATCAGCATAACAAGGCTCCCAGTTCTCCATGGCCTGTCCTGCCTTTCTGGATTTTACACTTTTATCAGATGGCCCTTTTGACCGGGGGGAAGTGAGACTTCATTGTAGTGCAGATTTCCTTTGCAAGCTTGCTTGGTTGGCCAAAAAGGGCGTATGCGTTTTTTCCTGAATATATTCAGGAAAAAACGCATACGCCCTTTTTGGCCAAGTGCATCATTGTGGACGTTCTGCCTCTTTTCCTATGCTTTCAATGCAATTCCAGTCTACCTCCTGAAATCGGTTTCCTGCAATTCTGCCCCGCTTTCAAGTCCTCTTGGCAGCCTTACTTCAGTATATTTTTGGACGATAGCTGTCATTTATAACTCTGCAGGTTTGTGAATTACAGTGCCCCTGAGCTCCTTTCTTCAACTCGCTTTCTTTTGAGCTGGCCGCAACACCGCAGGATGGCTTCAGGCCCTAATCTGGTTCCGGCACGGCACGCTGAGCCTTTGGTTATTTCCTCTTCCTGGTGGGAAATGAGAGTTAAATTTGCCCGTCCAGACACCTCCAGCTAGTCTCTCATTGCTTCTCCCTATTCCTGTTCATCTTCCGCAGAAATTGCAAACTGGGCCAAACAGGAGGTTAAAGGCGCTGACTCTCCAAGTGGGGAGAGTGTTAGTAAAGCGTCTGGAATGTTACACCCGAGTACCAGGGGAGGAAAACTGAGACATATTTGAACACGTCTCTCGTTCACACGGTTGATCATATTCTGGGTTCCACATGCATGTTTTAGCTGAAGGAAGAATACCTTAAACCTGGAGAGTTGAGACCTGTGTAATGGGTACCATGCAATATGACTTCAAAGGGTCTTCATTTGCTCACCGAACCTCTCCAATCCTATCACTGCTGCGTTTATGCAACTGTACACACGCTTGATTCTCTTTTGGAGACATAGCAATCCATAGGTTTTAAGATACTTACTAGTCAGGTACATTCTTAGGCATTTAATATGGGGTGTTGAGTCCATTTCGTTGAGCAAGGAGTAGCTCTTGACTATTCCATATTTGGCTTAAGGAACTTTATCTCTGCTCATTTCAATCTCTGGTTTTATGCAGCACCCCAATTCACCTTTCCCCTTAAGCAAGCATAAGTTGGTTTTCTAAATTTGAGACCCTGTTCTGTTTTGGAATTCAGTTCCTGTGTAGCCAAGTTTACATTCCGTGTATTAGTGATATCTTATGATGTTTCTTTTTCTGTGTGACTTATTTCAGTTAGAATCATCGTACCTGAATCCACTCATTATGCTGCTACGGGCCTGATGACATAGATTTCATTGCTGAGTGATACTGCATTGTACGTAAGTACCACAAGTTCTTTATCCATTTTTCACTTTCTGTGATATTGAACTTGTACGGTAAACGAGGTTCTTGTAAACAGAGGCGTCCCAAACATTGGGGTGGCTGTATCTTTTTGATTTTAATTTCCCTAAACTATAGGACCATAAGTGGAAGTGCCCTAGGCTCTGTTGCTTTGTTTTTTAGATGTTTCAGGAAACACCATACACTTCTCCCGAGTGGCTGTTGGCAATTTACATCCCGCCCATCAGCATAACAAGGCTCCCAGTTCTCCATGGCCTGTCCTGCCTTTCTGGATTTTACACTTTTTTCAGATGGCCCTTTTGACCGGGGGGAAGTGAGACTTCATTGTAGTGCAGATTTCCTTTGCAAGCTTGCTTGGTTGGCCAAAAAGGGCGTATGCGTTTTTTCCTGAATATATTCAGGAAAAAACGCATACGCCCTTTTTGGCCAAGTGCATCATTGTGGACGTTCTGCCTCTTTTCCTATGCTTTCAATGCAATTCCAGTCTACCTCCTGTAATCGGTTTCCTGCAATTCTGCCCCGCTTTCAAGTCCTCTTGGCAACCTTACTTCAGTATATTTTTGGACGATAGCTGTCATTTATAACTCTGCAGGTTTGTGAATTACAGTGCCCCTGAGCTCCTTTCTTCAACTCGCTTTCCTGTGACCTGGCTGCAACACCGCAGGATGGCTTCAGGCCCTAATCTGGTTCCGGCACGGCACGCTGAGCCTTTGGTTCTTTCCTCTTCCTGGTGGGAAATGAGAGTTAAATTTGCCCGTCCAGACACCTCCAGCTAGTCTCTCATTGTTTCTCCCTATTCCTGTTCATCTTCCGCAGAAATTGCAAACTGGGCCAAACAGGAGGTTAAAGGGACTGACTCTCCAAGTCGGGAGAGTGTTAGTAAAGCGTCTGGAATGTTGCACCCGAGTACCAGGGTATGAAAACTGAGACATATTTGAACACGTCTCCCGTTCACACAGTTGATCATACTCTGGGTTCCACATGCATGTTTTAGCTGAAGGAAGAATACCTTAAACCTAGGTAGTTGAAACCCTTGGAAAGGGTACCATGCAATATGACTTCAAAGGGTCTTCATTTGCTCACCGAACCTCTCCAATCCTATCACTGCTGCGTTTATGCCCCTGTACACACGCTTGATTCTCTTTTGGAGACATAGCAATCCATAGGTTTTAAGATACTTACTAGTCAGGTACATCCTTAGGCGTTTAGTATGGGGTGTTGAGTCCATTTCGTTGAGCAAGGAGTAGCTCTTGTCTATTCCATATTTGGCTTAAGGAACTTTATCTGTGCTCATTTCAATCTCTGGTTTTATGCAGCACCCCAACTCACCTTTCCCCTTAAGCAAGCAGAATTTGGTTTTCTAAATTTGAGACCCGGTTCTGTTCTGTAATTCAGTTCCTGTGTAGCCAAGTTTACATTCCGTGTATTACTGATATCTTATGATGTTCCTTTATCTGTGTGACTTATTTCAGTTAGAATCATTGTACCTGAATCCACTCATTATGCTGCTACGTGCCTGATGACATAGATGTCATTGCTGAGTGATACTGCATTGTACGTAAGTACCACAAGTTCTTTATCCATTTTTCACTTTCCGTGATATTGAACTTGTACGGTAAACGAGGTTCTTGTAAACAGAGGCGTCCCAAACTTTGGGGTGGCTGTATCTTTTTGATTTTAAATTCCCTAAGCTATAGGTCCATAAGTGGAAGTGCCCTAGGCTCTGTTGCTTTGTTTTTTAGATGTTTCAGGAAACACCATACACTTCTCCCGAGTGTCTGTTGGCAATTTACATCCCGCCCATCAGCATAACAAGGCTCCCAGTTCTCCATGGCCTGTCCTGCCTTTCTGGATTTTACACTTTTTTCAGATGGCCCTTTTGACCGGGGGGAAGTGAGACTTCATTGTAGTGCAGATTTCCTTTGCAAGCTTGCTTGGTTGGCCAAAAAGGGCGTATGCGTTTTTTCCTGAATATATTCAGGAAAAAACGCATACGCCCTTTTTGGCCAAGTGCATCATTGTGGACGTTCTGCCTCTTTTCCTATGCTTTAAATGCAATTCCAGTCTACCTCCTGAAATCGGTTTCCTGCAATTCTGCCCCGCTTTCAAGTCCTCTTGGCAGCCTTACTTCAGTATATTTTTGGACGATAGCTGTCATTTATAACTCTGCAGGTTTGTGAATTACAGTGCCCCTGAGCTCCTTTCTTCAACTCGCTTTCTTTTGAGCTGGCCGCAACACCGCAGGATGGCTTCAGGCCCTAATCTGGTTCCGGCACGGCACGCTGAGCCTTTGGTTATTTCCTCTTCCTGGTGGGAAATGAGAGTTAAATTTGCCCGTCCAGACACCTCCAGCTAGTCTCTCATTGCTTCTCCCTATTCCTGTTCATCTTCCACAGAAATTGCAAACTGGGCCAAACAGGAGGTTAAAGGCGCTGACTCTCCAAGTGGGGAGAGTGTTAGTAAAGCGTCTGGAATGTTACACCCGAGTACCAGGGGAGGAAAACTGAGACATATTTGAACACGTCTCTCGTTCACACGGTTGATCATATTCTGGGTTCCACATGCATGTTTTAGCTGAAGGAAGAATACCTTAAACCTGGAGAGTTGAGACCTGTGTAATGGGTACCATGCAATATGACTTCAAAGGGTCTTCATTTGCTCACCGAACCTCTCCAATCCTATCACTGCTGCGTTTATGCAACTGTACACACGCTTGATTCTCTTTTGGAGACATAGCAATCCATAGGTTTTAAGATACTTACTAGTCAGGTACATTCTTAGGCATTTAATATGGGGTGTTGAGTCCATTTCGTTGAGCAAGGAGTAGCTCTTGACTATTCCATATTTGGCTTAAGGAACTTTATCTCTGCTCATTTCAATCTCTGGTTTTATGCAGCACCCCAACTCACCTTTCCCCTTAAGCAAGCATAAGTTGGTTTTCTAAATTTGAGACCCTGTTCTGTTTTGGAATTCAGTTCCTGTGTAGCCAAGTTTACATTCCGTGTATTAGTGATATCTTATGATGTTTCTTTTTCTGTGTGACTTATTTCAGTTAGAATCATCGTACCTGAATCCACTCATTATGCTGCTACGGGCCTGATGACATAGATTTCATTGCTGAGTGATACTGCATTGTACGTAAGTACCACAAGTTCTTTATCCATTTTTCACTTTCTGTGATATTGAACTTCTACGGTAAACGAGGTTCTTGTAAACAGAGGCGTCCCAAACATTGGGGTGGCTGTATCTTTTTGATTTTAATTTCCCTAAGCTATAGGACCATAAGTGGAAGTGCCCTAGGCTCTGTTGCTTTGTTTTTTAGATGTTTCAGGAAACACCATACACTTCTCCCGAGTGTCTGTTGGCAATTTACATCCCGCCCATCAGCATAACAAGGCTCCCAGTTCTCCATGGCCTGTCCTGCCTTTCTGGATTTTACACTTTTTTCAGATGGCCCTTTTGACCGGGGGGAAGTGAGACTTCATTGTAGTGCAGATTCCTTTCCAAGCTTGCTTGGTTGGCCAAAAAGGGCGTATGCGTTTTTTCCTGAATATATTCAGGAAAAAACGCATATGCCCTTTTTGGCCAAGTGCATCATTGTGGACGCTCTGCCTCTTTTCCTATGCTTTCAATGCAATTCCAGTCTACCTCCTGAAATCGGTTTCCTGCAATTCTGCCCCGCTTTCAAGTCCTCTTGGCAGCCTTACTTCAGTATATTTTTGGACGATAGCTGTCATTTATAACTCTGCAGGTTTGTGAATTACAGTGCCCCTGAGCTCCTATCTTCAACTCGCTTTCTTTTGAGCTGGCCGCAACACCGCAGGATGGCTTCAGGCCCTAATCTGTTTCCGTCACGGCACGCTGAGCCTTTGGTTACTTCCTCTTCCTGGTGGGAAATGAGAGTTAAATTTGCCCGTCCAGATACCTCCAGCTAGTCTCTCATTGGTTCTCGCTATTCCTGTTCATCTTCCGCAGAAATTGCAAACTGGGCCAAACAGGAGGTTAAAGGGACTGACTCTCCAAGTCGGGAGAGTGTTAGTAAAGCGTCTGGAATGTTGCACCCGAGTACCAGGGTATGAAAACTGAGACATATTTGAACACGTCTCCCGATCACATGGTTGATCATACTCTAGGTTCCACATGCATGTTTTAGCTGAAGGAAGAATACCTTAAACCTGGGTAGTTGAAACCCGTGGAATGGGTACCATGGAATATGACTTCAAAGGGTCTTCATTTGCTCACCGAACCTCTCCAATCCTATCACTGCTGCGTTTATGCCCCTGTACACATGCTTGATTCTCTTTCGGAGACATAGCAATCCATAGGTTTTAAGATACTTACTAGTCAGGTACATTCTTAGGCGTTTAATATGCGGTGTTGAGTCCATTTCGTTGAGCAAGGAGTAGCTGTTGTCTATTCCATATTTGGCTTAAGGAACTTTATCTGTGCTCATTTCAATCTCTGGTTTTATGCAGCACCCCAACTTACCTTTCCCCTTAAGCAAGCATAAGTTGGTTTTCTAAATTTGAGTCCCTGTTCTGTTTTGGAATTCAGTTCCTGTGTAGCCAAGTTTACATTCCGTGTATTAGTGATATCTTATGATGTTTCTTTTTCTGTGTGACTTATTTCAGTTAGAATCATCGTACCTGAATCCACTCATTATGCTGCTATGGGCCCGATGACATAGATTTCATTGCTGAGTGATACTGCATTGTACGTAAGTACCACAAGTTCTTTATCCATTTTTCACTTTCTGTGATATTGAACTTGTACGGTAAACGAGGTTCTTGTAAACAGAGGCGTCCCAAACATTGGGGTGGCTGTATCTTTTTGATTTTAATTTCCCTAAACTATAGGACCATAAGTGGAAGTGCCCTAGGCTCTGTTGCTTTGTTTTTTAGATGTTTCAGGAAACACCATACACTTCTCCCGAGTGGCTGTTGGCAATTTACATCCCGCCCATCAGCATAACAAGGCTCCCAGTTCTCCATGGCCTGTCCTGCCTTTCTGGATTTTACACTTTTTTCAGATGGCCCTTTTGACCGGGGGGAAGTGAGACTTCATTGTAGTGCAGATTTCCTTTGCAAGCTTGCTTGGTTGGCCAAAAAGGGCGTATGCGTTTTTTCCTGAATATATTCAGGAAAAAACGCATACGCCCTTTTTGGCCAAGTGCATCATTGTGGACGTTCTGCCTCTTTTCCTATGCTTTCAATGCAATTCCAGTCTACCTCCTGTAATCGGTTTCCTGCAATTCTGCCCCGCTTTCAAGTCCTCTTGGCAACCTTACTTCAGTATATTTTTGGACGATAGCTGTCATTTATAACTCTGCAGGTTTGTGAATTACAGTGCCCCTGAGCTCCTTTCTTCAACTCGCTTTCCTGTGACCTGGCTGCAACACCGCAGGATGGCTTCAGGCCCTAATCTGGTTCCGGCACGGCACGCTGAGCCTTTGGTTATGTCCTCTTCCTGGTGGGAAATGAGAGTTAAATTTGCCCGTCCAGACACCTCCAGCTAGTCTGTCATTGTTTCTCCCTATTCCTGTTCATCTTCCGCAGAAATTGCAAACTGGGCCAAACAGGAGGTTAAAGGGACTGACTCTCCAAGTCGGGAGAGTGTTAGTAAAGCGTCTGGAATGTTGCACCCGAGTACCAGGGGAGGAAAACTGAGACATATTTGAACACGTCTCCCGTTCACACAGTTGATCATACTCTGGGTTCCACATGCATGTTTTAGCTGAAGGAAGAATACCTTAAACCTAGGTAGTTGAAACCCTTGGAAAGGGTACCATGCAATATGACTTCAAAGGGTCTTCATTTGCTCACCGAACCTCTCCAATCCTATCACTGCTGCGTTTATGCCCCTGTACACACGCTTGATTCTCTTTTGGAGACATAGCAATCCATAGGTTTTAAGATACTTACTAGTCAGGTACATCCTTTGGCGTTTAATATGGGGTGTTGAGTCCATTTCGTTGAGCAAGGAGTAGCTCTTGTCTATTCCATATTTGGCTTAAGGAACTTTATCTGTGCTCATTTCAATCTCTGGTTTTATGCAGCACCCCAACTCACCTTTCCCCTTAAGCAAGCAGAATTTGGTTTTCTAAATTTGAGACCCGGTTCTGTTCTGTAATTCAGTTCCTGTGTAGCCAAGTTTACATTCCGTGTATTACTGATATCTTATGATGTTCCTTTTTCTGTGTGACTTATTTCAGTTAGAATCATCGTACCTGAATCCACTCATTATGCTGCTATGGGCCTGATGACATAGATGTCATTGCTGAGTGATACTGCATTGTACGTAAGTACCACAAGTTCTTTATCCATTTTTCACTTTCCATGATATTGAACTTGTACGGTAAACGAGGTTCTTGTAAACAGAGGCGTCCCAAACTTTGGGGTGGCTGTGTCTTTTTGATTTTAATTTCCCTAAGCTATAGGACCATAAGTGGAAGTGCCCTAGGCTCTGTTGCTTTGTTTTTTAGATGTTTCAGGAAACACCATACACTTCTCCCGAGTGTCTGTTGGCAATTTACATCCCGCCCATCAGCATAACAAGGCTCCCAGTTCTCCATGGCCTGTCCTGCCTTTCTGGATTTTACACTTTTATCAGATGGCCCTTTTGACCGGGGGGAAGTGAGACTTCATTGTAGTGCAGATTTCCTTTGCAAGCTTGCTTGGTTGGCCAAAAAGGCGTATGCGTTTTTTCCTGAATATATTCAGGGAAAAACGCATACGCCCTTTTTGGCCAAGTGCATCATTGTGGACGTTCTGCCTCTTTTCCTATGCTTTCAATGCAATTCCAGTCTACCTCCTGAAATCGGTTTCCTGCAATTCTGCCCCGCTTTCAAGTCCTCTTGGCAGCCTTACTTCAGTATATTTTTGGACGATAGCTGTCATTTATAACTCTGCAGGTTTGTGAATTACAGTGCCCCTCAGCTCCTTTCTTCAACTCGCTTTCTTTTGAGCTGGCCGCAACACCGCAGGATGGCTTCAGGCCCTAATCTGGTTCCGGCACGGCACGCTGAGCCTTTGGTTATTTCCTCTTCCTGGTGGGAAATGAGAGTTAAATTTGCCCGTCCAGACACCTCCAGCTAGTCTCTCATTGCTTCTCCCTATTCCTGTTCATCTTCCGCAGAAATTGCAAACTGGGCCAAACAGGAGGTTAAAGGCGCTGACTCTCCAAGTGGGGAGAGTGTTAGTAAAGCGTCTGGAATGTTACACCCGAGTACAAGGGGAGGAAAACTGAGACATATTTGAACACGTCTCTCGTTCACACGGTTGATCATATTCTGGGTTCCACATGCATGTTTTAGCTGAAGGAAGAATACCTTAAACCTGGAGAGTTGAGACCCGTGTAATGGGTACCATGCAATATGACTTCAAAGGGTCTTCATTTGCTCACCGAACCTCTCCAATCCTATCACTGCTGCGTTTATGCAACTGTACACACGCTTGATTCTCTTTTGGAGACATAGCAATCCATAGGTTTTAAGATACTTACTAGTCAGGTACATTCTTAGGCGTTTAATATGTGGTGTTGAGTCCATTTCGTTGAGCAAGGAGTAGCTCTTGTCTATTCCATATTTGGCTTAAGGAACTTTATCTGTGCTCATTTCAATCTCTGGTTTTATGCAGCACCCCAACTCACCTTTCCCCTTAAGCAAGCATAAGTTGGTTTTCTAAATTTGAGTCCCTGTTCTGTTTTGGAATTCAGTTCCTGTGTAGCCAAGTTTACATTCCGTGTATTAGTGATATCTTATGATGTTTCTTTTTCTGTGTGACTTATTTCAGTTAGAATCATCGTACCTGAATCCACTCATTATGCTGCTACGGGCCCGATGACATAGATTTCATTGCTGAGTGATACTGCATTGTACGTAAGTACCACAAGTTCTTTATCCATTTTTCACTTTCTGTGATATTGAACTTGTACGGTAAACGAGGTTCTTGTAAACAGAGGCGTCCCAAACATTGGGGTGGCTGTATCTTTTTGATTTTAATTTCCCTAAACTATAGGACCATAAGTGGAAGTGCCCTAGGCTCTGTTGCTTTGTTTTTTAGATGTTTCAGGAAACACCATACACTTCTCCCGAGTGTCTGTTGGCAATTTACATCCCGCCCATCAGCATAACAAGGCTCCCAGTTCTCCATGGCCTGTCCTGCCTTTCTGGATTTTACACTTTTTTCAGATGGCCCTTTTGACCGGGGGGAAGTGAGACTTCATTGTAGTGCAGATTTCCTTTGCAAGCTTGCTTGGTTGGCCAAAAAGGGCGTATGCGTTTTTTCCTGAATATATTCAGGAAAAAACGCATACGCCCTTTTTGGCCAAGTGCATCATTGTGGACGTTCTGCCTCTTTTCCTATGCTTTCAATGCAATTCCAGTCTACCTCCTGAAATCGGTTTCCTGCAATTCTGCCCCGCTTTCAAGTCCTCTTGGCAGCCTTACTTCAGTATATTTTTGGACGATAGCTGTCATTTATAACTCTGCAGGTTTGTGAATTACAGTGCCCCTGAGCTCCTTTCTTCAACTCGCTTTCTTTTGAGCTGGCCGCAACACCGCAGGATGGCTTCAGGCCCTAATCTGGTTCCGGCACGGCACGCTGAGCCTTTGGTTATTTCCTCTTCCTGGTGGGAAATGAGAGTTAAATTTGCCCGTCCAGACACCTCCAGCTAGTCTCTCATTGCTTCTCCCTATTCCTGTTCATCTTCCACAGAAATTGCAAACTGGGCCAAACAGGAGGTTAAAGGCGCTGACTCTCCAAGTGGGGAGAGTGTTAGTAAAGCGTCTGGAATGTTACACCCGAGTACCAGGGGAGGAAAACTGAGACATATTTGAACACGTCTCTCGTTCACACGGTTGATCATATTCTGGGTTCCACATGCATGTTTTAGCTGAAGGAAGAATACCTTAAACCTGGAGAGTTGAGACCTGTGTAATGGGTACCATGCAATATGACTTCAAAGGGTCTTCATTTGCTCACCGAACCTCTCCAATCCTATCACTGCTGCGTTTATGCAACTGTACACACGCTTGATTCTCTTTTGGAGACATAGCAATCCATAGGTTTTAAGATACTTACTAGTCAGGTACATTCTTAGGCATTTAATATGGGGTGTTGAGTCCATTTCGTTGAGCAAGGAGTAGCTCTTGACTATTCCATATTTGGCTTAAGGAACTTTATCTCTGCTCATTTCAATCTCTGGTTTTATGCAGCACCCCAACTCACCTTTCCCCTTAAGCAAGCATAAGTTGGTTTTCTAAATTTGAGACCCTGTTCTGTTTTGGAATTCAGTTCCTGTGTAGCCAAGTTTACATTCCGTGTATTAGTGATATCTTATGATGTTTCTTTTTCTGTGTGACTTATTTCAGTTAGAATCATCGTACCTGAATCCACTCATTATGCTGCTACGGGCCTGATGACATAGATTTCATTGCTGAGTGATACTGCATTGTACGTAAGTACCACAAGTTCTTTATCCATTTTTCACTTTCTGTGATATTGAACTTCTACGGTAAACGAGGTTCTTGTAAACAGAGGCGTCCCAAACATTGGGGTGGCTGTATCTTTTTGATTTTAATTTCCCTAAGCTATAGGACCATAAGTGGAAGTGCCCTAGGCTCTGTTGCTTTGTTTTTTAGATGTTTCAGGAAACACCATACACTTCTCCCGAGTGTCTGTTGGCAATTTACATCCCGCCCATCAGCATAACAAGGCTCCCAGTTCTCCATGGCCTGTCCTGCCTTTCTGGATTTTACACTTTTTTCAGATGGCCCTTTTGACCGGGGGGAAGTGAGACTTCATTGTAGTGCAGATTCCTTTCCAAGCTTGCTTGGTTGGCCAAAAAGGGCGTATGCGTTTTTTCCTGAATATATTCAGGAAAAAACGCATATGCCCTTTTTGGCCAAGTGCATCATTGTGGACGCTCTGCCTCTTTTCCTATGCTTTCAATGCAATTCCAGTCTACCTCCTGAAATCGGTTTCCTGCAATTCTGCCCCGCTTTCAAGTCCTCTTGGCAGCCTTACTTCAGTATATTTTTGGACGATAGCTGTCATTTATAACTCTGCAGGTTTGTGAATTACAGTGCCCCTGAGCTCCTATCTTCAACTCGCTTTCTTTTGAGCTGGCCGCAACACCGCAGGATGGCTTCAGGCCCTAATCTGTTTCCGTCACGGCACGCTGAGCCTTTGGTTACTTCCTCTTCCTGGTGGGAAATGAGAGTTAAATTTGCCCGTCCAGATACCTCCAGCTAGTCTCTCATTGGTTCTCGCTATTCCTGTTCATCTTCCGCAGAAATTGCAAACTGGGCCAAACAGGAGGTTAAAGGGACTGACTCTCCAAGTCGGGAGAGTGTTAGTAAAGCGTCTGGAATGTTGCACCCGAGTACCAGGGTATGAAAACTGAGACATATTTGAACACGTCTCCCGATCACATGGTTGATCATACTCTAGGTTCCACATGCATGTTTTAGCTGAAGGAAGAATACCTTAAACCTGGGTAGTTGAAACCCGTGGAATGGGTACCATGGAATATGACTTCAAAGGGTCTTCATTTGCTCACCGAACCTCTCCAATCCTATCACTGCTGCGTTTATGCCCCTGTACACATGCTTGATTCTCTTTCGGAGACATAGCAATCCATAGGTTTTAAGATACTTACTAGTCAGGTACATTCTTAGGCGTTTAATATGCGGTGTTGAGTCCATTTCGTTGAGCAAGGAGTAGCTGTTGTCTATTCCATATTTGGCTTAAGGAACTTTATCTGTGCTCATTTCAATCTCTGGTTTTATGCAGCACCCCAACTTACCTTTCCCCTTAAGCAAGCATAAGTTGGTTTTCTAAATTTGAGTCCCTGTTCTGTTTTGGAATTCAGTTCCTGTGTAGCCAAGTTTACATTCCGTGTATTAGTGATATCTTATGATGTTTCTTTTTCTGTGTGACTTATTTCAGTTAGAATCATCGTACCTGAATCCACTCATTATGCTGCTATGGGCCCGATGACATAGATTTCATTGCTGAGTGATACTGCATTGTACATAAGTACCACAAGTTCTTTATCCATTTTTCACTTTCTGTGATATTGAACTTGTACGGTAAACGAGGTTCTTGTAAACAGAGGCGTCCCAAACATTGGGGTGGCTGTATCTTTTTGATTTTAATTTCCCTAAACTATAGGACCATAAGTGGAAGTGCCCTAGGCTCTGTTGCTTTGTTTTTTAGATGTTTCAGGAAACACCATACACTTCTCCCGAGTGGCTGTTGGCAATTTACATCCCGCCCATCAGCATAACAAGGCTCCCAGTTCTCCATGGCCTGTCCTGCCTTTCTGGATTTTACACTTTTTTCAGATGGCCCTTTTGACCGGGGGGAAGTGAGACTTCATTGTAGTGCAGATTTCCTTTGCAAGCTTGCTTGGTTGGCCAAAAAGGGCGTATGCGTTTTTTCCTGAATATATTCAGGAAAAAACGCATACGCCCTTTTTGGCCAAGTGCATCATTGTGGACGTTCTGCCTCTTTTCCTATGCTTTCAATGCAATTCCAGTCTACCTCCTGTAATCGGTTTCCTGCAATTCTGCCCCGCTTTCAAGTCCTCTTGGCAACCTTACTTCAGTATATTTTTGGACGATAGCTGTCATTTATAACTCTGCAGGTTTGTGAATTACAGTGCCCCTGAGCTCCTTTCTTCAACTCGCTTTCCTGTGACCTGGCTGCAACACCGCAGGATGGCTTCAGGCCCTAATCTGGTTCCGGCACGGCACGCTGAGCCTTTGGTTATGTCCTCTTCCTGGTGGGAAATGAGAGTTAAATTTGCCCGTCCAGACACCTCCAGCTAGTCTGTCATTGTTTCTCCCTATTCCTGTTCATCTTCCGCAGAAATTGCAAACTGGGCCAAACAGGAGGTTAAAGGGACTGACTCTCCAAGTCGGGAGAGTGTTAGTAAAGCGTCTGGAATGTTGCACCCGAGTACCAGGGGAGGAAAACTGAGACATATTTGAACACGTCTCCCGTTCACACAGTTGATCATACTCTGGGTTCCACATGCATGTTTTAGCTGAAGGAAGAATACCTTAAACCTAGGTAGTTGAAACCCTTGGAAAGGGTACCATGCAATATGACTTCAAAGGGTCTTCATTTGCTCACCGAACCTCTCCAATCCTATCACTGCTGCGTTTATGCCCCTGTACACACGCTTGATTCTCTTTTGGAGACATAGCAATCCATAGGTTTTAAGATACTTACTAGTCAGGTACATCCTTTGGCGTTTAATATGGGGTGTTGAGTCCATTTCGTTGAGCAAGGAGTAGCTCTTGTCTATTCCATATTTGGCTTAAGGAACTTTATCTGTGCTCATTTCAATCTCTGGTTTTATGCAGCACCCCAACTCACCTTTCCCCTTAAGCAAGCAGAATTTGGTTTTCTAAATTTGAGACCCGGTTCTGTTCTGTAATTCAGTTCCTGTGTAGCCAAGTTTACATTCCGTGTATTACTGATATCTTATGATGTTCCTTTTTCTGTGTGACTTATTTCAGTTAGAATCATCGTACCTGAATCCACTCATTATGCTGCTACGGGCCTGATGACATAGATGTCATTGCTGAGTGATACTGCATTGTACGTAAGTACCACAAGTTCTTTATCCATTTTTCACTTTCCATGATATTGAACTTGTACGGTAAACGAGGTTCTTGTAAACAGAGGCGTCCCAAACTTTGGGGTGGCTGTGTCTTTTTGATTTTAATTTCCCTAAGCTATAGGACCATAAGTGGAAGTGCCCTAGGCTCTGTTGCTTTGTTTTTTAGATGTTTCAGGAAACACCATACACTTCTCCCGAGTGTCTGTTGGCAATTTACATCCCGCCCATCAGCATAACAAGGCTCCCAGTTCTCCATGGCCTGTCCTGCCTTTCTGGATTTTACACTTTTATCAGATGGCCCTTTTGACCGGGGGGAAGTGAGACTTCATTGTAGTGCAGATTTCCTTTGCAAGCTTGCTTGGTTGGCCAAAAAGGCGTATGCGTTTTTTCCTGAATATATTCAGGGAAAAACGCATACGCCCTTTTTGGCCAAGTGCATCATTGTGGACGTTCTGCCTCTTTTCCTATGCTTTCAATGCAATTCCAGTCTACCTCCTGAAATCGGTTTCCTGCAATTCTGCCCCGCTTTCAAGTCCTCTTGGCAGCCTTACTTCAGTATATTTTTGGACGATAGCTGTCATTTATAACTCTGCAGGTTTGTGAATTACAGTGCCCCTCAGCTCCTTTCTTCAACTCGCTTTCTTTTGAGCTGGCCGCAACACCGCAGGATGGCTTCAGGCCCTAATCTGGTTCCGGCACGGCACGCTGAGCCTTTGGTTATTTCCTCTTCCTGGTGGGAAATGAGAGTTAAATTTGCCCGTCCAGACACCTCCAGCTAGTCTCTCATTGCTTCTCCCTATTCCTGTTCATCTTCCGCAGAAATTGCAAACTGGGCCAAACAGGAGGTTAAAGGCGCTGACTCTCCAAGTGGGGAGAGTGTTAGTAAAGCGTCTGGAATGTTACACCCGAGTACAAGGGGAGGAAAACTGAGACATATTTGAACACGTCTCTCGTTCACACGGTTGATCATATTCTGGGTTCCACATGCATGTTTTAGCTGAAGGAAGAATACCTTAAACCTGGAGAGTTGAGACCCGTGTAATGGGTACCATGCAATATGACTTCAAAGGGTCTTCATTTGCTCACCGAACCTCTCCAATCCTATCACTGCTGCGTTTATGCAACTGTACACACGCTTGATTCTCTTTTGGAGACATAGCAATCCATAGGTTTTAAGATACTTACTAGTCAGGTACATTCTTAGGCGTTTAATATGTGGTGTTGAGTCCATTTCGTTGAGCAAGGAGTAGCTCTTGTCTATTCCATATTTGGCTTAAGGAACTTTATCTGTGCTCATTTCAATCTCTGGTTTTATGCAGCACCCCAACTCACCTTTCCCCTTAAGCAAGCATAAGTTGGTTTTCTAAATTTGAGTCCCTGTTCTGTTTTGGAATTCAGTTCCTGTGTAGCCAAGTTTACATTCCGTGTATTAGTGATATCTTATGATGTTTCTTTTTCTGTGTGACTTATTTCAGTTAGAATCATCGTACCTGAATCCACTCATTATGCTGCTACGGGCCCGATGACATAGATTTCATTGCTGAGTGATACTGCATTGTACGTAAGTACCACAAGTTCTTTATCCATTTTTCACTTTCTGTGATATTGAACTTGTACGGTAAACGAGGTTCTTGTAAACAGAGGCGTCCCAAACATTGGGGTGGCTGTATCTTTTTGATTTTAATTTCCCTAAACTATAGGACCATAAGTGGAAGTGCCCTAGGCTCTGTTGCTTTGTTTTTTAGATGTTTCAGGAAACACCATACACTTCTCCCGAGTGTCTGTTGGCAATTTACATCCCGCCCATCAGCATAACAAGGCTCCCAGTTCTCCATGGCCTGTCCTGCCTTTCTGGATTTTACACTTTTTTCAGATGGCCCTTTTGACCGGGGGGAAGTGAGACTTCATTGTAGTGCAGATTTCCTTTGCAAGCTTGCTTGGTTGGCCAAAAAGGGCGTATGCGTTTTTTCCTGAATATATTCAGGAAAAAACGCATACGCCCTTTTTGGCCAAGTGCATCATTGTGGACGTTCTGCCTCTTTTCCTATGCTTTCAATGCAATTCCAGTCTACCTCCTGTAATCGGTTTCCTGCAATTCTGCCCCGCTTTCAAGTCCTCTTGGCAACCTTACTTCAGTATATTTTTGGACGATAGCTGTCATTTATAACTCTGCAGGTTTGTGAATTACAGTGCCCCTGAGCTCCTTTCTTCAACTCGCTTTCCTGTGACCTGGCTGCAACACCGCAGGATGGCTTCAGGCCCTAATCTGGTTCCGGCACGGCACGCTGAGCCTTTGGTTATGTCCTCTTCCTGGTGGGAAATGAGAGTTAAATTTGCCCGTCCAGACACCTCCAGCTAGTCTGTCATTGTTTCTCCCTATTCCTGTTCATCTTCCGCAGAAATTGCAAACTGGGCCAAACAGGAGGTTAAAGGGACTGACTCTCCAAGTCGGGAGAGTGTTAGTAAAGCGTCTGGAATGTTGCACCCGAGTACCAGGGGAGGAAAACTGAGACATATTTGAACACGTCTCCCGTTCACACAGTTGATCATACTCTGGGTTCCACATGCATGTTTTAGCTGAAGGAAGAATACCTTAAACCTAGGTAGTTGAAACCCTTGGAAAGGGTATCATGCAATATGACTTCAAAGGGTCTTCATTTGCTCACCGAACCTCTCCAATCCTATCACTGCTGCGTTTATGCCCCTGTACACACGCTTGATTCTCTTTTGGAGACATAGCAATCCATAGGTTTTAAGATACTTACTAGTCAGGTACATCCTTAGGCGTTTAATATGGGGTGTTGAGTCCATTTCGTTGAGCAAGGAGTAGCTCTTGTCTATTCCATATTTGGCTTAAGGAACTTTATCTGTGCTCATTTCAATCTCTGGTTTTATGCAGCACCCCAACTCACCTTTCCCCTTAAGCAAGCAGAATTTGGTTTTCTAAATTTGAGACCCGGTTCTGTTCTGTAATTCAGTTCCTGTGTAGCCAAGTTTACATTCCGTGTATTACTGATATCTTATGATGTTCCTTTATCTGTGTGACTTATTTCAGTTAGAATCATTGTACCTGAATCCACTCATTATGCTGCTACGTGCCTGATGACATAGATGTCATTGCTGAGTGATAGTGCATTGTACGTAAGTACCACAAGTTCTTTATCCATTTTTCACTTTCCGTGATATTGAACTTGTACGGTAAACGAGGTTCTTGTAAACAGAGGCGTCCCAAACTTTGGGGTGGCTGTATCTTTTTGATTTTAAATTCCCTAAGCTATAGGTCCATAAGTGGAAGTGCCCTAGGCTCTGTTGCTTTGTTTTTTAGATGTTTCAGGAAACACCATACACTTCTCCCGAGTGTCTGTTGGCAATTTACATCCCGCCCATCAGCATAACAAGGCTCCCAGTTCTCCATGGCCTGTCCTGCCTTTCTGGATTTTACACTTTTTTCAGATGGCCCTTTTGACCGGGGGGAAGTGAGACTTCATTGTAGTGCAGATTTCCTTTGCAAGCTTGCTTGGTTGGCCAAAAAGGGCGTATGCGTTTTTTCCTGAATATATTCAGGAAAAAACGCATACGCCCTTTTTGGCCAAGTGCATCATTGTGGACGTTCTGCCTCTTTTCCTATGCTTTCAATGCAATTCCAGTCTACCTCCTGAAATCGGTTTCCTGCAATTCTGCCCCGCTTTCAAGTCCTCTTGGCAGCCTTACTTCAGTATATTTTTGGACGATAGCTGTCATTTATAACTCTGCAGGTTTGTGAATTACAGTGCCCCTGAGCTCCTTTCTTCAACTCGCTTTCTTTTGAGCTGGCCGCAACACCGCAGGATGGCTTCAGGCCCTAATCTGGTTCCGGCACGGCACGCTGAGCCTTTGGTTATTTCCTCTTCCTGCTGGGAAATGAGAGTTAAATTTGCCCGTCCAGACACCTCCAGCTAGTCTCTCATTGCTTCTCCCTATTCCTGTTCATCTTCCACAGAAATTGCAAACTGGGCCAAACAGGAGGTTAAAGGCGCTGACTCTCCAAGTGGGGAGAGTGTTAGTAAAGCGTCTGGAATGTTACACCCGAGTACCAGGGGAGGAAAACTGAGACATATTTGAACACGTCTCTCGTTCACACGGTTGATCATATTCTGGGTTCCACATGCATGTTTTAGCTGAAGGAAGAATACCTTAAATCTGGAGAGTTGAGACATGTGTAATGGGTACCATGCAATATGACTTCAAAGGGTCTTCATTTGCTCACCGAACCTCTCCAATCCTATCACTGCTGCGTTTATGCAACTGTACACACGCTTGATTCTCTTTTGGAGACATAGCAATCCATAGGTTTTAAGATACTTACTAGTCAGGTACATTCTTAGGCATTTAATATGGGGTGTTGAGTCCATTTCGTTCAGCAAGGAGTAGCTCTTGACTATTCCATATTTGGCTTAAGGAACTTTATCTCTGCTCATTTCAATCTCTGGTTTTATGCAGCACCCCAACTCACCTTTCCCCTTAAGCAAGCATAAGTTGGTTTTCTAAATTTGAGACCCTGTTCTGTTTTGGAATTCAGTTCCTGTGTAGCCAAGTTTACATTCCGTGTATTAGTGATATCTTATGATGTTTCTTTTTCTGTGTGACTTATTTCAGTTAGAATCATCGTACCTGAATCCACTCATTATGCTGCTACGGGCCTGATGACATAGATTTCATTGCTGAGTGATACTGCATTGTACGTAAGTACCACAAGTTCTTTATCCATTTTTCACTTTCTGTGATATTGAACTTCTACGGTAAACGAGGTTCTTGTAAACAGAGGCGTCCCAAACATTGGGGTGGCTGTATCTTTTTGATTTTAATTTCCCTAAGCTATAGGACCATAAGTGGAAGTGCCCTAGGCTCTGTTGCTTTGTTTTTTAGATGTTTCAGGAAACACCATACACTTCTCCCCAGTGGCTGTTGGCAATTTACATCCCGCCCATCAGCATAACAAGGCTCCCAGTTTTCCATGGCCTGTCCTGCCTTTCCGGATTTTACACTTTTTTCAGATGGCCCTTTTGACCGGGGGGAAGTGAGACTTCATTGTAGTGCAGATTTCCTTTGCAAGCTTGCTTGGTTGGCCAAAAAGGGCGTATGCGTTTTTTCCTGAATATATTCAGGAAAAAACGCATACGCCCTTTTTGGCCAAGTGCATCATTGTGGACGTTCTGCCTCTTTTCCTATGCTTTCAATGCAATTCCAGTCTACCTCCTGAAATCGGTTTCCTGCAATTCTGCCCCGCTTTCAAGTCCTCTTGGCAGCCTTACTTCAGTATATTTTTGGACGATAGCTGTCATTTATAACTCTGCAGGTTTGTGAATTACAGTGCCCCTGAGCTCCTTTCTTCAACTCGCTTTCTTTTGAGCTGGCCGCAACACCGCAGGATGGCTTCAGGCCCTAATCTGGTTCCGGCACGGCACGCTGAGCCTTTGGTTATTTCCTCTTCCTGGTGGGAAATGAGAGTTAAATTTGCCCGTCCAGACACCTCCAGCTAGTCTCTCATTGCTTCTCCCTATTCCTGTACATCTTCCGCAGAAATTGCAAACTGGGCCAAACAGGAGGTTAAAGGCGCTGACTCTCCAAGTGGGGAGAGTGTTAGTAAAGCGTCTGGAATGTTACACCCGAGTACCAGGGGAGGAAAACTGAGACATATTTGAACACGTCTCTCGTTCACACGGTTGATCATATTCTGGGTTCCACATGCATGTTTTAGCTGAAGGAAGAATACCTTAAACCTGGAGAGTTGAGACCTGTGTAATGGGTACCATGCAATATGACTTCAAAGGGTCTTCATTTGCTCACCGAACCTCTCCAATCCTATCACTGCTGCGTTTATGCAACTGTACACACGCTTGATTCTCTTTTGGAGACATAGCAATCCATAGGTTTTAAGATACTTACTAGTCAGGTACATTCTTAGGCATTTAATATGGGGTGTTGAGTCCATTTCGTTGAGCAAGGAGTAGCTCTTGACTATTCCATATTTGGCTTAAGGAACTTTATCTCTGCTCATTTCAATCTCTGGTTTTATGCAGCACCCCAACTCACCTTTCCCCTTAAGCAAGCATAAGTTGGTTTTCTAAATTTGAGACCCTGTTCTGTTTTGGAATTCAGTTCCTGTGTAGCCAAGTTTACATTCCGTGTATTAGTGATATCTTATGATGTTTCTTTTTCTGTGTGACTTATTTCAGTTAGAATCATCGTACCTGAATCCACTCATTATGCTGCTACGGGCCTGATGACATAGATTTCATTGCTGAGTGATACTGCATTGTACGTAAGTACCACAAGTTCTTTATCCATTTTTCACTTTCTGTGATATTGAACTTCTACGGAAAACGAGGTTCTTGTAAACAGAGGCGTCCCAAACATTGGGGTGGCTGTATCTTTTTGATTTTAATTTCCCTAAGCTATAGGACCATAAGTGGAAGTGCCCTAGGCTCTGTTGCTTTGTTTTTTAGATGTTTCAGGAAACACCATACACTTCTCCCGAGTGTCTGTTGGCAATTTACATCCCGCCCATCAGCATAACAAGGCTCCCAGTTCTCCATGGCCTGTCCTGCCTTTCTGGATTTTACACTTTTTTCAGATGGCCCTTTTGACCGGGGGAAGTGAGACTTCATTGTAGTGCAGATTCCTTTCCAAGCTTGCTTGGTTGGCCAAAAAGGGCGTATGCGTTTTTTCCTGAATATATTCAGGAAAAAACGCATACGCCCTTTTTGGCCAAGTGCATCATTGTGGACGCTCTGCCTCTTTTCCTATGCTTTCAATGCAATTCCAGTCTACCTCCTGAAATCGGTTTCCTGCAATTCTGCCCCACTTTCAAGTCCTCTTGGCAGCCTTACTTCAGTATATTTTTGGACGATAGCTGTCATTTATAACTCTGCAGGTTTGTGAATTACAGTGCCCCTGAGCTCCTTTCTTCAACTCGCTTTCTTTTGAGCTGGCCGCAACACCGCAGGATGGCTTCAGGCCCTAATCTGGTTCCGGCACGGCACGCTGAGCCTTTGGTTATTTCCTCTTCCTGGTGGGAAATGAGAGTTAAATTTGCCCGTCCAGACACCTCCAGCTAGTCTCTCATTGGTTCTTGCTATTCCTGTTCATCTTCCGCAGAAATTGCAAACTGGGCCAAACAGGAAGTTAAAGGGCCTGACTCTCCAAGTGGGGAGAGTGTTAGTAAAGCGTCTGGAATGTTGCACCCGAGTACCAGGGGAGGAAAACTGAGACATATTTGAACACGTCTCTCGTTCACACGGTTGATCATATTCTGGGTTCCACATGCATGTTTTAGCTGAAGGAAGAATACCTTAAACCTGGAGAGTTGAGACCCGTGTAATGGGTACCATGCAATATGACTTCAAAGGGTCTTCATTTGCTCACCGAACCTCTCCAATCCTATCACTGCTGCGTTTATGCCCCTGTACACACGCTTGATTCTCTTTCGGAGACATAGCAATCCATAGGTTTTAAGATACTTACTAGTCAGGTACATTCTTAGTCGTTTAATATGGGATGTTGAGTCCATTTCGTTGAGCAAGGAGTAGCTCTTGACTATTCCATATTTGGCTTAAGGAACTTTATCTGTGCTCATTTCAATCTCTGGTTTTATGCAGCACCCCAACTCACCTTTCCCCTTAAGCAAGCATAAGTTGGTTTTCTAAATTTGAGTCCCTGTTCTCTTCTGTAATTCAGTTCCTGTGTAGCCAAGTTTACATTCCGTGTATTACTGATATCTTATGATGTTTCTTTTTCTGTGTGACTTATTTCAGTTAGAATCATCGTACCTGAATCCACTCATTATGCTGCTACGGGCCTGATGACATAGATGTCATTGCTGAGTGATACTGCATTGTACGTAAGTACCACAAGTTCTTTATCCATTTTTCACTTTCCGTGATATTGAACTTGTACGGTAAACGAGGTTCTTGTAAACAGAGGCGTCCCAAACTTTGGGGTGGCTGTGTCTTTTTGATTTTAAATTCCCTAAGCTATAGGACCATAAGTGGAAATGCCCTAGGCTCTGTTGCTTTGTTTTTTAGCTGTTTCAGGAAACACCATACACTTCTCCCGAGTGTCTGTTGGCAATTTACATCCCGCCCATCAGCATAACAAGGCTCCCAGTTCTCCATGGCCTGTCCTGCCTTTCTGGATTTTACACTTTTATAAGATGGCCCTTTTGACCGGGGGAAGTGAGACTTCATTGTAGTGCAGATTTCCTTTGCAAGCTTGCTTGGTTGGCCAAAAAGGGCGTATGCGTTTTTTCCTGAATATATTCAGTAAAAAACGCATACGCACTTTTTGGCCAAGTGCATCATTGTGGACGTTCTGCTTCTTTTCCTATGCTTTCAATGCAATTCCAGTCTACCTCCTGAAATTGGTTTCCTGCAATTCTTCCCCGCTTTCAAGTCCTCTTGGCAGCCTTACTTCAGTATACTTTTGGACGATAGCTGTCATTTATAACTCTGCAGGTTTGTGAATTACAGTGCCCCTGAGCTCCTTTCTTCAACTCGCTTTCTTTTGAGCTGGCCGCAACACCGCAGGATGGCTTCAGGCCCTAATCTGGTTCCGGCACGGCACGCTGAGCCTTTGGTTAATTCCTCTTCCTGGTGGGAAATGAGAGTTTAATTTGCCCGTCCAGACACCTCCAGCTAGTCTCTCATTGGTTCTCGCTATTCCTGTTCATCTTCCGCAGAAATTGCAAACTGGGCCAAACAGGAGGTTAAAGGGACTGACTCTCCAAGTAGGGAGAGTGTTAGTAAAGCATCTGGAATGTTGCACCCGATTACCAGGGGAGGAAAACTGAGACATATTTGAACACGTCTCCCGTTCACACGGTTGATCATACTCTGGGTTCCACATGCATGTTTTAGCTGAAGGAAGAATACCTTAAACCTGGGTAGTTGAAACCCGTGGAATGGGTACCATGCAATATGACTTCAAAGGGTCTTCATTTGCTCACCGAACCTCTCCAATCCTATCACTGCTGCGTTTATGCCCCTGTACACACGCTTGATTCTCTTTTGGAGACATAGCAATCCATAGGTTTTAAGATACTTACTAGTCAGGTACATTCTTAGGCGTTTAATATGGGGTGTTGAGTCCATTTCGTTGAGCAAGGAGTAGCTCTTGTCTATTCCATATTTGGCTTAAGGAAATTACTCTGTGCTCATTTCAATCTCTGGTTTTATGCAGCACCCCAACTCACCTTTCCCCTTAAGCAAGCATAAGTTGGTTTTCTAAATTTGAGACCTTGTTCTGTTCTGTAATTCAGTTCCTCTGTAGCCAAGTTTACATTCCGTGTATTACTGATATCTTATGATGTTTCTTTTTCTGTGTGACTTATTTCAGTTAGAATCATCATACCTGAATCCACTCATTGTGCTGCTAAGGGCCTGATGACATAGATTTCATTGCTGAGTGATACTGCTTTGTAAGTATATACCACAACGTCTTTATCCATTTTTCACTTTCTGCGATGTTGAACTTGTACTGTAAACGAGGTTCTTGTAAACAGAGGCGTCCCAAACTTTGGGGTGGCTGTGTCTTTTTGATTTTAATTTCCCTAAGCTATAGGACCATAAGTGGAAGTGCCCTAGGCTCTGTTGCTTTGTTTCTTAGATGTTTCAGGAAACACCATACACTTCTCCCGAGTGTCTGTTGGCAATTTACATCCCGCCCATCAGCATAACAAGGCTCCCAGTTCTCCATTGCCTGTCCTGCCTTTCTGGATTTTACACTTTTTTCAGATGGCCCTTTTGACCGGCGGGAAGTGAGACTTCATTGTATTGCAGATTTCCTTTGCAAGCTTGCTTGGTTGGCCAAAAAGGGCGTATGCGTTTTTTCCTGAATATATTCAGGAAAAAACGCATACGCGCTTTTTGGCCAAGTGCATCATTGTGGACGTTCTGCCTCTTTTCCTATGCTTTCAATGCAATTCCAGTCTACCTCCTGAAATCGGTTTCCTGCAATTCTGCCCCACTTTCAATTCCTCTTGGCAGCCTTACTTCAGTATATTTTTGAACGATAGCTGTCATTTATAACTCTGCAGGTGTGTGAATTACAGTGCCCCTGAGCTCCTTTCTTAAACTCGCTTTCTTTTGAGCTGGCCGCAACACCGCAGGATGGCTTCAGGCCCTAATCCGGTTTCCGGCACGGCACGCTGAGCCTTTGGTTATTTCCTCTTCCTGGTGGGAAATGAGAGTTAAATTTGCCCGTCCAGACACCTCCAGCTAGTCCCTCATTGGTTCTCGCTATTCCTGTTCATCTTCCGCTGAAATTGCAAACTGGGCCAAACAGGAGGTTAAAGGGACTGACTCTCCAAGTCAGGAGAGTGTTAGTAAAGCGTCTGGAATGTTGCACCCGAGTACCAGGGTACGAAAACTGAGACATATTTGAACACGTCTCCCGATCACATGGTTGATCATACTCTAGGTTCCACATGCATGTTTTAGCTGAAGGAAGAATACCTTAAACATGGGTAGTTGAAAACCATGGAATGGGTACCATGCCATATGACTTCAAAGGGTCTTCATTTGCTCACCGAACCTCTCCAATCCTATCACTGCTGCGTTTATGCCCCTGTACACATGCTTGATTCTCTTTCGGAGACATAGCAATCCATAGGTTTTAAGATACTTACTAGTCAGGTACATTCTTAGGCGTTTAATATGCGGTGTTGAGTCCATTTCGTTGAGCAAGGAGTAGCTCTTGTCTATTCCATATTTGGCTTAAGGAACTTTATCTGTGCTCATTTCAATCTCTGGTTTTATGCAGCACCCCAACTCACCTTTTCCCTTAAGCAAGCATAAGTTGGTTTTCTAAATTTGAGACCCTGTTCTGTTTTGGAATTCAGTTCCTGTGTAGCCAAGTTTACATTCCGTGTATTAGTGATATCTTATGATGTTTCTTTTTCTGTGTGACTTATTTCAGTTAGAATCATCATACCAGAATCCACTCATTGTGCTGCTAAGGGCCTGATGACATAGATTTCATTGCTGAGTGATATTGCTTTGTAAGAAAATACCACAAATTCTTTATCCATTTTTCACTTTCTGCGATGTTGAACTTGTACTGTAAACGAGGTTCTTGTAAACAGAGCCGTTCCAAACTTTGGGGTGGCTGTGTCTTTTTGATTTTAATTTCCCTAAGCTATAGGACCATAAGTGGAAGTGCCCTAGGCTCTGTTGCTTTGTTTTTTAGATGTTTCAGGAAACACCATACACTTCTCCCGAGTGTCTGTTGGCAATTTACATCCCGCCCATCAGCATAAAAAGGCTCCCAGTTCTCCATGGCCTGTCCTGCCTTTCTGGATTTTACACTTTTTTCAGATGGCCCTTTTAACCGGGGGGAAGTGAGACTTCATTGTAGTGCAGATTTCCTTTGCAAGCTTGCTTGGTTGGCCAAAAAGGGCGTATGCGTTTTTTCCTGAATATATTCAGGGAAAAACGCATACGCCCTTTTTGTCCAAGTGCAGCATTGTGGACGTTCTGCCTCTTTTCCTATGCTTTCAATGCAATTCCAGTCTACCTCCTGAAATCGGTTTCCTGCAATTCTGCCCCTCTTTCAAGTCCTCTTGGCAGCCTTACTTCAGTATATTTTTGGACGATAGCTGTCATTTATAACTCTGCAGGTTTGTGAATTACAGTGCCCCTGAGCTCCTTTCTTCAACTCGCTTTCTTTTGAGCTGGCCGCAACACCGCAGGATGGCTTCAGGCCCTAATCTGGTTCCGGCACGGCACGCTGAGCCTTTGGTTATTTCCTCTTCCTGGTGGGAAATGAGAGTTAAATTTGCCCGTCCAGACACCTCCAGCTAGTCTCTCATTGGTTCTTGCTATTCCTGTTCATCTTCCGCAGAAATTGCAAACTGGGCCAAACAGGAAGTTAAAGGGCCTGACTCTCCAAGTGGGGAGAGTGTTAGTAAAGCGTCTGGAATGTTGCACCCGAGTACCAGGGGAGGAAAACTGAGACATATTTGAACACGTCTCCCGTTCACACGGTTGATCATATTCTGGGTTCCACATGCATGTTTTAGCTGAAGGAAGAATACCTTAAACCTGGAGAGTTGAGACCCGTGTAATGGGTACCATGCAATATGACTTCAAAGGGTCTTCATTTGCTCACCGAACCTCTCCAATCCTATCACTGCTGCGTTTATGCCCCTGTACACACGCTTGATTCTCTTTCGGAGACATAGCAATCCATAGGTTTTAAGATACTTACTAGTCAGGTACATTCTTAGTCGTTTAATATGGGATGTTGAGTCCATTTCGTTGAGCAAGGAGTAGCTCTTGACTATTCCATATTTGGCTTAAGGAACTTTATCTGTGCTCATTTCAATCTCTGGTTTTATGCAGCACCCCAACTCACCTTTCCCCTTAAGCAAGCATAAGTTGGTTTTCTAAATTTGAGTCCCTGTTCTCTTCTGTAATTCAGTTCCTGTGTAGCCAAGTTTACATTCCGTGTATTACTGATATCTTATGATGTTTCTTTTTCTGTGTGACTTATTTCAGTTAGAATCATCGTACCTGAATCCACTCATTATGCTGCTACGGGCCTGATGACATAGATGTCATTGCTGAGTGATACTGCATTGTACGTAAGTACCACAAGTTCTTTATCCATTTTTCACTTTCCGTGATATTGAACTTGTACGGTAAACGAGGTTCTTGTAAACAGAGGCGTCCCAAACTTTGGGGTGGCTGTGTCTTTTTGATTTTAAATTCCCTAAGCTATAGGACCATAAGTGGAAATGCCCTAGGCTCTGTTGCTTTGTTTTTTAGCTGTTTCAGGAAACACCATACACTTCTCCCGAGTGTCTGTTGGCAATTTACATCCCGCCCATCAGCATAACAAGGCTCCCAGTTCTCCATGGCCTGTCCTGCCTTTCTGGATTTTACACTTTTATCAGATGACCCTTTTGACCGGGGGTAGTGAGACTTCATTGTAGTGCAGATTTCCTTTGCAAGCTTGCTTGGTTGGCCAAAAAGGGCGTATGCGTTTTTTCCTGAATATATTCAGTAAAAAACGCATACGCCCTTTTTGGCCAAGTGCATCATTGTGGACGTTCTGCTTCTTTTCCTATGCTTTCAATGCAATTCCAGTCTACCTCCTGAAATTGGTTTCCTGCAATTCTTCCCCGCTTTCAAGTCCTCTTGGCAGCCTTACTTCAGTATACTTTTGGACGATAGCTGTCATTTATAACTCTGCAGGTTTGTGAATTACAGTGCCCCTGAGCTCCTTTCTTCAACTCGCTTTCTTTTGAGCTGGCCGCAACACCGCAGGATGGCTTCAGGCCCTAATCTGGTTCCGGCACGGCACGCTGAGCCTTTGGTTATTTCCTCTTCCTGGTGGGAAATGAGAGTTAAATTTGCCCGTCCAGACACCTCCAGCTAGTCTCTCATTGGTTCTCGCTATTCCTGTTCATCTTCCGCAGAAATTGCAAACTGGGCCAAACAGGAGGTTAAAGGGACTGACTCTCCAAGTCGGGAGAGTGTTAGTAAAGTATCTGGAATGTTGCACCCGAGTACCAGGGGAGGAAAACTGAGACATATTTGAACACGTCTCCCGTTCACACGGTTGATCATACTCTGGGTTCCACATGCATGTTTTAGCTGAAGGAAGAATACCTTAAACCTGGGTAGTTGAAACCCGTGGAATGGGTACCATGCAATATGACTTCAAAGGGTCTTCATTTGCTCACCGAACCTCTCCAATCCTATCACTGCTGCGTTTATGCCCCTGTACACACGCTTGATTCTCTTTTGGAGACATAGCAATCCATAGGTTTTAAGATACTTACTAGTCAGGTACATTCTTAGGCGTTTAATATGGGGTGTTGAGTCCATTTCGTTGAGCAAGGAGTAGCTCTTGTCTATTCCATATTTGGCTTAAGGAAATTACTCTGTGCTCATTTCAATCTCTGGTTTTATGCAGCACCCCAACTCACCTTTCCCCTTAAGCAAGCATAAGTTGGTTTTCTAAATTTGAGACCTTGTTCTGTTCTGTAATTCAGTTCCTCTGTAGCCAAGTTTACATTCCGTGTATTACTGATATCTTATGATGTTTCTTTTTCTGTGTGACTTATTTCAGTTAGAATCATCATACCTGAATCCACTCATTGTGCTGCTAAGGGCCTGATGACATAGATTTCATTGCTGAGTGATACTGCTTTGTAAGTATATACCACAACGTCTTTATCCATTTTTCACTTTCTGCGATGTTGAACTTGTACTGTAAACGAGGTTCTTGTAAACAGAGGCGTCCCAAACTTTGGGGTGGCTGTGTCTTTTTGATTTTAATTTCCCTAAGCTATAGGACCATAAGTGGAAGTGCCCTAGGCTCTGTTGCTTTGTTTCTTAGATGTTTCAGGAAACACCATACACTTCTCCCGAGTGTCTGTTGGCAATTTACATCCCGCCCATCAGCATAACAAGGCTCCCAGTTCTCCATGGCCTGTCCTGCCTTTCTGGATTTTACACTTTTTTCAGATGGCCCTTTTGACCGGGGGGAAGTGAGACTTCATTGTATTGCAGATTTCCTTTGCAAGCTTGCTTGGTTGGCCAAAAAGGGCGTATGCGTTTTTTCCTGAATATATTCAGGAAAAAACGCATACGCGCTTTTTGGCCAAGTGCATCATTGTGGACGTTCTGCCTCTTTTCCTATGCTTTCAATGCAATTCCAGTCTACCTCCTGAAATCGGTTTCCTGCAATTCTGCCCCGCTTTCAATTCCTCTTGGCAGCCTTACTTCAGTATATTTTTGGACGATAGCTGTCATTTATAACTCTGCAGGTGTGTGAATTACAGTGCCCCTGAGCTCCTTTCTTAAACTCGCTTTCTTTTGAGCTGGCCGCAACACCGCAGGATGGCTTCAGGCCCTAATCCGGTTTCCGGCACGGCATGCTGAGCCTTTGGTTATTTCCTCTTCCTGGTGGGAAATGAGAGTTAAATTTGCCCGTCCAGACACCTCCAGCTAGTCCCTCATTGGTTCTCGCTATTCCTGTTCATCTTCCGCTGAAATTGCAAACTGGGCCAAACAGGAGGTTAAAGGGACTGACTCTCCAAGTCAGGAGAGTGTTAGTAAAGCGTCTGGAATGTTGCACCCGAGTACCAGGGTACGAAAACTGAGACATATTTGAACACGTCTCCCGATCACATGGTTGATCATACTCTAGGTTCCACATGCATGTTTTAGCTGAAGGAAGAATACCTTAAACATGGGTAGTTGAAAACCATGGAATGGGTACCATGCCATATGACTTCAAAGGGTCTTCATTTGCTCACCGAACCTCTCCAATCCTATCACTGCTGCGTTTATGCCCCTGTACACATGCTTGATTCTCTTTCGGAGACATAGCAATCCATAGGTTTTAAGATACTTACTAGTCAGGTACATTCTTAGGCGTTTAATATGCGGTGTTGAGTCCATTTCGTTGAGCAAGGAGTAGCTCTTGTCTATTCCATATTTGGCTTAAGGAACTTTATCTGTGCTCATTTCAATCTCTGGTTTTATGCAGCACCCCAACTCACCTTTTCCCTTAAGCAAGCATAAGTTGGTTTTCTAAATTTGAGACCCTGTTCTGTTTTGGAATTCAGTTCCTGTGTAGCCAAGTTTACATTCCATGTATTAGTGATATCTTATGATGTTTCTTTTTCTGTGTGACTTATTTCAGTTAGAATCATCATACCAGAATCCACTCATTGTGCTGCTAAGGGCCTGATGACATAGATTTCATTGCTGAGTGATATTGCTTTGTAAGAAAATTCCACAAATTCTTTATCCATTTTTCACTTTCTGCGATGTTGAACTTGTACTGTAAACGAGGTTCTTGTAAACAGAGCCGTTCCAAACTTTGGGGTGGCTGTGTCTTTTTGATTTTAATTTCCCTAAGCTATAGGACCATAAGTGGAAGTGCCCTAGGCTCTGTTGCTTTGTTTTTTAGATGTTTCAGGAAACACCATACACTTCTCCCGAGTGTCTGTTGGCAATTTACATCCCGCCCATCAGCATAAAAAGGCTCCCAGTTCTCCATGGCCTGTCCTGCCTTTCTGGATTTTACACTTTTTTCAGATGGCCCTTTTAACCGGGGGGAAGTGAGACTTCATTGTAGTGCAGATTTCCTTTGCAAGCTTGCTTGGTTGGCCAAAAAGGGCGTATGCGTTTTTTCCTGAATATATTCAGGGAAAAACGCATACGCCCTTTTTGTCCAAGTGCAGCATTGTGGACGTTCTGCCTCTTTTCCTATGCTTTCAATGCAATTCCAGTCTACCTCCTGAAATCGGTTTCCTGCAATTCTGCCCCACTTTCAAGTCCTCTTGGCAGCCTTACTTCAGTATATTTTTGGACGATAGCTGTCATTTATAACTCTGCAGGTTTGTGAATTACAGTGCCCCTGAGCTCCTTTCTTCAACTCGCTTTCTTTTGAGCTGGCCGCAACACCGCAGGATGGCTTCAGGCCCTAATCTGGTTCCGGCACGGCACGCTGAGCCTTTGGTTATTTCCTCTTCCTGGTGGGAAATGAGAGTTAAATTTGCCCGTCCAGACACCTCCAGCTAGTCTCTCATTGGGTCTTGCTATTCCTGTTCATCTTCCGCAGAAATTGCAAACTGGGCCAAACAGGAAGTTAAAGGGCCTGACTCTCCAAGTGGGGAGAGTGTTAGTAAAGCGTCTGGAATGTTGCACCCGAGTACCAGGGGAGGAAAACTGAGACATATTTGAACACGTCTCCCGTTCACACGGTTGATCATATTCTGGGTTCCACATGCATGTTTTAGCTGAAGGAAGAATACCTTAAACCTGGAGAGTTGAGACCCGTGTAATGGGTACCATGCAATATGACTTCAAAGGGTCTTCATTTGCTCACCGAACCTCTCCAATCCTATCACTGCTGCGTTTATGCCCCTGTACACACGCTTGATTCTCTTTCGGAGACATAGCAATCCATAGGTTTTAAGATACTTACTAGTCAGGTACATTCTTAGTCGTTTAATATGGGATGTTGAGTCCATTTCGTTGAGCAAGGAGTAGCTCTTGACTATTCCATATTTGGCTTAAGGAACTTTATCTGTGCTCATTTCAATCTCTGGTTTTATGCAGCACCCCAACTCACCTTTCCCCTTAAGCAAGCATAAGTTGGTTTTCTAAATTTGAGTCCCTGTTCTCTTCTGTAATTCAGTTCCTGTGTAGCCAAGTTTACATTCCGTGTATTACTGATATCTTATGATGTTTCTTTTTCTGTGTGACTTATTTCAGTTAGAATCATCGTACCTGAATCCACTCATTATGCTGCTACGGGCCTGATGACATAGATGTCATTGCTGAGTGATACTGCATTGTACGTAAGTACCACAAGTTCTTTATCCATTTTTCACTTTCCGTGATATTGAACTTGTACGGTAAACGAGGTTCTTGTAAACAGAGGCGTCCCAAACTTTGGGGTGGCTGTGTCTTTTTGATTTTAAATTCCCTAAGCTATAGGACCATAAGTGGAAATGCCCTAGGCTCTGTTGCTTTGTTTTTTAGCTGTTTCAGGAAACACCATACACTTCTCCCGAGTGTCTGTTGGCAATTTACATCCCGCCCATCAGCATAACAAGGCTCCCAGTTCTCCATGGCCTGTCCTGCCTTTCTGGATTTTACACTTTTATCAGATGGCCATTTTGACCGGGGGAAGTGAGACTTCATTGTAGTGCAGATTTCCTTTGCAAGCTTGCTTGGTTGGCCAAAAAGGGCGTATGCGTTTTTTCCTGAATATATTCAGTAAAAAACGCATACGCCCTTTTTGGCCAAGTG
Organism: Globicephala melas; assembly: GCF_963455315.2. Classification (NCBI taxonomy): domain Eukaryota; kingdom Metazoa; phylum Chordata; class Mammalia; order Artiodactyla; family Delphinidae; genus Globicephala; species Globicephala melas. The sequence continues at coordinate 2,700,550 of NW_027207212.1, forward strand.
CATCATTGTGGACGTTCTGCTTCTTTTCCTATGCTTTCAATGCAATTCCAGTCTACCTCCTGAAATTGGTTTCCTGCAATTCTTCCCCGCTTTCAAGTCCTCTTGGCAGCCTTACTTCAGTATACTTTTGGACGATAGCTGTCATTTATAACTCTGCAGGTTTGTGAATTACAGTGCCCCTGAGCTCCTTTCTTCAACTCGCTTTCTTTTGAGCTGGCCGCAACACCGCAGGATGGCTTCAGGCCCTAATCTGGTTCCGGCACGGCACGCTGAGCCTTTGGTTATTTCCTCTTCCTGGTGGGAAATGAGAGTTAAATTTGCCCGTCCAGACACCTCCAGCTAGTCTCTCATTGGTTCTCGCTATTCCTGTTCATCTTCCGCAGAAATTGCAAACTGGGCCAAACAGGAGGTTAAAGGGACTGACTCTCCAAGTCGGGAGAGTGTTAGTAAAGCATCTGGAATGTTGCACCCGAGTACCAGGGGAGGAAAACTGAGACATATTTGAACACGTCTCCCGTTCACACGGTTGATCATACTCTGGGTTCCACATGCATGTTTTAGCTGAAGGAAGAATACCTTAAACCTGGGTAGTTGAAACCCGTGGAATGCGTACCATGCAATATGACTTCAAAGGGTCTTCATTTGCTCACCGAACCTCTCCAATCCTATCACTGCTGCGTTTATGCCCCTGTACACACGCTTGATTCTCTTTTGGAGACATAGCAATCCATAGGTTTTAAGATACTTACTAGTCAGGTACATTCTTAGGCGTTTAATATGGGGTGTTGAGTCCATTTCGTTGAGCAAGGAGTAGCTCTTGTCTATTCCATATTTGGCTTAAGGAACTTACTCTGTGCTCATTTCAATCTCTGGTTTTATGCAGCACCCCAACTCACCTTTCCCCTTAAGCAAGCATAAGTTGGTTTTCTAAATTTGAGACCTTGTTCTGTTCTGTAATTCAGTTCCTCTGTAGCCAAGTTTACATTCCGTGTATTACTGATATCTTATGATGTTTCTTTTTCTGTGTGACTTATTTCAGTTAGAATCATCATACCTGAATCCACTCATTGTGCTGCTAAGGGCCTGATGACATAGATTTCATTGCTGAGTGATACTGCTTTGTAAGTATATACCACAACGTCTTTATCCATTTTTCACTTTCTGCGATGTTGAACTTGTACTGTAAACGAGGTTCTTGTAAACAGAGGCGTCCCAAACTTTGGGGTGGCTGTGTCTTTTTGATTTTAATTTCCCTAAGCTATAGGACCATAAGTGGAAGTGCCCTAGGCTCTGTTGCTTTGTTTTTTAGATGTTTCAGGAAACACCATACACTTCTCCCGAGTGGCTGTTGGCAATTTACATCCCGCCCATCAGCATAACAAGGCTCCCAGTTCTCCATGGCCTGTCCTGCCTTTCTGGATTTTACACTTTTTTCAGATGGCCCTTTTGACCGGGGGGAAGTGAGACTTCATTGTAGTGCAGATTTCCTTTGCAAGCTTACTTGGTTGGCCAAAAAGGGCGTATGCGTTTTTTCCTGAATATATTCAGGAAAAAACGCATGCGCCCTTTTTGGCCAAGTGCATCATTGTGGATGTTCTGCCTCTTTTCCTATGCTTTCAATGCAATTCCAGTCTACCTCCTGAAATCGGTTTCCTACAATTCTGCCCCGCTTTCAAGTCCTCTTGGCAGCCTTACTTCAGTATATTTTTGGACGATAGCTGTCATTTATAACTCTGCAGGTTTGTTAATTACAGTGCCCCTGAGCTCCTTTCCTCAACTCGCTTTCTTGTGAGCTGGCCGCAACACCGCAGGATGGCTTCAGGCCCTAATCTTGTTCCGGCACGGCACGCTGAGCCTTTGGTCATTTCTTCTTCCTGGTGGGAAATGAGAGTTAAATTTGCCCGTCCAGACACCTCCAGCTAGTCTCTCATTGGTTCTCCCTATTCCTGTTCATCTTCCGCAGAAATTGCAAACTGGGCTAAACAGGAGGTTAAAGGCGCTGACTATCCAAGTGGGGAGACTGTTAGTAAAGCACCTGGAATGTTGCACCCGAGTACCAGGGGAGGAAACCTGAGACATATTTGAACACGTCTCCCGTTCACACGGTTGATCATACTCTGGGTTCCACATGCATGTTTTAGCTGAAGGAAGAATACCTTAAACCTGGAGAGTTGAGACCCTTGGAATGGGTACCATGCAATATGACTTCAAAGGGTCTTCATTTGCTCACCGAACCTCTCCAATCCTATCACTGCTGCGTTTATGCCCCTGTACACAGGCTTGATTCTCTTTTGGAGACATAGCAATCCATAGGTTTTAAGATACTTACTAGTCAGGTACATTCTTAGGCGTTTAATATGGGGTGTTGAGTCCATTTCGTTGAGCAAGGAGTAGCTCTTGTCTATTCCATATTTGGCTTAAGGAACTTTATCTGTGCTCATTTCAATCTCTGGTTTTATGCAGCACCCCAACTCACCTTTCCCCTTAAGCAAGCATAAGTTGGTTTTCTAAATTTGAGACCCTGTTCCGTTTTGGAATTCAGTTCCTGTATAGCCAAGTTTACATTCCGTGTATTACTGATATCTTATGATGTTTCTTTTTCTGTGTGACTTATTTCAGTTAGAATCATCGTACCTGAATCCACTCATTATGCTGCTACGGGCCTGATGACATAGATTTCATTGCTGAGTGATACTGCATTGTACGTAAGTACCACAAGTTCTTTATCCATTTTTCACTTTCTGCGATGTTGAACTTGTACTGTAAATGAGGTTCTTGTAAACAGAGGCGTCCCAAACTTTGGGGTGGCTGTGTCTTTTTGATTTTAATTTCCCTAAGCTATAGGACCATAAGTGGAAGTGCCCTAGGCTCTGTTGCTTTGTTTTTTAGATGTTTCAGGAAACACCATACACTTCTCCCGAGTGGCTGTTGGCAATTTACATCCCGCCCATCAGCATAACAAGGCTCCCAGTTCTCCATGGCCTGTCCTGCCTTTCTGGATTTTACACTTTTTTCAGATGGCCCTTTTGACCGGGGGGAAGTGAGACTTCATTGTAGTGCAGATTTACTTTGCAAGCTTGCTTGGTTGGCCAAAAAGGGCGTATGCGTTTTTTCCTGAATATATTCAGGAAAAAAGGCATACGCCCTTTTTGGCCAAGTGCATCATTATGGACGTTCTGCCTCTTTTCCTATGCTTTCAATGCAATTCCAGTCTACCTCCTGAAATCGGTTTCCTGCAATTCTGCCCCGCTTTCAAGTCCTCTTGGCAGCCTTACTTCAGTATATTTTTGGACGATAGCTGTCATTTATAACTCTGCAGGTTTGTGAATTACAGTGCCCCTGAGCTCCTTTCTTCAACTCGCTTTCTTGTGAGCTGGCCGCAACACCGCAGGATGGCTTCAGGCCCTAATCTGGTTCCGGCACGGCACACTGAGCCTTTGGTTATTTCCTCTTCCTGGTGGGAAATGAGAGTTAAATTTGCCCGTCCAGACACCTCCAGCTAGTCTGTCATTGGTTTTCCCTATTCCTGTTCATCTTCCGCAGAAATTGCAAACTGGGCCAAACAGGAGGTTAAAGGCGCTGACTCTCCAAGTGGGGAGAGTGTTAGTAAAGCGTCTGGAATGTTGCACCCGAGTACCAGGGGAGGAAAACTCAGACATATTTGAACACGTCTCCCGTTCACACGGTTGATCATTCTCTGGGTTCCACATGCATGTTTTAGCTGAAGGAAGAATACCTTAAACCTGGGTAGTTGAAACCCGTGGAATGGTTACCATGCAATATGACTTCAAAGGGTCTTCATTTGCTCACCGAACCTCTCTAATCCTATCACTGCTGCGTTTATGCCCCTGTACACACGCTTGATTCTCTTTTGGAGACATAGCAATCCATAGGTTTTAAGATATTTACTAGTCAGGTACATTCTTAGGCGTTTAATATGGGGTGTTGAGTCCATTTCGTTGAGCAAGGAGTAGCTCTTGTCTATTCCATATTTAGCTTAAGGAACTTTATCTGTGCTCATTTCAATCTCTGGTTTTATGCAGCACCCCAACTCACCTTTCCCCTTAAGCAAGCATAAGTTGGTTTTCTAAATTTGAGACCCTGTTCTGTTTTGGAATTCAGTTCCTGTGTAGCCAAGTTTACATTCCGTGTATTAGTGATATCTTATGATGTTTCTTTTTCTGTGTGACTTATTTCAGTTAGAATCATCGTACCTGAATCCACTCATTATGATGCTACGGGCCAGATGACATAGATTTCATTGCTGAGTGATACTGCATTGTACGTAAGTACCACAGGATCTTTATCCATTTTTCACTTTCTGTGATATTGAATTTGTACGGTAAACGAGGTTCTTGTAAACAGAGGCGTCCCAAACATTGGTGTGGCTGTGTCTTTTTGATTTTAATTTCCCTAATCTATAGGACCATAAGTGGAAGTGCCCTAGGCTCTGTTGCTTTGTTTTTTAGATGTTTCAGGAAACACCATACACTTCTCCCGAGTGTCTGTTGGCAATTTACATCCCGCCCATCAGCATAACAAGGCTCCCAGTTCTCCATGGCCTGTCCTGCCTTTCTGGATTTTACACTTTTTTCAGATGGCCCTTTTGACCGGGGGGAAGTGAGACTTCATTGTAGTGCAGATTTCCTTTGCAAGTTTGCTTGGTTGGCCAAAAAGGGCGTATGCGTTTTTTCCTGAATATATTCAGAAAAAAACGCATACGCCCTTTTTGGCCAAGTGCATCATTGTGGACGTTCTGCCTCTTTTCCTATGCTTTCAATGCAATTCGAGTCTACCTCCTGAAATCGGTTTCCTGCAATTCTGCCCCGCTTTCAAGTCCTCTTGGCAGCCTTACTTCAGTATATTTTTGGACGATAGCTGTCATTTATAACTCTGCAGGTTTGTGAATTACAGTGCCCCTGAGCTCCTTTCTTCAACTCGCTTTCTTTTGAGCTGGCCGCAACACCGCAGGATGGCTTCAGGCCCTAATCTGGTTCCGGCACGGCACGCTGAGCCTTTGGTTATTTCCTCTTCCTGGTGGGAAATGAGAGTTAAATTTGCCCGTCCAGACACCTCCAGCTAGTCTCTCATTGGTTCTCGCTATTCCTGTTCATCTTCCGCAGAAATTGCAAACTGGGCCAAACAGGAGGTTAAAGGGACTGACTCTCCAAGTCGGGAGAGTGTTAGTAAAGCATCTGGAATGTTGCACCCGAGTACCAGGGGAGGAAAACTGAGACATATTTGAACACGTCTCCCGTTCACACGGTTGATCATACTCTGGGTTCCACATGCATGTTTTAGCTGAAGGAAGAATACCTTAAACCTGGGTAGTTGAAACCCGTGGAATGCGTACCATGCAATATGACTTCAAAGGGTCTTCATTTGCTCACCGAACCTCTCCAATCCTATCACTGCTGCGTTTATGCCCCTGTACACACGCTTGATTCTCTTTTGGAGACATAGCAATCCATAGGTTTTAAGATACTTACTAGTCAGGTACATTCTTAGGCGTTTAATATGGGGTGTTGAGTCCATTTCGTTGAGCAAGGAGTAGCTCTTGTCTATTCCATATTTGGCTTAAGGAACTTACTCTGTGCTCATTTCAATCTCTGGTTTTATGCAGCACCCCAACTCACCTTTCCCCTTAAGCAAGCATAAGTTGGTTTTCTAAATTTGAGACCTTGTTCTGTTCTGTAATTCAGTTCCTCTGTAGCCAAGTTTACATTCCGTGTATTACTGATATCTTATGATGTTTCTTTTTCTGTGTGACTTATTTCAGTTAGAATCATCATACCTGAATCCACTCATTGTGCTGCTAAGGGCCTGATGACATAGATTTCATTGCTGAGTGATACTGCTTTGTAAGTATATACCACAACGTCTTTATCCATTTTTCACTTTCTGCGATGTTGAACTTGTACTGTAAACGAGGTTCTTGTAAACAGAGGCGTCCCAAACTTTGGGGTGGCTGTGTCTTTTTGATTTTAATTTCCCTAAGCTATAGGACCATAAGTGGAAGTGCCCTAGGCTCTGTTGCTTTGTTTTTTAGATGTTTCAGGAAACACCATACACTTCTCCCGAGTGGCTGTTGGCAATTTACATCCCGCCCATCAGCATAACAAGGCTCCCAGTTCTCCATGGCCTGTCCTGCCTTTCTGGATTTTACACTTTTTTCAGATGGCCCTTTTGACCGGGGGGAAGTGAGACTTCATTGTAGTGCAGATTTCCTTTGCAAGCTTACTTGGTTGGCCAAAAAGGGCGTATGCGTTTTTTCCTGAATATATTCAGGAAAAAACGCATGCGCCCTTTTTGGCCAAGTGCATCATTGTGGATGTTCTGCCTCTTTTCCTATGCTTTCAATGCAATTCCAGTCTACCTCCTGAAATCGGTTTCCTACAATTCTGCCCCGCTTTCAAGTCCTCTTGGCAGCCTTACTTCAGTATATTTTTGGACGATAGCTGTCATTTATAACTCTGCAGGTTTGTTAATTACAGTGCCCCTGAGCTCCTTTCCTCAACTCGCTTTCTTGTGAGCTGGCCGCAACACCGCAGGATGGCTTCAGGCCCTAATCTTGTTCCGGCACGGCACGCTGAGCCTTTGGTCATTTCTTCTTCCTGGTGGGAAATGAGAGTTAAATTTGCCCGTCCAGACACCTCCAGCTAGTCTCTCATTGGTTCTCCCTATTCCTGTTCATCTTCCGCAGAAATTGCAAACTGGGCTAAACAGGAGGTTAAAGGCGCTGACTATCCAAGTGGGGAGACTGTTAGTAAAGCACCTGGAATGTTGCACCCGAGTACCAGGGGAGGAAACCTGAGACATATTTGAACACGTCTCCCGTTCACACGGTTGATCATACTCTGGGTTCCACATGCATGTTTTAGCTGAAGGAAGAATACCTTAAACCTGGAGAGTTGAGACCCTTGGAATGGGTACCATGCAATATGACTTCAAAGGGTCTTCATTTGCTCACCGAACCTCTCCAATCCTATCACTGCTGCGTTTATGCCCCTGTACACAGGCTTGATTCTCTTTTGGAGACATAGCAATCCATAGGTTTTAAGATACTTACTAGTCAGGTACATTCTTAGGCGTTTAATATGGGGTGTTGAGTCCATTTCGTTGAGCAAGGAGTAGCTCTTGTCTATTCCATATTTGGCTTAAGGAACTTTATCTGTGCTCATTTCAATCTCTGGTTTTATGCAGCACCCCAACTCACCTTTCCCCTTAAGCAAGCATAAGTTGGTTTTCTAAATTTGAGACCCTGTTCCGTTTTGGAATTCAGTTCCTGTATAGCCAAGTTTACATTCCGTGTATTACTGATATCTTATGATGTTTCTTTTTCTGTGTGACTTATTTCAGTTAGAATCATCGTACCTGAATCCACTCATTATGCTGCTACGGGCCTGATGACATAGATTTCATTGCTGAGTGATACTGCATTGTACGTAAGTACCACAAGTTCTTTATCCATTTTTCACTTTCTGCGATGTTGAACTTGTACTGTAAATGAGGTTCTTGTAAACAGAGGCGTCCCAAACTTTGGGGTGGCTGTGTCTTTTTGATTTTAATTTCCCTAAGCTATAGGACCATAAGTGGAAGTGCCCTAGGCTCTGTTGCTTTGTTTTTTAGATGTTTCAGGAAACACCATACACTTCTCCCGAGTGGCTGTTGGCAATTTACATCCCGCCCATCAGCATAACAAGGCTCCCAGTTCTCCATGGCCTGTCCTGCCTTTCTGGATTTTACACTTTTTTCAGATGGCCCTTTTGACCGGGGGGAAGTGAGACTTCATTGTAGTGCAGATTTACTTTGCAAGCTTGCTTGGTTGGCCAAAAAGGGCGTATGCGTTTTTTCCTGAATATATTCAGGAAAAAAGGCATACGCCCTTTTTGGCCAAGTGCATCATTATGGACGTTCTGCCTCTTTTCCTATGCTTTCAATGCAATTCCAGTCTACCTCCTGAAATCGGTTTCCTGCAATTCTGCCCCGCTTTCAAGTCCTCTTGGCAGCCTTACTTCAGTATATTTTTGGACGATAGCTGTCATTTATAACTCTGCAGGTTTGTGAATTACAGTGCCCCTGAGCTCCTTTCTTCAACTCGCTTTCTTGTGAGCTGGCCGCAACACCGCAGGATGGCTTCAGGCCCTAATCTGGTTCCGGCACGGCACACTGAGCCTTTGGTTATTTCCTCTTCCTGGTGGGAAATGAGAGTTAAATTTGCCCGTCCAGACACCTCCAGCTAGTCTGTCATTGGTTTTCCCTATTCCTGTTCATCTTCCGCAGAAATTGCAAACTGGGCCAAACAGGAGGTTAAAGGCGCTGACTCTCCAAGTGGGGAGAGTGTTAGTAAAGCGTCTGGAATGTTGCACCCGAGTACCAGGGGAGGAAAACTCAGACATATTTGAACACGTCTCCCGTTCACACGGTTGATCATTCTCTGGGTTCCACATGCATGTTTTAGCTGAAGGAAGAATACCTTAAACCTGGGTAGTTGAAACCCGTGGAATGGTTACCATGCAATATGACTTCAAAGGGTCTTCATTTGCTCACCGAACCTCTCTAATCCTATCACTGCTGCGTTTATGCCCCTGTACACACGCTTGATTCTCTTTTGGAGACATAGCAATCCATAGGTTTTAAGATATTTACTAGTCAGGTACATTCTTAGGCGTTTAATATGGGGTGTTGAGTCCATTTCGTTGAGCAAGGAGTAGCTCTTGTCTATTCCATATTTAGCTTAAGGAACTTTATCTGTGCTCATTTCAATCTCTGGTTTTATGCAGCACCCCAACTCACCTTTCCCCTTAAGCAAGCATAAGTTGGTTTTCTAAATTTGAGACCCTGTTCTGTTTTGGAATTCAGTTCCTGTGTAGCCAAGTTTACATTCCGTGTATTAGTGATATCTTATGATGTTTCTTTTTCTGTGTGACTTATTTCAGTTAGAATCATCGTACCTGAATCCACTCATTATGATGCTACGGGCCAGATGACATAGATTTCATTGCTGAGTGATACTGCATTGTACGTAAGTACCACAGGATCTTTATCCATTTTTCACTTTCTGTGATATTGAATTTGTACGGTAAACGAGGTTCTTGTAAACAGAGGCGTCCCAAACATTGGTGTGGCTGTGTCTTTTTGATTTTAATTTCCCTAATCTATAGGACCATAAGTGGAAGTGCCCTAGGCTCTGTTGCTTTGTTTTTTAGATGTTTCAGGAAACACCATACACTTCTCCCGAGTGTCTGTTGGCAATTTACATCCCGCCCATCAGCATAACAAGGCTCCCAGTTCTCCATGGCCTGTCCTGCCTTTCTGGATTTTACACTTTTTTCAGATGGCCCTTTTGACCGGGGGGAAGTGAGACTTCATTGTAGTGCAGATTTCCTTTGCAAGTTTGCTTGGTTGGCCAAAAAGGGCGTATGCGTTTTTTCCTGAATATATTCAGAAAAAAACGCATACGCCCTTTTTGGCCAAGTGCATCATTGTGGACGTTCTGCCTCTTTTCCTATGCTTTCAATGCAATTCGAGTCTACCTCCTGAAATCGGTTTCCTGCAATTCTGCCCCGCTTTCAAGTCCTCTTGGCAGCCTTACTTCAGTATATTTTTGGACGATAGCTGTCATTTATAACTCTGCAGGTTTGTGAATTACAGTGCCCCTGAGCTCCTTTCTTCAACTCGCTTTCTTTTGAGCTGGCCGCAACACCGAAGGATGGCTTCAGGCCCTAATCTGGTTCCGGCACGGCACGCTGAGCCTTTGGTCATTTCCTCTTCCTGGTGGGAAATGAGAGTTAAATTTGCCCGTCTAGACACCTCCAGCTAGTCTCTCATTGGTTCTCCCTATTCCTGTTCATCTTCCGCAGAAATTGCAAACTGGGCCAAACAGGAGGTTAAAGGGACTGACTCTCCAAGTCGGGAGAGTGTTAGTAAAGCATCTGGAATGTTGCACCTGAGTACCAGGGGAGGAAAACTGAGACATATTTGAACACGTCTCCCATTCACACGGTTGATCATACTCTGGGTTCCACATGCATGTTTTAGCTGAAGGAAGAATACCTTAAACCTGGGTAGTTGAAACCCGTGGAATGGGTACCATGCAATATGACTTCAAAGGGTCTTCATTTGCTCACCGAACCTCTCCAATCCTATCACTGCTGCGTTTATGCCCCTGTACACACGCTTGATTCTCTTTCGGAGACATAGCAATCCATAGGTTTTAAGATACTTACTAGTCAGGTACATTCTTAGTCGTTTAATATGGGATGTTGAGTCCATTTCGTTGAGCAAGGAGTAGCTCTTGACTATTCCATATTTGGCTTAAGGAACTTTATCTGTGCTCATTTCAATCTCTGGTTTTATGCAGCACCCCAACTCACCTTTCCCCTTAAGCAAGCATAAGTTGGTTTTCTAAATTTGAGTCCCTGTTCTCTTCTGTAATTCAGTTCCTGTGTAGCCAAGTTTACATTCCGTGTATTACTGATATCTTATGATGTTTCTTTTTCTGTGTGACTTATTTCAGTTAGAATCATCGTACCTGAATCCACTCATTATGCTGCTACGGGCCTGATGACATAGATGTCATTGCTGAGTGATACTGCATTGTACGTAAGTACCACAAGTTCTTTATCCATTTTTCACTTTCCGTGATATTGAACTTGTACGGTAAACGAGGTTCTTGTAAACAGAGGCGTCCCAAACTTTGGGGTGGCTGTGTCTTTTTGATTTTAAATTCCCTAAGCTATAGGACCATAAGTGGAAATGCCCTAGGCTCTGTTGCTTTGTTTTTTAGCTGTTTCAGGAAACACCATACACTTCTCCCGAGTGTCTGTTGGCAATTTACATCCCGCCCATCAGCATAACAAGGCTCCCAGTTCTCCATGGCCTGTCCTGCCTTTCTGGATTTTACACTTTTATCAGATGGCCCTTTTGACCGGGGGAAGTGAGACTTCATTGTAGTGCAGATTTCCTTTGCAAGCTTGCTTGGTTGGCCAAAAAGGGCGTATGCGTTTTTTCCTGAATATATTCAGTAAAAAACGCATACGCCCTTTTTGGCCAAGTGCATCATTGTGGACGTTCTGCTTCTTTTCCTATGCTTTCAATGCAATTCCAGTCTACCTCCTGAAATTGGTTTCCTGCAATTCTTCCCCGCTTTCAAGTCCTCTTGGCAGCCTTACTTCAGTATACTTTTGGACGATAGCTGTCATTTATAACTCTGCAGGTTTGTGAATTACAGCGCCCCGGAGCTCCTTTCTTCAACTCGCTTTCTTTTGAGCTGGCCGCAACACCGCAGGATGGCTTCAGGCCCTAATCTGGTTCCGGCACGGCACGCTGAGCCTTTGGTTATTTCCTCTTCCTGGTGGGAAATGAGAGTTAAATTTGCCCGTCCAGACACCTCCAGCTAGTCTCTCATTGGTTCTCGCTATTCCTATTCATCTTCCGCAGAAATTGCAAACTGGGCCAAACAGGAGGTTAAAGGGACTGACTCTCCAAGTCGGGAGAGTGTTAGTAAAGCATCTGGAATGTTGCACCCGAGTACCAGGGGAGGAAAACTGAGACATATTTGAACACGTCTCCCGTTCACACGGTTGATCATACTCTGGGTTCCACATGCATGTTTTAGCTGAAGGAAGAATACCTTAAACCTGGGTAGTTGAAACCCGTGGAATGGGTACCATGCAATATGACTTCAAAGGGTCTTCATTTGCTCACCGAACCTCTCCAATCCTATCACTGCTGCGTTTATGCCCCTGTACACACGCTTGATTCTCTTTTGGAGACATAGCAATCCATAGGTTTTAAGATACTTACTAGTCAGGTACATTCTTAGGCGTTTAATATGGGGTGTTGAGTCCATTTCGTTGAGCAAGGAGTAGCTCTTGTCTATTCCATATTTGGCTTAAGGAACTTACTCTGTGCTCATTTCAATCTCTGGTTTTATGCAGCACCCCAACTCACCTTTCCCCTTAAGCAAGCATAAGTTGGTTTTCTAAATTTGAGACCTTGTTCTGTTCTGTAATTCAGTTCCTCTGTAGCCAAGTTTACATTCCGTGTATTACTGATATCTTATGATGTTTCTTTTTCTGTGTGACTTATTTCAGTTAGAATCATCATACCTGAATCCACTCATTGTGCTGCTAAGGGCCTGATGACATAGATTTCATTGCTGAGTGATACTGCTTTGTAAGTATATACCACAACGTCTTTATCCATTTTTCACTTTCTGCGATGTTGAACTTGTACTGTAAACGAGGTTCTTGTAAACAGAGGCGTCCCAAACATTGGGGTGGCTGTGTCTTTTTGATTTTAATTTCCCTAAGCTATAGGACCATAAGTGGAAGTGCCCTAGGCTCTGTTGCTTTGTTTTTTAGATGTTTCAGGAAACACCATACACTTCTCCCGAGTGGCTGTTGGCAATTTACATCCCACCCATTAGCATAACAAGGCTCCCAGTTCTCCATGGCCTGTCCTGCCTTTCTGGATTTTACACTTTTTTCAGATGGCCCTTTTGACCGGGTGGAAGTGAGACTTCATTGTAGTGCAGATTTCCTTTGCAAGCTTGCTTGGTTGGCCAAAAAGGGCGCATGCGTTTTTTCCTGAATATATTCAGGAAAAAACGCATGCGCCCTTTTTGGCCAAGTGCTTCATTGTGGATGTTCTGCCTCTTTTCCTATGCTTTCAATGCAATTCCAGTCTACCTCCTGAAATCGGTTTCCTGCAATTCTGCCCCGCTTTCAAGTCCTCTTGGCAGCCTTACTTCAGTATATTTTTGGACGATAGCTGTCATTTATAACTCTGCAGGTTTGTGAATTACAGTGCCCCTGAGCTCCTTTCCTCAACTCGCTTTCTTGTGAGCTGGCCGCAACACCGCAGGATGGCTTCAGGCCCTAATCTTGTTCCGGCACGGCACGCTGAGCCTTTGGTCATTTCTTCTTCCTGGTGGGAAATGAGAGTTAAATTTGCCCGTCCAGACACCTCCAGCTAGTCTCTCATTGGTTCTCCCTATTCCTGTTCATCTTCCGCAGAAATTGCAAACTGGGCCAAACAGGAGGTTAAAGGCGCTGACTATCCAAGTGGGGAGACTGTTAGTAAAGCACCTGGAATGTTGCACCCGAGTACCAGGGGAGGAAACCTGAGACATATTTGAACACGTCTCCCGTTCACACGGTTGATCATACTCTGGGTTCCACATGCATGTTTTAGCTGAAGGAAGAATACCTTAAACCTGGAGAGTTGAGACCCTTGGAATGGGTACCATGCAATATGACTTCAAAGGGTCTTCATTTGCTCACCGAACCTCTCCAATCCTATCACTGCTGCGTTTATGCCCCTGTACACAGGCTTGATTCTCTTTTGGAGACATAGCAATCCATAGGTTTTAAGATACTTACTAGTCAGGTACATTCTTAGGCGTTCAATATGGGGTGTTGAGTCCATTTCGTTGAGCAAGGAGTAGCTCTTGTCTATTCCATATTTGGCTTAAGGAACTTTATCTGTGCTCATTTCAATCTCTGGTTTTATGCAGCACCCCAACTCACCTTTCCCCTTAAGCAAGCATAAGTTGGTTTTCTAAATTTGAGACCCTGTTCTGTTTTGTAATCCAGTTCCTGTGTAGCCAAGTTTACATTCTGTTTTTTAGTGATATCTTATGATGTTTCTTTTTCTGTGTGACTTATTTCAGTTAGAATCATCATACCTGAATCCACTCATTATGCTGCTACGGGCCTGATGACATAGATGTCATTGCTGAGTGATATTGCATTGTACGTAAGTACCACAACTTCTTCATCCATTTTTCACTTTCTGATATTGAACTTGTACCGTAAACGAGGTTCTTGTAAACAGAGCCGTCCCAAACTTTGGGGTGGCTGTGTCTTTTTGATTTTCATTTCCCTAAGCTATAGGACCATAAGTGGAAGTGCCTTAGGCTCTGATGCTTTGTTTTTTAGATGTTTCAGGAAACACCATACACTTCTCCCGAGTGGCTGTTGGCAATTTACATCCCGCCCATCAGCATAACAAGGCTCCCAGTTCTCTATGGCCTGTCCTGCCTTTCTGGATTTTACACTTTGTTCAGATGGCCCTTGTGACCAGGGGAAGTGAGACTTCATTGTAGTGCAGATTTCCTTTGCAAGCTTGCTTGGTTGGCCAAAAAGGGCGTATGCGTTTTTTCCTGAATATATTCAGGAAAAAACGCATACGCCCTTTTTGGCCAAGTGCATCATTGTGGACGTTCTGCCTCTTTTCCTATGCTTTAAATGCAATTCCAGTCTACCTCCTGAAATCGGTTTCCTGCAATTCTGCCCCGCTTTCAAGTCCTCTTGGCAGCCTTACTTCAGTATATTTTTGGACGATAGCTGTCATTTATAACTCTGCAGGTTTGTGAATTACAGTGTCCCTGAGCTCCTTTCTTCAACTCGCTTTCTTGTGAGCTGGCCGCAACACCGCAGGATTGCTTCAGGCCCTAATCTGGTTCCGGCACGGCACGCTGAGCCTTTGGTTAATTCCTCTTCCTGGTGGGAAATGAGAGTTTAATTTGCCCGTCCAGACACCTCCAGCTAGTCTCTCATTGGTTCTCCCTATTCCTGTTCATCTTCCGCAGAAATTGCAAACTGGGCCAAACAGGAGGTTGAAGACGCTGACTCTCCAAGTGGGGAGAGTGTTAGAAAAGCGTCTGGAATGTTGCACCCGAGTACCAGGGGAGGAAAACTGAGACATATTTGAACACGTCTCCCGTTCACACGGTTGATCATTCTCTGGGTTCCACATGCATGTTTTAGCTGAAGGAAGAATACCTTAAACCTGGGTAGTTGAAACCCGTGGAATGGTTACCATGCAATATGACTTCAAAGGGTCTTCATTTGCTCACCGAACCTCTCTAATCCTATCACTGCTGCGTTTATGCCCCTGTACACACGCTTGATTCTCTTTTGGAGACATAGCAATCCATAGGTTTTAAGATATTTACTAGTCAGGTACATTCTTAGGCGTTTAATATGGGGTGTTGAGTCCATTTCGTTGAGCAAGGAGTAGCTCTTGTCTATTCCATATTTGGCTTAAGGAACTTTATCTGTGCTCATTTCAATCTCTGGTTTTATCCAGCACCCCAACTCACCTTTCCCCTTAAGCAAGCATAAGTTGGTTTTCTAAATTTGAGACCCTGTTCTGTTTTGGAATTCAGTTCCTGTGTAGCCAAGTTTACATTCCGTGTATTAGTGATATCTTATGATGTTTCTTTTTCTGTGTGACTTATTTCAGTTAGAATCATCGTACCTGAATCCACTCATTATGATGCTACGGGCCAGATGACATAGATTTCATTGCTGAGTGATACTGCATTGTACGTAAGTACCACAGGATCTTTATCCATTTTTCACTTTCTGTGATATTGAATTTGTACGGTAAACGAGGTTCTTGTAAACAGAGGCGTCCCAAACTTTGGGGTGGCTGTGTCTTTTTGATTTTAATTTCCCTAATCTATAGGACCATAAGTGGAAGTGCCCTAGGCTCTGTTGCTTTGTTTTTTAGATGTTTCAGGAAACACCATACACTTCTCCGGAGTGTCTGTTGGCAATTTACATCCCGCCCATCAGCATAACAAGGCTCCCAGTTCTCCATGGCCTGTCCTGCCTTTCTGGATTTTACACTTTTTTCAGATGGCCCTTTTGACCGGGGGGAAGTGAGACTTCATTGTAGTGCAGATTTCCTTTGCAAGTTTGCTTGGTTGGCCAAAAAGGGCGTATGCGTTTTTTCCTGAATATATTCAGAAAAAAACGCATACGCCCTTTTTGGCCAAGTGCATCATTGTGGACGTTCTGCCTCTTTTCCTATGCTTTCAATGCAATTCCAGTCTACCTCCTGAAATCGGTTTCCTGCAATTCTGCCCCGCTTTCAAGTCCTCTTGGCAGCCTTACTTCAGTATATTTTTGGACGATAGCTGTCATTTATAACTCTGCAGGTTTGTGAATTACAGTGCCCCTGAGCTCCTTTCTTCAACTCGCTTTCTTTTGAGCTGGCCGCAACACCGCAGGATGGCTTCAGGCCCTAATCTGGTTCCGGCACGGCACGCTGAGCCTTTGGTCATTTCCTCTTCCTGGTGGGAAATGAGAGTTAAATTTGCCCGTCCAGACACCTCCAGCTAGTCTCTCATTGGTTCTCCCTATTCCTGTTCATCTTCCGCAGAAATTGCAAACTGGGCCAAACAGGAGGTTAAAGGGACTGACTCTCCAAGTCGGGAGAGTGTTAGTAAAGCGTCTGGAATGTTGTACCTGAGTACCATGGGAGGAAAACTGAGACATATTTGAACACGTCTCCCGTTCACACGGTTGATCATACTCTGGGTTCCACATGCATGTTTTAGCTGAAGGAAGAATACCTTAAACCTGGGTAGTTGAAACCCGTGGAATGGGTACCATGCAATATGACTTCAAAGGGTCTTCATTTGCTCACCGAACCTCTCTAATCCTATCACTGCTGCGTTTATGCCCCTGTACACACGCTTGATTCTCTTTTGGAGACATAGCAATCCATAGGTTTTAAGATATTTACTAGTCAGGTACATTCTTAGGCGTTTAATATGGGGTGTTGAGTCCATTTCGTTGAGCAAGGAGTAGCTCTTGTCTATTCCATATTTGGCTTAAGGAACTTTATCTGTGCTCATTTCAATCTCTGGTTTTATGCAGCACCCCAACTCACCTTTCCCCTTAAGCAAGCATAAGTTGGTTTTCTAAATTTGAGACCCTGTTCTGTTTGGAATTCAGTTCATGTGTAGACAAGTTTACATTCCGTGTATTAGTGATATCTTATGATGTTTCTTTTTCTGTGTGACTTATTTCAGTTAGAATCATCGTACCTGAATCCACTCATTTTGCTGCTACGGGCCTGATGACATACATTTCATTGCTGAGTGATACTGCATTGTACGTAAGTACCACAAGTTCTTTATCCATTTTTCACTTTCTGCGATGTTGAACTTGTACTGTAAATGAGGTTCTTGTAAACAGAGGCGTCCCAAACTTTGGGGTGGCTGTGTCTTTTTGATTTTAATTTCCCTAAGCTATAGGACCATAAGTGGAAGTGCCCTAGGCTCTGTTGCTTTGTTTTTTAGATGTTTCAGGAAACACCATACACTTCTCCCTAGTGGCTGTTGGCAATTTACATCCCGCCCATCAGCATAACAAGGCTCCCAGTTCTCCATGGCCTGTCCTGCCTTTCTGGATTTTACACTTTTTTCAGATGGCCCTTTTGACCGGGGGGAAGTGAGACTTCATTGTAGTGCAGATTTACTTTGCAAGCTTGCTTGGTTGGCCAAAAAGGGCGTATGCGTTTTTTCCTGAATATATTCAGGAAAAAAGGCATACGCCCTTTTTGGCCAAGTGCATCATTATGGACGTTCTGCCTCTTTTCCTATGCTTTCAATGCAATTCCAGTCTACCTCCTGAAATCGGTTTCCTGCAATTCTGCCCCGCTTTCAAGTCCTCTTGGCAGCCTTACTTCAGTATATTTTTGGACGATAGCTGTCATTTATAACTCTGCAGGTTTGTGAATTACAGTGCCCCTGAGCTCCTTTCTTCAACTCGCTTTCTTGTGAGCTGGCCGCAACACCGCAGGATGGCTTCAGGCCCTAATCTGGTTCCGGCACGGCACACTGAGCCTTTGGTTATTTCCTCTTCCTGGTGGGAAATGAGAGTTAAATTTGCCCGTCCAGACACCTCCAGCTAGTCTGTCATTGGTTCTCCCTATTCCTGTTCATCTTCCGCAGAAATTGCAAACTGGGCCAAACAGGAGGTTAAAGGGACTGACTCTCCAAGTGGGGAGAGTGTTAGTAAAGCGTCTGGAATGTTGCACCCGAGTACCAGGGGAGGAAAACTGAGACATATTTGAACACGTCTCCCGTTCACACGGTTGATCATACTCTGGGTTCCACATGCATGTTTTAGCTGAAGGAAGAATACCTTAAACCTGGAGAGTTGAGACCCGTGGAATGGGTACCATGCAATATGACTTCAAAGGGTCTTCATTTGCTCACCGAACCTCTCCAATCCTATCACTGCTGCGTTTATGCCCCTGTACACACGCTTGATTCTCTTTTGGAGACATAGCAATCCATAGGTTTTAAGACACTTACTAGTCAGGTACATTCTTAGGCGTTTAATATGCGGTGTTGAGTCCATTTCGTTGAGCAAGGAGTAGCTCTTGTCTATTCCATATTTGGCTTAAGGAACTTTATCTGTGCTCATTTCAATCTCTTGTTTTATGCAGCACCCCAACTCACCTTTCCCCTTAAGCAAGCATAAGTTGGTTTTCTAAATTTGAGACCCTGTTCTGTTTTAGAATTCAGTTCCTGTGTAGCCAAGTTTACATTCCGTGTATTACTGATATCTTATGATGTTTCTTTTTCTGTGTGACTTATTTCAGTTAGAATCATCGTACCTGAATCCACTCATTATGCTGCTACCGGCCTGATGACATAGATTTCATTGCTGAGTGATACTGCATTGTACGTAAGTACCACAAGTTCTTTATCCATTTTTCACTTTCTGTGATATTGAACTTGTACGGTAAATGAGGTTCTTGTAAACAGAGGCGTCCCAAACTTTGGGGTGGCTGTGTCTTTTTGATTTTATTTTCCCTAAGCTATAGGACCATAAGTGGAAGTGCCCTAGGCTCTGTTGCTTTGTTTCTTAGATGTTTCAGGAAACACCATACACTTCTCCCGAGTGTCTGTTGGCAATTTACATCCCGCCCATCAGCATAACAAGGCTCCCAGTTCTCCATGGCCTGTCCGGCCTTTCTGGATTTTACACTTTTTTCAGATGGCCCTTTTGACCGGGGGGAAGTGAGACTTCATTGTAGTGCAGATTTCCTTTGCAAGCTTGCTTGGTTGGCCAAAAAGGGCGTATGCGTTTTTTCCTGAATATATTCAGGAAAAAACGCATACGCCCTTTTTGGCCAAGTGCATCATTGTGGACGTTCTGCCTCTTTTCCTATGCTTTCAATGCAATTCCAGTCTACCTCCTGAAATCGGTTTCCTGCAATTCTGCCCCGCTTTCAAGTCCTCTTGGCAGCCTTACTTCAGTATATTTTTGGACGATAGCTGTCATTTATAACTCTGCAGGTTTGTGAATTACAGTGCCCCTGAGCTCCTTTCTTCAACTCGCTTTCTTTTGAGCTGGCCGCAACACCGCAGGATGGCTTCAGGCCCTAATCTGGTTCCGGCACGGCACGCTGAGCCTTTGGTCATTTCCTCTTCCTGGTGGGAAATGAGAGTTAAATTTGCCCGTCCAGACACCTCCAGCTAGTCTCTCATTGGTTCTCCCTATTCCTGTTCATCTTCCGCAGAAATTGCAAACTGGGCCAAACAGGAGGTTAAAGGGACTGACTCTCCAAGTCGGGAGAGTGTTAGTAAAGCGTCTGGAATGTTGTACCTGAGTACCAGGGGAGGAAAACTGAGACATATTTGAACACGTCTCCCGTTCACACGGTTGATCATACTCTGGGTTCCACATGCATGTTTTAGCTGAAGGAAGAATACCTTAAACCTGGGTAGTTGAAACCCGTGGAATGGGTACCATGCAATATGACTTCAAAGGGTCTTCATTTGCTCACCGAACCTCTCTAATCCTATCACTGCTGCGTTTATGCCCCTGTACACACGCTTGATTCTCTTTTGGAGACATAGCAATCCATAGGTTTTAAGATATTTACTAGTCAGGTACATTCTTAGGCGTTTAATATGGGGTGTTGAGTCCATTTCGTTGAGCAAGGAGTAGCTCTTGTCTATTCCATATTTGGCTTAAGGAACTTTATCTGTGCTCATTTCAATCTCTGGTTTTATGCAGCACCCCAACTCACCTTTCCCCTTAAGCAAGCATAAGTTGGTTTTCTAAATTTGAGACCCTGTTCTGTTTGGAATTCAGTTCATGTGTAGACAAGTTTACATTCCGTGTATTAGTGATATCTTATGATGTTTCTTTTTCTGTGTGACTTATTTCAGTTAGAATCATCGTACCTGAATCCACTCATTTTGCTGCTACGGGCCTGATGACATACATTTCATTGCTGAGTGATACTGCATTGTACGTAAGTACCACAAGTTCTTTATCCATTTTTCACTTTCTGCGATGTTGAACTTGTACTGTAAATGAGGTTCTTGTAAACAGAGGCGTCCCAAACTTTGGGGTGGCTGTGTCTTTTTGATTTTAATTTCCCTAAGCTATAGGACCATAAGTGGAAGTGCCCTAGGCTCTGTTGCTTTGTTTTTTAGATGTTTCAGGAAACACCATACACTTCTCCCTAGTGGCTGTTGGCAATTTACATCCCGCCCATCAGCATAACAAGGCTCCCAGTTCTCCATGGCCTGTCCTGCCTTTCTGGATTTTACACTTTTTTCAGATGGCCCTTTTGACCGGGGGGAAGTGAGACTTCATTGTAGTGCAGATTTCCTTTGCAAGCTTGCTTGGTTGGCCAAAAAGGGCGTATGCGTTTTTTCCTGAATATATTCAGGAAAAAAGGCATACGCCCTTTTTGGCCAAGTGCATCATTATGGACGTTCTGCCTCTTTTCCTATGCTTTCAATGCAATTCCAGTCTACCTCCTGAAATCGGTTTCCTGCAATTCTGCCCCGCTTTCAAGTCCTCTTGGCAGCCTTACTTCAGTATATTTTTGGACGATAGCTGTCATTTATAACTCTGCAGGTTTGTGAATTACAGTGCCCCTGAGCTCCTTTCTTCAACTCGCTTTCTTGTGAGCTGGCCGCAACACCGCAGGATGGCTTCAGGCCCTAATCTGGTTCCGGCACGGCACACTGAGCCTTTGGTTATTTCCTCTTCCTGGTGGGAAATGAGAGTTAAATTTGCCCGTCCAGACACCTCCAGCTAGTCTGTCATTGGTTCTCCCTATTCCTGTTCATCTTCCGCAGAAATTGCAAACTGGGCCAAACAGGAGGTTAAAGGGACTGACTCTCCAAGTCGGGAGAGTGTTAGTAAAGCGTCTGGAATGTTGCACCCGAGTACCAGGGGAGGAAAACTGAGACATATTTGAACACGTCTCCCGTTCACACGGTTGATCATACTCTGGGTTCCACATGCATGTTTTAGCTGAAGGAAGAATACCTTAAACCTGGAGAGTTGAGACCCGTGGAATGGGTACCATGCAATATGACTTCAAAGGGTCTTCATTTGCTCACCGAACCTCTCCAATCCTATCACTGCTGCGTTTATGCCCCTGTACACACGCTTGATTCTCTTTTGGAGACATAGCAATCCATAGGTTTTAAGACACTTACTAGTCAGGTACATTCTTAGGCGTTTAATATGCGGTGTTGAGTCCATTTCGTTGAGCAAGGAGTAGCTCTTGTCTATTCCATATTTGGCTTAAGGAACTTTATCTGTGCTCATTTCAATCTCTTGTTTTATGCAGCACCCCAACTCACCTTTCCCCTTAAGCAAGCATAAGTTGGTTTTCTAAATTTGAGACCCTGTTCTGTTTTAGAATTCAGTTCCTGTGTAGCCAAGTTTACATTCCGTGTATTACTGATATCTTATGATGTTTCTTTTTCTGTGTGACTTATTTCAGTTAGAATCATCGTACCTGAATCCACTCATTATGCTGCTACCGGCCTGATGACATAGATTTCATTGCTGAGTGATACTGCATTGTACGTAAGTACCACAAGTTCTTTATCCATTTTTCACTTTCTGTGATATTGAACTTGTACGGTAAATGAGGTTCTTGTAAACAGAGGCGTCCCAAACTTTGGGGTGGCTGTGTCTTTTTGATTTTATTTTCCCTAAGCTATAGGACCATAAGTGGAAGTGCCCTAGGCTCTGTTGCTTTGTTTCTTAGATGTTTCAGGAAACACCATACACTTCTCCCGAGTGTCTGTTGGCAATTTACATCCCGCCCATCAGCATAACAAGGCTCCCAGTTCTCCATGGCCTGTCCTGCCTTTCTGGATTTTACACTTTTTTCAGATGGCCCTTTTGACCGGGGGGAAGTGAGACTTCATTGTAGTGCAGATTTCCTTTGCAAGCTTGCTTGGTTGGCCAAAAAGGGCGTATGCGTTTTTTCCTGAATATATTCAGGAAAAAACGCATACGCCCTTTTTGGCCAAGTGCATCATTGTGGACGTTCTGCCTCTTTTCCTATGCTTTCAATGCAATTCCAGTCTACCTCCTGAAATCGGTTTCCTGCAATTCTGCCCCGCTTTCAAGTCCTCTTGGCAGCCTTACTTCAGTATATTTTTGGACGATAGCTGTCATTTATAACTCTGCAGGTTTGTGAATTACAGTGCCCCTGAGCTCCTTTCTTCAACTCGCTTTCTTGTGACCTGGCCGCAACACAGCAGTATGGCTTCAGGCCCTAATCTGGTTCCAGCACGGCACGCTGAGTCTTTGGTTGTTTCTTCTTCCTGGTGGGAAATGAGAGTTAAATTTGCCCGTCCAGACACCTCCAGCTAGTCTCTCATTGGTTCTCGCTATTCCTGTTCATCTTCCGCAGAAATTGCAAACTGGGCCAAACAGGAGGTTAAAGGCACTGACTCTCCAAGTTGGGAGGGTGTTAGTAAAGCGTCTGAATGTTGCACCCGAGTACCAGGTGAGGAAAACTGAGACATATTTGAACACGTCTCCCGATCACATGGTTGATCATACTCTAGGTTCCACATGCATGTTTTAGCTGAAGGAAGAATACCTTAAACCTGGAGAGTTGAAACCCGTGGAATGGGTACCATGCAATATGACTTCAGAGGGTCTTCTTTTGCTCACCGAACCTCTCCAATCCTATCACTGCTGCGTTTAGGCCCCTGTACACACGCTTGATTCTCTTTCGGAGACATAGCAATCCACAGGTTTTAAGATACTTACTAGTCAGGTACATACTTAGGCATTTAATATGCGGTGTTGAGTCCATTTCGTTGAGCAAGGAGTAGCTCTTGTCTATTCCATATTTGGCTTAAGGAACTTTATCTGTGCTCATTTCAATCTCTGGTTTTATGCAGCACCCCAACTCACGTTTCCCCTTAAACAAGCATAAGTTGGTTTTCTAAATTTGAGACCCTGTTCTGTTCTGTAATTCAGTTCCTGTGTAGCCAAGTTTACATTCCGTGTATTAGTGATATCTTATGATGTTTCTTTTTCTGTGTGACTTATTTCAGTTAGAATCATCGTACCTGAATCCACTCATTGTGCTGCTAAGGGCCTGATGACATAGATTTCATTGCTGAGTGACATTGCTTTGTAAGTAAATACCACAACTTCTTTATCCATTTTTCACTTTCTGCGATGTTGAACTTGTACTGTAAACGAGGATCTTGTAAACAGAGGCGTCCCAAACTTTGGGGTGGCTGTGTCTTTTTGATTTTAATTTCCCTAAGCTATAGGACCATAAGTGGAAGTGCCCTAGGCTCTGTTGCTTTGTTTCTTAGATGTTTCAGGAAACACCATACACTTCTCCCGAGTGTCTGTTGGCAATTTACATCCCGCCCATCAGCATAACAAGGCTCCCAGTTCTCCATGGCCTGTCCTGCCTTTCTGGATTTTACACTTTTTTCAGATGGCCCTTTTGACCGGGGGGAAGTGAGACTTCATTGTAGTGCAGATTTCCTTTGCAAGTTTGCTTGGTTGACCAAAAAGTGCGTATGCGTTTTTTCCTGAATATATTCAGGAAAAAACGCATACGCCCTTTTTGGCCAAGTGCATCATTGTGGACGTTCTGCCTCTTTTCCTATGCTTTCAATGCAATTCCAGTCTACCTCCTGAAATCGGTTTCCTGCAATTCTGACCCGCTTTCAAGTCCTCTTGGCAGCCTTACTTCAGTCTATTTTTGGATGATAGCTGTCATTTATAACTCTGCAGCTTTGTGAATTACAGTGCCCCTGAGCTCCTTTCTTCAAATCGCTTTCTTGTGACCTGGCCGCAACACCGCAGGATGGCTTCAGGCCCTAATCTGGTTCCGGCACGGCACGCTGAGCCTTTGGTTGTTTCTTCTTCCTGGTGGGAAATGAGAGTTAAATTTGCCCGTCCAGACACCTCCAGCTAGTCTCTCATTGGTTCTCCCTATTCCTGTTCATCTTCCGCAGGAATTGCAAACTGGGCCAAACAGGAGGTTAAAGGCTTGACTCTCCAAGTGGGGAGAGTGTTAGTAAAGCATCTGGAATGTTGCACCCGAGTACCAGGGGAGGAAAACTGAGACATATTTGAACATGTCTCCCGATCACATGGTTGATCATACTCTGGGTTCCACATGCATGTTTTAGCTGAAGGAAGAATACCTTAAACTTGGGTAGTTGAAACCCGTGGAATGGGTACCATGCAATATGACTTCAAAGGGTCTTCATTTGCTCACCGAACCTCTCCAATCCTATCACTGCTGCATTTTTGCCCCTGTACACACGCTTGATTCTCTTTTGGAGACATAGCAATCCATAGGTTTTAACATACTTACTAGTCAGGTACATTCTTAGGCGTTTAATATGGGGTGTTGAGTCCATTTCGTTGAGCAAGGAGTAGCTCTTGTCTATTCCATATTTGGCTTAAGGAACTTTATCTGTGCTCATTTCAATCTCTGGTTTTATGCAGCACCCCAACTCACCTTTCCCCTTAAGCAAGCATAAGTTGGTTTTCTAAATTTGAGACCCTGTTCTGTTTTGGAATTCAGTTCCTGTGTAGCCAAGTTTACATTCCGTGTATTAGTGATATCTTATGATGTTTCTTTTTCTGTGTGACTTATTTCAGTTAGAATCATCGTACCTGAATCCACTCATTATGCTGCTACAGGCCTGATGACATAGATTTCATTGCTGAGTGATACTGCATTGTACGTAAGTACCACAAGTTCTTTATCCATTTTTCACTTTCTGCGATGTTGAACTTGTACTGTAAACGAGGTTCTTGTAAACAGAGGCGTTCCAAACTTTGGGGTGGCTGTGTCTTTTTGATTTTAATTTCCCTAAGCTATAGGACCATAAGTGGAAGTGCCCTAGGCTCTGTTGCTTTGTTTCTTAGATGTTTCAGGAAACACCATACACTTCTCCCGAGTGTCTGTTGGCAATTTACATCCCGCCCATCAGCATAACAAGGCTCCCAGTTCTCCATGGCCTGTCCTGCCTTTCTGGATTTTACACTTTTTTCTGATGGCCCTTTTGACCGGCGGGAAGTGAGACTTCATTGTATTGCAGATTTCCTTTGCAAGCTTGCTTGGTTGGCCAAAAAGGGCGTATGCGTTTTTTCCTGAATATATTCAGGAAAAAACGCATACGCGCTTTTTGGCCAAGTGCATCATTGTGGACGTTCTGCCTCTTTTCCTATGCTTTCAATGCAATTCCAGTCTACCTCCTGAAATCGGTTTCCTGCAATTCTGCCCCGCTTTCAAGTCCTCTTGGCAGCCTTACTTCAGTCTATTTTTGGACGATAGCTGTCATTTATAACTCTGCAGGTGTGTGAATTACAGTGCCCCTGAGCTCCTTTCTTAAACTCGCTTTCTTTTGAGCTGGCCGCAACACCGCAGGATGGCTTCAGGCCCTAATCTGGTTTCCGGCACGGCACGCTGAGCCTTTGGTTATTTCCTCTTCCTGGTGGGAAATGAGAGTTAAATTTGCCCGTCCAGACACCTCCAGCTAGTCCCTCATTGGTTCTCGCTATTCCTGTTCATCTTCCGCTGAAATTGCAAACTGGGCCAAACAGGAGGTTAAAGGGACTGACTCTCCAAGTCAGGAGAGTGTTAGTAAAGCGTCTGGAATGTTGCACCCGAGTACCAGGGGACGAGAATGGAGACATATTTGAACACGTCTTCCGATCACACGGTTGATCATACTCTGGGTTCCACATGCATGTTTTAGCTGAAGGAAGAATCCCTGAAACCTGGAGAGTTGAGACCCGTGGAATGGGTACCATGCTATATGACTTCAAAGGGTCTTCATTTGCTCACCGAACCTCTCCAATCCTATCACTGCTGCGTTTATGCCCCTGTACACACGCTTGATTCTCTTTTGGAGACATAGCAATCCATAGGTTTTAAGATACTTACTAGTCAGGTACATTCTTAGGCGTTTAATATGGGGTGTTGAGTCCATTTCGTTGAGCAAGGAGTAGCTCTTGTCTATTCCATATTTGGCTTAAGGAACTTACTCTGTGCTCATTTCAATCTCTGGTTTTATGCAGGACCCCAACTCACCTTTCCCCTTAAGCAAGCATAAGTTGGTTTTCTACATTTGAGACCCTGTTCTCTTTTGTAATCCAGTTCCTGTGTAGCCAAGTTTACATTCCGTGTATTAGTGATATCTTATGATGTTTCTTTTTCTGTGGGACTTATTTCAGTTAGAATCATCATACCTGAATCCACTCATTATGTTGCTACGGGCCTGATGACATAGATGTCATTGCTGAGTGATATTGGATTGTACGTAAGTACCACAACTTCTTCATCCATTTTTCACTTTCTGCGATATTGAACTTGTCCCGTAAACGAGGTTCTTGTAAACAGAGCCGTCCCAAACTTTGGGGTGGCTGTGTCTTTTTGATTTTCATTTCCCTAAGCTATAGGACCATAAGTGGAAGTGCCCTAGGCTCTGTTGCTTTGTTTTTTAGATGTTTCAGGAAACTCCATACACTTCTCCCGAATGGCTGTTGGCAATTTACATCCCGCCCATCAGCATAACAAGGCTCCCAGTTCTCCATGGCCTGTCCTGCCTTTCTGGATTTTACACTTTTTTCAGATGGCCCTTTTGACCGGGGGGAAGTGAGACTTCATTGTAGTGCAGATTTCCTTTGCAAGCTTGCTTGGTTGGCCAAAAAGGGCGTATGCGTTTTTTCCTGAATATACTCAGGAAAAAACGCATACGCCCTTTTTGGCCAAGTGCATCATTGTGGACGTTCTGCCTCTTTTCCTATGCTTTCAATGCAATTCCAGTCTACCTCCTGAAATCAGTTTCCTGCAATTCTGCCACGCATTCAAGTCCTCTTGGCAGCCTTACTTCAGTATATTTTTGGACGATAGCTGTCATTTATAACTCTGCAGGTTTGTGAATTACAGTGCCCCTGAGCTCCTTTCTTCAACTCGCTTTCTTGTGAGCTGGCCGCAACACCGCAGGATTGCTTCAGGCCCTAATCTGGTTCCGGCATGGCACGCTGAGCCTTTGGTTAATTCCTCTTCCTGGTGGGAAATGAGAGTTAAATTTGCCCGTCCAGACACCTCCAGCTAGTCTCTCATTGGTTCTCCCTATTCCTGTTCATCTTCTGCAGAAATTGCAAACTGGGCCAAACAGGAGGTTAAAGGCACTGACTCTCCAAGTCGGGAGAGTGATAGTAAGGCATCTGGAATGTTGCACCCGAGTACCAGGGGACGAGAACGGAGACATATTTGAACACGTCTCCCGATCACACGGTTGATCATACTCTGGGTTCCACATGCATGTTTTAGCTGAAGGAAGAATCCCTGAAACCTGGAGAGTTGAATCCCGTGGAATGGGTACCATGCAATATGACTTCAAAGGGTCTTCATTTGCTCACCGAACCTCTCCAATCCTATCACTGCTGCGTTTATGCCCCTGTACACATGCTTGATTCTCTTTCAGAGACATAGCAATCCATAGGTTTTAAGATACTTACTAGTCAGGTACATTCTTAGGCGTTTAATATGGGGTGTTGAGTCCATTTCGTTGAGCAAGGAGTAGCTCTTGTCTATTCCATATTTGGCTTAAGGAACTTTATCTGTGCTCATTTCAATCTCTGGTTTTATGCAGCACCCCAACTCACTTTTCCCCTTAAGCAAGCATAAGTTGGTTTTCTAAATTTGAGACCCTGTTCTGTTTTGTAATCCAGTTCCTGTGTAGCCAAGTTTACATTCCGTGTATTAGTGATATCTTATGATGTTTCCTGTTCTGTGGGACTTATTTCAGTTAGAATAATCATACCTGAATCCACTCATTATGTTGCTACGGGCCTGATGACATAGATGTCATTGCTGAGTGATATTGCATTGTACGTAAGTACCACAACTTCTTTATCCATTTTTCACTTTCTGCGATATTGAACTTGTACCGTAAACGAGGTTCTTGTAAACAGAGCCGTCCCAAACTTTGGGGTGGCTGTGTCTTTTTGATTTTCGTTTCCCTAAGCTATAGGACCATAAGTGGAAGTGCCCTAGGCTCTGTTGCTTTGTTTTTTAGATGTTTCAGGAAACTCCATACACTTCTCCCGAGTGGCTGTTGGCAATTTACATCCCGCCCATCAGCATAACAAGGCTCCCAGTTCTCCATGGCCTGTCCTGCCTTTCTGGATTTTACACTTTTTTCAGATGGCCCTTTTGACCGGGGGAAGTGAAACTTCATTGTAGTGCAGATTTCCTTTGCAAGCTTGCTTGGTTGGCCAAAAAGGGCGTATGCGTTTTTTCCTGAATATACTCAGGAAAAAACGCATACGCCCTTTTTGGCCAAGTGCATCATTGTGGACGTTCTGCCTCTTTTCCTATGCTTTAAATGCAATTCCAGTCTACCTCCTGAAATCAGTTTCCTGCAATTCTGCCACGCATTCAAGTCCTCTTGGCAGCCTTACTTCAGTATATTTTTGGACGATAGCTGTCATTTATAACTCTGCAGGTTTGTGAATTACAGTGCCCCTGAGCTCCTTTCTTCAACTCGCTTTCTTGTGAGCTGGCCGCAACACCGCAGGATTGCTTCAGGCCCTAATCTGGTTCCGGCACGGCACGCTGAGCCTTTGGTTAATTCCTCTTCCTGGTGGGAAATGAGAGTTAAATTTGCCCGTCCAGACACCTCCAGCTAGTCTCTCATTGGTTCTCCCTATTCCTGTTCATCTTCTGCAGAAATTGCAAACTGGGCCAAACAGGAGGTTAAAGGCACTGACTCTCCAAGTCGGGAGAGTGTTAGTAAAGCGTCTGGAATGTTGCACCCGAGTACCAGGGGACGAGAATGGAGACATATTTAAAGACGTTTCCCAATCACAGGGTTGATCATACTCTGGGTTCCACATGCATATTTTAGCTGAAGGAAGAATCCCTGAAACCTGGAGAGTTGAGACCCGTGGAATGGGTACCATGCAATATGACTTCAAAGGGTCTTCATTTGCTCACCGAACCACTCCAATCCTATCACTGCTGCGTTTATGCCCCTGTACACACGCTTGATTCTCTTTCGGAGACATAGCAATCCATAGGTTTTAAGATACTTACTAGTCAGGTACATTCTTAGGCGTTTAATATGGGGTGTTGAGTCCATTTCGTTGAGCAAGGAGTAGCTCTTGTCTATTCCATATTTGGCTTAAGGAACTTTATCTGTGCTCATTTCAATCTCTGGTTTTACGCAGCACCCCAACTCACCTTTCCCCTTAAGCAAGCATAAGTTGGTTTTCTAAATTTGAGACCCTGTTCTGTTTTGTAATCCAGTTCCTGTGTAGCCAAGTTTACATTCCGTGTATTAGTGATATCTTGTGATGTTTCTTTTTCTGTGTGACTTATTTCAGTTAGAATCATCATACCTGAATCCACTCATTATGCTGCTATGGGCCTGATGACATAGATGTCATTGCTGAGTGATATTGCATTGTACGTAAGTACCACAACTTCTTCATCCATTTTTCACTTTCTGCCATATTGAACTTGTACCGTAAACGAGGTTCTTGTAAACAGAGCCGTCCCAAACTTTGGGGTGGCTGTGTCTTTTTGATTTTAATTTCCCTAAGCTATAGGACCATAAGTGGAAGTGCCCTAGGCTCTGTTGCTTTGTTTTTTAGATGTTTCAGGAAACACCATACACTTCTCCGGAGCGGCTGTTGGCAATTTACATCCCGCCCATCAGCATAACAAGGCTCCCAGTTCTCCATGGCCTGTCCTGCCTTTCTGGATTTTACACTTTTTTCAGATGGCCCTTTTGAACAGGGGGAATTGAGACTTCATTGTAGTGCAGATTTCCATTGCAAGCTTGCTTGGTTGGCCAAAAAGTGCGTATGCGTTTTTCCCTGAATATATTCAGGAAAAAACGCATACGCCCTTTTTGGCCAAGTGCATCATTGTGGACGTTCTGCCTCTTTTCCTATGCTTTAAATGCAATTCCAGTCTACCTCCTGAAATCAGTTTCCTGCAATTCTGCCACGCATTCAAGTACTCTTGGCAGCCTTACTTCAGTATATTTTTGGACGATAGCTGTCATTTATAACTCTGCAGGTTTGTGAATTACAGTGCCCCTGAGGTCCTTTCTTCAACTCGCTTTCTTGTGAGCTGGCCGCAACACCGCAGGATTGCTTCAGGCCTAATCTGGTTCCGGCACGGCATGCTGAGCCTTTGGTTAATTCCTCTTCCTGGTGGGAAATGAGAGTTAAATTTGCCCGTCCAGACACCTCCAGCTAGTCTCTCATTGGTTCTCCCTATTCCTGTTCATCTTCTGCAGAATTTGCAAACTGGGCCAAACAGGAGGTTAAAGGCACTGACTCTCCAAGTCGGGAGAGTGTTAGTAAAGCGTCTGGAATGTTGCACCCGAGTACCAGGGGACGAGAACGGAGACATATTTGAAGACGTCTCCCGATCACATGGTTGATCATACTCTGGATTCCACATGCATGTTTTAGCTGAAGGAAGAATCCCTTAAACCTGGAGAGTTGAGACCCGTGGAATGGGTACCATGCAATATGACTTCAAAGGGTCTTCATTTGCTCACCGAACCTCTCCAATCCTATCACTGCTGCGTTTATGCCCCTGTACACACGCTTGATTCTCTTTTGGAGACATAGCAATCCATAGGTTTTAAGTTACTTACAAGTCAGGTACATTCTTAGGCGTTTAATATGGGGTGTTGAGTCCATTTCGTTGAGCAAGGAGTAGCTCTTGTCTATTCCATATTTGGCTTAAGGAACTTTATCTGTGCTCATTTCAATCTCTGGTTTTATGCAGCACCCCAACTCACCTTTCCCCTTAAGCAAGCATAAGTTGGTTTTCTAAATTTGAGACCCTGTTCTGTTTTGTAATCCAGTTCCTGTGTAGCCAAGTTTACATTCCATGTATTAGTGATATCTTATGATGTTTCTTTTTCTGTGTGACTTATTTCAGTTAGAATCATCATACCTGAATCCACTCATTATGCTGCTACGGGCCTGATGACATAGATGTCATTGCTGAGTGATATTGGATTGTACGTAAGTACCACAACTTCTTCATCCATTTTTCACTTTCTGCGATATTGAACTTGTCCCGTAAACGAGGTTCTTTTAAACAGAGCCGTCCCAAACTTTGGGGTGGCTGTGTCTTTTTGATTTTCATTTCCCTAATCTATAGGACCATAAGTGGAAGTGCCCTAGGCTCTGTTGCTTTGTTTTTTAGATGTTTCAGGAAACACCATACACTTCTCCCAAGTGGCTGTTGGCAATTTACATCCCGCCCATCAGCATAACAAGGCTCCCAGTTCTCCATGGCCTGTCCTGCCTTTCTGGATTTTACACTTTTTTCAGATGGCCCTTTTGACCGGGGGGAAGTGAGACTTCATTGTAGTGCAGATTTCCATTGCAAGCTTGCTTGGTTGGCCAAAAAGGGCGTATGCGTTTTTTGTTGAATATATTCAGGAAAAAACGCATACGCCCTTTTTGGCCAAGTGCATCATTGTGGACGTTCTGCCTCTTTTCCTATGCTTCAAATGCAATTCCAGTCTACCTCCTGAGATCAGTTTCCTGCAATTCTGCCCTGCATTCAAGTCCTCTTGGCAGCCTTACTTCAGTATATTTTTGGTCGATAGCTGTCATTTATAACTCTGCAGGTTTGTGAATTACAGTGCCCCTGAGCTCCTTTCTTCAACTCGCTTTCTTGTGAGCTGGCCGCAACACCGCAGGATTGCTTCAGGCCCTAATCTGGTTCTGGCACGGCACGCTGAGCCTTTGGTTAATTCCTCTTCCTGGTGGGAAATGAGAGTTAAATTTGCCCGTCCAGACACCTCCAGCTAGTCTCTCATTGGTTCTCCCTATTCCTGTTCATCTTCTGCAGAAATTGAAAACTGGGCCAAACAGGAGGTTAAAGGCACTGACACTCCAAGTCGGGAGAGTGTTAGTAAAGCGTCTGGAATGTTGCACCCGAGTACCAGGGGACGATAATGGGACATATTTGAACACGTCTTCCGATCACATGGTTGATCATACTCTGGGTTCCACATGCATGTTTTAGCTGAAGGAAGAATCCCTGAAACCTGGAGAGTTGAGACCCGTGGAATGGGTACCATGCAATATGACTTCAAAGGATCTTCATTTGCTCACCGAACCTCTCCAATCCTATCACTGCTGCGTTTATGCCCCTGTACACACGCTTGATTCTCTTTTGGAGACATAGCAATCCATAGGTTTTAAGATACTTACTAGTCAGGTACATTCTTAGGCGTTTAATATGGAGTGTTGAGTCCATTTCGTTGAGCAAGGAGTAGCTCTTGTCTATTCCATATTTGGCTTAAGGAACTTTATCTGTGCTCATTTCAATCTCTGGTTTTATGCAGCACCCCAACTCACCTTTCCCCTTAAGCAAGCATAAGTTGGTTTTCTAAATTTGAGACCCTGTTCTGTTTTGTAATCCAGTTCCTGTGTAGCCAAGTTTACATTCCGTGTATTAGTGATATCTTGTGATGTTTCTTTTTCTGTGTGACTTATTTCAGTTAGAATCATCATACCTGAATCCACTCATTATGCTGCTATGGGCCTGATGACATAGATGTCATTGCTGAGTGATATTGCATTGTACGTAAGTACCACAACTTCTTCATCAATTTTTCACTTTCTGATATTGAACTTGTACCGTAAACGAGGTTCTTGTAAACAGAGCCGTCCCAAACTTTGGGGTGGCTGTGTCTTTTTGATTTTCATTTCCCTAAGCTATAGGACCATAAGTGGAAGTGCCCTAGGCTCTGTTGCTTTGTTTTTTAGATGTTTCAGGAAACAACATACACTTCTCCCAAGTGGCTGTTGGCAATTTACATCCCGCCCATCAGCATAACAAGGCTCCCAGTTCTCCATGGCCTGTCCTGCCTTTCTGGATTTTACACTTTTTTCAGATGGCCCTTTTGACCGGGGGGAAGTGAGACTTCATTGTAGTGCAGATTTCCATTGCAAGCTTGCTTGGTTGGCCAAAAAGGGCGTATGCGTTTTTTGTTGAATATATTCAGGAAAAAACGCATACGCCCTTTTTGGCCAAGTGCATCATTGTGGACGTTCTGCCTCTTTTCCTATGCTTCAAATGCAATTCCAGTCTACCTCCTGAGATCAGTTTCCTGCAATTCTGCCCTGCATTCAAGTCCTCTTGGCAGCCTTACTTCAGTATATTTTTGGTCGATAGCTGTCATTTATAACTCTGCAGGTTTGTGAATTACAGTGCCCCTGAGCTCCTTTCTTCAACTCGCTTTCTTGTGAGCTGGCCGCAACACCGCAGGATTGCTTCAGGCCCTAATCTGGTTCTGGCACGGCACGCTGAGCCTTTGGTTAATTCCTCTTCCTGGTGGGAAATGAGAGTTAAATTTGCCCGTCCAGACACCTCCAGCTAGTCTCTCATTGGTTCTCCCTATTCCTGTTCATCTTCTCCAGAAATTGAAAACTGGGCCAAACAGGAGGTTAAAGGCACTGACACTCCAAGTCGGGAGAGTGTTAGTAAAGCGTCTGGAATGTTGCACCCGAGTACCAGGGGACGATAATGGGACATATTTGAACACGTCTTCCGATCACATGGTTGATCATACTCTGGGTTCCACATGCATGTTTTAGCTGAAGGAAGAATCCCTGAAACCTGGAGAGTTGAGACCCGTGGAATGGGTACCATGCAATATGACTTCAAAGGATCTTCATTTGCTCACCGAACCTCTCCAATCCTATCACTGCTGCGTTTATGCCCCTGTACACACGCTTGATTCTCTTTTGGAGACATAGCAATCCATAGGTTTTAAGATACTTACTAGTCAGGTACATTCTTAGGCGTTTAATATGGAGTGTTGAGTCCATTTCGTTGAGCAAGGAGTAGCTCTTGTCTATTCCATATTTGGCTTAAGGAACTTTATCTGTGCTCATTTCAATCTCTGGTTTTATGCAGCACCCCAACTCACCTTTCCCCTTAAGCAAGCATAAGTTGGTTTTCTAAATTTGAGACCCTGTTCTGTTTTGTAATCCAGTTCCTGTGTAGCCAAGTTTACATTCCGTGTATTAGTGATATCTTGTGATGTTTCTTTTTCTGTGTGACTTATTTCAGTTAGAATCATCATACCTGAATCCACTCATTATGCTGCTATGGGCCTGATGACATAGATGTCATTGCTGAGTGATATTGCATTGTACGTAAGTACCACAACTTCTTCATCAATTTTTCACTTTCTGATATTGAACTTGTACCGTAAACGAGGTTCTTGTAAACAGAGCCGTCCCAAACTTTGGGGTGGCTGTGTCTTTTTGATTTTCATTTCCCTAAGCTATAGGACCATAAGTGGAAGTGCCCTAGGCTCTGTTGCTTTGTTTTTTAGATGTTTCAGGAAACACCATACACTTCTCCCGAGTGGCTGTTGGCAATTTACATCCCGCCCATCAGCATAACAAGGCTCCCAGTTCTCCATGGCCTGTCCTGCCTTTCTGGATTTTACACTTTTTTCAGATGGCCCTTTTGAACAGGGGGAATTGAGACTTCATTGTAGTGCAGATTTCCATTGCAAGCTTGCTTGGTTGGCCAAAAAGGGCGTATGCGTTTTTCCCTGAATATATTCAGGAAAAAACGCATACGCCCTTTTTGGCCAAGTGCATCATTGTGGACGTTCTGCCTCTTTTCCTATGCTTTAAATGCAATTCCAGTCTACCTCCTGAAATCAGTTTCCTGCAATTCTGCCACGCATTCAAGTACTCTTGGCAGCCTTACTTCAGTATATTTTTAGACGATAGCTGTCATTTATAACTCTGCAGGTTTGTGAATTACAGTGCCCCTGAGGTCCTTTCTTCAACTCGCTTTCTTGTGAGCTGGCCGCAACACCGCAGGATTGCTTCAGGCCCTAATCTGGTTCCGGCACGGCATGCTGAGCCTTTGGTTAATTCCTCTTCCTGGTGAGAAATGAGAGTTAAATTTGCCCGTCCAGACACCTCCAGCTAGTCTCTCATTGGTTCTTCCTATTCCTGTTCATCTTCTGCAGAAATTGCAAACTGGGCCAAACAGGAGGTTAAAGGCACTGACTCTCCAAGTCGGGAGAGTGTTAGTAAAGCGTCTGGAATGCTGCACCCGAGTACCAGGGGACGAGAACGGAGACATATTTGAAGACGTCTCCCGATCACATGGTTGATCATACTCTGGATTCCACATGCATGTTTTAGCTGAAGGAAGAATCCCTTAAACCTGGAGAGTTGAGACCCGTGGAATGGGTACCATGCAATATGACTTCAAAGGGTCTTCATTTGCTCACCGAACCTCTCCAATCCTATCACTGCTGCGTTTATGCCCCTGTACACACGCTTGATTCTCTTTTGGAGACATAGCAATCCATAGGTTTTAAGTTACTTACAAGTCAGGTACATTCTTAGGCGTTTAATATGGGGTGTTGAGTCCATTTCGTTGAGCAAGGAGTAGCTCTTGTCTATTCCATATTTGGCTTAAGGAACTTTATCTGTGCTCATTTCAATCTCTGGTTTTATGCAGCACCCCAACTCACCTTTCCCCTTAAGCAAGCATAAGTTGGTTTTCTAAATTTGAGACCCTGTTCTGTTTTGTAATCCAGTTCCTGTGTAGCCAAGTTTACATTCCATGTATTAGTGATATCTTATGATGTTTCTTTTTCTGTGTGACTTATTTCAGTTAGAATCATCATACCTGAATCCACTCATTATGCTGCTACGGGCCTGATGACATAGATGTCATTGCTGAGTGATATTGGATTGTACGTAAGTACCACAACTTCTTCATCCATTTTTCACTTTCTGCGATATTGAACTTGTCCCGTAAACGAGGTTCTTTTAAACAGAGCCGTCCCAAACTTTGGGGTGGCTGTGTCTTTTTGATTTTCATTTCCCTAAGCTATAGGACCATACATGGAAGTGCCCTAGGCTCTGTTGCTTTGTTTTTTAGATGTTTCAGGAAACAACATACACTTCTCCCAAGTGGCTGTTGGCAATTTACATCCCGCCCATCAGCATAACAAGGCTCCCAGTTCTCCATGGCCTGTCCTGCCTTTCTGGATTTTACACTTTTTTCAGATGGCCCTTTTGACCAGGGGGAAGTGAGACTTCATTGTAGTGCAGATTTCCTTTGCAAGCTTGCTTGGTTGGCCAAAAAGGGCGTATGCGTTTTTTCCTGAATATATTCAGGAAAAAACGCATACGCCCTTTTTGGCCAAGTGCATCATTGTGGACGTTCTGCCTCTTTTCCTATGCTTTCAATGCAATTCCAGTCTACCTCCTGAAATCGGTTTCCTGCAATTCTGCCCCGCTTTCAAGTCCTCTTGGCAGCCTTACTTCAGTATATTTTTGGACGATAGCTGTCATTTATAACTCTGCAGGTGTGTGAATTACAGTGCCCCTGAGCTCCTTTCTTAAACTCGCTTTCTTTTGAGCTGGCCGCAACACCGCAGGATGGCTTCAGGCCCTAATCTGGTTTCCGGCACGGCACGCTGAGCCTTTGGTTATTTCCTCTTCCTGGTGGGAAATGAGAGTTAAATTTGCCCGTCCAGACACCTCCAGCTAGTCTCTCATTGGTTCTCGCTATTCCTGTTCATCTTCCGCTGAAATTGCAAACTGGGCCAAACAGGAGGTTAAAGGGACTGACTCTCCAAGTCGGGAGAGTGTTAGTAAAGCGTCTGGAATGTTGCACCCGAGTACCAGGGTACGAAAACTGAGACATATTTGAACACGTCTCCCGATCACATGGTTGATCATACTCTAGGTTCCACATGCATGTTTTAGCTGAAGGAAGAATACCTTAAACATGGGTAGTTGAAACCCGTGGAATGGGTACCATGCAATATGACTTCAAAGGGTCTTCATTTGCTCACCGAACCTCTCCAATCCTATCACTGCTGCGTTTATGCCCCTGTACACATGCTTGATTCTCTTTCGGAGACATAGCAATCCATAGGTTTTAAGATACTTACTAGTCAGGTACATTCTTAGGCGTTTAATATGCGGTGTTGAGTCCATTTCGTTGAGCAAGGAGTAGCTCTTGTCTATTCCATATTTGGCTTAAGGAACTTACTCTGTGCTCATTTCAATCTCTGGTTTTATGCAGCACCCCAACTCACCTTTCCCCTTAAGCAAGCATAAGTTGGTTTTCTAAATTTGAGACCCTGTTCTGTTTTGGAATTCAGTTCCTGTGTAGCCAAGTTTACATTCCGTGTATTAGTGATATCTCATGATGTTTCTTTTTCTGTGTGACTTATTTCAGTTAGAATCATCGTACCTGAATCCACTCATTATGCTGCTACGGGCCTGATTACATAGATTTCATTGCTGAGTTATATTGCTTTGTAAGTAAATACCACAAGTTCTTTATCCATTTTTCACTTTCTGTGATATTGAACTTGTACTGTAAACGAGGTTCTTGTAAACAGAGGCGTTCCGATCTTTGGGGTGACTGTGTCTTTTTGATTTTAATTTCCCTAAGCTATAGGACCGTAAGTGGAAGTGCCCTAGGCTCTGTTGCTTTGTTTCTTAGATGTTTCAGGAAACACCATACACTTCTCCCGAGTGTCTGTTGGCAATTTACATCCCGCCCGTCAGCATAACAAGGCTCCCTGTTCTCCATGGCCTGTCCTGCCTTTCTGGATTTTACACTTTTTTCAGATGGCCCTTTTGACCGGGGGGAAGTGAGACTTCATTGTAGTGCAGATTTCCTTTGCAAGCTTGCTTGGTTGGCCAAAAAGGGCGTATGCCTTTTTTCCTGAATATATTCAGGAAAAAAGGCATACGCCCTTTTTGGCCAAGTGCATCATTGTGGACGTTCTGCCTCTTTTCCTAAGCTTTCAATGCAATTCCAGTCTACCTCCTGAAATCGGTATCCTGCAATTCTGCCCCGCTTTCAAGTCCTCTTGGCAGCCTTACTTCAGTATATTTTTGGACGATAGCTGTCATTTATAACTCTGCAGGTTTGTGAATTACAGTGCCCCTGAGCTCCTTTCTTCAACTCGCTTTCTTGTGACCTGGCCGCAACACCGCAGGATGGCGTTAGGCCCTAATCTGGTTCCGGCACGGTACACTGAGCCTTTGGTTATTTCCTCTTCCTGGTGGGAAATGAGAGTTATATTTCCCCGTCCAGACACCTCCAGCTAGTCTCTCATTGGTTCTCGCTATTCCTGTTCATCTTCCGCTGAAATTGCAAACTGGGCCAAACAGGAGGTTAAAGGGACTGACTCTCCAAGTGGGGAGAGTGTTAGTAAAGCGTCTGGAATGTTGCACCTGAGTACCAGGGTACAAAAACTGAGACATATTTGAACACGTCTCCCGATCACATGGTTGATCATACTCTAGGTTCCACATGCATGTTTTAGCTGAAGGAAGAATACCTTAAACCTGGGTAGTTGAAACCCGTGGAATGGGTACCATGCAATATGACTTCAAAGGGTCTTCATTTGCACACCGAACCTCTCCAATCCTATCACTGCTGCGTTTATTCCCCTGTACAAACGCTTGATTCTCTTTTGGAGACATAGCAATCAATAGGTTTTAAGATACTTACTAGTCAGGTACATTCTTAGGCGTTTAATATGGGGTGTTGAGTCCATTTCGCTGAGCAAGGAGTAGCTCTTGTCTATTCCATATTTGGCTTAAGGAACTTTATCTGTGCTCATTTCAATCTCTGGTTTTATACAGCACCCCAACTCACCTTTCCCCTTAAGCAAGCATAAGTTGGTTTTCTAAATTGGAGACCCTGTTCTGTTCTGTAATTCAGTTCCTGTGTAGCCAAGTTTACATTCCATGTATTAGTGATATCTTATGATGTTTCTTTTTCTGTGTGACTTATTTCAGTTAGAATCATCATACCTGAATCCACTCATTGTGCTGCTAAGGGCCTGATGACATAGATTTCATTGCTGAGTGATATTGCTTTGTAAGTAAATACCACAACTTCTTTATCCATTTTTCACTTTCTGCGATGTTGAACTTGTACTGTAAACGAGGTTCTTGTAAACGGAGCCGTTCCAGACTTTGGGGTGGTTGTGTATTTTTGATTTTAATTTTCCTAAGCTATAGGACCATAAGTGGAAGTGCCCTAGGCTCTGTTGCTTTGTTTCTTAGATGTTTCAGGAAACACCATACACTTCTCCCGAGTGTCTGTTGGCAATTTACATCCCGCCCATCAGCATAACAAGGCTCTGAGTTCTCCATGGCCTGTCCTGCCTTTCTGGATTTTACACTTTTTTCAGATGGCCCTTTTGACTGGGGGGAAGTGAGACTTCATTGTAGTGCAGATTTCCTTTGCAAGTTTGCTTGGTTGGCCAAAAAGTGCGTATGCGTTTTTTCCTGAATATATTCAGGAAAAAACGCATACGCCCTTTTTGGCCAAGTGCATCATTGTGGACGTTCTGCCTCTTTTCCTATGCTTTCAATGCAATTCCAGTCTACCTCCTGAAATCGGTTTCCTGCAATTCTGACACGCATTCAAGTCCTCTTGGCAGCCTTACTTCAGTATATTTTTGGATGATAGCTGTCATTTATAACTCTGCAGGTTTGTGAATTACAGTGCCCCTGAGCTCCTTTCTTCAAATCGCTTTCTTGTGACCTGGCCGCAACACCGCAGGATGGCTTCAGGCCCTAATCTGGTTCCGGCACGGCACGCTGAGCCTTTGGTTGTTTCTTCTTCCTGGTGGGAAATGAGAGTTAAATTTGCCCGTCCAGACACCTACAGCTAGTCTCTCATTGGTTCTCCCTATTCCTGTTCATCTTCCGCAGGAATTGCAAACTGGGCCAAACAGGAGGTTAAAGGCGCTGACTCTCCAAGTGGGGAGAGTGTTAGTAAAGCATCTGGAATGTTGCACCCGAGTACCAGGGGAGGAAAACTGAGACATATTTGAACATGTCTCCCGATCACATGGTTGATCATACTCTGGGTTCCACATGCATGTTTTATCTGAAGGAAGAATACCTTAAACTTGGGTAGTTGAAACCCGTGGAATGGGTACCATGCAATATGACTTCAAAGGGTCTTCATTGGCTCACCGAACCTCTCCAATCCTATCACTGCTGCATTTTTGCCCCTGTACACACGCTTGATTCTCTTTTGGAGACATAGCAATCCATAGGTTTTAACATACTTACTAGTCAGGTACATTCTTAGGCGTTTAATATGGAGTGTTGAGTCCATTTCGTTGAGCAAGGAGTAGCTCTTGTCTATTCCATATTTGGCTTAAGGAACTTTATCTGTGCTCATTTCAATCTCTGGTTTTATGCAGCACCCCAACTCACCTTTCCCCTTAAGCAAGCATAAGTTGGTCTTCTAAATGTGAGACCCTGTTCTGTTCTGTAATTCAGTTCCTGTGTAGCAAAGTTTACATTCCGTGTATTAGTGATATCTTATGATGTTTCTTTTTCTGTGTGACTTATTTCAGTTAGAATCATCGTACCTGAATCCACTCATTATGCTGCTACGGGCCTGATGACATAGATTTCATTGCTGAGTGATACTGCATTGTACGTAAGTACCACAAGTTCTTTATCCATTTTTCACTTTCTGTGATATTGAACTTGTACGGTAAACGAGGTTCTTGTAAACAGAGGCGTCCCAAACTTTGGGGTGGCTGTGTCTTTTTGATTTTAATTTCCCTAAGCTATAGGACCATAAGTGGAAATGCCATAGGCTCTGTTGCTTTGTTTTTTAGATGTTTCAGGAAACACCATACACTTCTCCCGAGTGTCTGTTGGCAATTTACATCCCGCCCATCAGCATAACAAGGCTCCCAGTTCTCCATGGCCTGTCCTGCCTTTCTGGATTTTACACTTTTTTCAGATGGCCCTTTTGACCGGGGGGAAGTGAGACTTCATTGTAGTGCAGATTTCCTTTGCAAGCTTGCTTGGTTGGCCAAAAAGGGCGTATGCGTTTTTTCCTGAATATATTCAGGAAAAAACGCATACGCCCTTTTTGGCCAAGTGCATCATTGTGGACGTTCTGCCTCTTTTCCTATGCTTTCAATGCAATTCCAGTCTACCTCCTGAAATCGGTTTCCTGCAATTCTGCCCCGCTTTCAAGTCCTCTTGGCAGCCTTACTTCAGTATATTTTTGGACGATAGTTGTCATTTATAAGTCTGCAGGTTTGTGAATTACAGTGCCCCTGAGTTCCTTTCTTCAACTCGCTTTCTTGTGACCTGGCCGCAACACCGCAGGATGGCTTCAGGCCCTAATCTTGTTCCGGCACGGCATGCTGAGCCTTTGGTTAATTCCTCTTCCTGGTGGGAAATGAGAGTTAAATTTGCCCGTCCAGACACCTCCAGCTAGTCTCTCATTGGTTCTCGCTATTCCTGTTCATCTTCCGCTGAAATTGCAAACTGGGCCAAACAGGAGGTTAAAGGGACTGACTCTCCAAGTCAGGAGAGTGTTAGTAAAGCGTCTGGAATGTTGCACCCGAGTACCAGGGTACGAAAACTGAGACATATTTGAACACGTCTCCTGATCACATGGTTGATCATACTCTAGGTTCCACATGCTTGTTTTAGATGAAGGAAGAATACCTTAAACCTGGAGAGTTGAAACCCGTGGAATGGGTACCATGAAATATGACTTCAAAGGGTCTTCATTTGCTCACCGAACCTCTCCAATCCTATCACTGCTGCGTTTATGCCGCTGTACACATGCTTGATTCTCTTTCGGAGACATAGCAATCCATAGGTTTTAAGATACTTACTAGTCAGGTACATTCTTAGGCGTTTAATATGGGGTGTTGAGTCCATTTCGTTGAGCAAGGAGTAGCTCTTGTCTATTCCATATTTGGCTTAAGGAACTTTATCTGTGCTCATTTCAATCTCTGGTTTTATGCAGCACCCCAACTCACCTTTCCCCTTAAGCAAACATAAGTTGGTTTTCTAAATTTGAGACCCTGTTCTGTTCTGTAATTCAGTTCCTGTGTAGCCAAGTTTACATTCCGTGTATTAGTGATATCTTATGATGTTTCTTTTTCTGTGTGACTTATTTCAGTTAGAATCATCATACCTGAATCCACTCATTGTGCTGCTAAGGGCCTGATGACATAGATTTCATTGCTGAGTGATATTGCTTTGTAAGTAAATACCACAACTTCTTTATCCATTTTTCACTTTCTGCGATGTTGAACTTGTACCGTAAACGAGGTTCTTGTAAACAGAGCCGTTCCAGACTTTGGGGTGGCTGTGTCTTTTTGATTTTCATTTCCCTAAGCTATAGGACCATAAGTGGAAGTGCCCTAGGCTCTGTTGCTTTGTTTCTTAGATGTTTCAGGAAACACCATACACTTCTCCCGAGTGTCTGTTGGCAATTTACATCCCGCCCATCAGCATAACAAGGCTCCCAGTTCTCCATGGCCTGTCCTGCCTTTCTGGATTTTACACTTTTTTCAGATGGCCCTTTTGACCGGCGGGAAGTGAGACTTCATTGTAGTGCAGATTTCCTTTGCAAGCTTGCTTGGTTGGCCAAAAAGGGCGTATGCGTTTTTTCCTGAATATATTCAGGAAAAAAGGCATACGCCCTTTTTGGCCAAGTGCATCATTGTGGACGTTCTGCCTCTTTTCCTATGCTTTCAATGCAATTCCAGTCTACCTCCTGAAATCGGTTTCCTGCAATTCTGCCCCGCTTTCAAGTCCTCTTGGCAGCCTTACTTCAGTATATTTTTGGATGATAGCTGTCATTTATAACTCT
Organism: Globicephala melas; assembly: GCF_963455315.2. Lineage (NCBI taxonomy): Eukaryota > Metazoa > Chordata > Mammalia > Artiodactyla > Delphinidae > Globicephala > Globicephala melas. The sequence goes on from NW_027207212.1 coordinate 2,743,351, forward strand.
GCAGGTGTGTGAATTACAGTGCCCCTGAGCTCCTTTCTTCAACTCGCTTTCTTGTGACCTGGCCGCAACACCGCAGGATGGCGTCAGGCCCTAATCTGGTTCCGGCACGGTACGCTGAGCCTTTGGTTATTTCCTCTTCCTGGTGGGAAATGAGAGTTAAATTTGCCCGTCCAGACACCTCCAGCTAGTCTCTCATTGGTTCTCGCTATTCCTGTTCATCTTCCGCTGAAATTGCAAACTGGGCCAAACAGGAGGTTAAAGGGACTGACTCTCCAAGTGGGGAGAGTGTTAGTAAAGCGTCTGGAATGTTGCACCTGAGTACCAGGGTACAAAAACTGAGACATATTTGAACACGTCTCCCGATCACATGGTTGATCATACTCTAGGTTCCACATGCATGTTTTAGCTGAAGGAAGAATACCTTAAACCTGGGTAGTTGAAACCCGTGGAATGGGTACCATGCAATATGACTTCAAAGGGTCTTCATTTGCACACCGAACCTCTCCAATCCTATCACTGCTACGTTTATTCCCCTGTACAAACGCTTGATTCTCTTTTGGAGACATAGCAATCAATAGGTTTTAAGATACTTACTAGTCAGGTACATTCTTAGGCGTTTAATATGGGGTGTTGAGTCCATTTCGTTGAGCAAGGAGTAGCTCTTGTTTATTCCATATTTGGCTTAAGGAACTTTATCTGTGCTCATTTCAATCTCTGGTTTTATGCAGCACCCCAACTCACCTTTCCCCTTAAGCAAGCATAAGTTGGTTTTCTAAATTTGAGACCCTGTTCTGTTTTGTAATCCAGTTCCTGTGTAGCCAAGTTTACATTCCGTGTATTAGTGATATCTTATGATGTTTCTTTTTCTGTGTGACTTCTTTCAGTTAGAATCATCATACCTGAATCCACTCATTATGCTGCTACGGGCCTGATGACATAGATGTCATTGCTGAGTGATATTGCATTGTACGTAAGTACCACAACTTCTTCATCCATTTTTCACTTTCTGATATTGAACTTGTACCGTAAACGAGGTTCTTGTAAACAGAGCCGTCCCAAACTTTGGGGTGGCTGTGTCTTTTTGATTTTCATTTCCCTAAGCTATAGGACCATAAGTGGAAGTGCCTTAGGCTCTGATGCTTTGTTTTTTAGATGTTTCAGGAAACACCATACACTTCTCCGGAGTGGCTGTTGGCAATTTACATCCCGCCCATCAGCATAACAAGGCTCCCAGTTCTCTATGGCCTGTCCTGCCTTTCTGGATTTTACACTTTTTTCAGATGGCCCTTGTGACCGGGGGAAGTGAGACTTCATTGTAGTGCAGATTTCCTTTGCAAGCTTGCTTGGTTGGCCAAAAAGGGCGTATGCGTTTTTTCCTGAATATATTCAGGAAAAAACGCATACGCCCTTTTTGGCCAAGTGCATCATTGTGGACGTTCTGCCTCTTTTCCTATGCTTTCAATGCAATTCCAGTCTACCTCCTGAAATCAGTTTCCTGCAATTCTGCCCCGCTTTCAAGTCCTCTTGGCAGCCTTACTTCAGTATATTTTTGGACGATAGCTGTCATTTATAACTCTGCAGGTTTGTGAATTACAGTGCCCCTGAGCTCCTTTCTTCAACTCGCTTTCTTGTGAGCTGGCCGCAACACCGCATGATTGCTTCAGACCCTAATCTGGTTCCGGCACGGCACGCTGAGCCTTTGGTTAATTCCTCTTCCTGGTGGGAAATGAGAGTTAAATTTGCCCGTCCAGACACCTCCAGCTAGTCTCTCATTGGTTCTCCCTATTCCTGTTCATCTTCCGCAGAAATTGCAAACTGGGCCAAACAGGAGGTTAAAGGCACTGACTCTCCAAGTCGGGAGAGTGTTAGTAAAGTGTCTGGAATGTTGCACCCGAGTACCAGGGGACGAGAATGTAGACATATTTTAACACGTCTCCCGATCACACGATTGATCATACTCTGGGTTCCACATGCATGTTTTAGCTGAAGGAAGAATCCCTTAAACCTGGAGAGTTGAGACCCGTGGAATGGGTACCATGCAATATGACTTCAAAGGGTCTTCATTTGCTCACCGAACCTCTCCAATCCTATCACTGCTGTGTTTATGCCCCTGTACACATGCTTGATTCTCTTTCGGAGACATAGCAATCCATAGGTTTTAAGATACTTACTAGTCAGGTACATTCTTAGGCGTTTAATGTGGGGTGTTGAGTCCATTTCGTTGAGCAAGGAGTAGCTCTTGTCTATTCCATATTTGGCTTAAGGAAGTTTATCTGTGCTCATTTCAATCTCTGGTTTTATGCAGCACCCCAACTCACCTTTCCCCTTAAGCAAGCATAAGTTGGTTTTCTAAATTTGAGACCCTGTTCTGTTTTGTAATCCAGTTCCTGTGTAGCCAAGTTTACATTCCGTGTATTAGTGATATCTTATGATGTTTCTTTTTCTGTGTGACTTCTTTCAGTTAGAATCATCATACCTGAATCCACTCATTATGCTGCTACGGGCCTGATGACATAGATGTCATTGCTGAGTGATATTGCATTGTACGTAAGTACCACAACTTCTTCATCCATTTTTCACTTTCTGCGATATTGAACTTGTACCGTAAACGAGGTTCTTGTAAACAGAGCCGTCCCAAACTTTGGGGTGGCTGTGTCTTTTTGATTTTCATTTCCCTAAGCTATTGGACCATAAGTGGAAGTGCCCTAGGCTCTGTTGCTTTGTTTTTTAGATGTTTCAGGAAACACCATACACTTCTCCCGAGTGGCTGTTGGCAATTTACATCCCGCCCATCAGCATAACAAGGCTCCCAGTTCTCCATGGCCTGTCCTGCCTTTCTGGATTTTACACATTTTTCAGATGGCCCTTTTGACCGGGGGGAAGTGAGACTTCATTGTAGTGCAGATTTCCTTTGCAAGCTTGCTTGGTTGGCCAAAAAGGGCGTATGCGTTTTTTCCTGAATATATTCAGGAAAAAACGCATACGCCCTTTTTGGCCAAGTGCATCATTGTGGACGTTCTGCCTCTTTTCCTATGCTTTCAATGCAATTCCAGTCTACCTCCTGAAATCGGTTTCCTGCAATTCTGCCCCGCTTTCAAGTCCTCTTGGCAGCCTTACTTCAGTATATTTTTGGACGATAGCTGTCATTTATAACTCTGCAGGTTTGTGAATTCCAGTGCCCCTGAGCTCGTTTCTTCAACTCGCTTTCTTGTGAGCTGGCCGCAACACCGCAGGATTGTTTCAGGTCCTAATCTGGTTCTGGCACGGCACGCTGAGCCTTTGGTTAATTCCTCTTCCTGGTGGGAAATGAGAGTTAAATTTGCCCGTCCAGACACCTCCAGCTAGTCTCTCATTGGTTCTCCCTATTCCTGTTCATCTTCCGCAGAAATTGCAAACTGGGCCAAACAGGAGGTTAAAGGCACTGACTCTCCAAGTCGGGAGAGTGTTAGCAAAGCGTCTGGAATGTTGCACCCGAGTACCAGGGGACGAGAATGGAGACATATTTGAAGACGTCTCCCGATCACACGGTTGATCATACTCTGGGTTCCACATGCATGTTTTAGCTGAAGGAAGAATCCCTTAAACCTGGAGAGTTGAGACCCGTGGAATGGGTACCATGCAATATGACATCAAAGTGTCTTCATTTGCTCCCCGAACCTCTCCAATCCTATCACTGCTGCGTTTATGCCCCTGTACACACGCTTGATTCTCTTTTGGAGACATAGTAATCCATAGGTTTTAAGATACTTACTAGTCAGGTACATTCTTAGGCGTTTAATATGAGGTGTTGAGTCCATTTCGTTGAGCAAGGAGTAGCTCTTGTCTATTCCATATTTGGCTTAAGGAACTTTATATGTGCTCATTTCAATCTCTGGTTTTATGCAGCACCCCAACTCACCTTTCCCCTTAAGCAAGCATAAGTTGGTTTTCTAAATTTGAGACCCTGTTCTGTTTTGTAATCCAGTTCCTGTGTAGCCAAGTTTACATTCCGTGTTTTAGTGATATCTTATGATGTTTCTTTTTCTGTGTGACTTATTTCAGTTAGAATCATCATACCTGAATCCACTCATTATGCTGCTATGGGGCTGATGACATAGATGTCATTGCTGAGTGATTTTGGATTGTACGTAAGTACCACAACTTCTTCATCCATTTTTCACTTTCTGCGATATTGAACTTGTACCGTAAACGAGGTTCTTGTAAACAGAGCCGTCCCAAACTTTGGGATGGCTGTGTCTTTTTGATTTTCATTTCCCTAAGCTATAGGACCATAAGTGGAAGTGCCCTAGGCTCTGTTGCTTTGTTTTTTAGATGTTTCAGGAAACACCATACACTTCTCCCGAGTGGCTGTTGGCAATTTACATCCCGCCCATCAGCATAACAAGGCTCCCAGTTCTCCATGGCCTGTCCTGCCTTTCTGGATTTTACACTTTTTTCAGATGGCCCTTTTGACCGGGGGAAAGAGAGACTTCATTGTAGTGCAGATTTCCTTTGCAAGCTTGCTTGGTTGGCCAAAAAGGGCGTATGCGTATTTTCCTGAATATATTCAGGAAAAAACGCATACGCCCTTTTTGGCCAAGTGCATCATTGTGGACGTTCTGCCTCTTTTCCTATGCTTTAAATGCAATTCCAGTCTACCTCCTGAGATCAGTTTCCTGCAATTCTGCCCTGCATTCAAGTCCTCTTGGCAGCCTTACTTCAGTATATTTTTGGACGATAGCTGTCATTTATAACTCTGCAGGTTTGTGAATTACAGTGCCCCTGAGCTCCTTTCTTCAACTCGCTTTCTTGTGAGCTGGCCGCAACACCGCAGGATTGCTTCAGGCCCTAATCTGGTTCCGGCACGGCATGCTGAGCCTTTGGTTAATTCCTCTTCCTGGTGGGAAATGAGAGTTAAATTTGCCCGTCCAGACACCTCCAGCTAGTCTCTCATTGGTTCTCCCTATTCCTGTTCATCTTCCGCAGAAATTGCAAACTGGGCCAAACAGGAGGTTAAAGGCACTGACTCTCCAAGTCGGGAGAGTGTTAGTAAAGCGTCTGGAATGTTGCACCCGAGTACCAGGGGACGAGAATGGAGACATATTTAAAGACGTCTCCCAATCACAGGGTTGATCATACTCTGGGTTCCACATGCATGTTTTAGCTGAAGGAAGAATCCCTGAAACCTGGAGAGTTGAGACCCGTGGAATGGGTACCATGCAATATGACTTCAAAGGGTCTTCATTTGCTCACCGAACCACTCCAATCCTATCACTGCTGCGTTTATGCCCCTGTACACACGCTTGATTCTCTTTCGGAGACATAGTAATCCATAGGTTTTAAGATACTTACTAGTCAGGTACATTCTTAGGCGTGTAATATGGGGTGTTGAGTCCATTTCGTTGAGCAAGGAGTAGCTCTTGTCTATTCCATATTTGGCTTAAGGAACTTTGTCTGTGCTCATTTCAATCTCTGGTTTTATGCAGCACCCCAACTCACCTTTCCCCTTAAGCAAGCATAAGTTGGTTTTCTAAATTTGAGACCCTGTTCTGTTTGTAATCCAGTTCCTGTGTAGCCAAGTTTACATTCCGTGTATTAGTGATATCTTGTGATGTTTCTTTTTCTGTGTGACTTATTTCAGTTAGAATCATCATACCTGAATCCACTCATTATGCTGCTACGGGCCTGATGACATAGATGTCATTGCTGAGTGATATTGCATTTTACGTAAGTACCACAACTTCTTCATCCATTTTTCACTTTCTGCGATATTGAACTTGTCCCGTAAACGAGGTTCTTTTAAACAGAGCCGTCCCAAACTTTGGGGTGGCTGTGTCTTTTTGATTTTCATTTCCCTAAGCTATAGGACCATAAGTGGAAGTGCCCTAGGCTCTGTTGCTTTGTTTTTTAGATGTTTCAGGAAACACCATACACTTCTCCCGAGTGGCTGTTGGCAATTTACATCCCGCCCATCAGCATAACAAGGCTCCCAGTTCTCCATGGCCTGTCCTGCCTTTCTGGATTTTACACTTTTTTCAGATGGCCCTTTTGAACAGGGGGAATTGAGACTTCATTGTAGTGCAGATTTCCATTGCAAGCTTGCTTGGTTGGCCAAAAAGGGCGTATGCGTTTTTTCCTGAATATATTCAGGAAAAAACGCATACGCCCTTTTTGGCCAAGTGCATCATTGTGGACGTTCTGCCTCTTTTCCTATGCTTTCAATGCAATTCCAGTCTACCTCCTGAAATCAGTTTCCTGCAATTCTGCCACGCATTCAAGTACTCTTGGCAGCCTTACTTCAGTATATTTTTGGACGATAGCTGTCATTTATAACTCTGCAGGTTTGTGAATTACAGTGCCCCTGAGCTCCTTTCTTCAACTCGCTTTCTTGTGAGCTGGCCGCAACACCGCAGGATTGCTTGAGACCCTAATCTGGTTCCGGCACGGCATGCTGAGCCTTTGGTTAATTCCTCTTCCTGGTGGGAAATGAGAGTTAAATTTGCCCGTCCAGACACCTCCAGCTAGTCTCTCATTTGTTCTCCCTATTCCTCTTCATCTTCCGCAGAAATTGCAAACTGGGCCAAACAGGAGGTTAAAGGCACTGACTCTCCAAGTCGGGAGAGTGTTAGTAAAGCGTCTGGAATGTTGCACCCAAGTACCAGGGGACGAGAACGGAGACATATTTGAACACGTCTCCCGATCACACGGTTGATCATACTCTGGGTTCCACATGCATGTTTTAGCTAAAGGAAGAATCCCTGAAACCTGGAGAGTTGAGACCCGTGGAATGGGTACCATGCAATATGACTTCAAAGGGTCTTCATTTGCTCACCGAACCTCTCCAATCCTATCACTGCTGCGTTTATGCCCCTCTACACACGCTTGATTCCCTTTCGGAGACATAGAAATCCATAGGTTTTGAGATACTTACTAGTCAGGTACATTCTTAGGCGTTTAATATGGGGTGTTGAGTCCATTTCGTTGAGCAAGGAGTAGCTCTTGTCTATTCCATATTTGGCTTAAGGAACTTACTCTGTGCTCATTTCAATCTCTGGTTTTATGCAGCACCCCAACTCACCTTTCCCCTTAAGCAAGCATAAGTTGGTTTTCTAAATTTGAGACCCTGTTCTGTTTTGTAATCCAGTTCCTGTGTAGCCAAGTTTACATTCCATGTATTAGTGATATCTTATGATGTTTCTTTTTCTGTGTGACTTATTTCAGTTAGAATCATCATACCTGAATCCACTCATTATGCTGCTACGGGCCTGATGACATAGATGTCATTGCTGAGTGATATTGGATTGTACGTAAGTACCACAACTTCTTCATCCATTTTTCACTTTCTGCGATATTGAACTTGTACCATAAACGAGGTTCTTGTAAACAGAGCCGTCCCAAACTTTGGGGTGGCTGTGTCTTTTTGATTTACATTTCCCTAAGCTATAGGACCATAAGTGGAAGTGCCCTAGGCTCTGTTGCTTTGTTTTTTAGATGTTTCAGGAAACACCATACACTTCTCCCGAGTGGCTGTTGGCAATTTACATCCCGCCCATCAGCATAACAAGGCTCCCAGTTCTCCATGGCCTGTCCTGCCTTTCTGGATTTTACACTTTTTTCAGATGGCCCTTTTGACCGGGGGGAAGTGAGACTTCATTGTAGTGCAGATTTCCTTTGCAAGCTTGCTTGGTTGGCCAAAAAGGGCGTATGCGTTTTTCCCTGAATATATTCAGGAAAAAACGCATACGCCCTTTTTGGCCAAGTGCATCATTGTGGACGTTCTGCCTCTTTTCCTATGCTTTCAATGCAATTCCAGTCTACCTCCTGAAATCGGTTTCCTGCAATTCTGCCCCGCATTCAAGTCCTCTTGGCAGCCTTACTTCAGTATATTTTTGGACGATAGCTGTCATTTATAACTCTGCAGGTTTGTGAATTACAGTGCCCCTGAGCTCCTTTCTTCAACTCGCTTTCTTGTGAGCTGGCCGCAACACCGCAGGATTGCTTCAGGCCCTAATCTGGTTCCGGCACGGCACGCTGAGCCTTTGGTTAATTCCTCTTCCTGGTGGGAAATGAGAGTTAAATTTGCCCGTCCAGACACCTCCAGCTAGTCTCTCATTGGTTCTCCCTATTCCTGTTCATCTTCTGCAGAAATTGCAAACTGGGCCAAACAGGAGGTTAAAGGCACTGACTCTCCAAGTCGGGAGAGTGTTAGTAAAGCGTCTGGAATGTTGCACCTGAGTACCAGGGGACGAGAAAGGAGACATATTTAAAGACGTCTCCCAATCACAGGGTTGATCATACTCTGGGTTCCACATGCATGTTTTAGCTGAAGGAAGAATCCCTGAAACCTGGAGAGTTGAGACCCGTGGAATGGGTACCATGCAATATGACTTCAAAGGGTCTTCATTTGCTCACAGAACCACTCCAATCCTATCACTGCTGCGTTTATGCCCCTGTACACACGCTTGATTCTCTTTTGGAGACATAGTAATCCATAGGTTTTAAGATACTTACTAGTCAGGTACATTCTTAGGCGTGTAATATGGGGTGTTGAGTCCATTTCGTTGAGCAAGGAGTAGCTCTTGTCTATTCCATATTTGGCTTAAGGAACTTTGTCTGTGCTCATTTCAATCTCTGGTTTTATGCAGCACCCCAACTCACCTTTCCCCTTAAGCAAGCATAAGTTGGTTTTCTAAATTTGAGACCCTGTTCTGTTTGTAATCCAGTTCCTGTGTAGCCAAGTTTACATTCCGTGTATTAGTGATATCTTGTGATGTTTCTTTTTCTGTGTGACTTATTTCAGTTAGAATCATCATACCTGAATCCACTCATTATGCTGCTATGGGCCTGATGACATAGATGTCATTGCTGAGTGATATTGCATTGTACGTAAGTACCACAACTTCTTCATCCATTTTTCACTTTCTGCCATATTGAACTTGTACCGTAAACGAGGTTCTTTTAAACAGAGCCGTCCCAAACTTTGGGGTGGCTGTGTCTTTTTGATTTTCATTTCCCTAAGCTATAGGACCATAAGTGGAAGTGCCCTAGGCTCTGTTGCTTTGTTTTTTAGATGTTTCAGGAAACACCATACACTTCTCCCGAGTGGCTGTTGGCAATTTACATCCCGCCCATCAGCATAACAAGGCTCCCAGTTCTCCATGGCCTGTCCTGCCTTTCTGGATTTTACACTTTTTTCAGATGGCCCTTTTGACCGGGGGGAAGTGAGACTTCATTGTAGTGCAGATTTCCTTTGCAAGCTTGCTTGGTTGGCCAAAAAGGGCGTATGCGTTTTTCCCTGAATATATTCAGGAAAAAACGCATACGCCCTTTTTGTCCAAGTGCATCATTGTGGACGTTCTGCCTCTTTTCCTATGCTTTAAATGCAATTCCAGTCTACCTCCTGAAATCGGTTTCCTGCAATTCTGCCCCGCATTCAAGTCCTCTTGGCAGCCTTACTTCAGTATATTTTTGGACGATAGCTGTCATTTATAACTCTGCAGGTTTGTGAATTACAGTGCCCCTGAGCTCCTTTCTTCAACTCGCTTTCTTGTGAGCTGGCCGCAACACCGCAGGATTGCTTCAGGCCCTAATCTGGTTCCGGCACGGCACGCTGAGCCTTTGGTTAATTCCTCTTCCTGGTGGGAAATGAGAGTTAAATTTGCCCGTCCAGACACCTCCAGCTAGTCTCTCATTGGTTCTCCCTATTCCTGTTCATCTTCTGCAGAAATTGCAAACTGGGCCAAACAGGAGGTTAAAGGCACTGACTCTCCAAGTCGGGAGAGTGTTAGTAAAGCGTCTGGAATGTTGCACCCGAGTACCAGGGGACGAGAATGGAGACATATTTGAAGACGTCTCCCAATCACAGGGTTGATCATACTCTGGGTTCCACATGCATGTTTTAGCTGAAGGAAGAATCCCTGAAACCTGGAGAGTTGAGACCCGTGGAATGGGTACCATGCAATATGACTTCAAAGGGTCTTCATTTGCTCACCGAACCACTCCAATCCTATCACTGCTGCGTTTATGCCCCTGTACACACGCTTGATTCTCTTTTGGAGACATAGTAATCCATAGGTTTTAAGATACTTACTAGTCAGGTACATTCTTAGGCGTGTAATATGGGGTGTTGAGTCCATTTCGTTGAGCAAGGAGTAGCTCTTGTCTATTCCATATTTGGCTTAAGGAACTTTGTCTGTGCTCATTTCAATCTCTGGTTTTATGCAGCACCCCAACTCACCTTTCCCCTTAAGCAAGCATAAGTTGGTTTTCTAAATTTGAGACCCTGTTCTGTTTGTAATCCAGTTCCTGTGTAGCCAAGTTTACATTCCGTGTATTAGTGATATCTTGTGATGTTTCTTTTTCTGTGTGACTTATTTCAGTTAGAATCATCATACCTGAATCCACTCATTATGCTGCTACGGGCCTGATGACATAGATGTCATTGCTGAGTGATATTGCATTGTACGTAAGTACCACAACTTCTTCATCCATTTTTCACTTTCTGCCATATTGAACTTGTACCGTAAACGAGGTTCTTTTAAACAGAGCCGTCTCAAACTTTGGGGTGGCTGTGTCTTTTTGATTTTCATTTCCCTAAGCTATAGGACCATAAGTGGAAGTGCCCTAGGCTCTGTTGCTTTGTTTTTTAGATGTTTCAGGAAACACCATACACTTCTCCCGAATGGCTGTTGGCAATTTACATCCCGCCCATCAGCATAACAAGGCTCCCAGTTCTCCATGGCCTGTCCTGCCTTTCTGGATTTTACACTTTTTTCAGATGGCCCTTTTGACCGGGGGGAAGTGAGACTTCATTGTAGTGCAGATTTCCTTTGCAAGCTTGCTTGGTTGGCCAAAAAGGGCGTATGCGTTTTTCCCTGAATATATTCAGGAAAAAACGCATACGCCCTTTTTGGCCAAGTGCATCATTGTGGACGTTCTGCCTCTTTTCCTATGCTTTAAATGCAATTCCAGTCTACCTCCTGAAATCGGTTTCCTGCAATTCTGCCCCGCATTCAAGTCCTCTTGGCAGCCTTACTTCAGTATATTTTTGGACGATAGCTGTCATTTATAACTCTGCAGGTTTGTGAATTACAGTGCCCCTGAGCTCCTTTCTTCAACTCGCTTTCTTGTGAGCTGGCCGCAACACCGCAGGATTGCTTCAGGCCCTAATCTGGTTCCGGCACGGCACGCTGAGCCTTTGGTTAATTCCTCTTCCTGGTGGGAAATGAGAGTTAAATTTGCCCGTCCAGACACCTCCAGCTAGTCTCTCATTGGTTCTCCCTATTCCTGTTCATCTTCTGCAGAAATTGCAAACTGGGCCAAACAGGAGGTTAAAGGCACTGACTCTCCAAGTCGGGAGAGTGTTAGTAAAGCGTCTGGAATGTTGCACCCGAGTACCAGGGGACGAGAATGGAGACATATTTGAAGACGTCTCCCAATCACAGGGTTGATCATACTCTGGGTTCCACATGCATGTTTTAGCTGAAGGAAGAATCCCTGAAACCTGGAGAGTTGAGACCCGTGGAATGGGTACCATGCAATATGACTTCAAAGGGTCTTCATTTGCTCACCGAACCACTCCAATCCTATCACTGCTGCGTTTATGCCCCTGTACACACGCTTGATTCTCTTTTGGAGACATAGTAATCCATAGGTTTTAAGATACTTACTAGTCAGGTACATTCTTAGGCGTGTAATATGGGGTGTTGAGTCCATTTCGTTGAGCAAGGAGTAGCTCTTGTCTATTCCATATTTGGCTTAAGGAACTTTGTCTGTGCTCATTTCAATCTCTGGTTTTATGCAGCACCCCAACTCACCTTTCCCCTTAAGCAAGCATAAGTTGGTTTTCTAAATTTGAGACCCTGTTCTGTTTGTAATCCAGTTCCTGTGTAGCCAAGTTTACATTCCGTGTATTAGTGATATCTTGTGATGTTTCTTTTTCTGTGTGACTTATTTCAGTTAGAATCATCATACCTGAATCCACTCATTATGCTGCTACGGGCCTGATGACATAGATGTCATTGCTGAGTGATATTGCATTGTACGTAAGTACCACAACTTCTTCATCCATTTTTCACTTTCTGCCATATTGAACTTGTACCGTAAACGAGGTTCTTTTAAACAGAGCCGTCTCAAACTTTGGGGTGGCTGTGTCTTTTTGATTTTCATTTCCCTAAGCTATAGGACCATAAGTGGAAGTGCCCTAGGCTCTGTTGCTTTGTTTTTTAGATGTTTCAGGAAACACCATACACTTCTCCCGAATGGCTGTTGGCAATTTACATCCCGCCCATCAGCATAACAAGGCTCCCAGTTCTCCATGGCCTGTCCTGCCTTTCTGGATTTTACACTTTTTTCAGATGGCCCTTTTGACCGGGGGGAAGTGAGACTTCATTGTAGTGCAGATTTCCTTTGCAAGCTTGCTTGGTTGGCCAAAAAGGGCGTATGCGTTTTTCCCTGAATATATTCAGGAAAAAACGCATACGCCCTTTTTGGCCAAGTGCATCATTGTGGACGTTCTGCCTCTTTTCCTATGCTTTAAATGCAATTCCAGTCTAGCTCCTGAAATCGGTTTCCTGCAATTCTGCCCCGCATTCAAGTCCTCTTGGCAGCCTTACTTCAGTATATTTTTGGACGATAGCTGTCATTTATAACTCTGCAGGTTTGTGAATTACAGTGCCCCTGAGCTCCTTTCTTCAACTCGCTTTCTTGTGAGCTGCCCGCAACACCGCAGGATTGCTTCAGGCCCTAATCTGGTTCCGGCACGGCACGCTGAGCCTTTGGTTAATTCCTCTTCCTGGTGGGAAATGAGAGTTAAATTTGCCCGTCCAGACACCTCCAGCTAGTCTCTCATTGGTTCTCCCTATTCCTGTTCATCTTCTGCAGAAATTGCAAACTGGGCCAAACAGGAGGTTAAAGGCACTGACTCTCCAAGTCGGGAGAGTGTTAGTAAAGTGTCTGGAATGTTGCACCCGAGTACCAGGGGACGAGAAGGGAGACATATTTGAACACGTCTTCCGATCACACGGTTGATCATACTCTGGGTTCCACATGCATGTTTTAGCTGAAGGAAGAATCCCTGAAACCTGGAGAGTTGAGACCCGTGGAATGGGTACCATGCAATATGACTTCAAAGGGTCTTCATTTGCTCACCGAACCTCTCCAATCCTATCAGTGCTGCGTTTATGCCCCTGTACACATGCTTGATTCTCTTTTGGAGACATAGCAATCCATAGGTTTTAAGATACTTACTAGTCAGGTACATTCTTAGGCGTTTAATATGGGATGTTGAGTCCATTTCGTTGAGCAAGGAGTAGCTCTTGTCTATTCCATATTTGGCTTAAGGAACTTTATCTGTGCTCATTTCAATCTCTGGTTTTATGCAGCACCCCAACTCACCTTTCCCCTTAAGCAAGCATAAGTTGGTTTTCTAAATTTGAGACCCTGTTCTGATTTGTAATCCAGTTCCTGTGTAGCCAAGTTTACATTCCGTGTATTAGTGTTATCTTGTGATGTTTCTTTTTCTGTGTGACTTATTTCAGTTAGAATCATCATACCTGAATCCACTCATTATGCTGCTATGGGCCTGATGACATAGATGTCATTGCTGAGTGATATTGCATTGTACGTAAGTACCACAACTTCTTCATCCATTTTTCACTTTCTGATATTGAACTTGTACCGTAAACGAGGTTCTTGTAAACAGAGCCGTCCCAAACTTTGGGGTGGCTGTGTCTTTTTGATTTTCATTTCCCTAAGCTATAGGACCATAAGTGGAAGTGCCCTAGGCTCTGTTGCTTTGTTTTTTAGATGTTTCAGGAAACACCATACACTTCTCCCGAGTGGCTGTTGGCAATTTACATCCCGCCCATCAGCATAACAAGGCTCCCAGTTCTCCATGGCCTGTCCTGCCTTTCTGGATTTTACACTTTTTTCAGATGGCCCTTTTGAACAGGGGGAATTGAGACTTCATTGTAGTGCAGATTTCCATTGCAAGCTTGCTTGGTTGGCCAAAAAGGGCGTATGCGTTTTTCCCTGAATATATTCAGGAAAAAACGCATACGCCCTTTTTGGCCAAGTGCATCATTGTGGACGTTCTGCCTCTTTTCCTATGCTTTAAATGCAATTCCAGTCTACCTCCTGAAATCAGTTTCCTGCAATTCTGCCACGCATTCAAGTACTCTTGGCAGCCTTACTTCAGTATATTTTTGGACGATAGCTGTCATTTATAACTCTGCAGGTTTGTGAATTACAGTGCCCCTGAGCTCCTTTCTTCAACTCGCTTTCTTGTGAGCTGGCCGCAACACCGCAGGATTGCTTCAGGCCCTAATCTGGTTCCGGCACGGCATGCTGAGCCTTTGGTTAATTCCTCTTCCTGGTGGGAAATGAGAGTTAAATTTGCCCGTCCAGACACCTCCAGCTAGTCTCTCATTGGTTCTCCCTATTCCTGTTCATCTTCTGCAGAAATTGCAAACTGGGCCAAACAGGAGGTTAAAGGCACTGACTCTCCAAGTCGGGAGAGTGTTAGTAAAGCGTCTGGAATGTTGCACCCGAGTACCAGGGGACGAGAACGGAGACATATTTGAAGACGTCTCCCGATCACATGGTTGATCATACTCTGGATTCCACATGCATGTTTTAGCTGAAGGAAGAATCCCTGAAACCTGGAGAGTTGAGACCCGTGGAATGGGTACCATGCAATATGACTTCAAAGGGTCTTCATTTGCTCACCGAACCTCTCCAATCCTATCACTGCTGCGTTTATGCCCCTGTACACACGCTTGATTCTCTTTTGGAGACATAGCAATCCATAGGTTTTAAGTTACTTACAAGTCAGGTACATTCTTAGGCGTTTAATATGGGGTGTTGAGTCCATTTCGTTGAGCAAGGAGTAGCTCTTGTCTATTCCATATTTGGCTTAAGGAACTTTATCTGTGCTCATTTCAATCTCTGGTTTTATGCAGCACCCCAACTCACCTTTCCCCTTAAGCAAGCATAAGTTGGTTTTCTAAATTTGAGACCCTGTTCTGTTTTGTAATCCAGTTCCTGTGTAGCCAAGTTTACATTCCATGTATTAGTGATATCTTATGATGTTTCTTTTTCTGTGTGACTTATTTCAGTTAGAATCATCATACCTGAATCCACTCATTATGCTGCTACGGGCCTGATGACATAGATGTCATTGCTGAGTGATATTGGATTGTACGTAAGTACCACAACTTCTTCATCCATTTTTCACTTTCTGCGATATTGAACTTGTACCGTAAACGAGGTTCTTGTAAACAGAGCCATCCCAAACTTTGGGGTGGCTGTGTCTTTTTGATTTTCATTTCCCTAAGCTATAGGACCA
The DNA here is from genome assembly GCF_963455315.2 of Globicephala melas. NCBI lineage: Eukaryota > Metazoa > Chordata > Mammalia > Artiodactyla > Delphinidae > Globicephala > Globicephala melas. The sequence continues at coordinate 2,758,676 of NW_027207212.1, forward strand.
TAAGTGGAAGTGCCCTAGGCTCTGTTGCTTTGTTTTTTAGATGTTTCAGGAAACACCATACACTTCTCCGGAGTGGCTGTTGGCAATTTACATCCCGCCCATCAGCATAACAAGGCTCCCAGTTCTCCATGGTCTGTCCTGCCTTTCTGGATTTTACACTTTTTTCAGATGGCCCTTTTGACCGGGGGGAAGTGAGACTTCATTGTAGTGCAGATTTCCTTTGCAAGCTTGCTTGGTTGGCCAAAAAGGGCGTATGCGTTTTTTCCTAAATATATTCAGGAAAAAACGCATACGCCCTTTTTGGCCAAGTGCATCATTGTGGACGTTCTGCCTCTTTTCCTATGCTTCAAATGCAATTCCAGTCTACCTCCTGAGATCAGTTTCCGGCAATTCTGCCCCGCATTCAAGTCGTCTTGGCAGCCTTACTTCAGTATATTTTTGGTCGATAGCTGTCATTTATAACTCTGCAGGTTTGTGAATTACAGTGCCCCTGAGCTCCTTTCTTCAACTCGCTTTCTTGTGAGCTGGCCGCAACACCGCAGGATTGCTTCAGGCCCTAATCTGGTTCCGGCACGGCACGCTGAGCCTTTGGTTAATTCCTCTTCCTGGTGGGAAATGAGAGTTAAATTTGCCCGTCCAGACACCTCCAGCTAGTCTCTCATTGGTTCTCCCTATTCCTGTTCATCTTCTGCAGAAATTGCAAACTGGGCCAAACAGGAGGTTAAAGGCACTGACTCTCCAAGTCGGGAGAGTGTTAGTAAAGCGTCTGGAATGTTGCACCCGAGTACCAGGGGACGAGAATGGGACATATTTGAACATGTCTTCCGATCACATGGTTGATCATACTCTGGGTTCCACATGCATGTTTTAGCTGAAGGAAGAATCCCTGAAACCTGGAGATTTGAGACCCGTGGAATGGGTACCATGCAATATGACTTCAAAGGGTCTTCATTTGCTCACCGAACCTCTCCAATCCTATCACTGCTGCGTTTATGCCCCTCTACACACGCTTGATTCCCTTTCGGAGACATAGAAATCCATAGGTTTTGAGATACTTACTAGTCAGGTACATTCTTAGGCGTTTAATATGTGGTGTTGAGTCCATTTCGTTGAGCAAGGAGTAGCTCTTGTGTATTCCATATTTGGCTTAAGGAACTTACTCTGTGCTCATTTCAATCTCTGGTTTTATGCAGCACCCCAACTCACCTTTCCCCTTAAGCAAGCATAAGTTGGTTTTCTAAATTTGAGACCCTGTTCTGTTTTGTAATCCAGTTCCTGTGTAGCCAAGTTTACATTCCGTGTATTAGTGATATCTTATGATGTTTCTTTTTCTGTGTGACTTATTTCAGTTAGAATCATCATACCTGAATCCACTCATTATGCTGCTACGGGCCTGATGACATAGATGTCATTGCTGAGTGATATTGCATTGTACGTAAGTACCACAACTTCTTCATCAATTTTTCACTTTCTGCGATATTGAACTTGTACCGTAAACGAGGTTCTTTTAAACAGAGCCGTCCCAAACTTTGGGGTGGCTGTGTCTTTTTGATTTTCATTTCCCTAAGCTATAGGACCATAAGTGGAAGTGCCCTAGGCTCTGTTGCTTTGTTTTTTAGATGTTTCAGGAAACACCATACACTTCTCCCGAGTGGCTGTTGGCAATTTACATCCCGCCCATCAGCATAACAAGGCTCCCAGTTCTCCATGGCCTGTCCTGCCTTTCTGGATTTTACACTTTTTTCAGATGGCCCTTGTGACCGGGGGGAAGTGAGACTTCATTGTAGTGCATATTTCCTTTGCAAGCTTGCTTGGTTGGCCCAAAAGGGCGTATGCGTTTTTTCCTGAATATATTCAGGAAAAAACGCATACGCCCTTTTTGGCCAAGTGCATTATTGTGGACGTTCTGCCTCTTTTCCTATGCTTCAAATGCAATTCCAGTCTACCTCCTGAGATCAGTTTCCTGCAATTCTGCCCTGCATTCAAGTCGTCTTGGCAGCCTTACTTCAGTATATTTTTGGACGATAGCTGTCATTTATAACTCTGCAGATTTGTGAATTACAGTGCCCCTGAGCTCCTTTCTTCAACTCGCTTTCTTGTGAGCTGGCCGCAACACCGCAGGATTGCTTCAGGCCCTAATCTGGTTCCGGCACGGCACGCTGAGCCTTTGGTTAATTCCTCTTCCTGGTGGGAAATGAGAGTTAAATTTGCCCGTCCAGACACCTCCAGCTAGTCTCTCATTGGTTCTCCCTATTCCTGTTCATCTTCCGCAGAAATTGCAAACTGGGCCAAACAGGAGGTTAAAGGCACTGACTCTCCAAGTCGGGAGAGTGTTAGTAAAGCGTCTGGAATGTTGCACCCAAGTACCAGGTGACGAGAACGGAGACATATTTGAACACGTCTCCCGATCACACGGTTGATCATACTCTGGGTTCCACATGCATGTTTTAGCTAAAGGAAGAATCCCTGAAACCTGGAGAGTTGAGACCCGTGGAATGGGTACCATGCAATATGACTTCAAAGGGTCTTCATTTGCTCACCGAACCTCTCCAATCCTATCACTGCTGCGTTTATGCCCCTCTACACACGCTTGATTCCCTTTCGGAGACATAGCAATCCATAGGTTTTGAGATACTTACTAGTCAGGTACATTCTTAGGCGTTTAATATGGGGTGTTGAGTCCATTTCGTTGAGCAAGGAGTAGCTCTTGTCTATTCCATATTTGGCTTAAGGAACTTACTCTGTGCTCATTTCAATCTCTGGTTTTATGCAGCACCCCAACTCACCTTTCCCCTTAAGCAAGCATAAGTTGGTTTTCTAAATTTGAGACCCTGTTCTGTTTTGTAATCCAGTTCCTGTGTAGCCAAGTTTACATTCCATGTATTAGTGATATCTTATGATGTTTCTTTTTCTGTGTGACTTATTTCAGTTAGAATCATCATACCTGAATCCACTCATTATGCTGCTATGGGCCTGATGACATAGATGTCATTGCTGAGTGATATTGGATTGTACGTAAGTACCACAACTTCTTCATCCATTTTTCACTTTCTGCGATATTGAACTTGTACCATAAACGAGGTTCTTGTAAACAGAGCCGTCCCAAACTTTGGGGTGGCTGTGTCTTTTTGATTTTCATTTCCCTAAGCTATAGGACCATAAGTGGAAGTGCCCTAGGCTCTGTTGCTTTGTTTTTTAGATGTTTCAGGAAACACCATACACTTCTCCCTAGTGGCTGTTGGCAATTTACATCCCGCCCATCAGCATAACAAGGCTCCCAGTTCTCCATGGCCTGTCCTGCCTTTCTGGATTTTACACTTTTTTCAGATGGCCCTTTTGACCGGGGGGAAGTGAGACTTCATTGTAGTGCATATTTCCTTTGCAAGCTTGCTTGGTTGGCCAAAAAGGGCGTATGCGTTTTTTCCTGAATATATTCAGGAAAAAACGCATACGCCCTTTTTGGCCAAGTGCATCATTGTGGACGTTCTGCCTCTTTTCCTATGCTTTCAATGCAATTCCAGTCTACCTCCTGAAATCGGTTTCCTGCAATTCTGCCCCGCATTCAAGTCCTCTTGGCAGCCTTACTTCAGTATATTTTTGGACGATAGCTGTCATTTATAACTCTGCAGGTTTGTGAATTACAGTGCCCCTGAGCTCCTTTCTTCAACTCGCTTTCTTGTGAGCTGGCCGCAACACCGCAGGATTGCTTCAGGCCCTAATCTGGTTCCAGCACGGCACGCTGAGCCTTTGGTTAATTCCTCTTCCTGGTGGGAAATGAGAGTTAAATTTGCCCGTCCAGACACCTCCAGCTAGTCTCTCATTGGTTCTCCCTATTCCTGTTCATCTTCTGCAGAAATTGCAAACTGGGCCAAACAGGAGGTTAAAGGCACTGACTCTCCAAGTCGGGAGAGTGTTAGTAAAGCGTCTGGAATGTTGCACCTGAGTACCAGGGGACGAGAATGGAGACATATTTAAAGACGTCTCCCAATCACAGGGTTGATCATACTCTGGGTTCCACATGCATGTTTTAGCTGAAGGAAGAATCCCTGAAACCTGGAGAGTTGAGACCCGTGGAATGGGTACCATGCAATATGACTTCAAAGGGTCTTCATTTGCTCACCGAAACACTCCAATCCTATCACTGCTGCGTTTATGCCCCTGTAAACACGCTTGATTCTCTTTTGGAGACATAGTAATCCATAGGTTTTAAGATACTTACTAGTCAGGTACATTCTTAGGCGTGTAATATGGGGTGTTGAGTCCATTTCGTTGAGCAAGGAGTAGCTCTTGTCTATTCCATATTTGGCTTAAGGAACTTTGTCTGTGCTCATTTCAATCTCTGGTTTTATGCAGCACCCCAACTCACCTTTCCCCTTAAGCAAGCATAAGTTGGTTTTCTAAATTTGAGACCCTGTTCTGTTTGTAATCCAGTTCCTGTGTAGCCAAGTTTACATTCCGTGTATTAGTGATATCTTGTGATGTTTCTTTTTCTGTGTGACTTATTTCAGTTAGAATCATCATACCTGAATCCACTCATTATGCTGCTATGGGCCTGATGACATAGATGTCATTGCTGAGTGATATTGCATTGTACGTAAGTACCACAACTTCTTCATCCATTTTTCACTTTCTGCCATATTGAACTAGTACCGTAAACGAGGTTCTTTTAAACAGAGCCGTCCCAAACTTTGGGGTGGCTGTGTCTTTTTGATTTTCATTTCCCTAAGCTATAGGACCATAAGTGGAAGTGCCCTAGGCTCTGTTGCTTTGTTTTTTAGATGTTTCAGGAAACACCATACACTTCTCCCGAGTGGCTGTTGGCAATTTACATCCCGCCCATCAGCATAACAAGGCTCCCAGTTCTCCATGGCCTGTCCTGCCTTTCTGGATTTTACACTTTTTTCAGATGGCCCTTTTGACCAGGGGGAATTGAGACTTCATTGTAGTGCAGATTTCCTTTGCAAGCTTGCTTGGTTGGCCAAAAAGGGCGTATGCGTTTTTTCCTGAATATATTCAGGAAAAAACGCATACGCCCTTTTTGGCCAAGTGCATCATTGTGGACGTTCTGCCTCTTTTCCTATGCTTTAAATGCAATTCCAGTCTACCTCCTGAAATCAGTTTCCTGCAATTCTGCCCCGCATTCAAGTCCTCTTGGCAGCCTTACTTCAGTATATTTTTGGACGATAGCTGTCATTTATAACTCTGCAGGTTTGTTAATTACAGTGCCCCTGAGCTCCTTTCTTCAACTCGCTTTCTTGTGAGCTGGCCGCAACACCGCAGGATTGCTTCAGGCCCTAATCTGGTTCCGGCACGGCACGCTGAGCCTTTGGTTAATTCCTCTTCCTGGTGGGAAATGAGATTTAAATTTGCCCGTCCAGACACCTCCAGCTAGTCTCTCATTGGTTCTCCCTATTCCTGTTCATCTTCTGCAGAAATTGCAAACTGGGCCAAACAGGAGGTTAAAGGCACTGACTCTCCAAGTCGGGAGAGTGTTAGTAAAGTGTCTGGAATGTTGCACCCGAGTACCAGGGGATGAGAAGGGAGACATATTTGAACACGTCTTCCGATCACACGGTTGATCATACTCTGGGTTCCACATGCATGTTTTAGCTGAAGGAAGAATCCCTGAAACCTGGAGAGTTGAGACCCGTGGAATGGGTACCATGCAATATGACTTCAAAGGGTCTTCATTTGCTCACCGAACCTCTCCAATCCTATCACTGCTGCGTTTATGCCCCTGTTCACATGCTTGATTCTCTTTTGGAGACATAGCAATCCATAGGTTTTAAGATACTTACTAGTCAGGTACATTCTTAGGCGTTTAATATGGGATGTTTAGTCCATTTCGTTGAGCAAGGAGTAGCTCTTGTGTATTCCATATTTGGCTTAAGGAACTTTATCTGTGCTCATTTCAATCTCTGGTTTTATGCAGCACCCCAACTCACCTTTCCCCTTAAGCAAGCATAAGTTGGTTTTCTAAATTTGAGACCCTGTTCTGTTTTGTAATCCAGTTCCTGTGTAGCCAAGTTTACATTCCATGTATTAGTGATATCTTATGATGTTTCTTTTTCTGTGTGACTTATTTCAGTTAGAATCATCATACCTGAATCCACTCATTATGCTGCTACGGGCCTGATGACATAGATGTCATTGCTGAGTGATATTGGATTGTACGTAAGTACCACAACTTCTTCATCCATTTTTCACTTTCTGCGATATTGAACTTGTACCGTAAACGAGGTTCTTGTAAACAGAGCCATCCCAAACTTTGGGGTGGCTGTGTCTTTTTGATTTTCATTTCCCTAAGCTATAGGACCATAAGTGGAAGTGCCCTAGGCTCTGTTGCTTTGTTTTTTAGATGTTTCAGGAAACACCATACACTTCTCCGGAGTGGCTGTTGGCAATTTACATCCCGCCCATCAGCATAACAAGGCTCCCAGTTCTCCATGGTCTGTCCTGCCTTTCTGGATTTTACACTTTTTTCAGATGGCCCTTTTGACCGGGGGGAAGTGAGACTTCATTGTAGTGCAGATTTCCTTTGCAAGCTTGCTTGGTTGGCCAAAAAGGGCGTATGCGTTTTTTCCTGAATATATTCAGGAAAAAACGCATACGCCCTTTTTGGCCAAGTGCATCATTGTGGACGTTCTGCCTCTTTTCCTATGCTTCAAATGCAATTCCAGTCTACCTCCTGAGATCAGTTTCCGGCAATTCTGCCCCGCATTCAAGTCGTCTTGGCAGCCTTACTTCAGTATATTTTTGGTCGATAGCTGTCATTTATAACTCTGCAGGTTTGTGAATTACAGTGCCCCTGAGCTCCTTTCTTCAACTCGCTTTCTTGTGAGCTGGCCGCAACACCGCAGGATTGCTTCAGGCCCTAATCTGGTTCCGGCACGGCACGCTGAGCCTTTGGTTAATTCCTCTTCCTGGTGGGAAATGAGAGTTAAATTTGCCCGTCCAGACACCTCCAGCTAGTCTCTCATTGGTTCTCCCTATTCCTGTTCATCTTCTGCAGAAATTGCAAACTGGGCCAAACAGGAGGTTAAAGGCACTGACTCTCCAAGTCGGGAGAGTGTTAGTAAAGCGTCTGGAATGTTGCACCCGAGTACCAGGGGACGAGAATGGGACATATTTGAACACGTCTTCCGATCACATGGTTGATCATACTCTGGGTTCCACATGCATGTTTTAGCTGAAGGAAGAATCCCTGAAACCTGGAGATTTGAGACCCGTGGAATGGGTACCATGCAATATGACTTCAAAGGGTCTTCATTTGCTCACCGAACCTCTCCAATCCTATCACTGCTGCGTTTATGCCCCTCTACACACGCTTGATTCCCTTTCGGAGACATAGCAATCCATAGGTTTTGAGATACTTACTAGTCAGGTACATTCTTAGGCGTTTAATATGGGGTGTTGAGTCCATTTCGTTGAGCAAGGAGTAGCTCTTGTGTATTCCATATTTGGCTTAAGGAACTTACTCTGTGCTCATTTCAATCTCTGGTTTTATGCAGCACCCCAACTCACCTTTCCCCTTAAGCAAGCATAAGTTGGTTTTCTAAATTTGAGACCCTGTTCTGTTTTGTAATCCAGTTCCTGTGTAGCCAAGTTTACATTCCGTGTATTAGTGATATCTTATGATGTTTCTTTTTCTGTGTGACTTCTTTCAGTTAGAATCATCATACCTGAATCCACTCATTATGCTGCTACGGGCCTGATGACATAGATGTCATTGCTGAGTGATATTGGATTGTACGTAAGTACCACAACTTCTTCATCCATTTTTCACTTTCTGCGATATTGAACTTGTACCGTAAACGAGGTTCTTTTAAACAGAGCCGTCCCAAACTTTGGGGTGGCTGTGTCTTTTTGATTTTCATTTCCCTAAGCTATAGGACCATAAGTGGAAGTGCCCTAGGCTCTGTTGCTTTGTTTTTTAGATGTTTCAGGAAACACCATACACTTCTCCCGAGTGGCTGTTGGCAATTTACATCCCGCCCATCAGCATAACAAGGCTCCGAGTTCTCCATGGCCTGTCCTGCCTTTCTGGATTTTACACTTTTTTCAGATGGCCCTTGTGACCGGGGGGAAGTGAGACTTCATTGTAGTGCATATTTCCTTTGCAAGCTTGCTTGGTTGGCCAAAAAGGGCGTATGCGTTTTTTCCTGAATATATTCAGGAAAAAACGCATACGCCCTTTTTGGCCAAGTGCATTATTGTGGACGTTCTGCCTCTTTTCCTATGCTTCAAATGCAATTCCAGTCTACCTCCTGAGATCAGTTTCCTGCAATTCTGCCCTGCATTCAAGTCCTCTTGGCAGCCTTACTTCAGTATATTTTTGGACGATAGCTGTCATTTATAACTCTGCAGGTTTGTGAATTACAGTGCCCCTGAGCTCCTTTCTTCAACTCGCTTTCTTGTGAGCTGGCCGCAACACCGCAGGATTGCTTCAGGCCCTAATCTGGTTCCGGCACGGCACGCTGAGCCTTTGTTTAATTCCTCTTCCTGGTGGGAAATGAGAGTTAAATTTGCCCGTCCAGACACCTCCAGCTAGTCTCTCATTGGTTCTCCCTATTCCTGTTCATCTTCCGCAGAAATTGCAAACTGGGCCAAACAGGAGGTTAAAGGCACTGACTCTCCAAGTCGGGAGAGTGTTAGTAAAGCGTCTGGAATGTTGCACCCAAGTACCAGGGGACGAGAACGGAGACATATTTGAACACGTCTCCCGATCACACGGTTGATCATACTCTGGGTTCCACATGCATGTTTTAGCTAAAGGAAGAATCCCTGAAACCTGGAGAGTTGAGACCCGTGGAATGGGTACCATGCAATATGACTTCAAAGGGTCTTCATTTGCTCACCGAACCTCTCCAATCCTATCACTGCTGCGTTTATGCCCCTCTACACACGCTTGATTCCCTTTCGGAGACATAGCAATCCATAGGTTTTGAGATACTTACTAGTCAGGTACATTCTTAGGCGTTTAATATGGGGTGTTGAGTCCATTTCGTTGAGCAAGGAGTAGCTCTTGTCTATTCCATATTTGGCTTAAGGAACTTACTCTGTGCTCATTTCAATCTCTGGTTTTATGCAGCACCCCAACTCACCTTTCCCCTTAAGCAAGCATAAGTTGGTTTTCTAAATTTGAGACCCTGTTCTGTTTGTAATCCAGTTCCTGTGTAGCCAAGTTTACATTCCGTGTATTAGTGATATCTTGTGATGTTTCTTTTTCTGTGTGACTTATTTCAGTTAGAATCATCATACCTGAATCCACTCATTATGCTGCTATGGGCCTGATGACATAGATGTCATTGCTGAGTGATATTGCATTGTACGTAAGTACCACAACTTCTTCATCCATTTTTCACTTTCTGCGATATTGAACTTGTACCGTAAACGAGGTTCTTTTAAACAGAGCCGTCCCAAACTTTGGGGTGGCTGTGTCTTTTTGATTTTCATTTCCCTAAGCTATAGGACCATAAGTGGAAGTGCCCTAGGCTCTGTTGCTTTGTTTTTTAGATGTTTCAGGAAACACCATACACTTCTCCCGAGTGGCTGTTGGCAATTTACATCCCGCCCATCAGCATAACAAGGCTCCCAGTTCTCCATGGCCTGTCCTGCCTTTCTGGATTTTACACTTTTTTCAGATGGCCCTTTTGACCGGGGGGAAGTGAGACTTCATTGTAGTGCAGATTTCCTTTGCAAGCTTGCTTGGTTGGCCAAAAAGGGCGTATGCGTTTTTCCCAGAATATATTCAGGAAAAAACGCATACGCCCTTTTTGGCCAAGTGCATCATTGTGGACGTTCTGCCTCTTTTCCTATGCTTTAAATGCAATTCCAGTCTACCTCCTGAAATCAGTTTCCTGCAATTCTGCCCCGCATTCAAGTCCTCTTGGCAGCCTTACTTCAGTATATTTTTGGACGATAGCTGTCATTTATAACTCTGCAGGTTTGTGAATTACAGTGCCCCTGAGCTCCTTTCTTCAACTCGCTTTCTTGTGAGCTGGCCGCAACACCGCAGGATTGCTTCAGGCCCTAATCTGGTTCCGGCACGGCACGCTGAGCCTTTGGTTAATTCCTCTTCCTGGTGGGAAATGAGAGTTAAATTTGCCCGTCCAGACACCTCCAGCTAGTCTCTCATTGGTTCTCCCTATTCCTGTTCATCTTCTGCAGAAATTGCAAACTGGGCCAAACAGGAGGTTAAAGGCACTGACTCTCCAAGTCGGGAGAGTGTTAGTAAAGCGTCTGGAATGTTGCACCCGAGTACCAGGGGACGAGAATGGAGACATATTTGAAGACGTCTCCCAATCACAGGGTTGATCATACTCTGGGTTCCACATGCATGTTTTAGCTGAAGGAAGAATCCCTGAAACCTGGAGAGTTGAGACCCGTGGAATGGGTACCATGCAATATGACTTCAAAGGGTCTTCATTTGCTCACCGAACCTCTCCAATCCTATCACTGCTGCGTTTATGCCCCTGTACACATGCTTGATTCTCTTTTGGAGACATAGTAATCCATAGGTTTTAAGATACTTACTAGTCAGGTACATTCTTAGGCGTGTAATATGGGGTGTTGAGTCCATTTCGTTGAGCAAGGAGTAGCTCTTGTCTATTCCATATTTGGCTTAAGGAACTTTGTCTGTGCTCATTTCAATCTCTGGTTTTATGCAGCACCCCAACTCACCTTTCCCCTTAAGCAAGCATAAGTTGGTTTTCTAAATTTGAGACCCTGTTCTGATTTGTAATCCAGTTCCTGTGTAGCCAAGTTTACATTCCGTGTATTAGTGATATCTTATGATGTTTCTTTTTCTGTGTGACTTATTTCAGTTAGAATCATCATACCTGAATCCACTCATTATGCTGCTATGGGCCTGATGACATAGATGTCATTGCTGAGTGATATTGCATTTTACGTAAGTACCACAACTTCTTCATCCATTTTTCACTTTCTGCGATATTGAACTTGTCCCGTAAACGAGGTTCTTGTAAACAGAGCCGTCCCAAACTTTGGGGTGGCTGTGTCTTTTTGATTTTCATTTCCCTAAGCTATAGGACCATAAGTGGAAGTGCCCTAGGCTCTGTTGCTTTGTTTTTTAGATGTTTCAGGAAACACCATACACTTCTCCCGAGTGGCTGTTGGCAATTTACATCCCGCCCATCAGCATAACAAGGCTCCCAGTTCTCCATGGCCTGTCCTGCCTTTCTGGATTTTACACTTTTTTCAGATGGCCCTTTTGACCGGGGGGAAGTGAGACTTCATTGTAGTGCATATTTCCTTTGCAAGCTTGCTTGGTTGGCCAAAAAGGGCGTATGCGTTTTTTCCTGAATATATTCAGGAAAAAACGCATACTCCCTTTTTGGCCAAGTGCATCATTGTGGACGTTCTGCCTCTTTTCCTATGCTTTCAATGCAATTCCAGTCTACCTCCTGAAATCGGTTTCCTGCAATTCTGCCCCGCATTCAAGTCCTCTTGGCAGCCTTACTTCAGTATATTTTTGGACGATAGCTGTCATTTATAACTCTGCAGGTTTGTGAATTACAGTGCCCCTGAGCTCCTTTCTTCAACTCGCTTTCTTGTGAGCTGGCCGCAACACCGCAGGATTGCTTCAGGCCCTAATCTGGTTCCGGCACGGCACGCTGAGCCTTTGGTTAATTCCTCTTCCTGGTGGGAAATGAGAGTTAAATTTGCCCGTCCAGACACCTCCAGCTAGTCTCTCATTGGTTCTCCCTATTCCTCTTCATCTTCTGCAGAAATTGCAAACTGGGCCAAACAGGAGGTTAAAGGCACTGACTCTCCAAGTCGGGAAAGTGTTAGTAAAGCGTCTGGAATGTTGCACCTGAGTACCAGGGGACGAGAATGGAGACATATTTAAAGACGTCTCCCAGTCACAGGGTTGATCATACTCTGGGTTCCACATGCATGTTTTAGCTGAAGGAAGAATCCCTGAAACCTGGAGAGTTGAGACCCGTGGAATGGGTACCATGCAATATGACTTCAAAGGGTCTTCATTTGCTCACCGAACCACTCCAATCCTATCACTGCTGCGTTTATGCCCCTGTACACACGCTTGATTCTCTTTTGGAGACATAGTAATCCATAGGTTTTAAGATACTTACTAGTCAGGTACATTCTTAGGCGTGTAATATGGGGTGTTGAGTCCATTTCGTTGAGCAAGGAGTAGCTCTTGTCTATTCCATATTTGGCTTAAGGAACTTTGTCTGTGCTCATTTCAATCTCTGGTTTTATGCAGCACCCCAACTCACCTTTCCCCTTAAGCAAGCATAAGTTGGTTTTCTAAATTTGAGACCCTGTTCTGTTTGTAATCCAGTTCCTGTGTAGCCAAGTTTACATTCCGTGTATTAGTGATATCTTGTGATGTTTCTTTTTCTGTGTGACTTATTTCAGTTAGAATCATCATACCTGAATCCACTCTTTATGCTGCTATGGGCCTGATGACATAGATGTCATTGCTGAGTGATATTGCATTGTACGTAAGTACCACAACTTCTTCATCCATTTTTCACTTTCTGCCATATTGAACTTGTACCGTAAACGAGGTTCTTTTAAACAGAGCCGTCCCAAACTTTGGGGTGGCTGTGTCTTTTTGATTTTCATTTCCCTAAGCTATAGGACCATAAGTGGAAGTGCCCTAGGCTCTGTTGCTTTGTTTTTTAGATGTTTCAGGAAACACCATACACTTCTCCCGAGTGGCTGTTGACAATTTACATCCCGCCTATCAGCATAACAAGGCTCCGAGTTCTCCATGGCCTGTCCTGCCTTTCTGGATTTTACACTTTTTTCAGATGGCCCTTTTGACCGGGGGGAAGTGAGACTTCATTGTAGTGCATATTTCCTTTGAAAGCTTGCTTGGTTGGCCAAAAAGGGCGTATGCGTTTTTTCCTGAATTTATTCAGGAAAAAACGCATACGCCCTTTTTGGCCAAGTGCATCATTGTGGACGTTCTGCCTCTTTTCCTATGCTTTAAATTCAATTCCAGTCTACCTCCTGAAATCAGTTTCCTGCAATTCTGCCCCGCATTCAAGTCCTCTTGGCAGCCTTACTTCAGTATATTTTTGGACGATAGCTGTCATTTATAACTCTGCAGGTTTGTGAATTACAGTGCCCCTGAGCTCCTTTCTTCAACTCGCTTTCTTGTGAGCTGGCCGCAACACCGCAGGATTGCTTCAGGCCCTAATCTGGTTCCGGCATGGCACGCTGAGCCTTTGGTTAATTCCTCTTCCTGGTGGGAAATGAGATTTAAATTTGCCCGTCCAGACACCTCCAGCTAGTCTCTCATTGGTTCTCCCTATTCCTGTTCATCTTCCGCAGAAATTGCAAACTGGGCCAAACAGGAGGTTAAAGGCACTGACTCTCCAAGTCGGGAGAGTGTTAGTAAAGTGTCTGGAATGTTGCACCCGAGTACCAGGGGACGAGAAGGGAGACATATTTGAACACGTCTTCCGATCACACGGTTGATCATACTCTGGGTTCCACATGCATGTTTTAGCTGAAGGAAGAATCCCTGAAACCTGGAGAGTTGAGACCCGTGGAATGGGTACCATGCAATATGACTTCAAAGGGTCTTCATTTGCTCACCGAACCTCTCCAATCCTATCACTGCTGCGTTTATGCCCCTGTACACATGCTTGATTCTCTTTTGGAGACATAGCAATCCATAGGTTTTAAGATACTTACTAGTCAGGTACATTCTTAGGCGTTTAATATGGGGTGTTGAGTCCATTTCGTTGAGCAAGGAGTAGCTCTTGTCTATTCCATATTTGGCTTAAGGAACTTTATCTGTGCTCATTTCAATCTCTGGTTTTACGCAGCACCCCAACTCACCTTTCCTCTTAAGCAAGCATAAGTTGGTTTTCTAAATTTGAGACCCTGTTCTGTTTTGTAATCCAGTTCCTGTGTAGCCAAGTTTACATTCCGTGTATTAGTGATATCTTGTGATGTTTCTTTTTCTGTGTGACTTATTTCAGTTAGAATCATCATACCTGAATCCACTCATTATGCTGCTATGGGCCTGATGACATAGATGTCATTGCTGAGTGATATTGCATTGTACGTAAGTACCACAACTTCTTCATCCATTTTTCACTTTCTGCCATATTGAACTTGTACCGTAAACGAGGTTCTTTTAAACAGAGCCGTCCCAAACTTTGGGGTGGCTGTGTCTTTTTGATTTTCATTTCCCTAAGCTATAGGACCATAAGTGGAAGTGCCCTAGGCTCTGTTGCTTTGTTTTTTAGATGTTTCAGGAAACACCATACACTTCTCCGGAGCAGCTGTTGGCAATTTACATCCCGCCCATCAGCATAACAAGGCTCCCAGTTCTCCATGGCCTGTCCTGCCTTTCTGGATTTTACACTTTTTTCAGATGGCCCTTTTAACCGGGGGGAAGTGAGACTTCATTGTAGTGCAGATTTCCTTTGCAAGCTTGCTTGGTTGGCCAAAAAGGGCGTATGCGTTTTTTCCTGAATATATTCAGGAAAAAACGCATACGCCCTTTTTGGCCAAGTGCATCATTGTGGACGTTCTGCCTCTTTTCCTATGCTTTCAATGCAATTCCAGTCTACCTCCTGAAATCGGTTTCCTGCAATTCTGCCCCGCATTCAAGTCCTCTTGGCAGCCTTACTTCAGTATATTTTTGGACGATAGCTGTCATTTATAACTCTGCAGGTTTGTGAATTACAGTGCCCCTGAGCTCCTTTCTTCAACTCGCTTTCTTTTGAGCTGGCCGCAACACCGCAGGATTGCTTCAGGCCCTAATCTGGTTCCGGCACGGCGGCTGAGCCTTTGGTTAATTCCTCTTCCTGGTAGGAAATGAGAGTTAAATTTGCCCGTCCAGACACCTCCAGCTTGTCTCTCATTGGTTCTCCCTATTCCTGTTCATCTTCCGCAGAAATTGCAAACTGGGCCAAACAGGAGGTTAAAGGCACTGACTCTCCAAGTCGGGAGAGTGTTAGTAAAGCGTCTGGAATGTTGCACCCGAGTACCAGGGGACGAGAATGGAGACATATTTGAAGACGTCTCCCAATCACAGGGTTGATCATACTCTGGGTTCCACATGCATGTTTTAGCTGAAGGAAGAATCCCTGAAACCTGGAGAGTTGAGACCCGTGGAATGGGTACCATGCAATATGACTTCAAAGGGTCTTCATTTGCTCACCGAACCTCTCCAATCCTATCACTGCTGCGTTTATGCCCCTGTACACACGCTTGATTCTCTTTTGGAGACATAGTAATCCATAGGTTTTAAGATACGTACTAGTCAGGTACATTCTTAGGCGTGTAATATGGGATGTTGAGTCCATTTCGTTGAGCAAGGAGTAGCTCTTGTCTATTCCATATTTGGCTTAAGGAACTTTGTCTGTGCTCATTTCAATCTCTGGTTTTATGCAGCACCCCAACTCACCTTTCCCCTTAAGCAAGCATAAGTTGGTTTTCTAAATTTGAGACCCTGTTCTGATTTGTAATCCAGTTCCTGTGTAGCCAAGTTTACATTCCGTGTATTAGTGATATCTTATGATGTTTCTTTTTCTGTGTGACTTATTTCAGTTAGAATCATCATACCTGAATCCACTCATTATGCTGCTATGGGCCTGATGACATAGATGTCATTGCTGAGTGATATTGCATTTTACGTAAGTACCACAACTTCTTCATCCATTTTTCACTTTCTGCGATATTGAACTTGTCCCGTAAACGAGGTTCTTGTAAACAGAGCCGTCCCAAACTTTGGGGTGGCTGTGTCTTTTTGATTTTCATTTCCCTAAGCTATAGGACCATAAGTGGAAGTGCCCTAGGCTCTGTTGCTTTGTTTTTTAGATGTTTCAGGAAACACCATACACTTCTCCCAAGTGGCTGTTGGCAATTTACATCCCGCCCATCAGCATAACAAGGCTCCCAGTTCTCCATGGCCTGTCCTGCCTTTCTGGATTTTACACTTTTTTCAGATGGCCCTTTTGACCAGGGGGAATTGAGACTTCATTGTAGTGCAGATTTCCTTTGCAAGCTTGCTTGGTTGGCCAAAAAGGGCGTATGCGTTTTTTCCTGAATATATTCAGGAAAAAACGCATACGCCCTTTTTGGCCAAGTGCATCATTGTGGACGTTCTGCCTCTTTTCCTATGCTTTAAATGCAATTCCAGTCTACCTCCTGAAATCAGTTTCCTGCAATTCTGCCCCGCATTCAAGTCCTCTTGGCAGCCTTACTTCAGTATATTTTTGGACGATAGCTGTCATTTATAACTCTGCAGGTTTGTGAATTACAGTGCCCCTGAGCTCCTTTCTTCAACTCGCTTTCTTGTGAGCTGGCCGCAACACCGCAGGATTGCTTCAGGCCCTAATCTGGTTCCGGCATGGCACGCTGAGCCTTTGGTTAATTCCTCTTCCTGGTGGGAAATGAGATTTAAATTTGCCCGTCCAGACACCTCCAGCTAGTCTCTCATTGGTTCTCCCTATTCCTGTTCATCTTCCGCAGAAATTGCAAACTGGGCCAAACAGGAGGTTAAAGGCACTGACTCTCCAAGTCGGGAGAGTGTTAGTAAAGTGTCTGGAATGTTGCACCCGAGTACCAGGGGACGAGAAGGGAGACATATTTGAACACGTCTTCCGATCACACGGTTGATCATACTCTGGGTTCCACATGCATGTTTTAGCTGAAGGAAGAATCCCTGAAACCTGGAGAGTTGAGACCCGTGGAATGGGTACCATGCAATATGACTTCAAAGGGTCTTCATTTGCTCACCGAACCTCTCCAATCCTATCACTGCTGCGTTTATGCCCCTGTACACATGCTTGATTCTCTTTTGGAGACATAGCAATCCATAGGTTTTAAGATACTTACTAGTCAGGTACATTCTTAGGCGTTTAATATGGGGTGTTGAGTCCATTTCGTTGAGCAAGGAGTAGCTCTTGTCTATTCCATATTTGGCTTAAGGAACTTTATCTGGGCTCATTTCAATCTCTGGTTTTATGCAGCACCCCAACTCACCTTTCCCCTTAAGCAAGCATAAGTTGGTTTTCTAAATTTGAGACCCTGTTCTGTTTTGTAATCCAGTTCCTGTGTAGCCAAGTTTACATTCCGTGTATTAGTGATATCTTGTGATGTTTCTTTTTCTGTGTGACTTATTTCAGTTAGAATCATCATACCTGAATCCACTCATTATGCTGCTATGGGCCTGATGACATAGATGTCATTGCTGAGTGATATTGCATTGTACGTAAGTACCACAACTTCTTCATCCATTTTTCACTTTCTGCGATATTGAACTTGTACCGTAAACGAGGTTCTTGTAAACAGAGCCATCCCAAACTTTGGGGTGGCTGTGTCTTTTTGATTTTCATTTCCCTAAGCTATAGGACCATAAGTGGAAGTGCCCTAGGCTCTGTTGCTTTGTTTTTTAGATGTTTCAGGAAACACCATACACTTCTCCCAAGTGGCTGTTGGCAATTTACATCCCGCCCATCAGCATAACAAGGCTCCCAGTTCTCCATGGTCTGTCCTGCCTTTCTGGATTTTACACTTTTTTCAGATGGCCCTTTTGACCGGGGGGAAGTGAGACTTCATTGTAGTGCAGATTTCCTTTGCAAGCTTGCTTGGTTGGCCAAAAAGGGCGTATGCGTTTTTTCCTGAATATATTCAGGAAAAAACGCATACGCCCTTTTTGGCCAAGTGCATCATTGTCGACGTTCTGCCTCTTTTCCTATGCTGTAAATGCAATTCCAGTCTACCTCCTGAAATCGGATTCCTGCAATTCTGTCCCGCATTCAACTCCTATTGGCAGCCTTACTTCAGTATGTTTTTGGACGATAGCTGTCATTTATAACTCTGCAGGTTTGTGAATTACAGTGCCCCTGAGCTCCTTTCTTCAACTCGCTTTCTTGTGAGCTGGCCGCAACACCGCAGGATTGCTTCAGGCCCTAATCTGGTTCCGGCACGGTGGCTGAGCCTTTGGTTAATTCCTCTTCCTGGTAGGAAATGAGAGTTAAATTTGCCCGTCCAGACACCTCCAGCTTGTCTCTCATTGGTTCTCCCTATTCCTGTTCATCTTCCGCAGAAATTGCAAACTGGGCCAAACAGGAGGTTAAAGGCACTGACTCTCCAAGTCGGGAGAGTGTTAGTAAAGCGTCTGGAATGTTGCACCCGAGTACCAGGGGACGAGAATGGAGACATATTTGAAGACGTCTCCCAATCACAGGGTTGATCATACTCTGGGTTCCACATGCATGTTTTAGCTGAAGGAAGAATCCCTGAAACCTGGAGAGTTGAGACCCGTGGAATGGGTACCATGCAATATGACTTCAAAGGGTCTTCATTTGCTCACCGAACCTCTCCAATCCTATCACTGCTGCGTTTATGCCCCTGTACACACGCTTGATTCTCTTTTGGAGACATAGTAATCCATAGGTTTTAAGATACGTACAAGTCAGGTACATTCTTAGGCGTGTAATATGGGGTGTTGAGTCCATTTCGTTGAGCAAGGAGTAGCTCTTGTCTATTCCATATTTGGCTTAAGGAACTTTGTCTGTGCTCATTTCAATCTCTGGTTTTATGCAGCACCCCAACTCACCTTTCCCCTTAAGCAAGCATAAGTTGGTTTTCTAAATTTGAGACCCTGTTCTGATTTGTAATCCAGTTCCTGTGTAGCCAAGTTTACATTCCGTGTATTAGTGATATCTTATGATGTTTCTTTTTCTGTGTGACTTATTTCAGTTAGAATCATCATACCTGAATCCACTCATTATGCTGCTATGGGCCTGATGACATAGATGTCATTGCTGAGTGATATTGCATTTTACGTAAGTACCACAACTTCTTCATCCATTTTTCACTTTCTGCGATATTGAACTTGTCCCGTAAACGAGGTTCTTGTAAACAGAGCCGTCCCAAACTTTGGGGTGGCTGTGTCTTTTTGATTTTCATTTCCCTAAGCTATAGGACCATAAGTGGAAGTGCCCTAGGCTCTGTTGCTTTGTTTTTTAGATGTTTCAGGAAACACCATACACTTCTCCCAAGTGGCTGTTGGCAATTTACATCCCGCCCATCAGCATAACAAGGCTCCCAGTTCTCCATGGCCTGTCCTGCCTTTCTGGATTTTACACTTTTTTCAGATGGCCCTTTTGACCAGGGGGAATTGAGACTTCATTGTAGTGCAGATTTCCTTTGCAAGCTTGCTTGGTTGGCCAAAAAGGGCGTATGCGTTTTTTCCTGAATATATTCAGGAAAAAACGCATACGCCCTTTTTGGCCAAGTGCATCATTGTGGACGTTCTGCCTCTTTTCCTATGCTTTAAATGCAATTCCAGTCTACCTCCTGAAATCAGTTTCCTGCAATTCTGCCCCGCATTCAAGTCCTCTTGGCAGCCTTACTTCAGTATATTTTTGGACGATAGCTGTCATTTATAACTCTGCAGGTTTGTGAATTACAGTGCCCCTGAGCTCCTTTCTTCAACTCGCTTTCTTGTGAGCTGGCCGCAACACCGCAGGATTGCTTCAGGCCCTAATCTGGTTCCGGCATGGCACGCTGAGCCTTTGGTTAATTCCTCTTCCTGGTGGGAAATGAGATTTAAATTTGCCCGTCCAGACACCTCCAGCTAGTCTCTCATTGGTTCTCCCTATTCCTGTTCATCTTCCGCAGAAATTGCAAACTGGGCCAAACAGGAGGTTAAAGGCACTGACTCTCCAAGTCGGGAGAGTGTTAGTAAAGTGTCTGGAATGTTGCACCCGAGTACCAGGGGACGAGAAGGGAGACATATTTGAACACGTCTTCCGATCACACGGTTGATCATACTCTGGGTTCCACATGCATGTTTTAGCTGAAGGAAGAATCCCTGAAACCTGGAGAGTTGAGACCCGTGGAATGGGTACCATGCAATATGACTTCAAAGGGTCTTCATTTGCTCACCGAACCTCTCCAATCCTATCACTGCTGCGTTTATGCCCCTGTACACATGCTTGATTCTCTTTTGGAGACATAGCAATCCATAGGTTTTAAGATACTTACTAGTCAGGTACATTCTTAGGCGTTTAATATGGGGTGTTGAGTCCATTTCGTTGAGCAAGGAGTAGCTCTTGTCTATTCCATATTTGGCTTAAGGAACTTTATCTGTGCTCATTTCAATCTCTGGTTTTATGCAGCACCCCAACTCACCTTTCCCCTTAAGCAAGCATAAGTTGGTTTTCTAAATTTGAGACCCTGTTCTGTTTTGTAATCCAGTTCCTGTGTAGCCAAGTTTACATTCCGTGTATTAGTGATATCTTGTGATGTTTCTTTTTCTGTGTGACTTATTTCAGTTAGAATCATCATACCTGAATCCACTCATTATGCTGCTATGGGCCTGATGACATAGATGTCATTGCTGAGTGATATTGCATTGTACGTAAGTACCACAACTTCTTCATCCATTTTTCACTTTCTGATATTGAACTTGTACCGTAAACGAGGTTCTTGTAAACAGAGCCGTCCCAAACTTTGGGGTGGCTGTGTCTTTTTGATTTTCATTTCCCTAAGCTATAGGACCATAAGTGGAAGTGCCCTAGGCTCTGTTGCTTTGTTTTTTAGATGTTTCAGGAAACACCATACACTTCTCCGGAGTGTCTGTTGGCAATTTACATCCCGCCCATCAGCATAACAAGGCTCCCAGTTCTCCATGGCCTGTCCTGCCTTTCTGGATTTTACACTTTTTTCAGATGGCCCTTTTGAACAGGGGGAATTGAGACTTCATTGTAGTGCAGATTTCCATTGCAAGCTTGCTTGGTTGGCCAAAAAGGGCGTATGCGTTTTTCCCTGAATATATTCAGGAAAAAACGCATACGCCCTTTTTGGCCAAGTGCATCATTGTGGACGTTCTGCCTCTTTTCCTATGCTTTAAATGCAATTCCAGTCTACCTCCTGAAATCAGTTTCCTGCAATTCTGCCACGCATTCAAGTACTCTTGGCAGCCTTACTTCAGTATATTTTTGGACGATAGCTGTCATTTATAACTCTGCAGGTTTGTGAATTACAGTGCCCCTGAGGTCCTTTCTTCAACTCGCTTTCTTGTGAGCTGGCCGCAACACCGCAGGATTGCTTCAGGCCCTAATCTGGTTCCGGCACGGCATGCTGAGCCTTTGGTTAATTCCTCTTCCTGGTGGGAAATGAGAGTTAAATTTGCCCGTCCAGACACCTCCAGCTAATCTCTCATTGGTTCTCCCTATTCCTGTTCATCTTCTGCAGAAATTGCAAACTGGGCCAAACAGGAGGTTAAAGGCACTGACTCTCCAAGTCGGGAGAGTGTTAGTAAAGCGTCTGGAATGTTGCACCCGAGTACCAGGGGACGAGAACGGAGACATATTTGAAGACGTCTCCCGATCACAGGGTTGATCATACTCTGGGTTCCACATGCATGTTTTAGCTGAAGGAAGAATCCCTGAAACCTGGAGAGTTGAGACCCGTGGAATGGGTACCATGCAATATGACTTCAAAGGGTCTTCATTTGCTCACCGAACCTCTCCAATCCTATCACTGCTGCGTTTATGCCCCTGTACACACGCTTGATTCTCTTTTGGAGACATAGTAATCCATAGGTTTTAAGATACGTACAAGTCAGGTACATTCTTAGGCGTGTAATATGGGGTGTTGAGTCCATTTCGTTGAGCAAGGAGTAGCTCTTGTCTATTCCATATTTGGCTTAAGGAACTTTGTCTGTGCTCATTTCAATCTCTGGTTTTATGCAGCACCCCAACTCACCTTTCCCCTTAAGCAAGCATAAGTTGGTTTTCTAAATTTGAGACCCTGTTCTGATTTGTAATCCAGTTCCTGTGTAGCCAAGTTTACATTCCGTGTATTAGTGATATCTTATGATGTTTCTTTTTCTGTGTGACTTATTTCAGTTAGAATCATCATACCTGAATCCACTCATTATGCTGCTATGGGCCTGATGACATAGATGTCATTGCTGAGTGATATTGCATTTTACGTAAGTACCACAACTTCTTCATCCATTTTTCACTTTCTGCGATATTGAACTTGTCCCGTAAACGAGGTTCTTGTAAACAGAGCCGTCCCAAACTTTGGGGTGGCTGTGTCTTTTTGATTTTCATTTCCTTAAGCTATAGGACCATAAGTGGAAGTGCCCTAGGCTCTGTTGCTTTGTTTTTTAGATGTTTCAGGAAACACCATACACTTCTCCCGAGTGGCTGTTGGCAATTTACATCCCGCCCATCAGCATAACAAGGCTCCCAGTTCTCCATGGCCTGTCCTGCCTTTCTGGATTTTACACTTTTTTCAGATGGCCCTTTTGACCAGGGGGAATTGAGACTTCATTGTAGTGCAGATTTCCTTTGCAAGCTTGCTTGGTTGGCCAAAAAGGGCGTATGCGTTTTTTCCTGAATATATTCAGGAAAAAACGCATACGCCCTTTTTGGCCAAGTGCATCATTGTGGACGTTCTGCCTCTTTTCCTATGCTTTAAATGCAATTCCAGTCTACCTCCTGAAATCAGTTTCCTGCAATTCTGCCCCGCATTCAAGTCCTCTTGGCAGCCTTACTTCAGTATATTTTTGGACGATAGCTGTCATTTATAACTCTGCAGGTTTGTGAATTACAGTGCCCCTGAGCTCCTTTCTTCAACTCGCTTTCTTGTGAGCTGGCCGCAACACCGCAGGATTGCTTCAGGCCCTAATCTGGTTCCGGCATGGCACGCTGAGCCTTTGGTTAATTCCTCTTCCTGGTGGGAAATGAGATTTAAATTTGCCCGTCCAGACACCTCCAGCTAGTCTCTCATTGGTTCTCCCTATTCCTGTTCATCTTCCGCAGAAATTGCAAACTGGGCCAAACAGGAGGTTAAAGGCACTGACTCTCCAAGTCGGGAGAGTGTTAGTAAAGTGTCTGGAATGTTGCACCCGAGTACCAGGGGACGAGAAGGGAGACATATTTGAACACGTCTTCCGATCACACGGTTGATCATACTCTGGGTTCCACATGCATGTTTTAGCTGAAGGAAGAATCCCTGAAACCTGGAGAGTTGAGACCCGTGGAATGGGTACCATGCAATATGACTTCAAAGGGTCTTCATTTGCTCACCGAACCTCTCCAATCCTATCACTGCTGCGTTTATGCCCCTGTACACATGCTTGATTCTCTTTTGGAGACATAGCAATCCATAGGTTTTAAGATACTTACTAGTCAGGTACATTCTTAGGCGTTTAATATGGGGTGTTGAGTCCATTTCGTTGAGCAAGGAGTAGCTCTTGTCTATTCCATATTTGGCTTAAGGAACTTTATCTGTGCTCATTTCAATCTCTGGTTTTATGCAGCACCCCAACTCACCTTTCCCCTTAAGCAAGCATAAGTTGGTTTTCTAAATTTGAGACCCTGTTCTGTTTTGTAATCCAGTTCCTGTGTAGCCAAGTTTACATTCCGTGTATTAGTGATATCTTGTGATGTTTCTTTTTCTGTGTGACTTATTTCAGTTAGAATCATCATACCTGAATCCACTCATTATGCTGCTATGGGCCTGATGACATAGATGTCATTGCTGAGTGATATTGCATTGTACGTAAGTACCACAACTTCTTCATCCATTTTTCACTTTCTGATATTGAACTTGTACCGTAAACGAGGTTCTTGTAAACAGAGCCGTCCCAAACTTTGGGGTGGCTGTGTCTTTTTGATTTTCATTTCCCTAAGCTATAGGACCATAAGTGGAAGTGCCCTAGGCTCTGTTGCTTTGTTTTTTAGATGTTTCAGGAAACACCATACACTTCTCCGGAGTGTCTGTTGGCAATTTACATCCCGCCCATCAGCATAACAAGGCTCCCAGTTCTCCATGGCCTGTCCTGCCTTTCTGGATTTTACACTTTTTTCAGATGGCCCTTTTGAACAGGGGGAATTGAGACTTCATTGTAGTGCAGATTTCCATTGCAAGCTTGCTTGGTTGGCCAAAAAGGGCGTATGCGTTTTTCCCTGAATATATTCAGGAAAAAACGCATACGCCCTTTTTGGCCAAGTGCATCATTGTGGACGTTCTGCCTCTTTTCCTATGCTTTAAATGCAATTCCAGTCTACCTCCTGAAATCAGTTTCCTGCAATTCTGCCACGCATTCAAGTACTCTTGGCAGCCTTACTTCAGTATATTTTTGGACGATAGCTGTCATTTATAACTCTGCAGGTTTGTGAATTACAGTGCCCCTGAGGTCCTTTCTTCAACTCGCTTTCTTGTGAGCTGGCCGCAACACCGCAGGATTGCTTCAGGCCCTAATCTGGTTCCGGCACGGCATGCTGAGCCTTTGGTTAATTCCTCTTCCTGGTGGGAAATGAGAGTTAAATTTGCCCGTCCAGACACCTCCAGCTAGTCTCTCATTGGTTCTCCCTATTCCTGTTCATCTTCTGCAGAAATTGCAAACTGGGCCAAACAGGAGGTTAAAGGCACTGACTCTCCAAGTCGGGAGAGTGTTAGTAAAGTGTCTGGAATGTTGCACCCGAGTACCAGGGGACGAGAATGGAGACATATTTGAAGACGTCTCCCAATCACAGGGTTGATCATACTCTGGGTTCCACATGCATGTTTTAGCTGAAGGAAGAATCCCTGAAACCTGGAGAGTTGAGACCCGTGGAATGGGTACCATGCAATATGACTTCAAAGGGTCTTCATTTGCTCACCGAACCTCTCCAATCCTATCACTGCTGCGTTTATGCCCCTGTACACACGCTTGATTCTCTTTTGGAGACATAGTAATCCATAGGTTTTAAGATACGTACTAGTCAGGTACATTCTTAGGCGTGTAATATGGGATGTTGAGTCCATTTCGTTGAGCAAGGAGTAGCTCTTGTCTATTCCATATTTGGCTTAAGGAACTTTGTCTGTGCTCATTTCAATCTCTGGTTTTATGCAGCACCCCAACTCACCTTTCCCCTTAAGCAAGCATAAGTTGGTTTTCTAAATTTGAGACCCTGTTCTGATTTGTAATCCAGTTCCTGTGTAGCCAAGTTTACATTCCGTGTATTAGTGATATCTTATGATGTTTCTTTTTCTGTGTGACTTATTTCAGTTAGAATCATCATACCTGAATCCACTCATTATGCTGCTATGGGCCTGATGACATAGATGTCATTGCTGAGTGATATTGCATTTTACGTAAGTACCACAACTTCTTCATCCATTTTTCACTTTCTGCGATATTGAACTTGTCCCGTAAACGAGGTTCTTGTAAACAGAGCCGTCCCAAACTTTGGGGTGGCTGTGTCTTTTTGATTTTCATTTCCCTAAGCTATAGGACCATAAGTGGAAGTGCCCTAGGCTCTGTTGCTTTGTTTTTTAGATGTTTCAGGAAACACCATACACTTCTCCCAAGTGGCTGTTGGCAATTTACATCCCGCCCATCAGCATAACAAGGCTCCCAGTTCTCCATGGCCTGTCCTGCCTTTCTGGATTTTACACTTTTTTCAGATGGCCCTTTTGACCAGGGGGAATTGAGACTTCATTGTAGTGCAGATTTCCTTTGCAAGCTTGCTTGGTTGGCCAAAAAGGGCGTATGCGTTTTTTCCTGAATATATTCAGGAAAAAACGCATACGCCCTTTTTGGCCAAGTGCATCATTGTGGACGTTCTGCCTCTTTTCCTATGCTTTAAATGCAATTCCAGTCTACCTCCTGAAATCAGTTTCCTGCAATTCTGCCCCGCATTCAAGTCCTCTTGGCAGCCTTACTTCAGTATATTTTTGGACGATAGCTGTCATTTATAACTCTGCAGGTTTGTGAATTACAGTGCCCCTGAGCTCCTTTCTTCAACTCGCTTTCTTGTGAGCTGGCCGCAACACCGCAGGATTGCTTCAGGCCCTAATCTGGTTCCGGCATGGCACGCTGAGCCTTTGGTTAATTCCTCTTCCTGGTGGGAAATGAGATTTAAATTTGCCCGTCCAGACACCTCCAGCTAGTCTCTCATTGGTTCTCCCTATTCCTGTTCATCTTCCGCAGAAATTGCAAACTGGGCCAAACAGGAGGTTAAAGGCACTGACTCTCCAAGTCGGGAGAGTGTTAGTAAAGTGTCTGGAATGTTGCACCCGAGTACCAGGGGACGAGAAGGGAGACATATTTGAACACGTCTTCCGATCACACGGTTGATCATACTCTGGGTTCCACATGCATGTTTTAGCTGAAGGAAGAATCCCTGAAACCTGGAGAGTTGAGACCCGTGGAATGGGTACCATGCAATATGACTTCAAAGGGTCTTCATTTGCTCACCGAACCTCTCCAATCCTATCACTGCTGCGTTTATGCCCCTGTACACATGCTTGATTCTCTTTTGGAGACATAGCAATCCATAGGTTTTAAGATACTTACTAGTCAGGTACATTCTTAGGCGTTTAATATGGGGTGTTGAGTCCATTTCGTTGAGCAAGGAGTAGCTCTTGTCTATTCCATATTTGGCTTAAGGAACTTTATCTGGGCTCATTTCAATCTCTGGTTTTATGCAGCACCCCAACTCACCTTTCCCCTTAAGCAAGCATAAGTTGGTTTTCTAAATTTGAGACCCTGTTCTGTTTTGTAATCCAGTTCCTGTGTAGCCAAGTTTACATTCCGTGTATTAGTGATATCTTGTGATGTTTCTTTTTCTGTGTGACTTATTTCAGTTAGAATCATCATACCTGAATCCACTCATTATGCTGCTATGGGCCTGATGACATAGATGTCATTGCTGAGTGATATTGCATTGTACGTAAGTACCACAACTTCTTCATCCATTTTTCACTTTCTGCGATATTGAACTTGTACCGTAAACGAGGTTCTTGTAAACAGAGCCATCCCAAACTTTGGGGTGGCTGTGTCTTTTTGATTTTCATTTCCCTAAGCTATAGGACCATAAGTGGAAGTGCCCTAGGCTCTGTTGCTTTGTTTTTTAGATGTTTCAGGAAACACCATACACTTCTCCCAAGTGGCTGTTGGCAATTTACATCCCGCCCATCAGCATAACAAGGCTCCCAGTTCTCCATGGTCTGTCCTGCCTTTCTGGATTTTACACTTTTTTCAGATGGCCCTTTTGACCGGGGGGAAGTGAGACTTCATTGTAGTGCAGATTTCCTTTGCAAGCTTGCTTGGTTGGCCAAAAAGGGCGTATGCGTTTTTTCCTGAATATATTCAGGAAAAAACGCATACGCCCTTTTTGGCCAAGTGCATCATTGTCGACGTTCTGCCTCTTTTCCTATGCTGTAAATGCAATTCCAGTCTACCTCCTGAAATCGGATTCCTGCAATTCTGTCCCGCATTCAACTCCTATTGGCAGCCTTACTTCAGTATGTTTTTGGACGATAGCTGTCATTTATAACTCTGCAGGTTTGTGAATTACAGTGCCCCTGAGCTCCTTTCTTCAACTCGCTTTCTTGTGAGCTGGCCGCAACACCGCAGGATTGCTTCAGGCCCTAATCTGGTTCCGGCACGGTGGCTGAGCCTTTGGTTAATTCCTCTTCCTGGTAGGAAATGAGAGTTAAATTTGCCCGTCCAGACACCTCCAGCTTGTCTCTCATTGGTTCTCCCTATTCCTGTTCATCTTCCGCAGAAATTGCAAACTGGGCCAAACAGGAGGTTAAAGGCACTGACTCTCCAAGTCGGGAGAGTGTTAGTAAAGCGTCTGGAATGTTGCACCCGAGTACCAGGGGACGAGAATGGAGACATATTTGAAGACGTCTCCCAATCACAGGGTTGATCATACTCTGGGTTCCACATGCATGTTTTAGCTGAAGGAAGAATCCCTGAAACCTGGAGAGTTGAGACCCGTGGAATGGGTACCATGCAATATGACTTCAAAGGGTCTTCATTTGCTCACCGAACCTCTCCAATCCTATCACTGCTGCGTTTATGCCCCTGTACACACGCTTGATTCTCTTTTGGAGACATAGTAATCCATAGGTTTTAAGATACGTACAAGTCAGGTACATTCTTAGGCGTGTAATATGGGGTGTTGAGTCCATTTCGTTGAGCAAGGAGTAGCTCTTGTCTATTCCATATTTGGCTTAAGGAACTTTGTCTGTGCTCATTTCAATCTCTGGTTTTATGCAGCACCCCAACTCACCTTTCCCCTTAAGCAAGCATAAGTTGGTTTTCTAAATTTGAGACCCTGTTCTGATTTGTAATCCAGTTCCTGTGTAGCCAAGTTTACATTCCGTGTATTAGTGATATCTTATGATGTTTCTTTTTCTGTGTGACTTATTTCAGTTAGAATCATCATACCTGAATCCACTCATTATGCTGCTATGGGCCTGATGACATAGATGTCATTGCTGAGTGATATTGCATTTTACGTAAGTACCACAACTTCTTCATCCATTTTTCACTTTCTGCGATATTGAACTTGTCCCGTAAACGAGGTTCTTGTAAACAGAGCCGTCCCAAACTTTGGGGTGGCTGTGTCTTTTTGATTTTCATTTCCCTAAGCTATAGGACCATAAGTGGAAGTGCCCTAGGCTCTGTTGCTTTGTTTTTTAGATGTTTCAGGAAACACCATACACTTCTCCCAAGTGGCTGTTGGCAATTTACATCCCGCCCATCAGCATAACAAGGCTCCCAGTTCTCCATGGCCTGTCCTGCCTTTCTGGATTTTACACTTTTTTCAGATGGCCCTTTTGACCAGGGGGAATTGAGACTTCATTGTAGTGCAGATTTCCTTTGCAAGCTTGCTTGGTTGGCCAAAAAGGGCGTATGCGTTTTTTCCTGAATATATTCAGGAAAAAACGCATACGCCCTTTTTGGCCAAGTGCATCATTGTGGACGTTCTGCCTCTTTTCCTATGCTTTAAATGCAATTCCAGTCTACCTCCTGAAATCAGTTTCCTGCAATTCTGCCCCGCATTCAAGTCCTCTTGGCAGCCTTACTTCAGTATATTTTTGGACGATAGCTGTCATTTATAACTCTGCAGGTTTGTGAATTACAGTGCCCCTGAGCTCCTTTCTTCAACTCGCTTTCTTGTGAGCTGGCCGCAACACCGCAGGATTGCTTCAGGCCCTAATCTGGTTCCGGCATGGCACGCTGAGCCTTTGGTTAATTCCTCTTCCTGGTGGGAAATGAGATTTAAATTTGCCCGTCCAGACACCTCCAGCTAGTCTCTCATTGGTTCTCCCTATTCCTGTTCATCTTCCGCAGAAATTGCAAACTGGGCCAAACAGGAGGTTAAAGGCACTGACTCTCCAAGTCGGGAGAGTGTTAGTAAAGTGTCTGGAATGTTGCACCCGAGTACCAGGGGACGAGAAGGGAGACATATTTGAACACGTCTTCCGATCACACGGTTGATCATACTCTGGGTTCCACATGCATGTTTTAGCTGAAGGAAGAATCCCTGAAACCTGGAGAGTTGAGACCCGTGGAATGGGTACCATGCAATATGACTTCAAAGGGTCTTCATTTGCTCACCGAACCTCTCCAATCCTATCACTGCTGCGTTTATGCCCCTGTACACATGCTTGATTCTCTTTTGGAGACATAGCAATCCATAGGTTTTAAGATACTTACTAGTCAGGTACATTCTTAGGCGTTTAATATGGGGTGTTGAGTCCATTTCGTTGAGCAAGGAGTAGCTCTTGTCTATTCCATATTTGGCTTAAGGAACTTTATCTGGGCTCATTTCAATCTCTGGTTTTATGCAGCACCCCAACTCACCTTTCCCCTTAAGCAAGCATAAGTTGGTTTTCTAAATTTGAGACCCTGTTCTGTTTTGTAATCCAGTTCCTGTGTAGCCAAGTTTACATTCCGTGTATTAGTGATATCTTGTGATGTTTCTTTTTCTGTGTGACTTATTTCAGTTAGAATCATCATACCTGAATCCACTCATTATGCTGCTATGGGCCTGATGACATAGATGTCATTGCTGAGTGATATTGCATTGTACGTAAGTACCACAACTTCTTCATCCATTTTTCACTTTCTGCGATATTGAACTTGTACCGTAAACGAGGTTCTTGTAAACAGAGCCATCCCAAACTTTGGGGTGGCTGTGTCTTTTTGATTTTCATTTCCCTAAGCTATAGGACCATAAGTGGAAGTGCCCTAGGCTCTGTTGCTTTGTTTTTTAGATGTTTCAGGAAACACCATACACTTCTCCCAAGTGGCTGTTGGCAATTTACATCCCGCCCATCAGCATAACAAGGCTCCCAGTTCTCCATGGTCTGTCCTGCCTTTCTGGATTTTACACTTTTTTCAGATGGCCCTTTTGACCGGGGGGAAGTGAGACTTCATTGTAGTGCAGATTTCCTTTGCAAGCTTGCTTGGTTGGCCAAAAAGGGCGTATGCGTTTTTTCCTGAATATATTCAGGAAAAAACGCATACGCCCTTTTTGGCCAAGTGCATCATTGTCGACGTTCTGCCTCTTTTCCTATGCTGTAAATGCAATTCCAGTCTACCTCCTGAAATCGGATTCCTGCAATTCTGTCCCGCATTCAACTCCTATTGGCAGCCTTACTTCAGTATGTTTTTGGACGATAGCTGTCATTTATAACTCTGCAGGTTTGTGAATTACAGTGCCCCTGAGCTCCTTTCTTCAACTCGCTTTCTTGTGAGCTGGCCGCAACACCGCAGGATTGCTTCAGGCCCTAATCTGGTTCCGGCACGGTGGCTGAGCCTTTGGTTAATTCCTCTTCCTGGTAGGAAATGAGAGTTAAATTTGCCCGTCCAGACACCTCCAGCTTGTCTCTCATTGGTTCTCCCTATTCCTGTTCATCTTCCGCAGAAATTGCAAACTGGGCCAAACAGGAGGTTAAAGGCACTGACTCTCCAAGTCGGGAGAGTGTTAGTAAAGCGTCTGGAATGTTGCACCCGAGTACCAGGGGACGAGAATGGAGACATATTTGAAGACGTCTCCCAATCACAGGGTTGATCATACTCTGGGTTCCACATGCATGTTTTAGCTGAAGGAAGAATCCCTGAAACCTGGAGAGTTGAGACCCGTGGAATGGGTACCATGCAATATGACTTCAAAGGGTCTTCATTTGCTCACCGAACCTCTCCAATCCTATCACTGCTGCGTTTATGCCCCTGTACACACGCTTGATTCTCTTTTGGAGACATAGTAATCCATAGGTTTTAAGATACGTACAAGTCAGGTACATTCTTAGGCGTGTAATATGGGGTGTTGAGTCCATTTCGTTGAGCAAGGAGTAGCTCTTGTCTATTCCATATTTGGCTTAAGGAACTTTGTCTGTGCTCATTTCAATCTCTGGTTTTATGCAGCACCCCAACTCACCTTTCCCCTTAAGCAAGCATAAGTTGGTTTTCTAAATTTGAGACCCTGTTCTGATTTGTAATCCAGTTCCTGTGTAGCCAAGTTTACATTCCGTGTATTAGTGATATCTTATGATGTTTCTTTTTCTGTGTGACTTATTTCAGTTAGAATCATCATACCTGAATCCACTCATTATGCTGCTATGGGCCTGATGACATAGATGTCATTGCTGAGTGATATTGCATTTTACGTAAGTACCACAACTTCTTCATCCATTTTTCACTTTCTGCGATATTGAACTTGTCCCGTAAACGAGGTTCTTGTAAACAGAGCCGTCCCAAACTTTGGGGTGGCTGTGTCTTT
Organism: Globicephala melas; assembly: GCF_963455315.2. Classification (NCBI taxonomy): domain Eukaryota; kingdom Metazoa; phylum Chordata; class Mammalia; order Artiodactyla; family Delphinidae; genus Globicephala; species Globicephala melas. The sequence goes on from NW_027207212.1 coordinate 2,790,232, forward strand.
TTGATTTTCATTTCCCTAAGCTATAGGACCATAAGTGGAAGTGCCCTAGGCTCTGTTGCTTTGTTTTTTAGATGTTTCAGGAAACACCATACACTTCTCCCGAGTGGCTGTTGGCAATTTACATCCCGCCCATCAGCATAACAAGGCTCCCAGTTCTCCATGGCCTGTCCTGCCTTTCTGGATTTTACACTTTTTTCAGATGGCCCTTTTGACCAGGGGGAATTGAGACTTCATTGTAGTGCAGATTTCCTTTGCAAGCTTGCTTGGTTGGCCAAAAAGGGCGTATGCGTTTTTTCCTGAATATATTCAGGAAAAAACGCATACGCCCTTTTTGGCCAAGTGCATCATTGTGGACGTTCTGCCTCTTTTCCTATGCTTTAAATGCAATTCCAGTCTACCTCCTGAAATCAGTTTCCTGCAATTCTGCCCCGCATTCAAGTCCTCTTGGCAGCCTTACTTCAGTATATTTTTGGACGATAGCTGTCATTTATAACTCTGCAGGTTTGTGAATTACAGTGCCCCTGAGCTCCTTTCTTCAACTCGCTTTCTTGTGAGCTGGCCGCAACACCGCAGGATTGCTTCAGGCCCTAATCTGGTTCCGGCATGGCACGCTGAGCCTTTGGTTAATTCCTCTTCCTGGTGGGAAATGAGATTTAAATTTGCCCGTCCAGACACCTCCAGCTAGTCTCTCATTGGTTCTCCCTATTCCTGTTCATCTTCCGCAGAAATTGCAAACTGGGCCAAACAGGAGGTTAAAGGCACTGACTCTCCAAGTCGGGAGAGTGTTAGTAAAGTGTCTGGAATGTTGCACCCGAGTACCAGGGGACGAGAAGGGAGACATATTTGAACACGTCTTCCGATCACACGGTTGATCATACTCTGGGTTCCACATGCATGTTTTAGCTGAAGGAAGAATCCCTGAAACCTGGAGAGTTGAGACCCGTGGAATGGGTACCATGCAATATGACTTCAAAGGGTCTTCATTTGCTCACCGAACCTCTCCAATCCTATCACTGCTGCGTTTATGCCCCTGTACACATGCTTGATTCTCTTTTGGAGACATAGCAATCCATAGGTTTTAAGATACTTACTAGTCAGGTACATTCTTAGGCGTTTAATATGGGGTGTTGAGTCCATTTCGTTGAGCAAGGAGTAGCTCTTGTCTATTCCATATTTGGCTTAAGGAACTTTATCTGTGCTCATTTCAATCTCTGGTTTTATGCAGCACCCCAACTCACCTTTCCCCTTAAGCAAGCATAAGTTGGTTTTCTAAATTTGAGACCCTGTTCTGTTTTGTAATCCAGTTCCTGTGTAGCCAAGTTTACATTCCGTGTATTAGTGATATCTTGTGATGTTTCTTTTTCTGTGTGACTTATTTCAGTTAGAATCATCATACCTGAATCCACTCATTATGCTGCTATGGGCCTGATGACATAGATGTCATTGCTGAGTGATATTGCATTGTACGTAAGTACCACAACTTCTTCATCCATTTTTCACTTTCTGATATTGAACTTGTACCGTAAACGAGGTTCTTGTAAACAGAGCCGTCCCAAACTTTGGGGTGGCTGTGTCTTTTTGATTTTCATTTCCCTAAGCTATAGGACCATAAGTGGAAGTGCCCTAGGCTCTGTTGCTTTGTTTTTTAGATGTTTCAGGAAACACCATACACTTCTCCGGAGTGTCTGTTGGCAATTTACATCCCGCCCATCAGCATAACAAGGCTCCCAGTTCTCCATGGCCTGTCCTGCCTTTCTGGATTTTACACTTTTTTCAGATGGCCCTTTTGAACAGGGGGAATTGAGACTTCATTGTAGTGCAGATTTCCATTGCAAGCTTGCTTGGTTGGCCAAAAAGGGCGTATGCGTTTTTCCCTGAATATATTCAGGAAAAAACGCATACGCCCTTTTTGGCCAAGTGCATCATTGTGGACGTTCTGCCTCTTTTCCTATGCTTTAAATGCAATTCCAGTCTACCTCCTGAAATCAGTTTCCTGCAATTCTGCCACGCATTCAAGTACTCTTGGCAGCCTTACTTCAGTATATTTTTGGACGATAGCTGTCATTTATAACTCTGCAGGTTTGTGAATTACAGTGCCCCTGAGGTCCTTTCTTCAACTCGCTTTCTTGTGAGCTGGCCGCAACACCGCAGGATTGCTTCAGGCCCTAATCTGGTTCCGGCACGGCATGCTGAGCCTTTGGTTAATTCCTCTTCCTGGTGGGAAATGAGAGTTAAATTTGCCCGTCCAGACACCTCCAGCTAGTCTCTCATTGGTTCTCCCTATTCCTGTTCATCTTCTGCAGAAATTGCAAACTGGGCCAAACAGGAGGTTAAAGGCACTGACTCTCCAAGTCGGGAGAGTGTTAGTAAAGCGTCTGGAATGTTGCACCCGAGTACCAGGGGACGAGAACGGAGACATATTTGAAGACGTCTCCCGATCACATGGTTGATCATACTCTGGATTCCACATGCATGTTTTAGCTGAAGGAAGAATCCCTTAAACCTGGAGAGTTGAGACCCGTGGAATGGGTACCATGCAATATGACTTCAAAGGGTCTTCATTTGCTCACCGAACCTCTCCAATCCTATCACTGCTGCGTTTATGCCCCTGTACACACGCTTGATTCTCTTTTGGAGACATAGCAATCCATAGGTTTTAAGTTACTTACAAGTCAGGTACATTCTTAGGCGTTTAATATGGGGTGTTGAGTCCATTTCGTTGAGCAAGGAGTAGCTCTTATCTATTCCATATTTGGCTTAAGGAACTTTATCTGTGCTCATTTCAATCTCTGGTTTTATGCAGCACCCCAACTCACCTTTCCCCTTAAGCAAGCATAAGTTGGTTTTCTAAATTTGAGACCCTGTTCTGTTTTGTAATCCAGTTCCTGTGTAGCCAAGTTTACATTCCATGTATTAGTGATATCTTATGATGTTTCTTTTTCTGTGTGACTTATTTCAGTTAGAATCATCATACCTGAATCCACTCATTATGCTGCTACGGGCCTGATGACATAGATGTCATTGCTGAGTGATATTGCATTGTACGTAAGTACCACAACTTCTTCATCCATTTTTCACTTTCTGCGATATTGAACTTGTACCGTAAACGAGGTTCTTGTAAACAGAGCCATCCCAAACTTTGGGGTGGCTGTGTCTTTTTGATTTTCATTTCCCTAAGCTATAGGACCATAAGTGGAAGTGCCCTAGGCTCTGTTGCTTTGTTTTTTAGATGTTTCAGGAAACACCATACACTTCTCCCGAGTGGCTGTTGGCAATTTACATCACGCCCATCAGCATAACAAGGCTCCCAGTTCTCCATGGTCTGTCCTGCCTTTCTGGATTTTACACTTTTTTCAGATGGCCCTTTTGACCGGGGGGAAGTGAGACTTCATTGTAGTGCAGATTTCCTTTGCAAGCTTGCTTGGTTGGCCAAAAAGGGCGTATGCGTTTTTTCCTGAATATATTCAGGAAAAAACGCATACGCCCTTTTTGGCCAAGTGCATCATTGTGGACGTTCTGCCTCTTTTCCTATGCTTCAAATGCAATTCCAGTCTACCTCCTGAGATCAGTTTCCGGCAATTCTGCCCCGCATTCAAGTCGTCTTGGCAGCCTTACTTCAGTATATTTTTGGTCGATAGCTGTCATTTATAACTCTGCAGGTTTGTGAATTACAGTGCCCCTGAGCTCCTTTCTTCAACTCGCTTTCTTGTGAGCTGGCCGCAACACCGCAGGATTGCTTCAGGCCCTAATCTGGTTCCGGCACGGCACGCTGAGCCTTTGGTTAATTCCTCTTCCTGGTGGGAAATGAGAGTTAAATTTGCCCGTCCAGACACCTCCAGCTAGTCTCTCATTGGTTCTCCCTATTCCTGTTCATCTTCTGCAGAAATTGCAAACTGGGCCAAACAGGAGGTTAAAGGCACTGACTCTCCAAGTCGGGAGAGTGTTAGTAAAGCGTCTGGAATGTTGCACCCGAGTACCAGGGGACGAGAATGGGACATATTTGAACACGTCTTCCGATCACATGGTTGATCATACTCTGGGTTCCACATGCATGTTTTAGCTGAAGGAAGAATCCCTGAAACCTGGAGAGTTGAGACCCGTGGAATGGGTACCATGCAATATGACTTCAAAGGGTCTTCATTTGCTCACCGAACCTCTCCAATCCTATCACTGCTGCGTTTATGCCCCTCTACACACGCTTGATTCCCTTTCGGAGACATAGCAATCCATAGGTTTTGAGATACTTACTAGTCAGGTACATTCTTAGGCATTTAATATGGGGTGTTGAGTCCATTTCGTTGAGCAAGGAGTAGCTCTTGTCTATTCCATATTTGGCTTAAGGAACTTACTCTGTGCTCATTTCAATCTCTGGTTTTATGCAGCACCCCAACTCACCTTTCCCCTTAAGCAAGCATAAGTTGGTTTTCTAAATTTGAGACCCTGTTCTGATTTGTAATCCAGTTCCTGTGTAGCCAAGTTTACATTCCGTGTATTAGTGATATCTTGTGATGTTTCTTTTTCTGTGTGACTTATTTCAGTTAGAATCATCATACCTGAATCCACTCATTATGCTGCTATGGGCCTGATGACATAGATGTCATTGCTGAGTGATATTGCATTGTACGTAAGTACCACAACTTCTTCATCCATTTTTCACTTTCTGATATTGAACTTGTACCGTAAACGAGGTTCTTGTAAACAGAGCCGTCCCAAACTTTGGGGTGGCTGTGTCTTTTTGATTTTCATTTCCCTAAGCTATAGGACCATAAGTGGAAGTGCCCTAGGCTCTGTTGCTTTGTTTTTTAGATGTTTCAGGAAACACCATACACTTCTCCCGAGTGGCTGTTGGCAATTTACGTCCCGCCCATCAGCATAACAAGGCTCCCAGTTCTCCATGGCCTGTCCTGCCTTTCTGGATTTTACACTTTTTTCAGATGGCCCTTTTGACCGGGGGGAAGTGAGACTTCATTGTAGTGCATATTTCCTTTGCAAGCTTGCTTGGTTGGCCAAAAAGGGCGTATGGCGTTTTTTCCTGAATATATTCAGGAAAAAACGCCATACGCCCTTTTTGGCCAAGTGCATCATTGTGGACGTTCTGCCTCTTTTCCTATGCTTTCAATGCAATTCCAGTCTACCTCCTGAAATCGGTTTCCTGCAATTCTGCCCCGCATTCAAGTCCTCTTGGCAGCCTTACTTCAGTATATTTTTGGACGATAGCTGTCATTTATAACTCTGCAGGTTTGTGAATTACAGTGCCCCTGAGCTCCTTTCTTCAACTCGCTTTCTTGTGAGCTGGCCGCAACACCGCAGGATTGCTTCAGGCCCTAATCTGGTTCCGGCACGGCACGCTGAGCCTTTGGTTAATTCCTCTTCCTGGTGGGAAATGAGAGTTAAATTTGCCCGTCCAGACACCACCAGCTAGTCTCTCATTGGTTCTCCCTATTCCTGTTCATCTTCTGCAGAAATTGCAAACTGGGCCAAACAGGAGGTTAAAGGCACTGACTCTCCAAGTCGGGAGAGTGTTAGTAAAGCATCTGGAATGTTGCACCTGAGTACCAGGGGACGAGAATGGAGACATATTTGAAGACGTCTCCCAATCACAGGGTTGATCATACTCTGGGTTCCACATGCATGTTTTAGCTGAAGGAAGAATCCCTGAAACCTGGAGAGTTGAGACCCGTGGAATGGGTACCATGCAATATGACTTCAAAGGGTCTTCATTTGCTCACCGAACCACTCCAATCCTATCACTGCTGCGTTTATGCCCCTATACACACGCTTGATTCTCTTTTGGAGACATAGTAATCCATAGGTTTTAAGATACTTACTAGTCAGGTACATTCTTAGGCGTGTAATATGGGGTGTTGAGTCCATTTCGTTGAGCAAGGAGTAGCTCTTGTCTATTCCATATTTGGCTTAAGGAACTTTGTCTGTGCTCATTTCAATCTCTGGTTTTATGCAGCACCCCAACTCACCTTTCCCCTTAAGCAAGCATAAGTTGGTTTTCTAAATTTGAGACCCTGTTCTGTTTGTAATCCAGTTCCTGTGTAGCCAAGTTTACATTCCGTGTATTAGTGATATCTTGTGATGTTTCTTTTTCTGTGTGACTTATTTCAGTTAGAATCATCATACCTGAATCCACTCATTATGCTGCTATGGGCCTGATGACATAGATGTCATTGCTGAGTGATATTGCATTGTACGTAAGTACCACAACTTCTTCATCCATTTTTCACTTTCTGCCATATTGAACTTGTACCGTAAACGAGGTTCTTTTAAACAGAGCCGTCCCAAACTTTGGGGTGGCTGTGTCTTTTTGATTTTCATTTCCCTAAGCTATAGGACCATAAGTGGAAGTGCCCTAGGCTCTGTTGCTTTGTTTTTTAGATGTTTCAGGAAACACCATACACTTCTCCCGAGTGGCTGTTGGCAATTTACATCCCGCCCATCAGCATAACAAGGCTCCGAGTTCTCCATGGCCAGTCCTGCCTTTCTGGATTTTACACTTTTTTCAGATGGCCCTTTTGACTGGGGGGAAGTGAGACTTCATTGTAGTGCAGATTTCCTTTGCAAGCTTGCTTGGTTGGCCAAAAAGGGCGTATGCGTTTTTCCCTGAATATATTCAGGAAAAAACGCATACGCCCTTTTTGGCCAAGTGCATCATTGTGGACGTTCTGCCTCTTTTCCTATGCTTTAAATGCAATTCCAGTCTACCTCCTGAAATCGGTTTCCTGCAATTCTGCCCCGCATTCAAGTCCTCTTGGCAGCCTTACTTCAGTATATTTTTGGACGATAGCTGTCATTTATAACTCTGCAGGTTTGTGAATTACAGTGCCCCTGAGCTCCTTTCTTCAACTCGCTTTCTTGTGAGCTGGCCGCAACACCGCAGGATTGCTTCAGGCCCTAATCTGGTTCCGGCACGGCACGCTGAGCCTTTGGTTAATTCCTCTTCCTGGTGGGAAATGAGAGTTAAATTTGCCCGTCCAGACACCTCCAGCTAGTCTCTCATTGGTTCTCCCTATTCCTGTTCATCTTCCGCAGAAATTGCAAACTGGGCCAAACAGGAGGTTAAAGGCACTGACTCTCCAAGTCGGGAGAGTGTTAGTAAAGCGTCTGGAATGTTGCACCCAAGTACCAGGGGACGAGAACGGAGACATATTTGAACACGTCTCCCGATCACACGGTTGATCATACTCTGGGTTCCACATGCATGTTTTAGCTAAAGGAAGAATCCCTGAAACCTGGAGAGTTGAGACCCGTGGAATGGGTACCATGCAATATGACTTCAAAGGGTCTTCATTTGCTCACCGAACCTCTCCAATCCTATCACTGCTGCGTTTATGCCCCTCTACACACGCTTGATTCCCTTTCGGAGACATAGCAATCCATAGGTTTTAAGTTACTTACAAGTCAGGTACATTCTTAGGCGTTTAATATGGGGTGTTGAGTCCATTTCGTTGAGCAAGGAGTAGCTCTTGTCTATTCCATATTTGGCTTAAGGAACTTACTCTGTGCTCATTTCAATCTCTGGTTTTATGCAGCACCCCAACTCACCTTTCCCCTTAAGCAAGCATAAGTTGGTTTTCTAAATTTGAGACCCTGTTCTGTTTTGTAATCCAGTTCCTGTGTAGCCAAGTTTACATTCCATGTATTAGTGATATCTTATGATGTTTCTTTTTCTGTGTGACTTATTTCAGTTAGAATCATCATACCTGAATCCACTCATTATGCTGCTACGGGCCTGATGACATAGATGTCATTGCTGAGTGATATTGGATTGTACGTAAGTACCACAACTTCTTCATCCATTTTTCACTTTCTGCGATATTGAACTTGTACCATAAACGAGGTTCTTGTAAACAGAGCCGTCCCAAACTTTGGGGTGGCTGTGTCTTTTTGATTTTCATTTCCCTAAGCTATAGGACCATAAGTGGAAGTGCCCTAGGCTCTGTTGCTTTGTTTTTTAGATGTTTCAGGAAACACCATACACTTCTCCCGAGTGGCTGTTGGCAATTTACATCCCGCCCATCAGCATAACAAGGCTCCCAGTTCTCCATGGCCTGTCCTGCCTTTCTGGATTTTACACTTTTTTCAGATGGCCCTTTTGACCGGGGGGAAGTGAGACTTCATTGTAGTGCAGATTTCCTTTGCAAGCTTGCTTGGTTGGCCAAAAAGGGCGTATGCGTTTTTTCCTGAATATATTCAGGAAAAAACGCATACGCCCTTTTTGGCCAAGTGCATCATTGTGGACGTTCTGCCTCTTTTCCTATGCTTTCAATGCAATTCCAGTCTACCTCCTGAAATCGGTTTCCTGCAATTCTGCCCCGCACTCAAGTCCTCTTGGCAGCCTTACTTCAGTATATTTTTGGACGATAGCTGTCATTTATAACTCTGCAGGTTTGTGAATTACAGTGCCCCTGAGCTCCTTTCTTCAACTCGCTTTCTTGTTAGCTGGCCGCAACACCGCAGGATTGCTTCAGGCCCTAATCTGGTTCCGGCACGGCACGCTGAGCCTTTGGTTAATTCCTCTTCCTGGTGGGAAATGAGAGTTAAATTTGCCCGTCCAGACACCTCCAGCTAGTCTCTCATTGGTTCTCCCTATTCCTCTTCATCTTCTGCAGAAATTGCAAACTGGGCCAAACAGGAGGTTAAAGGCACTGACTCTCCAAGTCGGGAGAGTGTTAGTAAAGCGTCTGGAATGTTGCACCCGAGTACCAGGGGACGAGAATGGAGACATATTTAAAGACGTCTCCCAATCACAGGGTTGATCATACTCTGGGTTCCACATGCATGTTTTAGCTGAAGGAAGAATCCCTGAAACCTGGAGAGTTGAGACCCGTGGAATGGGTACCATGCAATATGACTTCAAAGGGTCTTCATTTGCTCACCGAACCACTCCAATCCTATCACTGCTGCGTTTATGCCCCTGTACACACGCTTGATTCTCTTTTGGAGACATAGTAATCCATAGGTTTTAAGATACTTACTAGTCAGGTACATTCTTAGGCATGTAATATGGGGTGTTGAGTCCATTTCGTTGAGCAACGAGTAGCTCTTGTCTATTCCATATTTGGCTTAAGGAACTTTGTCTGTGCTCATTTCAATCTCTGGTTTTATGCAGCACCCCAACTCACCTTTCCCCTTAAGCAAGCATAAGTTGGTTTTCTAAATTTGAGACCCTGTTCTGTTTGTAATCCAGTTCCTGTGTAGCCAAGTTTACATTCCGTGTATTAGTGATATCTTGTGATGTTTCTTTTTCTGTGTGACTTATTTCAGTTAGAATCATCATACCTGATTCCACTCATTATGCTGCTATGGGCCTGATGACATAGATGTCATTGCTGAGTGATATTGCATTGTACGTAAGTACCACAACTTCTTCATCCATTTTTCACTTTCTGCCATATTGAACTTGTACCGTAAACGAGGTTCTTTTAAACAGAGCCATCCCAAACTTTGGGGTGGCTGTGTCTTTTTGATTTTCATTTCCCTAAGCTATAGGACCATAAGTGGAAGTGCCCTAGGCTCTGTTGCTTTGTTTTTTAGATGTTTCAGGAAACACCATACACTTCTCCCGAGTGGCTGTTGGCAATTTACATCCCGCCCATCAGCATAACAAGGCTCCGAGTTCTCCATGGCCTGTCCTGCCTTTCTGGATTTTACACTTTTTTCAGATGGCCCTTTTGACCGGGGGGAAGTGAGACTTCATTGTAGTGCAGATTTCCTTTGCAAGCTTGCTTGGTTGGCCAAAAAGGGCGTATGCGTTTTTCCCTGAATATATTCAGGAAAAAACGCATACGCCCTTTTTGGCCAAGTGCATCATTGTGGACGTTCTGCCTCTTTTCCTATGCTTTAAATGCAATTCCAGTCTACCTCCTGAAATCGGTTTCCTGCAATTCTGCCCCGCATTCAAGTCCTCTTGGCAGCCTTACTTCAGTATATTTTTGGACGATAGCTGTCATTTATAACTCTGCAGGTTTGTGAATTACAGTGCCCCTGAGCTCCTTTCTTCAACTCGCTTTCTTGTGAGCTGCCCACAACACCGCAGGATTGCTTCAGGCCCTAATCTGGTTCCGGCACGGCACGCTGAGCCTTTGGTTAATTCCTCTTCCTGGTGGGAAATGAGAGTTAAATTTGCCCGTCCAGACACCTCCAGCTAGTCTCTCATTGGTTCTCCCTATTCCTGTTCATCTTCTGCAGAAATTGCAAACTGGGCCAAACAGGAGGTTAAAGGCACTGACTCTCCAAGTCGGGAGAGTGTTAGTAAAGCGTCTGGAATGTTGCACCCGAGTACCAGGGGACGAGAATGGAGACATATTTGAAGACGTCTCCCAATCACAGGGTTGATCATACTCTGGGTTCCACATGCATGTTTTAGCTGAAGGAAGAATCCCTGAAACCTGGAGAGTTGAGACCCGTGGAATGGGTACCATGCAATATGACTTCAAAGGGTCTTCATTTGCTCACCGAACCTCTCCAATCCTATCACTGCTGCGTTTATGCCCCTGTACACACGCTTGATTCTCTTTTGGAGACATAGTAATCCATAGGTTTTAAGATACTTACTAGTCAGGTACATTCTTAGGCGTGTAATATGGGGTGTTGAGTCCATTTCGTTGAGCAAGGAGTAGCTCTTGTCTATTCCATATTTGGCTTAAGGAACTTTGTCTGTGCTCATTTCAATCTCTGGTTTTATGCAGCACCCCAACTCACCTTTCCCCTTAAGCAAGCATAAGTTGGTTTTCTAAATTTGAGACCCTGTTCTGATTTGTAATCCAGTTCCTGTGTAGCCAAGTATACATTCCGTGTATTAGTGATATCTTATGATGTTTCTTTTTCTGTGTGACTTATTTCAGTTAGAATCATCATACCTGAATCCACTCATTATGCTGCTATGGGCCTGATGACATAGATGTCATTGCTGAGTGATATTGCATTTTACGTAAGTACCACAACTTCTTCATCCATTTTTCACTTTCTGCGATATTGAACTTGTCCCGTAAACGAGGTTCTTGTAAACAGAGCCGTCCCAAACTTTGGGGTGGCTGTGTCTTTTTGATTTTCATTTCCCTAAGCTATAGGACCATAAGTGGAAGTGCCCTAGGCTCTGTTGCTTTGTTTTTTAGATGTTTCAGGAAACACCATACACTTCTCCCGAGTGGCTGTTGGCAATTTACATCCCGCCCATCAGCATAACAAGGCTCCCAGTTCTCCATGGCCTGTCCTGCCTTTCTGGATTTTACACTTTTTTCAGATGGCCCTTTTGACCAGGGGGAATTGAGACTTCATTGTAGTGCAGATTTCCTTTGCAAGCTTGCTTGGTTGGCCAAAAAGGGCGTATGTGTTTTTTCCTGAATATATTCAGGAAAAAACGCATACGCCCTTTTTGGCCAAGTGCATCATTGTGGACGTTCTGCCTCTTTTCCTATGCTTTAAATGCAATTCCAGTCTACCTCCTGAAATCAGTTTCCTGCAATTCTGCCCCGCATTCAAGTCGTCTTGGCAGCCTTACTTCAGTATATTTTTGGACGATAGCTGTCACTTATAACTCTGCAAGTTTGTGAATTACAGTGCCCCTGAGGTCCTTTCTTCAACTCGCTTTCTTGTGAGCTGGCCGCAACACCGCAGGATTGCTTCAGGCCCTAATCTGGTTCCGGCATGGCACGCTGAGCCTTTGGTTAATTCCTCTTCCTGGTGGGAAATGAGATTTAAATTTGCCCGTCCAGACACCTCCAGCTAGTCTCTCATTGGTTCTCCCTATTCCTGTTCATCTTCCGCAGAAATTGCAAACTGGGCCAAACAGGAGGTTAAAGGCACTGACTCTCCAAGTCGGGAGAGTGTTAGTAAAGTGTCTGGAATGTTGCACCCGAGTACCAGGGGACGAGAAGGGAGACATATTTGAACACGTCTTCCGATCACACGGTTGATCATACTCTGGGTTCCACATGCATGTTTTAGCTGAAGGAAGAATCCCTGAAACCTGGAGAGTTGAGACCCGTGGAATGGGTACCATGCAATATGACTTCAAAGGGTCTTCATTTGCTCACCGAACCTCTCCAATCCTATCACTGCTGCGTTTATGCCCCTGTACACATGCTTGATTCTCTTTTGGAGACATAGCAATCCATAGGTTTTAAGATACTTACTAGTCAGGTACATTCTTAGGCGTTTAATATGGGGTGTTGAGTCCATTTCGTTGAGCAAGGAGTAGCTCTTGTCTATTCCATATTTGGCTTAAGGAACTTTATCTGGGCTCATTTCAATCTCTGGTTTTACGCAGCACCCCAACTCACCTTTCCCCTTAAGCAAGCATAAGTTGGTTTTCTAAATTTGAGACCCTGTTCTGTTTTGTAATCCAGTTCCTGTGTAGCCAAGTTTACATTCCGTGTATTAGTGATATCTTGTGATGTTTCTTTTTCTGTGTGACTTATTTCAGTAAGAATCATCATACCTGAATCCACTCATTATGCTGCTATGGGCCTGATGACATAGATGTCATTGCTGAGTGATATTGCATTGTACGTAAGTACCACAACTTCTTCATCCATTTTTCACTTTCTGCGATATTGAACTTGTACCGTAAACGAGGTTCTTGTAAACAGAGCCGTCCCAAACTTTGGGGTGGCTGTGTCTTTTTGATTTTCATTTCCCTAAGCTATAGGACCATAAGTGGAAGTGCCCTAGGCTCTGTTGCTTTGTTTTTTAGATGTTTCAGGAAACACCATACACTTCTCCCGAGTGGCTGTTGGCAATTTACATCCCGCCCATCAGCATAACAAGGCTCCCAGTTCTCCATGGCCTGTCCTGCCTTTCTGGATTTTACACTTTTTTCAGATGGCCCTTTTGACCAGGGGGAATTGAGACTTCATTGTAGTGCAGATTTCCTTTGCAAGCTTGCTTGGTTGGCCAAAAAGGGCGTATGCGTTTTTTCCTGAATATATTCAGGAAAAAACGCATACGCCCTTTTTGGCCAAGTGCATCATTGTGGACGTTCTGCCTCTTTTCCTATGCTTTCAATGCAATTCCAGTCTACCTCCTGAAATCAGTTTCCTGCAATTCTGCCACGCATTCAAGTACTCTTGGCAGCCTTACTTCAGTATATTTTTGGACGATAGCTGTCAGTTATAACTCTGCAGGTTTGTGAATTACAGTGCCCCTGAGCTCCTTTCTTCAACTCGCTTTCTTGTGAGCTGGCCGCAACACCGCAGGATTGCTTCAGGCCCTAATCTGGTTCCGGCATGGCACGCTGAGCCTTTGGTTAATTCCTCTTCCTGGTGGGAAATGAGATTTAAATTTGCCCGTCCAGACACATCCAGCTAGTCTCTCATTGGTTCTCCCTATTCCTGTTCATCTTCCGCAGAAATTGCAAACTGGGCCAAACAGGAGGTTAAAGGCACTGACTCTCCAAGTCGGGAGAGTGTTAGTAAAGTGTCTGGAATGTTGCACCCGAGTACCAGGGGACGAGAAGGGAGACATATTTGAACACGTCTTCCGATCACACGGTTGATCATACTCTGGGTTCCACATGCATGTTTTAGCTGAAGGAAGAATCCCTGAAACCTGGAGAGTTGAGACCCGTGGAATGGGTACCATGCAATATGACTTCAAAGGGTCTTCATTTGCTCACCGAACCTCTCCAATCCTATCACTGCTGCGTTTATGCCCCTGTACACATGCTTGATTCTCTTTTGGAGACATAGCAATCCATAGGTTTTAAGATACTTACTAGTCAGGTACATTCTTAGGCGTTTAATATGGGGTGTTGAGTCCATTTCGTTGAGCAAGGAGTAGCTCTAGTCTATTCCATATTTGGCTTAAGGAACTTTATCTGTGCTCATTTCAATCTCTGGTTTTACGCAGCACCCCAACTCACCTTTCCCCTTAAGCAAGCATAAGTTGGTTTTCTAAATTTGAGACCCTGTTCTGTTTTGTAATCCAGTTCCTGTGTAGCCAAGTTTACATTCCGTGTATTAGTGATATCTTGTGATGTTTCTTTTTCTGTGTGACTTATTTCAGTAAGAATCATCATACCTGAATCCACTCATTATGCTGCTATGGGCCTGATGACATAGATGTCATTGCTGAGTGATATTGCATTGTACGTAAGTACCACAACTTCTTCATCCATTTTTCAGTTTCTGCCATATTGAACTTGTACCGTAAACGAGGTTCTTGTAAACAGAGCCGTCCCAAACTTTGGGGTGGCTGTGTCTTTTTGATTTTCATTTCCCTAAGCTATAGGACCATAAGTGGAAGTGCCCTAGGCTCTGTTGCTTTGTTTTTTAGATGTTTCAGGAAACACCATACACTTCTCCGGAGTGGCTGTTGGCAATTTACATCCCGCCCATCAGCATAACAAGGCTCCCAGTTCTCCATGGCCTGTCCTGCCTTTCTGGATTTTACACTTTTTTCAGATGGCCCTTTTGAACAGGGGGAATTGAGACTTCATTGTAGTGCAGATTTCCATTGCAAGCTTGCTTGGTTGGCCAAAAAGGGCGTATGCGTTTTTCCCTGAATATATTCAGGAAAAAACGCATACGCCCTTTTTGGCCAAGTGCATCATTGTGGACGTTCTGCCTCTTTTCCTATGCTTTAAATGCAATTCCAGTCTACCTCCTGAAATCAGTTTCCTGCAATTCTGCCACGCATTCAAGTACTCTTGGCAGCCTTACTTCAGTATATTTTTGGACGATAGCTGTCATTTATAACTCTGCAGGTTTGTGAATTACAGTGCCCCTGAGGACCTTTCTTCAACTCGCTTTCTTGTGAGCTGGCCGCAACACCGCAGGATTGCTTCAGGCCCTAATCTGGTTCCGGCACGGCATGCTGAGCCTTTGGTTAATTCCTCTTCCTGGTGGGAAATGAGAGTTAAATTTGCCCGTCCAGACACCTCCAGCTAGTCTCTCATTGGTTCTCCCTATTCCTCTTCATCTTCTGCAGAATTTGCAAACTGGGCCAAACAGGAGGTTAAAGGCACTGACTCTCCAAGTCGGGAGAGTGTTAGTAAAGCGTCTGGAATGTTGCACCCGAGTACCAGGGGACGAGAACGGAGACATATTTGAAGACGTCTCCCGATCACATGGTTGATCATACTCTGGATTCCACATGCATGTTTTAGCTGAAGGAAGAATCCCTTAAACCTGGAGAGTTGAGACCCGTGGAATGGGTACCATGCAATATGACTTCAAAGGGTCTTCATTTGCTCACCGAACCTCTCCAATCCTATCACTGCTGCGTTTATGCCCCTGTACACACGCTTGATTCTCTTTTGGAGACATAGCAATCCATAGGTTTTAAGTTACTTACAAGTCAGGTACATTCTTAGGCGTTTAATATGGGGTGTTGAGTCCATTTCGTTGAGCAAGGAGTAGCTCTTGTCTATTCCATATTTGGCTTAAGGAACTTTATCTGTGCTCATTTCAATCTCTGGTTTTATGCAGCACCCCAACTCACCTTTCCCCTTAAGCAAGCATAAGTTGGTTTTCTAAATTTGAGACCCTGTTCTGTTTTGTAATCCAGTTCCTGTGTAGCCAAGTTTACATTCCATGTATTAGTGATATCTTATGATGTTTCTTTTTCTGTGTGACTTATTTCAGTTAGAATCATCATACCTGAATCCACTCATTATGCTGCTACGGGCCTGATGACATAGATGTCATTGCTGAGTGATATTGGATTGTACGTAAGTACCACAACTTCTTCATCCATTTTTCACTTTCTGCGATATTGAACTTGTCCCGTAAACGAGGTTCTTGTAAACAGAGCCGTCCCAAACTTTGGGGTGGCTGTGTCTTTTTGATTTTCATTTCCCTAAGCTATAGGACCATAAGTGGAAGTGCCCTAGGCTCTGTTGCTTTGTTTTTTAGATGTTTCAGGAAACACCATACACTTCTCCCAAGTGGCTGTTGGCAATTTACATCCCGCCCATCAGCATAACAAGGCTCCCAGTTCTCCATGGCCTGTCCTGCCTTTCTGGATTTTACACTTTTTTCAGATGGCCCTTTTGACCGGGGGGAAGTGAGACTTCATTGTAGTGCAGATTTCCATTGCAAGCTTGCTTGGTTGGCCAAAAAGGGCGTATGCGTTTTTTCTTGAATATATTCAGGAAAAAACGCATACGCCCTTTTTGGCCAAGTGCATCATTGTGGACGTTCTGCCTCTTTTCCTATGCTTCAAATGCAATTCCAGTCTACCTCCTGAGATCAGTTTCCTGCAATTCTGCCCTGCATTCAAGTCTTCTTGGCAGCCTTACTTCAGTATATTTTTGGTCGATAGCTGTCATTTATAACTCTGCAGGTTTGTGAATTACAGTGCCCCTGAGCTCCTTTCTTCAACTCGCTTTCTTGTGAGCTGGCCGCAACACCGCAGGATTGCTTCAGGCCCTAATCTGGTTCTGGCACGGCACGCTGAGCCTTTGGTTAATTCCTCTTCCTGGTGGGAAATGAGAGTTAAATTTGCCCGTCCAGACACCTCCAGCTAGTCTCTCATTGGTTCTCCCTATTCCTGTTCATCTTCTGCAGAAATTGCAAACTGGGCCAAACAGGAGGTTAAAGGCACTGACACTCCAAGTCGGGAGAGTGTTAGTAAAGCGTCTGGAATGTTGCACCCGAGTACCAGGGGACGAGAATGGGACATATTTGAACACGTCTTCCGATCACATGGTTGATCATACTCTGGGTTCCACATGCATGTTTTAGCTGAAGGAAGAATCCCTGAAACCTGGAGATTTGAGACCCGTGGAATGGGTACCATGCAATATGACTTCAGAGGATCTTCATTTGCTCACCGAACCTCTCCAATCCTATCACTGCTGCGTTTATGCCCCTGTACACACGCTTGATTCTCTTTTGGAGACATAGCAATCCATAGGTTTTAAGATACTTACTAGTCAGGTACATTCTTAGGCGTTTAATATGGAGTGTTGAATCCATTTCGTTGAGCAAGGAGTAGCTCTTGTCTATTCCATATTTGGCTTAAGGAACTTTATCTGTGCTCATTTCAATCTCTGGTTTTATGCAGCACACCAACTCACCTTTCCCCTTAAGCAAGCATAAGTTGGTTTTCTAAATTTGAGACCCTGTTCTGTTTTGTAATCCAGTTCCTGTGTAGCCAAGTTTACATTCCGTGTATTAGTGATATCTTATGATGTTTCTTTTTCTGTGTGACTTATTTCAGTTAGAATCATCATACCTGAATCCACTCATTATGCTGCTACGGGCCTGATGACATAGATGTCATTGCTGAGTGATATTGGATTGTACGTAAGTACCACAACTTCTTCATCCATTTTTCACTTTCTTCGATATTGAACTTGTACCGTAAACGAGGTTCTTGTAAACAGAGCCGTCCCAAACTTTGGGGTGGCTGTGTCTTTTTGATTTTCATTTCCCTAAGCTATAGGACCATAAGTGGAAGTGCCCTAGGCTCTGTTGCTTTGTTTTTTAGATGTTTCAGGAAACACCATACACTTCTCCCAAGTGGCTGTTGGCAATTTACATCCCGCCCATCAGCATAACAAGGCTCCCAGTTCTCCATGGCCTGTCCTGCCTTTCTGGATTTTACACTTTTTTCAGATGGCCCTTTTGACCGGGGGGAAGTGAGACTTCATTGTAGTGCATATTTCCTTTGCAAGCTTGCTTGGTTGGCCAAAAAGGGCGTATGCGTTTTTTCTGAATATATTCAGGAAAAAACGCATACGCCCTTTTTGGCCAAGTGCATCATTGTGGACGTTCTGCCTCTTTTCCTATGCTTCAAATGCAATTCCAGTCTACCTCCTGAGATCACTTTCGTGCAATTCTGCCCTACATTCAAGTCCTCTTGGTAGCCTTACTTCAGTATATTTTTGGACGATAGCTGTCATTTATAACTCTGCAGGTTTGTGAATTACAGTGCCCCTGAGGACCTTTCTTCAACTCGCTTTCTTGTGAGCTGGCCGCAACACCGCAGGATTGCTTCAGGCCCTAATCTGGTTCTGGCACGGCACGCTGAGCCTTTGGTTAATTCCTCTTCCTGGTGGGAAATGAGAGTTAAATTTGCCCGTCCAGACACCTCCAGCTAGTCTCTCATTGGTTCTCCCTATTCCTGTTCATCTTCTGCAGAAATTGCAAACTGGGCCAAACAGGAGGTTAAAGGCACTGACACTCCAAGTCGGGAGAGTGTTAGTAAAGCGTCTGGAATGTTGCACCTGAGTACCAGGGGACGAGAATGGGACATATTTGAACACGTCTTCCGATCACATGGTTGATCATACTCTGGGTTCCACATGCATGTTTTAGCTGAAGGAAGAATCCCTTAAACCTGGAGAGTTGAGACCCGTGGAATGGGTACCATGCAATATGACTTCAAAGGGTCTTCATTTGCTCACCGAACCTCTCCAATCCTATCACTGCTGCGTTTATGCCCCTGTACACATGCTTGATTCCGTTTCGGAGACATAGCAATCCATAGGTTTTAAGTTACTTAGTAGTCAGGTACATTCTTAGGCATTTAATATGGGGTGTTGAGTCCATTTCGTTGAGCAAGGAGTAGCTCTTGTCTATTCCATATTTGGCTTAAGGAACTTTATCTGTGCTCATTTCAATCTCTGGTTTTATGCAGCACCCCAACTCAACTTTCCTCTTAAGCAAGCATAAGTTGGTTTTCTAATTTTGAGACTCTGTTCTGTTTTGTAATCCAGTTCCTGTGTAGCCAAGTTTACAATCCCTGTATTAGTGATATCTTATAATGTTTCTTTTTCTGTGTGACTTATTTCAGTTAGAATCATCATACCTGAATCCACTCATTATGCTGCTACGGGCCTGATGACATAGATGTCATTGCTGAGTGATATTGCATTGTACGTAAGTACCACAACTTCTTCATCCATTTTTCACTTTCTGCGATATTGAACTTGTCCCGTAAACGAGGTTCTTTTAAACAGAGCCGTCCCAAACTTTGGTGTGGCTGTGTCTTTTTGATTTTCATTTCCCTGATCTATAGGACCATAAGTGGAAGTGCCCTAGGCTCTGTTGCTTTGTTTTTTAGATGTTTCAGGAAACACCATACACTTCTCCCAAGTGGCTGTTGGCAATTTACATCCCGCCCATCAGCATAACAAGGCTCCCAGTTCTCCATGGCCTGTCCTGCCTTTCTGGAATTTACACTTTTTTCAGATGGCCCTTTTGACTGGGGGGAAGTGAGACTTCATTGTAGTGCAGATTTCCTTTGCAAGCTTGCTTGGTTGGCCAAAAAGGGCGTATGCGTTTTTTCCTGAATATATTCAGGAAAAAACGCATACGCCCTTTTTGGCCAAGTGCATCATTGTGGACGTTCTGCCTCTTTTCCTATGCTTTAAATGCAATTCAACTCTACCTCCTGAAATCAGTTTCCTGCAATTCTGCCACGCATTCAAGTCCTCTTGGCAGCCTTACTTCAGTATATTTTTGGACGATAGCTGTCATTTATAACTCTGCAGGTTTGTGAATTACAGTGACCCTGAGCTCCTTTCTTCAACTCGCTTTCTTGTGAGCTGGCCGCAACACCGCACGATTGCTTCAGGCCCTAATCTGGTTCCGGCACGGCACGCTGAGCCTTTGGTTAATTCCTCTTCCTGGTGGGAAATGAGAGTTAAATTTGCCCGTCCAGACACCTCCAGCTAGTCTCTCATTGGTTCTCCCTATTCCTGTTCATCTTCTGCAGAAATTGCAAACTGAGCCAAACAGGAGGTTAAAGGCACTGACTCTCCAAGTCAGGAGAGTGTTAGTAAAGCATCTGGAATGTTGCACCCGAGTACCAGGGGACGAGAATGGAGACATATTTGAACACGTCTTCCGATCACACGGTTGATCATACTCTGGGTTCCACATGCATGTTTTAGCTGAAGGAAGAATCCCTGAAACCTGGAGAGTTGAGACCCGTGGAATGGGTACCATGCAATATGACTTCAAAGGGTCTTCATTTGCTCACCGAACCTCTCCAATCCTATCACTCCTGCGTTTATGCCCCTGTACACACGCTTGATTCTCTTTTGGAGACATAGCAATCCATAGGTTTTAAGATACTTACTAGTCAGGTACATTCTTAGGCATGTAATATGGGGTGTTGAGTCCATTTCGTTGAGCAACGAGTAGCTCTTGTCTATTCCATATTTGGCTTAAGGAACTTTGTCTGTGCTCATTTCAATCTCTGGTTTTATGCAGCACCCCAACTCACCTTTCCCCTTAAGCAAGCATAAGTTGGTTTTCTAAATTTGAGACCCTGTTCTGTTTGTAATCCAGTTCCTGTGTAGCCAAGTTTACATTCCGTGTATTAGTGATATCTTGTGATGTTTCTTTTTCTGTGTGACTTATTTCAGTTAGAATCATCATACCTGATTCCACTCATTATGCTGCTATGGGCCTGATGACATAGATGTCATTGCTGAGTGATATTGCATTGTACGTAAGTACCACAACTTCTTCATCCATTTTTCACTTTCTGCCATATTGAACTTGTACCGTAAACGAGGTTCTTTTAAACAGAGCCATCCCAAACTTTGGGGTGGCTGTGTCTTTTTGATTTTCATTTCCCTAAGCTATAGGACCATAAGTGGAAGTGCCCTAGGCTCTGTTGCTTTGTTTTTTAGATGTTTCAGGAAACACCATACACTTCTCCCGAGTGGCTGTTGGCAATTTACATCCCGCCCATCAGCATAACAAGGCTCCGAGTTCTCCATGGCCTGTCCTGCCTTTCTGGATTTTACACTTTTTTCAGATGGCCCTTTTGACCGGGGGGAAGTGAGACTTCATTGTAGTGCAGATTTCCTTTGCAAGCTTGCTTGGTTGGCCAAAAAGGGCGTATGCGTTTTTCCCTGAATATATTCAGGAAAAAACGCATACGCCCTTTTTGGCCAAGTGCATCATTGTGGACGTTCTGCCTCTTTTCCTATGCTTTAAATGCAATTCCAGTCTACCTCCTGAAATCGGTTTCCTGCAATTCTGCCCCGCATTCAAGTCCTCTTGGCAGCCTTACTTCAGTATATTTTTGGACGATAGCTGTCATTTATAACTCTGCAGGTTTGTGAATTACAGTGCCCCTGAGCTCCTTTCTTCAACTCGCTTTCTTGTGAGCTGCCCACAACACCGCAGGATTGCTTCAGGCCCTAATCTGGTTCCGGCACGGCACGCTGAGCCTTTGGTTAATTCCTCTTCCTGGTGGGAAATGAGAGTTAAATTTGCCCGTCCAGACACCTCCAGCTAGTCTCTCATTGGTTCTCCCTATTCCTGTTCATCTTCTGCAGAAATTGCAAACTGGGCCAAACAGGAGGTTAAAGGCACTGACTCTCCAAGTCGGGAGAGTGTTAGTAAAGCGTCTGGAATGTTGCACCCGAGTACCAGGGGACGAGAATGGAGACATATTTGAAGACGTCTCCCAATCACAGGGTTGATCATACTCTGGGTTCCACATGCATGTTTTAGCTGAAGGAAGAATCCCTGAAACCTGGAGAGTTGAGACCCGTGGAATGGGTACCATGCAATATGACTTCAAAGGGTCTTCATTTGCTCACCGAACCTCTCCAATCCTATCACTGCTGCGTTTATGCCCCTGTACACACGCTTGATTCTCTTTTGGAGACATAGTAATCCATAGGTTTTAAGATACTTACTAGTCAGGTACATTCTTAGGCGTGTAATATGGGGTGTTGAGTCCATTTCGTTGAGCAAGGAGTAGCTCTTGTCTATTCCATATTTGGCTTAAGGAACTTTGTCTGTGCTCATTTCAATCTCTGGTTTTATGCAGCACCCCAACTCACCTTTCCCCTTAAGCAAGCATAAGTTGGTTTTCTAAATTTGAGACCCTGTTCTGATTTGTAATCCAGTTCCTGTGTAGCCAAGTATACATTCCGTGTATTAGTGATATCTTATGATGTTTCTTTTTCTGTGTGACTTATTTCAGTTAGAATCATCATACCTGAATCCACTCATTATGCTGCTATGGGCCTGATGACATAGATGTCATTGCTGAGTGATATTGCATTTTACGTAAGTACCACAACTTCTTCATCCATTTTTCACTTTCTGCGATATTGAACTTGTCCCGTAAACGAGGTTCTTGTAAACAGAGCCGTCCCAAACTTTGGGGTGGCTGTGTCTTTTTGATTTTCATTTCCCTAAGCTATAGGACCATAAGTGGAAGTGCCCTAGGCTCTGTTGCTTTGTTTTTTAGATGTTTCAGGAAACACCATACACTTCTCCCGAGTGGCTGTTGGCAATTTACATCCCGCCCATCAGCATAACAAGGCTCCCAGTTCTCCATGGCCTGTCCTGCCTTTCTGGATTTTACACTTTTTTCAGATGGCCCTTTTGACCAGGGGGAATTGAGACTTCATTGTAGTGCAGATTTCCTTTGCAAGCTTGCTTGGTTGGCCAAAAAGGGCGTATGTGTTTTTTCCTGAATATATTCAGGAAAAAACGCATACGCCCTTTTTGGCCAAGTGCATCATTGTGGACGTTCTGCCTCTTTTCCTATGCTTTAAATGCAATTCCAGTCTACCTCCTGAAATCAGTTTCCTGCAATTCTGCCCCGCATTCAAGTCGTCTTGGCAGCCTTACTTCAGTATATTTTTGGACGATAGCTGTCATTTATAACTCTGCAGGTTTGTGAATTACAGTGCCCCTGAGCTCCTTTCTTCAACTCGCTTTCTTGTGAGCTGGCCGCAACACCGCAGGATTGCTTCAGGCCCTAATCTGGTTCCGGCATGGCACGCTGAGCCTTTGGTTAATTCCTCTTCCTGGTGGGAAATGAGATTTAAATTTGCCCGTCCAGACACCTCCAGCTAGTCTCTCATTGGTTCTCCCTATTCCTGTTCATCTTCCGCAGAAATTGCAAACTGGGCCAAACAGGAGGTTAAAGGCACTGACTCTCCAAGTCGGGAGAGTGTTAGTAAAGTGTCTGGAATGTTGCACCCGAGTACCAGGGGACGAGAAGGGAGACATATTTGAACACGTCTTCCGATCACACGGTTGATCATACTCTGGGTTCCACATGCATGTTTTAGCTGAAGGAAGAATCCCTGAAACCTGGAGAGTTGAGACCCGTGGAATGGGTACCATGCAATATGACTTCAAAGGGTCTTCATTTGCTCACCGAACCTCTCCAATCCTATCACTGCTGCGTTTATGCCCCTGTACACATGCTTGATTCTCTTTTGGAGACATAGCAATCCATAGGTTTTAAGATACTTACTAGTCAGGTACATTCTTAGGCGTTTAATATGGGGTGTTGAGTCCATTTCGTTGAGCAAGGAGTAGCTCTTGTCTATTCCATATTTGGCTTAAGGAACTTTATCTGGGCTCATTTCAATCTCTGGTTTTACGCAGCACCCCAACTCACCTTTCCCCTTAAGCAAGCATAAGTTGGTTTTCTAAATTTGAGACCCTGTTCTGTTTTGTAATCCAGTTCCTGTGTAGCCAAGTTTACATTCCGTGTATTAGTGATATCTTGTGATGTTTCTTTTTCTGTGTGACTTATTTCAGTAAGAATCATCATACCTGAATCCACTCAT
Source organism: Globicephala melas (assembly GCF_963455315.2). Classification (NCBI taxonomy): domain Eukaryota; kingdom Metazoa; phylum Chordata; class Mammalia; order Artiodactyla; family Delphinidae; genus Globicephala; species Globicephala melas. The sequence continues at coordinate 2,813,753 of NW_027207212.1, forward strand.
TATGCTGCTATGGGCCTGATGACATAGATGTCATTGCTGAGTGATATTGCATTGTACGTAAGTACCACAACTTCTTCATCCATTTTTCACTTTCTGCGATATTGAACTTGTACCGTAAACGAGGTTCTTGTAAACAGAGCCGTCCCAAACTTTGGGGTGGCTGTGTCTTTTTGATTTTCATTTCCCTAAGCTATAGGACCATAAGTGGAAGTGCCCTAGGCTCTGTTGCTTTGTTTTTTAGATGTTTCAGGAAACACCATACACTTCTCCCGAGTGGCTGTTGGCAATTTACATCCCGCCCATCAGCATAACAAGGCTCCCAGTTCTCCATGGCCTGTCCTGCCTTTCTGGATTTTACACTTTTTTCAGATGGCCCTTTTGACCAGGGGGAATTGAGACTTCATTGTAGTGCAGATTTCCTTTGCAAGCTTGCTTGGTTGGCCAAAAAGGGCGTATGCGTTTTTTCCTGAATATATTCAGGAAAAAACGCATACGCCCTTTTTGGCCAAGTGCATCATTGTGGACGTTCTGCCTCTTTTCCTATGCTTTCAATGCAATTCCAGTCTACCTCCTGAAATCAGTTTCCTGCAATTCTGCCACGCATTCAAGTACTCTTGGCAGCCTTACTTCAGTATATTTTTGGACGATAGCTGTCAGTTATAACTCTGCAGGTTTGTGAATTACAGTGCCCCTGAGCTCCTTTCTTCAACTCGCTTTCTTGTGAGCTGGCCGCAACACCGCAGGATTGCTTCAGGCCCTAATCTGGTTCCGGCATGGCACGCTGAGCCTTTGGTTAATTCCTCTTCCTGGTGGGAAATGAGATTTAAATTTGCCCGTCCAGACACCTCCAGCTAGTCTCTCATTGGTTCTCCCTATTCCTGTTCATCTTCCGCAGAAATTGCAAACTGGGCCAAACAGGAGGTTAAAGGCACTGACTCTCCAAGTCGGGAGAGTGTTAGTAAAGTGTCTGGAATGTTGCACCCGAGTACCAGGGGACGAGAAGGGAGACATATTTGAACACGTCTTCCGATCACACGGTTGATCATACTCTGGGTTCCACATGCATGTTTTAGCTGAAGGAAGAATCCCTGAAACCTGGAGAGTTGAGACCCGTGGAATGGGTACCATGCAATATGACTTCAAAGGGTCTTCATTTGCTCACCGAACCTCTCCAATCCTATCACTGCTGCGTTTATGCCCCTGTACACATGCTTGATTCTCTTTTGGAGACATAGCAATCCATAGGTTTTAAGATACTTACTAGTCAGGTACATTCTTAGGCGTTTAATATGGGGTGTTGAGTCCATTTCGTTGAGCAAGGAGTAGCTCTAGTCTATTCCATATTTGGCTTAAGGAACTTTATCTGTGCTCATTTCAATCTCTGGTTTTACGCAGCACCCCAACTCACCTTTCCCCTTAAGCAAGCATAAGTTGGTTTTCTAAATTTGAGACCCTGTTCTGTTTTGTAATCCAGTTCCTGTGTAGCCAAGTTTACATTCCGTGTATTAGTGATATCTTGTGATGTTTCTTTTTCTGTGTGACTTATTTCAGTAAGAATCATCATACCTGAATCCACTCATTATGCTGCTATGGGCCTGATGACATAGATGTCATTGCTGAGTGATATTGCATTGTACGTAAGTACCACAACTTCTTCATCCATTTTTCAGTTTCTGCCATATTGAACTTGTACCGTAAACGAGGTTCTTGTAAACAGAGCCGTCCCAAACTTTGGGGTGGCTGTGTCTTTTTGATTTTCATTTCCCTAAGCTATAGGACCATAAGTGGAAGTGCCCTAGGCTCTGTTGCTTTGTTTTTTAGATGTTTCAGGAAACACCATACACTTCTCCGGAGTGGCTGTTGGCAATTTACATCCCGCCCATCAGCATAACAAGGCTCCCAGTTCTCCATGGCCTGTCCTGCCTTTCTGGATTTTACACTTTTTTCAGATGGCCCTTTTGAACAGGGGGAATTGAGACTTCATTGTAGTGCAGATTTCCATTGCAAGCTTGCTTGGTTGGCCAAAAAGGGCGTATGCGTTTTTTCTTGAATATATTCAGGAAAAAACGCATACGCCCTTTTTGGCCAAGTGCATCATTGTGGACGTTCTGCCTCTTTTCCTATGCTTCAAATGCAATTCCAGTCTACCTCCTGAGATCAGTTTCCTGCAATTCTGCCCTGCATTCAAGTCTTCTTGGCAGCCTTACTTCAGTATATTTTTGGTCGATAGCTGTCATTTATAACTCTGCAGGTTTGTGAATTACAGTGCCCCTGAGCTCCTTTCTTCAACTCGCTTTCTTGTGAGCTGGCCGCAACACCGCAGGATTGCTTCAGGCCCTAATCTGGTTCTGGCACGGCACGCTGAGCCTTTGGTTAATTCCTCTTCCTGGTGGGAAATGAGAGTTAAATTTGCCCGTCCAGACACCTCCAGCTAGTCTCTCATTGGTTCTCCCTATTCCTGTTCATCTTCTGCAGAAATTGCAAACTGGGCCAAACAGGAGGTTAAAGGCACTGACACTCCAAGTCGGGAGAGTGTTAGTAAAGCGTCTGGAATGTTGCACCCGAGTACCAGGGGACGAGAATGGGACATATTTGAACACGTCTTCCGATCACATGGTTGATCATACTCTGGGTTCCACATGCATGTTTTAGCTGAAGGAAGAATCCCTGAAACCTGGAGATTTGAGACCCGTGGAATGGGTACCATGCAATATGACTTCAGAGGATCTTCATTTGCTCACCGAACCTCTCCAATCCTATCACTGCTGCGTTTATGCCCCTGTACACACGCTTGATTCTCTTTTGGAGACATAGCAATCCATAGGTTTTAAGATACTTACTAGTCAGGTACATTCTTAGGCGTTTAATATGGAGTGTTGAATCCATTTCGTTGAGCAAGGAGTAGCTCTTGTCTATTCCATATTTGGCTTAAGGAACTTTATCTGTGCTCATTTCAATCTCTGGTTTTATGCAGCACACCAACTCACCTTTCCCCTTAAGCAAGCATAAGTTGGTTTTCTAAATTTGAGACCCTGTTCTGTTTTGTAATCCAGTTCCTGTGTAGCCAAGTTTACATTCCGTGTATTAGTGATATCTTATGATGTTTCTTTTTCTGTGTGACTTATTTCAGTTAGAATCATCATACCTGAATCCACTCATTATGCTGCTACGGGCCTGATGACATAGATGTCATTGCTGAGTGATATTGGATTGTACGTAAGTACCACAACTTCTTCATCCATTTTTCACTTTCTTCGATATTGAACTTGTACCGTAAACGAGGTTCTTGTAAACAGAGCCGTCCCAAACTTTGGGGTGGCTGTGTCTTTTTGATTTTCATTTCCCTAAGCTATAGGACCATAAGTGGAAGTGCCCTAGGCTCTGTTGCTTTGTTTTTTAGATGTTTCAGGAAACACCATACACTTCTCCCAAGTGGCTGTTGGCAATTTACATCCCGCCCATCAGCATAACAAGGCTCCCAGTTCTCCATGGCCTGTCCTGCCTTTCTGGATTTTACACTTTTTTCAGATGGCCCTTTTGACCGGGGGGAAGTGAGACTTCATTGTAGTGCATATTTCCTTTGCAAGCTTGCTTGGTTGGCCAAAAAGGGCGTATGCGTTTTTTCCTGAATATATTCAGGAAAAAACGCATACGCCCTTTTTGGCCAAGTGCATCATTGTGGACGTTCTGCCTCTTTTCCTATGCTTCAAATGCAATTCCAGTCTACCTCCTGAGATCACTTTCATGCAATTCTGCCCTACATTCAAGTCCTCTTGGTAGCCTTACTTCAGTATATTTTTGGACGATAGCTGTCATTTATAACTCTGCAGGTTTGTGAATTACAGTGCCCCTGAGGACCTTTCTTCAACTCGCTTTCTTGTGAGCTGGCCGCAACACCGCAGGATTGCTTCAGGCCCTAATCTGGTTCTGGCACGGCACGCTGAGCCTTTGGTTAATTCCTCTTCCTGGTGGGAAATGAGAGTTAAATTTGCCCGTCCAGACACCTCCAGCTAGTCTCTCATTGGTTCTCCCTATTCCTGTTCATCTTCTGCAGAAATTGCAAACTGGGCCAAACAGGAGGTTAAAGGCACTGACACTCCAAGTCGGGAGAGTGTTAGTAAAGCGTCTGGAATGTTGCACCTGAGTACCAGGGGACGAGAATGGGACATATTTGAACACGTCTTCCGATCACATGGTTGATCATACTCTGGGTTCCACATGCATGTTTTAGCTGAAGGAAGAATCCCTTAAACCTGGAGAGTTGAGACCCGTGGAATGGGTACCATGCAATATGACTTCAAAGGGTCTTCATTTGCTCACCGAACCTCTCCAATCCTATCACTGCTGCGTTTATGCCCCTGTACACATGCTTGATTCCGTTTCGGAGACATAGCAATCCATAGGTTTTAAGTTACTTAGTAGTCAGGTACATTCTTAGGCATTTAATATGGGGTGTTGAGTCCATTTCGTTGAGCAAGGAGTAGCTCTTGTTTATTCCATACTTGGCTTAAGGAACTTACTCTGTGCTCATTTCAATCTCCGGTTTTATGCAGCACCCCAACTCACCTTTCCCCTTAAGCAAGCATAAGTTGGTTTTCTAAATTTGAGACCCTGTTCTGTTTTGTAATCCAGTTCCTGTGTAGCCAAGTTTACATTCCGTGTATTAGTGATATCTTATGATGTTTCTTTTTCCGCGTGACTTCTTTCAGTTAGAATCATCATACCTGAATCCACTCATTATGCTGCTACGGGCCTGATGACATAGATGTCATTGCTGAGTGATATTGCATTGTACGTACGTACCACAACTTCTTCATCCATTTTTCACTTTCTGCGATATTGAACTTGTACCGTAAACGAGGTTCTTGTAAACAGAGCCGTCCCAAACTTTGGGGTGGCTGTGTCTTTTTGATTTTCATTTCCCTAAGCTATAGGACCATAAGTGGAAGAGCCCTAGGCTCTGTTGCTTTGTTTTTTAGATGTTTCAGGAAACACCATACACTTCTCCAGAGTGGCTGTTGGCAATTTACATCCCGCCCATCAGCATATCAAGGCTCCCAGTTCTCCATGGCCTGTCCTGCCTTTCTGAATTTTACACTTTTTTCAGATGGCCCTTTTGACCGGGGGGAAGTGAGACTTCATTGTAGTGCAGATTTCCTTTGCAAGCTTGCTTGGTTGGCCAAAAAGGGCGTATGCGTTTTTTCCTGAATATATTCAGGAAAAAACGCATACGCCCTTTTTGGCCAAGTGCATCATTGTGGACGTTCTGCCTCTTTTCCTATGCTTTAAATGCAATTCCAGTCTACCTCCTGAAATCAGTTTCCTGCAATTCTGCCCCGCTTTCAAGTCCTCTTGGCAGCCTTACTTCAGTATATTTTTGGACGATAGCTGTCATTTATAACTCTGCAGGTTTGTGAATTACAGTGCCCCTGAGCTCCTTTCTTCAACTCGCTTTCTTGTGAGCTGGCCGCAACACCGCAGGATTGCTTCAGGCCCTAATCTGGTTCCGGCACGGCACGCTGAGCCTTTGGTTAATTCCTCTTCCTGGTGGGAAATGAGAGTTAAATTTGCCCGTCCAGACACCTCCAGCTCGTCTCTCATTGGTTCTCCCTATTCCTGTTCATCTTCCGCAGAAATTGCAAACTGGGCCAAACAGGAGGTTAAAGGCACTGACTCTCCAAGTCGGGAGAGTGTTAGTAAAGCGTCTGGAATGTTGCACCCGAGTACCAGGGGACGAGAATGCAGACATATTTGAACACGTCTCCTGATCACACGATTGATCATACTCTGGGTTCCACATGCATGATTTAGCTGAAGGAAGAATCCCTTAAACCTGGAGAGTGGAGACCGTGGAATGGGTACCGTGCAATATGACTTCAAAGGGTCTTCATTTGCTCACCGAACCTCTCCAATCCTATCACTGATGCATTTATGCCCCTGTACAAATGCTTGATTCTCTTTCGGAGACATAGCAATACATAGGTTTTAAGATACTTACTAGTCAGGTACATTCTTAGGCGTTTAATGTGGGGTGTTGAGTCCATTTCGTTGAGCAAGGAGTAGCTCTTGTCTATTCCATATTTGGCTTAAGGAACTTTATCTGTGCTCATTTCAATCTCTGGTTTTATGCAGCACCCCAACTCACCTTTCCCCTTAAGCAAGCATAAGTTGGTTTTCTAAATTTGAGACCCTGTTCTGTTTTGTAATCCAGTTCCTGTGTAGCCAAGTTTACATTCCGTGTATTAGTGATATCTTATGATGTTTCTTTTTCTGTGTGACTTATTTCAGTTAGAATCATCATACCTGAATCCACTCATTATGCTGCTACGGGCCTGATGACATAGATGTCATTGCTGAGTGATATTGCATTGTACGTAAGTACCACAACTTCTTCATCCATTTTTCACTTTCTGCGATATTGAACTTGTACCGTAAACGAGGTTCTTGTAAACAGAGCCGTCCCAAACTTTGGGGTGGCTGTGTCTTTTTGATTTTCATTTCCCTAAGCTATAGGACCATAAGTGGAAGTGCCCTAGGCTCTGTTGCTTTGTTTTTTAGATGTTTCAGGAAACACCATACACTTCTCCGGAGTGGCTGTTGGCAATTTACATCCCGCCCATCAGCATAACAAGGCTCCCAGTTCTCCATGGCCTGTCCTGCCTTTCTGGATTTTACACTTTTTTCAGATGGCCCTTTTGACCGGGCAGAAGTGAGACTTCATTGTAGTGCAGATGTCCTTTGCCAGCTTGCTTGGTTGGCCAAAAAGGGCGTATGCGTTTTTTCCTGAATATATTCAAGAAAAAACGCATACGCCCTTTTTGGCCAAGTGCATCATTGTGGACGTTCTGCCTCTTTTCCTATGCTTTAAATGCAATTCCAGTCTACCTCCTGAAATCGGTTTCCTGCAATTCTGCCCCGCTTTCAAGTCCTCTTGGCAGCCTTACTTCAGTATATTTTTGGACGATAGCTGTCATTTATAACTCTGCAGGTTTGTGAATTACAGTGCCCCTGAGCTCCTTTCCTCAACTCGCTTTCTTGTGAGCTGGCCGCAACACCGCAGGATTGCTTCAGGCCCTAATCTGGTTCCGGCACGACACGTTGAGCCTTTGGTTAATTCCTCTTCCTGGTGGGAAATGAGAGTTAAATTTGCCCGTCCAGACACCTCCAGCTAGTCTCTCATTGGTTCTCGCTATTCCTGTTCATCTTCCGCAGAAATTGCAAACTGGGCCAAACAGGAGGTTAAAGGGACTGACTCTCCAAGTCGGGAGAGTGTTAGTAAAGCGTCTGGAATGTTGCACCCGAGTACCAGCGTACGAAAACTGAGACATATTTGAACACGTCTCCCGATCACATGGTTGATCATACTCTAGGTTCCACATGCATGTTTTAGCTGAAGGAAGAATACCTTAAACCTGGGTAGTTGAAACCCGTGGAATGGGTACCATGCAATATGACTTCAAAGGGTCTTCATTTGCTCACCGAACCTCTCCAATCCTATCACTGCTGCGTTTATGTCCCTGTACACATGCTTGATTCTCTTTCGGAGACATAGCAATCCATCGGTTTTAAGATACTTAAGAGTCAGGTACATTCTTAGGCGTTTAATATGCGGTGTTGAGTCCATTTCGTTGAGCAAGGAGTAGCTCTTGTCTATTCCATATTTGGCTTAAGGAACTTTATCTGTGCTCATTTCAATCTCTGGTTTTATGCAGCACCCCAACTCACCTTTACCCTTAAACAAGCATAAGTTGGTTTTCTAAATTGGAGACACTGTTCTGTTCTGTAATTCAGTTCCTGAGTAGCCAAGTTTACATTCCGTGTATTAGTGATATCTTATGATGTTTCTTTTTCTGTGTGACTTATTTCAGTTAGAATCATCGTACCTGAATCCACTCATTGTGCTGCTACGGGCCTGATGACATAGATTTCACTGCTGAGTGATACTGCATTGTACGTAAGTACCACAAGTTCTTTATCCATTTTTCACTTTCTGTGATATTGAACTTGTACGGTAAACGAGGTTCTTGTAAACAGAGGCGTCCCAAACTTTGGGGTGGCTGTATCTTTTTGATTTTAATTTCCCTAAGCTATAGGACCATAAGTGGAAGTGCCCTAGGCTCTGTTGCTTTGTTTTTTAGATGTTTCAGGAAACACCATACACTTCTCCCGAGTGTCTGTTGGCAATGTACATCCCGCCCATCAGCATAACAAGGCTCCCAGTTCTCCATGGCCTGTCCTGCCTTTCTGGATTTTACACTTTTTTCAGATGGCCCTTTTGACTGGGGGGAAGTGAGACTTCATTGTAGTGCAGATTTCCTTTGCAAGCTTGCTTGGTTGGCCAAAAAGTGCGTATGCGTTTTTTCCTGAATATATTCAGGAAAAAACGCATACGCCCTTTTTGGCCAAGTGCATCATTGTGGACGTTCTGCCTCTTTTCCTATGCTTTCAATGCAATTCCAGTCTACCTCCTGAAATCGGTTTCCTGCAATTCTGCCCCGCTTTCAAGTCCTCTTGGCAGCCTTACTTCAGTATATTTTTGGACGATAGTTGTCATTTATAACTCTGCAGGTTTGTGAATTACAGTGCCCCTGAGCTCCTTTCTTCAACTCGCTTTCTTGTGAGCTGCCCGCAACACCGCAGGATGGCTTCAGGCCCTAATCTGGTTCCGGCACGGCACGCTGAGCCTTTGGTTCTTTCCTCTTCCTGGTGGGAAATGGGAGTTAAATTTGCCCGTCCAGACACCTCCAGCTAGTCTCTCATTGGTTCTCGCTATTCCTGTTCATCTTCCGCAGAAATTGCAAACTGGGCCAAACATGATGTTAAAGGGACTGACTCTCCAAGTCGGGAGAGTGTTAGTAAAGCGTCTGGAATGTTGCACCCGAGTACCAGGGTACGAAAACTGAGACATATTTGAACACGTCTCCCGATCACATGGTTGATCATACTGTAGGTTCCACATGCATGTTTTAGCTGAAGGAAGAATACCTTAAACCTGGGTAGTTGAAACCCGTGGAATGGGTACCATGCAATATGACTTCAAAGGGTCTTCATTTGCTCACCGAACCTCTCCAATCCTATCACTGCTGCGTTTATGTCCCTGTACACATGCTTGATTCTCTTTCGGAGACATAGCAATCCATCGGTTTTAAGATACTTAAGAGTCAGGTACATTCTTAGGCGTTTAATATGCGGTGTTGAGTCCATTTCGTTGAGCAAGGAGTAGCTCTTGTCTATTCCATATTTGGCTTAAGGAACTTTATCTGTGCTCATTTCAATCTCTGGTTTTATGCAGCACCCCAACTCACCTTTACCCTTAAACAAGCATAAGTTGGTTTTCTAAATTGGAGACACTGTTCTGTTCTGTAATTCAGTTCCTGAGTAGCCAAGTTTACATTCCGTGTATTAGTGATATCTTATGATGTTTCTTTTTCTGTGTGACTTATTTCAGTTAGAATCATCGTACCTGAATCCACTCATTGTGCTGCTACGGGCCTGATGACATAGATTTCACTGCTGAGTGATACTGCATTGTACGTAAGTACCACAAGTTCTTTATCCATTTTTCACTTTCTGTGATATTGAACTTGTACGGTAAACGAGGTTCTTGTAAACAGAGGCGTCCCAAACTTTGGGGTGGCTGTATCTTTTTGATTTTAATTTCCCTAAGCTATAGGACCATAAGTGGAAGTGCCCTAGGCTCTGTTGCTTTGTTTTTTAGATGTTTCAGGAAACACCATACACTTCTCCCGAGTGTCTGTTGGCAATGTACATCCCGCCCATCAGCATAACAAGGCTCCCAGTTCTCCATGGCCTGTCCTGCCTTTCTGGATTTTACACTTTTTTCAGATGGCCCTTTTGACTGGGGGGAAGTGAGACTTCATTGTAGTGCAGATTTCCTTTGCAAGCTTGCTTGGTTGGCCAAAAAGTGCGTATGCGTTTTTTCCTGAATATATTCAGGAAAAAACGCATACGCCCTTTTTGGCCAAGTGCATCATTGTGGACGTTCTGCCTCTTTTCCTATGCTTTCAATGCAATTCCAGTCTACCTCCTGAAATCGGTTTCCTGCAATTCTGCCCCGCTTTCAAGTCCTCTTGGCAGCCTTACTTCAGTATATTTTTGGACGATAGTTGTCATTTATAACTCTGCAGGTTTGTGAATTACAGTGCCCCTGAGCTCCTTTCTTCAACTCGCTTTCTTGTGAGCTGCCCGCAACACCGCAGGATGGCTTCAGGCCCTAATCTGGTTCCGGCACGGCACGCTGAGCCTTTGGTTCTTTCCTCTTCCTGGTGGGAAATGGGAGTTAAATTTGCCCGTCCAGACACCTCCAGCTAGTCTCTCATTGGTTCTCGCTATTCCTGTTCATCTTCCGCAGAAATTGCAAACTGGGCCAAACATGATGTTAAAGGGACTGACTCTCCAAGTCGGGAGAGTGTTAGTAAAGCGTCTGGAATGTTGCACCCGAGTACCAGGGTACGAAAACTGAGACATATTTGAACACGTCTCCCGATCACATGGTTGATCATACTGTAGGTTCCACATGCATGTTTTAGCTGAAGGAAGAATACCTTAAACCTGGGTAGTTGAAACCCGTGGAATGGGTACCATGCAATATGACTTCAAAGGGTCTTCATTTGCTCACCGAACCTCTCCAATCCTATCACTGCTGCCTTTATGCCCCTGTACACACGCTTGATTCTCTTTCAGACATAGCCATCCATACGTTTTAAGATTCTTACTAGTCAGGTATATTCTTAGGCGTTTAATATGGTGTGTTGAGTCCATTTCGTTGAGCAAGGTGTAGCTCTTGTCTATTACATATTTGGCTTAAGGAACTTTGTCTGTGCTCATTTCAATCTCTGGTTTTATGCAGCACCCCAACTCACCTTTACCCTTAAGCAAGCATAAGTTGGTTTTCTAAATTGGAGACCCTGTTCTGTTCTGTAATTCAGTTCCTGAGTAGCCAAGTTTACATTCCGTGTATTACTGATATCTTATGATGTTTCTTTTTCTGTGTGACTTATTTCAGTTAGAATCATCGTACCTGAATCCACTCATTGTGCTTCTAAGGGCCTGATGACATAGATTTCATTGCTGAGTGATATTGCATTGTACGTAAGTACCACAACTTCTTTATCCATTTTTCACTTTCTGCGATATTGAACTTGTACCGTAAACGAGGTTCTTGTAAACAGAGCCGTCCCAAACTTTGGGGTGGCTGTGTCTTTTTAATTTTAATTTCCCTAATCTATAGGACCATAAGTGGAAGTGCCCTAGGCTCTGTTGCTTTGTTTTTTAGATGTTTCAGGAAACACCATACACTTCTCCAGAGTGGCTGTTGGCAATTTACATCCCGCCCATCAGCATAACAAGGCTCCCAGTTCTCCATGCCCTGTCGTGCCTTTATGGATTTTACACTTTTTTCAGATGGCCCTTTTGACCAGGTGGAAGTGAGACTTCATTGTAGTGCACATTTCCTTTGCAAGCTTGCTTGGTTGGCCAAAAAGTGTGTATGCGGTTTTTCCTGAATATATTCAGGAAAAAACACATACGCCCTTTTTGGCCAAGTGCATCATTGTCGAGGTTCTGACTCTCTTCATATGTTTTCAATGCAATTCCAGTCTACCTCCTGAAATCGGTTTCCTGCAATTCTGCCTTGCTTTCAATGTCTCTTCATAGCCTTACCTCAATATATTTTTTTAAAATAGTTGGCCTTTATAACTCTGCAGGTTTTTGAATTGCGGTGGCCCTTAGCCCCACTTTTCAGCTCTTATTATTGTGGTCTTGCCCCATAACCACAGGATTCCTTGAAGCCCTATTTTTCTTCTGGGGCACCTTGCTGTGCCTTTGGTTAATTCTTCTTACTGATGTGGCATTAGAGTGACATGTGCCCATTGAAACCGCTACAGCTTGTTTCTCACTGGTTCCCCCTATTCCCATTCATCCTCCACACTAACTGCAGACTGTGCGATACCAGAACTTAAAGGCATTGACTCCATGTGGGGATGTTGTTAGTAAAGCGGCTGGAATGTCGATCCGCAGCCCCAGGAGAGGAAAAATGAGGTGCGTTTTAGAAACCTTTCCCGATCATATGGTATACCAGTCGCTGGGTTTCCCAAGCATGGTTTAGCTGTAGGAAGATTCCCTTCAACCTGGAGTGTTGGGACCCTTGGACTGAGTAGCATGAAGTATTGCATTAAACTTTCGGCAGTTGCTCACCAAAGCTCACCAATCCTCTCAGCCCCAAGTGTCCAGCCTTATGTCTTATCCAGCTGTGGGTTTATATGTGGTCAATCCAGGTTGCATCACAGCCCCTGAGCGAATTTTGTAAGAATTTTTCTCTTTCATTGTTTCAGCGTTTTCTTTTTAAAATTTATTTCTATAATGGGGTTTAGCTCATTTTCACTGCTGTGTTTGTGCCGCTCTGCACACACTTGATTCCCTTATGGAGATATATCAATACATGGGTTTTAAGATTCTTATTACTCAGATATATTTCTCTGCGGTGTATAGGGTGTGTTGAGGCCAGTTCATTGAGCAAGGTGTAGATCTTGTCTAATACCTATTTGGTTTATTGAACGGTATCTGTGCTAATTTCAAACTCTGGTTTTATGCATCACCCCACCTCTCCTTTCCCCTTAAGCTGACATAAGTGTGTTTTCTAAATGTGAGACACTGTTCTGTTCTGTAATTCATTTCTTGTGCAGCCATATTTACCCTCCCTCTATAAGTGATATCTTATGATATGTTTCTTTTTCTGTTTGACTTATTTCAAGTAGTATTATCGGACCTAAATCCACTCTTTATCCTTCTACTAGCCTTATTACATTGATTTCATGGTGAAGAGATATTCCATTGTACATAAGTACCACATCTTCTTTATCCATTGTTCTCTTTCCTGGGATATTTAAGGTGTACTGAAGTTGAGGTTCTTGTAAACAGAGTAGCCCTAAACTGTGGTGTGCTTGTGTCTTGTTGATTTTTAGACTTCCCTAGATATACTCCCATGATTGGAAGTGTCCTATGCTCTGTAGCTCTGTTTTTTAGATGATTTAGGAACCACCATACACTTCTCCAGAGTGGCTCTCGGCAGTTCACACACTGCCCATCAGCGTATAAAGGCTCCCTGTTCTCCATGGCCTGTCCTGCCTTTCTGGATTTTACACTTTTTTAGGATGGCCCTTTTGACCGGTGGGAAGTGAGACTTCTTTGTTGTGCACATTTGCATTGCTTACTTGCTTCGTTGCCCATAAAGTGCGTATGCGTTTTTTCCTGGATATAATCAGGAAAAAACGCATACGCCCTTTTGGGCCAACTGCATCATTGTCGAAATTCTGCCGCTTTTCATGTGCATTAAAGACGAGTCCAATCTATCTCTTGAAATCTGTTTCTTGCAGTTCTGTCTTGCATTCAGATCCTCTTCTTTGCCTTACCTCAACATATTTTTGGACGTTAGTTTTCATTTATAACTCTGCAGGTTTGTGAATTGCAGTGACCCTGAGCTCCATTTTTTAAGTTGCTCTTTTGTGAGCTGGCCTCAAACCCGCAGGATTGCTTCAGGCCCTATTTTGGCTCCGGCGAGGCAGGCTGAGCCTTTCTTTAATTCTTATTCTTAATGAGAAATTAGAGTGATATGTGCCCGTCCAAACCCCTACAACTATTCTCTCATTGGTTCCCCCTCTTCCCGTTCATCCTCCTCACAATTTGCAAAATGTGTGAAACAGAAGTTGAAATGTGCTGATTCTCCAAGTGGGGAGATTCTAAGTAACATGGCTGGAATGGTGAACAGGAGCACCAGGAGAGGATAAATGAGGTGCATTTTAGACACATCTCCCGATCACATGGTGTACAGTCCTCTGGGTTTTCCATGCATGTTTTAGCTGTAGGAAGATCCCTTGAACCTGCAGATTTGGGACCCATTGAATGGGTACCAGGTAGTATTACTTTAAAGGGTGTGCATTTCCTCACCCAACCTCACATTTCTCTTAGCGCAAACAGTTTCCAGCCTTATGTCTCATCCTGCTGTGGGTCTAGATGTGTTCAATCCATGTTGCATCACCGTCCCTGAGGAAAAGTTGTAAGAGGTTTTCTCTGTCTCTCTGTCGTTTATTTTTTTCAATTTATTACTATATTGGTTACAGCTGATTTTCAAAGCTCTGTTTCTTGCTGCTGTACATCCACTTGATTCACGTACAGAGAGTCATCAATAAATTCTTTTTCAGATTCTTACCAGTCGTATATATTCTTTTCCGGTGACTTGAGTGTGCTGAGTGCAGTTCTTTTAGCTACCGTGTAGGCCTTGTTGATTATCAGTTTGGTATTTGGAATGGTATCTTTGCTAATTTCAACCTCCTGGATGATGCCTCACCCCTCCCCACCTTTCCCGTTTAGCAGCCTTATGCGTGTTTTCTACATATTTGACTATGTTTTTGTTTTGTAATTTATTTCATGTGTAGCCATTTTGGATTCCACCTTTAAGTGATATCTTATGATATGTGTCTTTTTCTTTTTGAATTCTGTCACTTAGAATGATCATACGTAACTCCTCCGGAGTTGTTACAACTGGCCATATTTCATTGATTTCCAGGCTGAATAATATTCCACTCTACCTAAGTACCACATCTCTATCCATTTTTTCCCTCCAGAGACATTTAAGTTATATCCTAGTCGAGGATCTTTTAAACAGAGAGGGGGTAAACATTGGGGTGCCTGTGTCCTCTCGATTTTTGTTTTTCCCAAGATATACGCCCATGAGTGCAAGTGCCCTATGCTCTGTAGCTCATTTTTTAGATGCTTTAGTAAACACAATACACTTCTCCAGAATGGCCGTTGGCAATATACATTTCCACTATAAGTCTCACAGGGCTCCCTCTTCTCGTTGCCCTGTCCTGCATTTCTGTTGTTTACGCTTTATGAGGATGGCTCTTCTGACTGATGCGAAGTGATATCTTTTGTAGTATTGACTTCCAGTGCCCACCTGTTTGGTTGGCTAAAAAAGTGTATGCCCTTTTCTTGAATATATACAGAAAAAAACGCATACACCCTTTTTGGCCAACTGCAATGTTGGCAATGTTCAGCTCCTTTTCTTGTGCTTAATGGCGAGTCCTTTCTACCTCCTCAGATCCCTTTCCTGCCATTCTCCCTTGCTTACAAGTCCTTTTCTCTGACTTTCCTCAAGACATTTTTCAGTGATGGATATTTTCAACTCTGCAGTTTTGTGAATTTTACTGCCCCTGAGTTCCATTGTTCAACTTGTGTTTATGGGAACTGGCCACAAAGCAGCGGGATTTCCTCAAGCCCTATACTGTTTCCATGGGCAACCCTAACCTTTGGTCAATTCGTCTTCCTGATTGGAAATTAGAGTGACATGTGCCTGTCTGAACACCTAGGACTTGTCTCTCATTGTTCCTCATCCTTCCGCTTCATCCTCTGGACAAATTCCAAACTGTACGCAACAGGATGTTGACAGTGCTGACATCTCCAAGTGGGGAGACTGTTAGTAAAGACGCTGGAGGGGTGAACCCGAGCACCAGGAGATGAGGAGATGAGATGCCTTTTCCAAACTCTTCCCGATCAGACGGTATACCATCCTCTGGGTGTGACAGACATGTTTTAGCAGTAGGAAGAGTCCCATTCATGTAAGGAGAACACCAGGGCTTTTTCAAAATCAGTGTCTCCCCGAAACCCAAACTGGGGAAGTTTTTAAGCTACGGCTACACATATGTTCATTAAGGGCCTTGGGAAGTAGGCAGAGTCCAAACTTTAGATGATTGAAGTCTTCAGGGTCAGAAGCACTCACCACCAGCTTCCCTTAGGCTACACTTTAACTATCATTGATAGATGATGTCAATAAAAATATCTATTCTTTTTCAGATTATTTCCCCTTATAGGTTATTGCAAAATGTTGAGTGTAGTTCCCTGTGCTATACAGTAGTTCCTTGTTGATGATCTATTTTATACATAGCAGTGTGTATGTGTTAATTCCAAACTGTTAATTTATCCCTCCTCCCACCTTTCCCCTTTGGTAATAATAAATTATAAGATTTTATACTTCTCAGAAGTGGGGGAGCTGAAAGAGAGGTATCATTTTCAATGGAAAAGCATTTAAAACAAGATTGAAGGTTTAACCAAGATTATTAGATGTACATCCTTGGAAAGAAATCACTTCGTTTCTCTAATATTGACCTGACGAATAAGACAAACCTTTTCACTGAACTTGCTTATAAAAAGTGATGGAAATATCAAATGGAAGTGTTAGAAACATCTTATTTTACCCGAGCCTTATACACTGTTCTATGTTAACTACAGTTTGGCTCACACATCTGTTCATTGAGGTTACAATAGTCTCAATTTCTGTTACTGATCCTCCAGAGTGGACCCCAACAAGTGTCCCCCTGCCCAGTGTCATTGGGGCCAACAGATCGAGACTGAGTTTGGTTCACAAGCAAAGGAAACTTTATATTTTGATCAGAGAATGGAGAGGTGAGAGCATGCACTACCCCGTGGGCTGTGGGCTGGGCTGCTGTGTAGAGATCCTGTCAGAGTCAGTGGGAGGGAGGGAGGCGGCGGAGCTCTCGAGGGCCGGGTTGGCTGTAGCTCAGGCTCTATATCGTGGAGTCTGCACTGGGCCCCAGGAGCTGAGGTGTCGACCCAGCCATTCTGCACTAGGAAATCTGGTCTGAAGTGCCGGGTGTGGAACCTCTGCATGCGGGACCCTAGGAGCACGTGAAATTAGACAAAGCACAAAGGATAAAAAAGGTTAGACTTGACTTTATTGCCCAGATTCTATTTTTATCTCCCAGGGATTTTTAATGGGCTTTGCTGGGGACAAACCCCTCCTCTGCCTTTTGTCCCGTTCCTCATTCTTGGAGTGCTGAGGGTGCAGACCCTTCTTCTGTAACTGCTGAGTGCTGAGTTGGGAGCCCTCATACCCTGGGGCGAGGGTCAGAGCTTCTCCCCAGCAGCCTCCCGGTGACGTTGATTGTCCCCAGGACCCCTGCCTCCCTGCTCGTCCACCTGAGCACCAGCATTGGAAGTGTTATAGATTCTAATGACCTTTAAGGGTCCAGGAAAGAGATGTGCAGAGACGCTGTGGGGGCCGGTTTCACCCCGCCCCACATTTGTTCGGCCACCTTAGGCTGACCGTTTCTGTCAGCCTAGATGCTCTGACCAGTAGTCTGCGCTTTCTTCAATTAGGCCCCTGAATTAACGTACAAACAGCACCAGGTGTCAGAGCCCTGCCCGCTCAACTCCCAGACAGTCCAGGGTCAGTGGTGATAAGGACCATGATGGCTACTGAGTCAACAGCCTTTTGAAGTAAACAGGAGTCCAGCCGGTCTTATTGGCCACCATCATCACGGTGTCTGTAGGCTTTTCTATGGTGACAGTGTGGTATACTGTTCCCCCGCCAAGATTATTAGCTCCCCTCTGGGTGCAGTAAGTCCTGCAAGCAGTAGTCTACTCTTTTGGGACACACTCTTGTTGTTTTATGAGAGAAACTCCAGGTCAAGTGATGTTCACACGAGTCGTCATGGTGCCCTGTTGCCCCCGGTTATCTCTCTGGATGTTGGAGTTGGAGGGCCTCCTCACTCGAGGTCGGTGTGCCCACGGAGCGAACCCTGCAACTTCAGGGCATGGTTGGTGGTTAGGATCACCACGTGGGGTCCTTTTCCCTTAGGAGGGAGGTGGCCTTTTGGGCTGCTGATTTCCAGGTTTTTAGATACCGCCAGTATCTTGGCCAGATGTGGCAGTGGGCCAAGCCCCTTAGTGACCGTAGTTTATCCTACCTGGATGGCATTCTTGCATTGTTCCATTTCAAGTGGTCCCAGTTTTTGCACTAATTCTCCAATGGCGATTCACCTTTCACCGGGAATGTAAAGGTCAAAGGGTTTAGCTAAATTAGGGAGTTCCAGGGCAAGGGTCTGAATTGACTGCTCTTTCCATTCTTGAAAGGCCACTTCTGGATTCTATTCAAAAGGATCATCATCTTTTCCTTTCAGTGTTTCATATAGAGGCCCAGCTAGTAGACTGTAGTTAGGGATCCAGAAGCAGCAAACCCTGGCCTCCCCAGGAACCCCTAAGCTGTCTTCTAGTTTTAGAAAGGGGTAAGGCTGAAAATGGTTTCTTCCCTTTCCTGGGATGGGCTTCTCTGACCTTGTGTGAGAATGAAGCCCAGGCAGGTCACCGCAGTCTGTGATATTTGAGCTTTTTCTTGGACAACTTCTATCCTTTATTGGCTTGGTAGTTCAGAGGCCTCCTTAGTAGGGCTGGCGATCAGAATGTCGTCTGCATATTGAAGGAGGGTTTCCTTTTCCAGAGGTAGAACTTTTAGGTCTTTAGCTAAGCTTTCCCCAAAGACGGTGTGGGAATTTTTGCACCCTTGGGGCCAGACGGCCCGGAAGTATTGTTTTAGTTGTATGTTGAGTCCTGCCACTCACAAGCCAAAATTTCTTGTGACTCTGGGACTAATGGAATACAAAAGAAGGCATCATTGAAGACTAATACAGAATACCATGTCCTGGTGGTTGGTAGAATGACCAGCAGGGTGTAGGAATTAGGAGCAACTGGAGGTATATCCTCGGTGGCTTCACTGACTGTCCTGACATCCTTTACCAGGTCCCCAGCAGCCCATGGGGCTCTCGTGGTCAGACCAATCGCAGAATATGGAGCTCACCTGGGCAGGTACCCCACCCCCACCCCAGCCCACGGGGCTCTTGTGATCAGGCCCCTCCCAGGATACAGAGCTACCCTTGCAGGTACCGTGGCAGGGCTGGGCACACAGGAACCGTGCACATAGCCCTCATTGCAGAGCACCCCCAGCTCACCTGTCGCTCAGAGCTGACACAGAGCACCTCAGAGCAGGACTTGAACTAACAAACAGCAGCTGCGACAGGTCTGTGACCCTGGGCATCACTCCGTGAGGCCTCCCTCCACCTGGTCTTCCAGAGACTTCCACTGCACCCGGGGCACCAGGCCTCTGTCTCCAACCACCACCCACCCCTCCTCTCCCTGACTCCTGGGTTCCTCTCATTAGGAGAGGGTTTTCTTGAAGTTGTCTCCCACTCATGGGCCAGATAAAATGATTAGAAAACAAGCCAAAGCTGCAGCCCCTTGTCTATCCTGACTCTCAGGAGCCCACACCTGTTCCTTGGACCTGGCCGGTTCAGCAAGTTCCATTTTCTGCAACTGTGAGCCCCTGAGGGGTGATGATTGGCTGACCTGGGCAGCCTTACCGTGCCGGCCAGCCCTCCCCAGGTGTGCCTGGGTTGAGATCAATATAAATACCACTCCAGGCAGCAAGAGCCCCTGCAGCCGTGCCTGACACCATTTTCTCTGCCCTGTCAGCAGTCTCGGGGCTGGGCTGGTGGGAGGGAGTGAGAGGCCACGGCTTTGTGGGTGGCCCAGTGTGAGTGGGGCTCTGCTGGACTTTCTGCAGCAGTTGCCAGGCTGCCACCTGCTAAGGAAGAGGATGTGTCACCCATACCTGCTGCTGGAATTTCTCCCTGGGCAGAGGTGAGGAAGGAAAAAAGCAGTGGGGGCAGGGACAGGACGGGTATCTCAGGCAGGGAAATGGAAATCTTCCAGAAGAGCACCCAGGGCCAGGACCATCCTGGCTGGCCTGCAGGCACCAAGTCGGCCGGCATGCTGTCACTCGTGTGGCTCTATGGCCCTTCCTCTAGGCTTTCAAGTCCTTGTATATATTCAGGTGTTTTACCTGGGACGGGTGGGAATAGTTCAGCAGCAACTGGCCTGGGGCTCAGCTCACGTTTACTCACAGATGCCTCGGCACGGTGCCCCAGCTTTGCAATGAGGACGCTTGTTGCGTGGGGGCTGCTGGCTGAATGGGAGACGATTCCCCACCACTGACCAACTTCAGAATTGTTTACAACTGGAGCAAGTGCCCTGATACGGTTTTCCTCTGTGTAACTGGTGGGTTCTGTGTTTTTTTCTCTTTTTCGTTTTTGGTTCAAGGTAGATTTTATTCCTCTTTTTTGTATTTACAGATATAAGCATGGAAATAATTTATTCATATAAATACATGTATGTGCAGGGAATAATTGTTTTTTCTGTTTTATTTTTTAAATTTTATTTCTTTTTAATTTTGAATTTTATTTTATATTTTTATACAGCAGGTTCTTATTGGTTATCTATTTTATACATATAAATGTATACATGCCAATCCCAGTCTCTCAACTCCTCCCACCACCACCCCCCCAACAGCTTTCCCCCCTTGTTGTCCATACGTTTGTTGTCTACATCTGTTGCTCTATTTATGCCTTGCAAAATGGTTAATCTGTACAGTTTTTCTAGGTTCCACATATATGCATGAATATACAAGATTTGTTTTTCTCTTTCTGACTTACTTCACTCTGTATGACAGTCTCTAGATCCATCGACGTCTCTACAAATGACCCAATTTCATTCCTTTTCATGGCTTAGTAATATTCCATTTTATATATGTACCACAGCTTTATGCATTCGTCTGTCTGTGGGCATTTAGGTTGCTTCCATTACCTCGATATTGTAAATAGTGATGCAATGAACATTGCGGTGAATGACTCTTTTTGATTTATGGTTTTGTCTGGGTATATGTCCAGTACTGGGATTGCTGTATCATATGGTAATTCTATTGTTAGTTTCTTAAGAAATTCCATATTGTTCTCCATAATGACTGTATCAATTTATATTCCCAACAATAGTGGAAGAGGGTTCCTTTTCTCCACACCCTTTCCAGCATTTTTTGTTTGTAGATTTTCTATGATGCCTATTCTACCAGGTGTGAGGTGATACCTCATTGTTGAATCCATTTCGTTGAGCAAGGGGTAGGTCTTGTCTATTACATATTTGGCTTATGGAACGGTATCTGTGCTAATTTCAAACTCTGCTTTTATGCAGCACCCCAACTCACCTTCCCCCTTAAGCAAGCATAAGTTGGTTTTCTAAATTTGAGACCCTGTTCTGTTTTGTAATTCAGTTCATGTGTAGCCAAGTTCACATTCCGTGTATTAGTGATACCTTATGACGTTTCTTTTTCTGTGTGACTTATTTCACTTAGAATCATCGTGCCTCAATCCACTCATTATGCTGGTACGGGCCTGGTGACATAGATTTCATTGCTGAGTGGTATTCTGTTGTACATAAGTACCGCAACTTCTTTATCCATTATTTGCTCTCTGGGATATTTAACTTGTGCCGCAGAAGAGATTCCTGTAAAAAGAGCCGTCCCAAATTTTGGGGTGGCTGTGTCTTTTTGATTTTAATTTCCCTAAGCTATAGGACCATAAGTGGAAGGTGCCCTAGGCTCTGTTGCTTTGTTTTTTAGATGTTTCAGGAAACACCATACACTTCTACAGAGCGGCTGTTGGGAATTTACATCCCGCCCATCAGCATAACAAGGCTCCCAGTTCTCCGTGGCCTGTCCTGCCTTTCTGGATTTTACACTTTTTTCAGATGGCCCTTTTGACCGGGGGGAAGTGAGACTTCATTGTAGTGCAGATTTCCTTTGCAAGCTTGCTTGGTTGGCCAAAAAGGGCGTATGAGTTTTTTCCTGAATATATTCAGGAAAAAACACATACGCCCTTTTTGGCCAAGTGCATCATTGTGGACGTTCTTCCTCTTTTCCTGTGTTTTAAATGCAATCTAATTCCGATTCCTCCTGAAATCGGTTTCCTGCAATTCTGCCCCGCATTCAAGTCCTCTTGGCAGCCCTACTTCAGTATATTTTCGGACAATAGCTGTCATTTATAAATCTGCAGGTTTGTGAATTACAGTGCCCCTGAGCTCCTTTCTTCAACTCGCTTTCTTTTGAGCTGGCCACAACACCGCAGGATTGCTTCAGGCCCTAATCTGGTTCCGGCACGGCACGCTGAGCCTTTGGTTTATTCCTCTTCCTGGTGGGAAATGGGAGTTAAATTTGCCCGTCCAGACACCTCCAGCTAGTCTCTCATTGGTTCTCGCTATTCCTGTTCATCTTCCGCAGAAATTGCAAACTGGGCCAAACAGGAGGTTAAAGGGACTGACTCTCCAAGTCGGGAGAGTGTTAGTAAAGCGTCTGGAATGTTGCACCCGAGTACCAGGGAACGAAAAGTGAGACACATTTGAACACGTTTCTCGATCACACGGTGGATCATACTCTGGGTTCCACATGCATGTTTTAGCTGAAGGAAGAATCCCTTAAACCTGGAGGGTTGAGACCCATGGAATGGGTACCATGCAATATGACTTCAAAGGGTCTGCATTTGCTCACCGAACCTCACCAATCTTATGAGCCCCAAGTGTCCAGCCTTATGTGTCACCCAGCTCTGGGTGTAGATATGGTAAATGCAGGTTGCATCAGAAGCCTTGAATGAATTACTTAAGTATTGCTCTCTATTTCACTGTCATTGTGTTTTGTTTAAGAAATTTATTTTTAATATGGGATTTAGCTGATTTTCACTGCTTTAATGCCGCTGTACACACTCTTGATTCTCTTACAGAGATATATAAATCCATTGCTTTTATGATTCTTACTAGGCAGGTATATTCCTAGGCGTTGAATATGGGGTGTTGAGTCCATTTCGTTGAGCAAGGAGTAGCTCTTGTTTATTCCATATTTGGCTTAAGGAACTTACTCTGTGCTCATTTCAATCTCTGGTTTTATGCAGCACCCCAACTCACCTTTCCCCTTAAGCAAGCATAAGTTGGTTTTCTAAATTTGAGACCCTGTTCTGTTTTGTAATCCAGTTCCTGTGTAGCCAAGTTTACATTCCGTGTATTAGTGATATCTTATGATGTTTCTTTTTCTGCGTGACTTCTTTCAGTTAGAATCATCATACCTGAATCCACTCATTATGCTGCTACGGGCCTGATGACATAGATGTCATTGCTGAGTGATATTGCATTGTACGTACGTACCACAACTTCTTGATCCATTTTTCACTTTCTGCGATATTGAACTTGTACCGTAAACGAGGTTCTTGTAAACAGAGCCGTCCCAAACTTTGGGGTGGCTGTGTCTTTTTGATTTTCATTTCCCTAAGCTATAGGACCATAAGTGGAAGAGCCCTAGGCTCTGTTGCTTTGTTTTTTAGATGTTTCAGGAAACACCATACACTTCTCCCGAGTGGCTGTTGGCAATTTACATCCCGCCCATCAGCATAACAAGGCTCCCAGTTCTCCATGGCCTGTCCTGCCTTTCTGGATTTTACACTTTTTTCAGATGGCCCTTTTGACCGGGGGGAAGTGAGACTTCATTGTAGTGCAGATTTCCTTTGCAAGCTTGCTTGGTTGGCCAAAAAGGGCGTATGCGTTTTTTCCTAAATATATTCAGGAAAAAACGCATATGCCATTTTGGCCAAGTGCATCATTGTGGACGTTCTGCCTCTTTTCCTATGCTTTCAATGCAATTCCAGTCTACCTCCTGAAATCGGTTTCCTGCAATTCTGCCCCGCTTTCAAGTCCTCTTGGCAGTCTTACTTCAGTATATTTTTGGACGATAGCTGTCATTTATAACTCTGCAGGTTTGTGAATTACAGTGCCCCTGAGCTCCTTTCTTCAACTCGCTTTCTTGTGAGCTGGCCGCAACACCGCAGGATTGCTTCAGGCCCTAATCTGGTTCCGGCACGGCACGCTGAGCCTTTGGTTAATTCCTCTTCCTGGTGGGAAATGAGAGTTAAATTTGCCCGTCCAGACACCTCCAGCTAGTCTCTCATTGGTTCTCCCTATTCCTGTTCATGTTCCGCAGAAATTGCAAACTGGGCCAAACAGGAGGTTAAAGGCACTGACTCTCCAAGTCGGGAGAGTGTTAGTAAAGCGTCTGGAATGTTGCACCCGAGTACCAGGGGACGAGAACGGAGACATATTTGAACACGCCTCCCGATCACACGGTTGATCATACTCTGGGTTCCACATGCATGTTTTAGGTGAAGGAAGAATCCCTTAAACCTGGAGAGTTGAGACCCGTGGAATGGGTACCATGCAATATGACTTCAAAGGGTCTTCATTTGCTCACCGAACCTCTCCAATCCTATCACTGCTGCGTTTATGCCCCTCTACACACGCTTGATTCCCTTTCGGAGACATAGCAATCCATAGGTTTTGAGATACTTACTAGTCAGGTACATTCTTAGGCGTTTAATATGGGGTGTTGAGTCCATTTCGTTGAGCAAGGAGTAGCTCTTGTCTATTCCATATTTGGCTTAAGGAACTTACTCTGTGCTCATTTCAATCTCTGGTTTTATGCAGCACCCCAACTCACCTTTCCCCTTAAGCAAGCATAAGTTGGTTTTCTAAATTTGAGACCCTGTTCTGTTTTGTAATCCAGTTCCTGTGTAGCCAAGTTTACATTCCGTGTATTAGTGATATCTTATGATGTTTCTTTTTCTGTGTGACTTATTTCAGTTAGAATCATCATACCTGAATCCACTCATTATGCTGCTACGGGCCTGATGACATAGATGTCATTGCTGAGTGATATTGGATTGTACGTAAGTACCACAACTTCTTCATCCATTTTTCACTTTCTGCGATATTGAACTTGTACCGTAAACGAGGTTCTTTTAAACAGAGCCGTCCCAAACTTTGGGGTGACTGTGTCTTTTTGATTTTCATTTCCCTAAGCTATAGGACCATAAGTGGAAGTGCCCTAGGCTCTGTTGCTTTGTTTTTTAGATGTTTCAGGAAACACCATACACTTCTCCCGAGTGGCTGTTGGCAATTTACATCCCGCCCATCAGCATAACAAGGCTCCGAGTTCTCCATGGCCTGTCCTGCCTTTCTGGATTTTACACTTTTTTCAGATGGCCCTTTTGACCGGGGGGAAGTGAGACTTCATTGTAGTGCATATTTCCTTTGCAAGCTTGCTTGGTTGGCCAAAAAGGGCGTATGCGTTTTTTCCTGAATATATTCAGGAAAAAACGCATACGCCCTTTTTGGCCAAGTGCATCATTGTGGACGTTCTGCCTCTTTTCCTATGCTTCAAATGCAATTCCAGTCTACCTCCTGAGATCACTTTCGTGCAATTCTGCCCTGCATTCAAGTCCTCTTGGTAGCCTTACTTCAGTATATTTTTGGTCGATAGCTGTCATTTATAACTCTGCAGGTTTGTGAATTACAGTGCCCCTGAGCTCCTTTCTTCAACTCGCTTTCTTGTGAGCTGGCCGCAACACCGCAGGATTGCTTCAGGCCCTAATCTGGTTCTGGCACGGCACGCTGAGCCTTTGGTTAATTCCTCTTCCTGGTGGGAAATGAGAGTTAAATTTGCCCGTCCAGACACCTCCAGCTAGTCTCTCATTGGTTCTCCCTATTCCTGTTCATCTTGTGCAGAAATTGCAAACTGGGCCAAACAGGAGGTTAAAGGCACTGACACTCCAAGTCGGGAGAGTGTTAGTAAAGCGTCTGGAATGTTGCACCCGAGTACCAGGGGACGAGAATGGGACATATTTGAACACGTCTTCCGATCACATGGTTGATCATACTCAGGGTTCCACATGCATGTTTTAGCTGAAGGAAGAATCCCTGAAACCTGGAGAATTGAGACCCGTGGAATGGGTACCATGCAATATGACTTCAAAGGATCTTCATTTGCTCACCGAACCTCTCCAATCCTATCACTGCTGCGTTTATGCCCCTGTACACACGCTTGATTCTCTTTCGGAGACATAGCAATCCATAGGTTTTAAGTTACTTACAAGTCAGGTACATTCTTAGCCGTTTAATATGGGGTGTTGAGTCCATTTCGTTGAGCAAGGAGTAGCTCTTGTCTATTCCATATTTGGCTTAAGGAACTTTATCTGTGCTCATTTCAATCTCTGGTTTTATGCAGCACCCCAACTCACCTTTCCCCTTAAGCAAGCATAAGTTTGTTTTCTACATTTGAGACCCTGTTCTGTTTTGTAATCCAGTTCCTGTGTAGCCAAGTTTACATTCCATGTATTAGTGATATCTTGTGATGTTTCTTTTTCTGTGTGACTTATTTCAGTTAGAATCATCATACCTGAATCCACTCATTATGCTGCTACGGGCCTGATGACATAGATGTCATTGCTGCGTGATATTGCATTGTACGTAAGTACCACAACTTCTTCATCCATTTTTCACTTTCTGCGATATTGAACTTGTCCCGTAAACGAGGTTCTTGTAAACAGAGCCGTCCCAAACTTTGGGGTGGCTGTGTCTTTTTGATTTTAATTTCCCTAAGCTATAGGACCATAAGTGGAAGTGCCCTAGGCTCTGTTGCTTTGTTTTTTAGATGTTTCAGGAAACACCATACACTTCTCCCTAGTGGCTGTTGGCAATTTACATCCCGCCCATCAGCATAAAAAGGCTCCCAGTTCTCCATGGCCTGTCCTGCCTTTCTGGATTTTACACTTTTTTCAGATGGCCCTTTTGACCAGGAGGAAGTGAGACTTCATTGTAGTGCAGATTTCCTTTGCAAGCTTGCTTGGTTGGCCAAAAAGGGCGTATGCGTTTTTTCCTGAATATATTCAGGAAAAAACGCATACGCCCTTTTTGGCCAAGTGCATCATTGTCCACGTTCTGCCTCTTTTCCTATGCTTTAAATGCAATTCCAGTCTACCTCCTGAAATCGGTTTCCTGCAATTCTGCCCCGCTTTCAAGTCCTCTTGGCAGCCTTACTTCAGTATATTTTTGGACGATAGCTGTCATTTATAACTCTGCAGGTGTTTGAATTACAGTGCCTCTGAGCTCCTTTCTTCAACTCGCTTTCTTGTGAGCTGGCCGCAACACCGCAGGATTGCTTCAGGCCCTAATCTGGTTCCGGCACGGCACGCTGAGCCTTTGGTTAATTCCTCTTCCTGGTGGGAAATGAGAGTTAAATTTGCCCGTCCAAACACCTCCAGCTAGTCTCTCATTGGTTCTCCCTATTCCTGTTCATGTTCCGCAGAAATTGCAAACTGGGCCAAACAGGAGGTTAAAGGCACTGACTCTCCAAGTCGGGAGAGTGTTAGTAAAGCGTCTGGAATGTTGCACCCGAGTACCAGGGGACGAGAATGGAGACATATTTGAACACGTCTCCCGATCACACGGTTGATCATACTCTGGGTTCCACATGCATGTTTTAGCTGAAGGAAGAATCCCTGAAACCTGGAGAGTTGAGACCCGTGGAATGGGTACCATGCAATATGACTTCAAAGGGTCTTCATTTGCTCACCGAACCTCTCCAATCCTATCACTGCTGCGTTTATGCCCCTGTACACACGCTTGATTCTCTTTCGGAGACATAGCAATCCATAGGTTTTAAGATAATTACTAGTCAGGTACATTCTTAGGCGTTTAATATGGGGTGTTGAGTCCATTTCGTTGAGCAAGGAGTAGCTCTTGTCTATTCCATATTTGGCTTAAGGAATTTACTCTGTGCTCATTTCAATCTCTGGTTTTATGCAGCACCCCAACTCACCTTTCCCATTAAGCAAGCATAAGTTGGTTTTCTAAATTTGAGACCCTGTTCTGTTTTGTAATCCAGTTCCTGTGTAGCCAAGTTTATATTCCGTGTATTAGTGATATCTTATGATGTTTCTTTTTCTGTGTGACTTATTTCAGTTAGAATCATCATACCTGAATCCACTCATTATCCTGCTATGGGCCTGATGACATAGATGTCATTGCTGAGTGATATTGCATTGTACGTAAGTACCACAACTTCTTCATCCATTTTTCACTTTCTGCGATATTGAACTTGTCCCGTAAACGAGGTTCTTGTAAACAGAGCCGTCCCAAACTTTGGGGTGGCTGTGTCTTTTTGATTTTCATTTCCCTAAGCTATAGGACCATAAGTGGAAGTGCCCTAGGCTCTGTTGCTTTGTTTTTTAGATGTTTCAGGAAACACCATACACTTCTCCCGAGTGGCAGCTGGCAATTTACATCCCGCCCATCAGCATAACAAGGCTCCCAGTTCTCCATGGCCTGTCCTGCCTTTCTGGATTTTACACTTTTTTCAGATGGCCCTTTTGACCGGGGGGAAGTGAGACTTCATTGTAGTGCAGATTTCCTTTGCAAGCTTGCTTGGTTGGCCAAAAAGGGCGTATGCGTTTTTTCCTGAATATATTCAGGAAAAAACGCATACGCCCTTTTTGGCCAAGTGCATCATTGTGGACGTTCTGCCTCTTTTCCTATGCTTTAAATGCAATTCCAGTCTACCTCCTGAAATCAGTTTCCTGCAATTCTGCCCCGCATTCAAGTCCTCTTGGCAGCCTTACTTCAGTATATTTTTGGACGATAGCTGTCATTTATAACTCTGCAGGTTTGTGAATTACAGTGCCCCTGAGCTCCTTTCTTCAACTCGCTTTCTTGTGAGCTGGCCGCAACACCGCAGGAGTGCTTCAGGACCTAATCTGGTTCCGGCACAGCACGCTGAGCCTTTGGTTAATTCCTCTTCCTGGTGGGAAATGAGAGTTAAATTTGCCCGTCCAGACACCTCCAGCTAGCCTCTCATTGGTTCTCCCTATTCCTGTTCATCTTCTGCAGAAATTGCAAACTGGGCCAAACAGGAGGTTAAAGGCACTGACTCTCCAAGTCGGGAGAGTGTTAGTAAAGCGTCTGGAATTTTGCACCCGAGTACCAGGGGTCGAGAATGGAGACATATTTGAACACGTCTTCCGAGCACACGGTTGATCATACTCTGGGTTCCACATGCATGTTTTAGCTGAAGGAAGAATCCCTGAAAACTGGAGAGTTGAGACCCGTGGAATGGGTACCATGCAATATGACTTCAAAGGGTCTTCATTTGCTCACCGAACCTCTCCAATCTTATCACTGCTGCGTTTATGCCCCTGTAGGCATGCTTGATTCTCTTTCGGAGACATAGCAATCCATAGGTTTTAAGATACTTACTAGTCAGGTACATTCTTAGGCATTTAATATGGGGTGTTGAGTCCATTTCGTTGAGCAAGGAGTAGCTCTTGTCTATTCCATATTTGGCCTAAGGAACTTACTCTGTGCTCATTTCAATCTCTGGTTTTATGCAGCACCCCAACTCACCTTTCCCCTTAAGCAAGCATAAGTTGGTTTTCTAAATTTGAGACCCTATTCTGTTTTGTAATCCAGTTCCTGTGTAGCCAAGTTTACATTCCGTGTATTAGTGATATCTTATGATGTTTCTTTTTCTGTGTGACTTATTTCAGTTAGAATCATCATACCTGAATCCACTCATTATGCTGCTACGGGCCTGATGACATAGATGTCATTGCTGAGTGATATTGGATTGTACGTAAGTACCACAACTTCTTCATCCATTTTTCACTTTCTGCGATATTGAACTTGTACCGTAAACGAGGTTCTTGTAAACAGAGCCGTCCCAAACTTTGGGGTGGCTGTGTCTTTTTGATTTTCATTTCCCTAAGCTATAGGACCATAAGTGGAAGTGCCCTAGGCTCTGTTGCTTTGTTTTTTAGATGTTTCAGGAAACACCATACACTTCTTCCGAGTGGCTGTTGGCAATTTACATCCCGCCCATCAGCATAACAAGGCTCCCAGTTCTCCATGGCCTGTCCTGCCTTTCTGGATTTTACACTTTTTTCAGATGGCCCTTTTGACCGGGGGGATGTGAGACTTCATTGTAGTGCAGATTTCCTTTGCAAGCTTGCTTGGTTGGCCAAAAAGTGCGTATGCGTTTTTTCCTGAATATATTCAGGAAAAAACGCATACGCCCTTTTTGGCCAAGTGCATCATTGTGGACGTTCTGCCTCTTTTCCTATGCTTTAAATACAATTCCAGTCTACCTCCTGAAATCAGTTTCCTGCAATTCTGCCCCGCATTCAAGTCCTCTTGGCAGCCTTACTTCAGTATATTTTTGGACGATAGCTGTCATTTATAACTCTGCAGGTTTGTGAATTACAGTGCCCCTGAGCTCCTTTCTTCAACTCGCTTTCTTGTGAGCTGGCCGCAACACCGCAGGATTGCTTCAGGCCCTAATCTGGTTCCGGCACGGCACGCTGAGCCTTTGGTTAATTCCTCTTCCTGGTGGGAAATGAGAGTTAAATTTGCCCGTCCAGACACCTCCAGCTAGTCTCTCATTGGTTCTCCCTATTCCTGTTTGTCTTCCGCAGAATTGCAAACTGGGCCAAACAGGAGGTTAAAGGCACTGACTCTCCAAGTCGGGAGAGTGTTAGTAAAGCGTCTGGAATGTTGCACCCGAGTACCAGGGGACGAGAATGGAGACATATTTGAAGACGTCTCCCGATCACACGGTTGATCATACTCTGGGTTCCACATGCATGTTTTAGCTGAAGGAAGAATCCCTGAAACCTGGAGAGTTGAGACCCGTGGAATGGGTACCATGCAATATGACTTCAAAGGGTCTTCATTTGCTCACTGAACCTCTCCAATCCTATCACTGCTGCGTTTATGCCCCTCTACACACGCTTGATTCCCTTTCGGAGACATAGCAATCCATAGGTTTTGAGATAATTACTAGTCAGGTACATTCTTAGGCGTTTAATATGGGGTGTTGAGTCCATTTCGTTGAGCAAGGAGTAGCTCTTGTCTATTCCATATTTGGCTTAAGGAACTTTATCTGTGCTCATTTCAATCTCTGGTTTTATGCAGCACCCCAACTCACCTTTCCCCTTAAGCAAGCATAAGTTGGTTTTCTAAATTTGAGACCCTGTTCTGTTTTGTAATCCAGTTCCTGTGTAGCCAAGTTTACATTCCGTGTATTAGTGATATCTTATGATGTTTCTTTTTCTGTGTGACTTATTTCAGTTAGAATCATCATACCTGAATCCACTCATTATGCTGCTACGGGCCTGATGACATAGATGTCATTGCTGCGTGATATTGCATTGTACGTAAGTACCACAACTTCTTCATCCATTTTCCACTTTCTGCGATATTGAACTTGTCCCGTAAACGAGGTTCTTTTAAACAGAGCCGTCCCAAACTTTGGGGTGGCTGTGTCTTTTTGATTTTCATTTCCCTAAGCTATAGGACCATACATGGAAGTGCCCTAGGCTCTGTTGCTTTGTTTTTTAGATGTTTCAGGAAACACCATACACTTCTCCCGAGCGGCTGTTGGCAATTTACATCCCGCCCATCAGCATAACAAGGCTCCCAGTTCTCCATGGCCTTTCCTGCCTTTCTGGATTTTACACTTTTTTCAGATGGCTCTTTTGACCGGGGGGAATTGAGACTTCATTGTAGTGCAGATTTCCTTTGCAAGCTTGCTTGGTTGGCCAAAAAGGGCGTATGCGTTTTTTCCTGAATATATTCAGGAAAAAACGCATACGCCCTTTTTGGCCAAGTGCATCATTGTGGACGTTCTGCCTCTTTTCCTATGCTTTAAATGCAATTCCAGTCTACCTCCTGAAATCGGTTTCCTGCAATTCTGCCCCGCTTTCAAGTCCTCTTGGCAGCCTTACTTCAGTATATTTTTGGAGGATAGCTGTCATTTATAACTCTGCAGGTGTTTGAATTACAGTGCCTCTGAGCTCCTTTCTTCAACTCGCTTTCTTTTGAGCTGGCCGCAACACCGCAGGAGTGCTTCAGGCTCTAATCTGGTTCCGGCACGGCACGCTGAGCCTTTGGTTAATTCCTCTTCCTGGTGGGAAATGAGAGTTAAATTTGCCCGTCCAGACACCTCCAGCTAGTCTCTCATTGGTTCTCCCTATTCCTGTTCATGTTCCGCAGAAATTGCAAACTGGGCCAAACAGGAGGTTAAAGGCACTGACTCTCCAAGTCGGGAGAGTGTTAGTAAAGCGTCTGGAATGTTGCACCCAAGTACCAGGGGACGAGAACGGAGACATATTTGAACACGTCTCCCGATCACACGGTTGATCATACTCTGGGTTCCACATGCATGTTTTAGCTAAAGGAAGAATCCCTGAAACCTGGAGAGTTGAGACCCGTGGAATGGGTACCATGCAATATGACTTCAAAGGGTCTTCATTTGCTCACCGAACCTCTCCAATCCTATCACTGCTGCGTTTATGCCCCTCTACACACGCTTGATTCCCTTTCGGAGACATAGCAATGCATAGGTTTTGAGATACTTACTAGTCAGGTACATTCTTAGGCGTTTAATATGGGGTGTTGAGTCCATTTCGTTGAGCAAGGAGTAGCTCTTGTCTATTCCATATTTGGCTTAAGGAACTTACTCTGTGCTCATTTCAATCTCTGGTTTTATGCAGCACCCCAACTCACCTTTCCCCTTAAGCAAGCATAAGTTGGTTTTCTAAATTTGAGACCCTGTTCTGTTTTGTAATCCAGTTACTGTGTAGCCAAGTTTACATTCCATGTATTAGTGATATCTTATGATGTTTCTTTTTCTGTGTGACTTATTTCAGTTAGAATCATCATACCTGAATCCACTCATTATGCTGCTACGGGCCTGATGACATAGATGTCATTGCTGAGTGATATTGGATTGTACGTAAGTACCACAACTTCTTCATCCATTTTTCACTTTCTGCGATATTGAACTTGTACCGTAAACGAGGTTCTTGTAAACAGAGCCGTCCCAAACTTTGGGGTGGCTGTGTCTTTTTGATTTTCATTTCCCTAAGCTATAGGACCATAAGTGGAAGTGCCCTAGGCTCTGTTGCTTTGTTTTTTAGATGTTTCAGGAAACACCACACACTTCTCCCGAGTGGCTGTTGGCAATTTACATCCCGCCCATCAGCATAACAAGGCTCCCAGTTCTCCATGGCCTGTCCTGCCTTTCTGGATTTTACACTTTTTTCAGATGGCCCTTTTGACCAGGGGGAATTGAGACTTCATTGTAGTGCAGATTTCCTTTGCAAGCTTGCTTGGTTGGCCAAAAAGGGCGTATGCGTTTTTTCCTGAATATATTCAGGAAAAAACGCATACGCCCTTTTTGGCCAAGTGCATCATTGTGGACGTTCTGCCTCTTTTCCTATGCTTTAAATGCAGTTCCAGTCTACCTCCTGAAATCAGTTTCCTGCAATTCTGCCACGCATTCAAGTCCTCTTGGCAGCCTTACTTCAGTATATTTTTGGACGATAGCTGTCATTTATAACTCTGCAGGTTTGTGAATTACAGTGCCCCTGAGCTCCTTTCTTCAACTCGCTTTCTTGTGAGCTGGCCGCAACACCGCAGGATTGCTTCAGGCCCTAATCTTGTTCCGGCACGGCACGCTGAGCCTTTGGTTAATTCCTCTTCCTGGTGGGAAATGAGAGTTAAATTTGCCCGTCCAGACACCTCCAGCTAGTCTCTCATTGGTTCTCCCTATTCCTGTTTGTCTTCCGCAGAATTGCAAACTGGGCCAAACAGGAGGTTAAAGGCACTGACTCTCCAAGTCGGGAGAGTGTTAGTAAAGCGTCTGGAATGTTGCACCCAAGTACCAGGGGACGAGAACGGAGACATATTTGAAGACGTCTCCCGATCACACGGTTGATCATACTCTGGGTTCCACATGCATGTTTTAGCTGAAGGAAGAATCCCTGAAACCTGGAGAGTTGAGACCCGTGGAATGGGTACCATGCAATATGACTTCAAAGGATCTTCATTTGCTCACTGAACCTCTCCAATCCTATCACTGCTGCGTTTATGCCCCTCTACACACGCTTGATTCCCTTTCGGAGACATAGCAATCCATAGGTTTTGAGATAATTACTAGTCAGGTACATTCTTAGGCGTTTAATATGGGGTGTTGAGTCCATTTCGTTGAGCAAGGAGTAGCTCTTGTCTATTCCATATTTGGCTTAAGGAACTTTATCTGTGCTCATTTCAATCTCTGGTTTTATGCAGCACCCCAACTCACCTTTCCCCTTAAGCAAGCATAAGTTGGTTTTCTAAATTTGAGACCCTGTTCTGTTTTGTAATCCAGTTCCTGTGTAGCCAAGTTTACATTCCGTGTATTAGTGATATCTTATGATGTTTCTTTTTCTGTGTGACTTATTTCAGTTAGAATCATCATACCTGAATCCACTCATTATGCTGCTACGGGCCTTATGACATAGATGTCATTGCTGCGTGATATTGCATTGTACGTAAGTACCACAACTTCTTCATCCATTTTCCACTTTCTGCGATATTGAACTTGTACCGTAAACGAGGTTCTTGTAAACAGAGCCGTCCCAAACTTTGGGGTGGCTGTGTCTTTTTGATTTTCATTTCCCTAAGCTATAGGACCATAAGTGGAAGTGCCCTAGGCTCTGTTGCTTTGTTTTTTAGATGTTTCAGGAAACACCATACACTTCTCCCGAGTGGCTGTTGGCAATTTACATCCCGCCCATCAGTATAACAAGGCTCCCAGTTCTCCATGGCCTGTCCTGCCTTTCTGGATTTTACACTTTTTTCAGATGGCCCTTTTGACTGGGGGTAATTGAGACTTCATTGTAGTGCAGATTTCCATTGCAAGCTTGCTTGGTTGGCCAAAAAGGGCGTATGCGTTTTTTCCTGAATATATTCAGGAAAAAACGCATACGCCCTTTTTGGCCAAGTGCATCATTGTGGACGTTCTGCCTCTTTTCCTATGCTTTAAATACAATTCCTGTCTACCTCCTGAAATCAGTTTCCTGCAATTCTGCCCCGCATTCAAGTCCTCTTGGCCGCCTTACTTCAGTATATTTTTGGACGATAGCTGTCATTTATAACTCTGCAGGTTTGTGAATTACAGTGCCCCTGAGCTCCTTTCTTCAACTCGCTTTCTTGTGAGCTGGCCGCAACACCGCAGGATTGCTTCAGGCCCTAATCTGGTTCCGGCACGGCACGCTGAGCCTTTGGTTAATTCCTCTTCCTGGTGGGAAATGAGAGTTAAATTTGCCCGTCCAGACACCTCCAGCTAGTCTCTCATTGGTTCTCCCTATTCCTGTTCATCTTCCGCAGAAATTGCAAACTGGGCCAAACAGGAGGTTAAAGGCACTGACTCTCCAAGTCGGGAGAGTG
Source organism: Globicephala melas (assembly GCF_963455315.2). Taxonomy (NCBI): domain Eukaryota; kingdom Metazoa; phylum Chordata; class Mammalia; order Artiodactyla; family Delphinidae; genus Globicephala; species Globicephala melas. The sequence goes on from NW_027207212.1 coordinate 2,848,589, forward strand.
TTAGTAAAGCGTCTGGAATGTTGCACCCAAGTACCAGGGGACGAGAACGGAGACATATTTGAACACGTCTCCCGATCACACGGTTGATCATACTCTGGGTTCCACATGCATGTTTTAGCTAAAGGAAGAATCCCTGAAACCTGGAGAGTTGAGACCCGTGGAATGGGTACCATGCAATATGACTTCAAAGGGTCTTCATTTGCTCACCGAACCTCTCCAATCCTATCACTGCTGCGTTTATGCCCCTCTACACACGCTTGATTCCCTTTCGGAGACATAGCAATGCATAGGTTTTGAGATACTTACTAGTCAGGTACATTCTTAGGCGTTTAATATGGGGTGTTGAGTCCATTTCGTTGAGCAAGGAGTAGCTCTTGTCTATTCCATATTTGGCTTAAGGAACTTACTCTGTGCTCATTTCAATCTCTGGTTTTATGCAGCACCCCAACTCACCTTTCCCCTTAAGCAAGCATAAGTTGGTTTTCTAAATTTGAGACCCTGTTCTGTTTTGTAATCCAGTTACTGTGTAGCCAAGTTTACATTCCATGTATTAGTGATATCTTATGATGTTTCTTTTTCTGTGTGACTTATTTCAGTTAGAATCATCATACCTGAATCCACTCATTATGCTGCTACGGGCCTGATGACATAGATGTCATTGCTGAGTGATATTGGATTGTACGTAAGTACCACAACTTCTTCATCCATTTTTCACTTTCTGCGATATTGAACTTGTACCGTAAACGAGGTTCTTGTAAACAGAGCCGTCCCAAACTTTGGGGTGGCTGTGTCTTTTTGATTTTCATTTCCCTAAGCTATAGGACCATAAGTGGAAGTGCCCTAGGCTCTGTTGCTTTGTTTTTTAGATGTTTCAGGAAACACCACACACTTCTCCCGAGTGGCTGTTGGCAATTTACATCCCGCCCATCAGCATAACAAGGCTCCCAGTTCTCCATGGCCTGTCCTGCCTTTCTGGATTTTACACTTTTTTCAGATGGCCCTTTTGACCAGGGGGAATTGAGACTTCATTGTAGTGCAGATTTCCTTTGCAAGCTTGCTTGGTTGGCCAAAAAGGGCGTATGCGTTTTTTCCTGAATATATTCAGGAAAAAACGCATACGCCCTTTTTGGCCAAGTGCATCATTGTGGACGTTCTGCCTCTTTTCCTATGCTTTAAATGCAGTTCCAGTCTACCTCCTGAAATCAGTTTCCTGCAATTCTGCCACGCATTCAAGTCCTCTTGGCAGCCTTACTTCAGTATATTTTTGGACGATAGCTGTCATTTATAACTCTGCAGGTTTGTGAATTACAGTGCCCCTGAGCTCCTTTCTTCAACTCGCTTTCTTGTGAGCTGGCCGCAACACCGCAGGATTGCTTCAGGCCCTAATCTTGTTCCGGCACGGCACGCTGAGCCTTTGGTTAATTCCTCTTCCTGGTGGGAAATGAGAGTTAAATTTGCCCGTCCAGACACCTCCAGCTAGTCTCTCATTGGTTCTCCCTATTCCTGTTTGTCTTCCGCAGAATTGCAAACTGGGCCAAACAGGAGGTTAAAGGCACTGACTCTCCAAGTCGGGAGAGTGTTAGTAAAGCGTCTGGAATGTTGCACCCAAGTACCAGGGGACGAGAACGGAGACATATTTGAAGACGTCTCCCGATCACACGGTTGATCATACTCTGGGTTCCACATGCATGTTTTAGCTGAAGGAAGAATCCCTGAAACCTGGAGAGTTGAGACCCGTGGAATGGGTACCATGCAATATGACTTCAAAGGATCTTCATTTGCTCACTGAACCTCTCCAATCCTATCACTGCTGCGTTTATGCCCCTCTACACACGCTTGATTCCCTTTCGGAGACATAGCAATCCATAGGTTTTGAGATAATTACTAGTCAGGTACATTCTTAGGCGTTTAATATGGGGTGTTGAGTCCATTTCGTTGAGCAAGGAGTAGCTCTTGTCTATTCCATATTTGGCTTAAGGAACTTTATCTGTGCTCATTTCAATCTCTGGTTTTATGCAGCACCCCAACTCACCTTTCCCCTTAAGCAAGCATAAGTTGGTTTTCTAAATTTGAGACCCTGTTCTGTTTTGTAATCCAGTTCCTGTGTAGCCAAGTTTACATTCCGTGTATTAGTGATATCTTATGATGTTTCTTTTTCTGTGTGACTTATTTCAGTTAGAATCATCATACCTGAATCCACTCATTATGCTGCTACGGGCCTTATGACATAGATGTCATTGCTGCGTGATATTGCATTGTACGTAAGTACCACAACTTCTTCATCCATTTTCCACTTTCTGCGATATTGAACTTGTACCGTAAACGAGGTTCTTGTAAACAGAGCCGTCCCAAACTTTGGGGTGGCTGTGTCTTTTTGATTTTCATTTCCCTAAGCTATAGGACCATAAGTGGAAGTGCCCTAGGCTCTGTTGCTTTGTTTTTTAGATGTTTCAGGAAACACCATACACTTCTCCCGAGTGGCTGTTGGCAATTTACATCCCGCCCATCAGCATAACAAGGCTCCCAGTTCTCCATGGCCTGTCCTGCCTTTCTGGATTTTACACTTTTTTCAGATGGCTCTTTTGACCGGGGGGAATTGAGACTTCATTGTAGTGCAGATTTCCTTTGCAAGCTTGCTTGGTTGGCCAAAAAGGGCGTATGCGTTTTTTCCTGAATATATTCAGGAAAAAACGCATACGCCCTTTTTGGCCAAGTGCATCATTGTGGACGTTCTGCCTCTTTTCCTATGCTTTAAATGCAATTCCAGTCTACCTCCTGAAATCGGTTTCCTGCAATTCTGCCCCGCTTTCAAGTCCTCTTGGCAGCCTTACTTCAGTATATTTTTGGAGGATAGCTGTCATTTATAACTCTGCAGGTGTTTGAATTACAGTGCCTCTGAGCTCCTTTCTTCAACTCGCTTTCTTGTGAGCTGGCCGCAACACCGCAGGAGTGCTTCAGGCTCTAATCTGGTTCCGGCACGGCACGCTGAGCCTTTGGTTAATTCCTCTTCCTGGTGGGAAATGAGAGTTAAATTTGCCCGTCCAGACACCTCCAGCTAGTCTCTCATTGGTTCTCCCTATTCCTGTTCATGTTCCGCAGAAATTGCAAACTGGGCCAAACAGGAGGTTAAAGACACTGACTCTCCAAGTCGGGAGAGTGTTAGTAAAGCATCTGGAATGTTGCACCCGAGTACCAGGGGACGAGAACGGAGATGTATTTGAAGACGTCTCCAGATCACACGGTTGATCATACTCTGGGTTCCACATGCATGTTTTAGCTAAAGGAAGAATCCCTGAAACCTGGAGAGTTGAGACCCGTGGAATGGGTACCATGCAATATGACTTCAAAGGGTCTTCATTTGCTCACCGAACCTCTCCAATCCTATCACTGCTGCGTTTATGCCCCTCTACACACACTTGATTCCCTTTCGGAGACATAGCAATCCATAGGTTTTGAGATACTTACTAGTCAGGTACATTCTTAGGCGTTTAATATGGGGTGTTGAGTCCATTTCGTTGAGCAAGGAGTAGCTCTTGTCTATTCCATATTTGGCTTAAGGAACTTACTCTGTGCTCATTTCAATCTCTGGTTTTATGCAGCACCCCAACTCACCTTTCCCCTTAAGCAAGCATAAGTTGGTTTTCTAAATTTGAGACCCTGTTCTGTTTTGTAATCCAGTTACTGTGTAGCCAAGTTTACATTCCATGTATTAGTGATATCTTATGATGTTTCTTTTTCTGTGTGACTTATTTCAGTTAGAATCATCATACCTGAATCCACTCATTATGCTGCTACGGGCCTGATGACATAGATGTCATTGCTGAGTGATATTGGATTGTACGTAAGTACCACAACTTCTTCATCCATTTTTCACTTTCTGCGATATTGAACTTGTACCGTAAACGAGGTTCTTGTAAACAGAGCCGTCCCAAACTTTGGGGTGGCTGTGTCTTTTTGATTTTCATTTCCCTAAGCTATAGGACCATAAGTGGAAGTGCCCTAGGCTCTGTTGCTTTGTTTTTTAGATGTTTCAGGAAACACCACACACTTCTCCCGAGTGGCTGTTGGCAATTTACATCCCGCCCATCAGCATAACAAGGCTCCCAGTTCTCCATGGCCTGTCCTGCCTTTCTGGATTTTACACTTTTTTCAGATGGCCCTTTTGACCAGGGGGAATTGAGACTTCATTGTAGTGCAGATTTCCTTTGCAAGCTTGCTTGGTTGGCCAAAAAGGGCGTATGCGTTTTTTCCTGAATATATTCAGGAAAAAACGCATACGCCCTTTTTGGCCAAGTGCATCATTGTGGACGTTCTGCCTCTTTTCCTATGCTTTAAATGCAATTCCAGTCTACCTCCTGAAATCAGTTTCCTGCAATTCTGCCACGCATTCAAGTCCTCTTGGCAGCCTTACTTCAGTATATTTTTGGACGATAGCTGTCATTTATAACTCTGCAGGTTTGTGAATTACAGTGCCCCTGAGCTCCTTTCTTCAACTCGCTTTCTTGTGAGCTGGCCGCAACACCGCAGGATTGCTTCAGGCCCTAATCTGGTTCCGGCACGGCACGCTGAGCCTTTGGTTAATTCCTCTTCCTGGTGGGAAATGAGATTTAAATTTGCCCGTCCAGACACCTCCAGCTAGTCTCTCATTGGTTCTCCCTATTCCTGTTCATCTTCTGCAGAAATTGCAAACTGGGCCAAACAGGAGGTTAACGGCACTGACTCTCCAAGTCAGGAGAGTGTTAGTAAAGCGTCTGGAATGTTGCACCCGAGTACCAGGGGACGAGAATGTAGACATATTTGAACACGTCTCCCGATCACACGATTGATCATACTCTGGGTTCCACATGCATGTTTTAGCTGAAGGAAGAATCCCTTAAACCTGGAGAGTTGAGACCGTGGAATGGGTACCATGCAATATGACTTCAAAGGGTCTTCATTTGCTCACCGAACCTCTCCAATCCTATCACTGCTGCGTTTATGCCCCTGTACACATGCTTGATTCTCTTTCGGAGACATAGCAATCCATAGGTTTTAAGATACTTACTGGTCAGGTACATTCTTAGGCGTTTAATGTGGGGTGTTGAGTCCATTTCGTTGAGCAAGGAGTAGCTCTTGTCTATTCCATATTTGGCTTAAGGAACTTTATCTGTGCTCATTTCAATCTCTGGTTTTATACAGCACCCCAACTCACCTTTCCCCTTAAGCAAGCATAAGTTGGTTTTCTAAATTTGAGACACTGTTCTGTTTTGTAATCCAGTTCCTGTGTAGCCAAGTTTACATTCCGTGTATTAGTGATATCTTATGATGTTTCTTTCTCTGTGTGACTTCTTTCAGTTAGAATCATCATACCTGAATCCACTCATTATGCTGCTACGGGCCTGATGACATAGATGTCATTGCTGAGTGATATTGCATTGTACGTAAGTACCACAATTTCTTCATCTATTTTTCACTTTCTGCGATATTGAACTTGTACCGTAAACGAGGTTCTTGTAAACAGAGCCGTCCCAAACTTTGGGGTGGCTGTGTCTTTTTGATTTTCATTTCCCTAAGCTATAGAACTATAAGTGGAAGTGCCCTAGGCTCTGTTGCTTTGTTTTTTAGATGTTTCAGGAAACACCATACACTTCTCCCCAGTGGCTGTTGGCAATTTACATCTCGCCCATCAGCATAACAAAGCTCCCAGTTCTCCATGGCCTGTCCTGCCTTTCTGGATTTTACACTTTTTTCAGATGGCCCTTTTGACCGGGGGGAAGTGAGACTTCATTGTAGTGCAGATTTCCTTTGCAAGCTTGCTTGGTTGGCCAAAAAGGGCGTATGCGTTTTTTCCTGAATATATTCAGGAAAAAACGCATACGCCCTTTTTGGCCAAGTGCATCATTGTGGACGTTCTGCCTCTTTTCCTATGCTTTAAATGCAATTCCAGTCTACCTCCTGAAATCGGTTTCCTGCAATTCTGCCCCGCTTTCAAGTCCTCTTGGCAGCCTTACTTCAGTATATTTTTGGACGATAGCTGTCATTTATAACTCTGCAGGTTTGTGAATTACAGTGCCCCTGAGCTCCTTTCTTCAACTCGCTTTCTTGTGAGCTGGCCGCAACACCGCAGGATTGCTTCAGGTCCTAATCTGGTTCCGGCACGGCACGCTGAGCCTTTGGTTAATTCCTCTTCCTGGTGGGAAATGAGAGTTAAATTTGCCCGTCCAAACACCTCCAGCTAGTCTCTCATTGGTTCTCCCTATTCCTGTTCATGTTCCGCAGAAATTGCAAACTGGGCCAAACAGGAGGTTAAAGGCACTGACTCTCCAAGTCGGGAGAGTGTTAGTAAAGCGTCTGGAATGTTGCACCCGAGTACCAGGGGACGAGAACGGAGACATATTTGAAGACGTCTCCCGATCACACGGTTGATCATACTCTGGGTTCCACATGCATGTTTAAGCTGAAGGAAGAATCCCTTAAACCTGGAGAGTTGAGACCCGTGGAATGGGTACCATGCAATATGACTTCAAAGGGTCTTCATTTGCTCACCGAACCTCTCCAATCCTATCACTGCTGCGTTTATGCCCCTGTACACACGCTTGATTCTCTTTCGGAGACATAGCAATCCATAGGTTTTAAGATACTTACTAGTTAGGTACATTCTTAGGCGTTTAATATGGGGTGTTGAGTCCATTTCGTTGAGCAAGGAGTAGCTCTTCTCTATTCCATATTTGGCTTAAGGAACTTTATCTGTGCTCATTTCAATCTCTGGTTTTATGCAGCACCCCAACTCACCTTTCCCCTTAAGCAAGCATAAGTTGGTTTTCTAAATTTGAGACCCTGTTCTGTTTTGTAATCCAGTTCCTGTGTAGCCAAGTTTACATTCCGTGTATTAGTGATATCTTATGATGTTTCTTTTTCTGTGTGACTTATTTCAGTTAGAATCATCATACCTGAATCCACTCATTATGCTGCTACGGGCCTGATGACATAGATGTCATTGCTGAGTGATATTGCATTGTACGTAAGTACCACAACTTCTTCATCCATTTTTCACTTTCTGCGATATTGAACTTGTCCCGTAAACGAGGTTCTTGTAAACAGAGCCGTCCCAAACTTTGGGGTGGCTGTGTCTTTTTGATTTTCATTTCCCTAAGCTATAGGACCATAAGTGGAAGTGCCCTAGGCTCTGTTGCTTTGTTTTTTAGATGTTTCAGGAAACACGATACACTTCTCCGGAGTGGCTGTTGGCAATTTACATCCCGCCCATCAGCATAACAAGGCTCCCAGTTCTCCATGGCCTGTCCTGCCTTTCTGGATTTTACACTTTTTTCAGATGGCCCTTTTGACCGGGGGGAAGTGAGACTTCATTGTAGTGCAGATTTCCTTTGCAAGCTTGCTTGGTTGGCCAAAAAGGGCGTATACGTTTTTTCCTGAATATATTCAGGAAAAAACACATACGCCCTTTTTGGCCAAGTGCATCATTGTGGACGTTCTGCCTCTTTTCCTATGCTTTAAATGCAATTCCAGTCTACCTCCTGAAATCAGTTTCCTGCAATTCTGCCACGCATTCAAGTCCTCTTGGCAGCCTTACTTCAGTATATTTTTGGACGATAGCTGTCATTTATAACTCTGCAGGTTTGTGAATTACAGTGCCCCTGAGCTCCTTTCTTCAACTCGCTTTCTTGTGAGCTGGCCGCAACACCGCAGGATTGCTTCAGGCCCTAATCTGGTTCCGGCACGGCACGCTGAGCCTTTGGTTAATTCCTCTTCCTGGTGGGAAATGAGAGTTAAATTTGCCCGTCCAAACACCTCCAGCTAGTCTCTCATTGGTTCTCCCTATTCCTGTTCATGTTCCGCAGAAATTGCAAACTGGGCCAAACAGGAGGTTAAAGGCACTGACTCTCCAAGTCGGGAGAGTGTTAGTAAAGCGTCTGGAATGTTGCACCCGAGTACCAGGGTACGAGACGAGAGACGTATTTGAACATGTTTCTCGATCACACGGTTGATCATACTCTGTGTTCCACATGCATGTTTTAGCTGAAGGAAGAATCCCTTAAACCTGGAGAATTGAGACCCGTGGAATGGGTACCATGCAATATGACTTCAAAGGGTCTTCATTTGCTCACCGAACCTCTCCAACCCTATCACTGCTGCGTTTATGCCCCTGTACACACGCTTGATTCTCTTTCAGAGACATAGCAATCCATAGGTTTTAAGATACTTACTAGTCAGGTACATTCTTAGGCGTTTAATATGGGGTGTTGAGTTCATTTCGTTGAGCAAGGAGTAGCTCTTGTGTATTCCATATTTGGCTTAAGGAACTTTATCTGTGCTCATTTCAATCTCTGGTTTTATGCAGCACCCCAACTCACCTTTCCCCTTAAGCAAGCATAAGTTGGTTTTCTAAATTTGAGACCCTGTTCTCTTTTGTAATCCAGTTCCTGTGTAGCCAAGTTTACATTTTGTGTATTAGTGATATCTTATGATGTTTCTTTTTCTGTGGGACTTATTTCAGTTAGAATCATCATACCTGAATCCACTCATTATGCTGCTACGGGCCTGATGACATAGATGTCATTGCTGAGTGATATTGCATTGTACGTAAGTACCACAACTTCTTCATCCATTTTTCACTTTCTGCGATATTGAACTTGTACCGTAAACGAGGTTCTTGTAAACAGAGCCGTCCCAAACTTTGGGGTGGCTGTGTCTTTTTGATTTTCCTTTCCCTAAGCTATAGGACCATAAGTGGAAGTGCCCTAGGCTCTGTTGCTTTGTTTTTTAGATGTTTCACGAAACACCATACACTTCTCCCGAGTGGCTGTTGGCAATTTACATCCCGCCCATAAGCATAACAAGGTTCCCAGTTCTCCATGGACTGTCCTGCCTTTCTGGATTTTACACTTTTTTCAGATGGCCCTTTTGACCGGGGGGAAGTGAGACTTCATTGTAGTGCACATTTCCTTTGCGAGCTTGTTTGGTTGGCCAAAAAGTGCGTATGCGTTTTTTCCTGAATATATTCAAGGTCAGGCTTCGGGGAAGGGTTAGGTTTAGGGTTCGGGCTAGGGTTAGGGTTAGGGGACGGGGACGGTTTAGGGTCCAGGTGAGGGTACGACAACACTTTAGGGATAGCGTACATGTGAGGGCGCGGGTTAGTGTCAGCGTACGGGTTAGGATTAGGGGACGGGTGAGTGTCAGGCTTCGGGGAAGGGTTAGGGTTAGGGTTCGGGCTAGGGTTAGGGTTAGGGGACGGGGACGGTTTAGGGTCCAAGTGCGGGTACGACAATTCTTTAGGGGGAGCGTACATGTGAGGGCGCGGATTAGTGTCAGCGTATCGGTTAGGATTAGGGGACGGGTGAGGGTCAGGCTTCGGGGAAGGGTTAGGGTTAGGGTTCGGGCTAGGGTTAGGGTTAGGGGATGGGGACGGTTTAGGGTCCAGGTGAGGGTACGACAACGGTTTAGGGGGAGCGTACGTGTGAGGGGGCAGGTTAGTGTCAGCGTACGGGTTAGGATTAGGGGACGGGTGAGGGTCAGGCTTCGGGGAAGAGTTAGGGTTAGGGTTCAGGCTAGGCTTAGGGTTAGGGGACGGGGACGGTTTAGGGTCCAGGTGATGGTACGACAACGCTTTAGGGGGAGCGTACGTGTGAGGGCGCGGGTTAATGTCAGCGTACGGGTTAGGATTAGGGGACGGGGGAGGGTCAGGCTTCGGGGAAGGGTTAGGGTTAGGGTTCGGGCTAGGGTTAGGGTTAGGGGACGGGGACGGTTTAGGGTCCAGGTGAGGGTACGACAACGCTTTAGGGGGAGTGTACGTGTGAGGGCGCGGGTTAGTGTCAGCGTACGGGTTAGGATTAGGGGACGGGTGAGGGTCAGGCTTCGGAGAAGGGTTAGGGTTAGGGTTCGGGCTAGGGTTAGGGTTAGGGGACGGGGACGGTTTAGGGTCCAGGTGAGGGTACGACAACGCTTTAGGGGGAGCGTACGTGTGAGGGCGCGGGTTAGTGTCAGCGTAGGGGTTAGGATTAGGGGACGGGTGAGGGTCAGGCTTCGGGGAAGGGTTAGGGTTAGGGTTCGGGCTAGGGTTAGGGTTAGGGGACGGGACGGTTTAGGGTCCAGGTGAGGGTACGACAACGCTTTAGGGGGAGCGTACGTGTGAGGGCGCGGGTTAATGTCAGCGTACGGGTTAGGATTAGGGGACGGGGGAGGGTCAGGCTTCGGGGAAGGGTTAGGGTTAGGGTTCGGGCTAGGGTTAGGGTTAGAGGGCGGGGACGGTTTATGGTCCAGGTGAGGGTACGACAACGCTTTAGGGGGAGCGTACGTGTCAGGGTGCGGGTAAATGTCAGCGTACGGGTTAGGATTAGAGGACGGGTGAGGGTCAGGCTTCGGGGAAGGGTTAGGGTTAGGGTTCGGGCTAGGCTTAGGGTTAGGGGACGGGGACGGTTTAGGGTCCAGGTGAGGGTACGACAACGCTTTAGGGGGAGCGTACGTGTGAGGGCGTGGGTTAATGCCAGCGTACGGGTTAGGATTAGGGGACGGGGGAGGGTCAGGCTTCGGGGAAGGGTTAGGGTTCGGGCTAGGGTTAGGATTAGGGGACGGGGACGGTTTAGGGTCCAGGTGAGGGTACGACAACGCTTTAGGGGGAGCGTACGTGTGCGGGCGCGGGTTAGTGTCAGCGTACGGGTTAGGATTAGGGGACGGGTGAGGGTAAGGCTTCAGGTAGGGGTTAGGGATAGGATTCGGGCTAGGGTTAGGGTTAGGGAACGGGGACGGTTTAGGGTCCAGGTGAGGGTTCGACAATGCTTTAGGGGGAGCGAACGTGTGAGGGCGCGGGTTAGTGTCATCGTACGGGTTAGGATTAGGGGACGGGTGAGGGTCAGGCTTCGGGGAAGGTTTAGGTATAGGGTTCTGGCTAGGGTTAGGGTTAGGGGACGGGGACGGTTTAGGGTCCATGTGAGGGTATGACAACGCTTTAGGGGGAGCGTACATGTGAGGGCACGGGTTAGTGTCAGCGTACGGGTTAGGATTAGGGGACGGGTGAGGGTCAGGCTTCGGGGAAGGGTTAGGTTTAGGGTTCGGGCTAGGCTTAGGGTTAGGTGACGGGGACGGTTTAGGGTCCAGGTGAGGGTACGACAACGCTTTAGGGGGAGCGTACGTGTGAGGGCACGGGTTAATGTCAGCGTACGGGTTAGGATTAGGGGACGGGTGAGGGTCAGGCTTCGGGGAAGGGTTAGGGTTAGGGTTCGGTCTAGGGTTAGGGTTAGGGGACGGGGACGGTTTAGGGTCCAGGTGAGGGTACGACAACGCTTTAGGGGGAGCGTACGTGTGAGGGCGCGGGTTTGTGTCAGCGTACGGGTTAGGATTAGGGGACGGGGGAGGGTCAGGATTTGGCGAAGGTTTAGGGTTAGGGTTCGGGCTAGGGTTAGGGTTAGGGGACGGGGACGGTTTAGGGTCCAGGTGAGGGTACGACAACGCTTTAGGGGGAGCGTACGTGTGAGGGCGTGGGTTAGTGTCAGCGCATGGGTTAGGATTAGGGGACGGGTGAGGGTCAGGATTTGGCGAAGGGTTAGGGTTAGGGTTCGGGCTAGGGTTAGGGTTAGGGGACGGGGACGGTTTAGGGTCCAGGTGAGGGTACGACAACGCTTTAGGGGGAGCGTACGTGTGAGGGCGCGGGTTAGTGTCAGCGTACGGGTTAGGATTAGGGGACGGCTGAGGGTCAGGCTTCGGGGAAGGGTTAGGGTTAGGGTTCGGGCTAGGGTTAGGGTTAGGGGACGGGGACGGTTTAGGGTCCAGGTGAGGGTACGACAACGATTTAGGGGGAGCGTACGTGTGAGGGCGCAGGTTAGTGTCAGCGTACGGGTTAGGATTAGGGGACGGGTGAGGGTAAGGCTTCGGGTAGGGGTTAGGGATAGGATTCGGGCTAGGTTTAGGGTTAGGGAACGGGGACGGTTTAGGGTCCAGGTGAGGGTTCGACAACGCTTTAGGGGAAGCGAACGTGTGAGGGCGCGGGTTAGTGTCATCGTACGGGTTAGGATTAGGGGACGAGTGAGGGTCAGGCTTTGGGGAAGGGTTAGGGATAGGGTTCGGGCTAGGGTTATTGTTAGGGGACGGGGACGGTTTAGGGTCCAGGTGAGGGTATGACAACGATTTAGGGGGAACGTACGTGTGAGAGCGCGGGTTAGTGTCAGCGTCCGGGTTAGGATTATGGGACGGGTGAGGGTCAGGCTTCGGGGAAGGGTTAGGGGTAGGGTTCGGGCTAGGGTTAGGGTTAGGGGACGGGGACGGCTTAGGGTCCAGGTGAGGGTACGACAACGCTTAAGGGGGCGTGTACGTGTCAGGGCGCGGGTTAGTGTTAGCGTACGTGTTAGGATTAGGGAACGGTTGAGGGTCAGGCTTCGGGGAAGGGTTAGGGTTAGGGTTCGGGCTAGGGTTAGGGTTAGGGGACAGGGACGGTTTAGGGTCCAGGTGAGGGTACGACAACGCTTTAGGGGGAGCGTACGTGTGAGGGCACGGGTTAGTGTCAGCGTACGGGTTAGGATTAGGGGACGGGTGAGGGTCAGGCTTCGGGGAAGGGTTAGGGTTAGGGTTCGGGCTAGGGTTAGGGTTAGGGGACGGGGACGGTTTAGGGTCCAGGTGAGGGTACGACAACACTTTAGGGGGAGCGTACGTGTGATGGCGCGGGTTAGTGTCAGCGTACGGTTTAGGATTAGGGGACGGGGGAGGGTCAGGCTTCGGGGAAGGGTTAGGGTTAGGGTTCGGGCTAGGGTTAGGGTTAGGGGACGGGGACGGTTTAGGGTCCAGGTGAGGGTACGACAATGCTTTAGGGGGAGCGTACGTGTGAGGGCATGGGTTAGTGTCAGCGTACGGGTTAGGATTAGGGGACGGGTGAGGGTCAGGCTTCGGGGAAGGGTTAGGGTTAGGGTTCGGGCTAGGGTTAGGGTTAGGGGATGGGGCGGTTTAGGGTCCAGGTGAGGGTACGACAATGCTTTAGGGGGAGCATACATGTGAGGGCGCGGGTTAGTGTCAGCGTCCGGGTTAGGATTAGGGGACGGGTGAGGGTCAGGCTTCGGGGAAGGGTTAGGGTTAGGGTTCGGGCTAGGGTTAGGGTTAGGGGACGGGGACGGTTTAGGGTCCAGGTGAGGGTATGAAAACGCTTTAGGGGGAGCGTACATGTGAGGGCATGGGTTAGTGTCAGCGTACGGGTTAGGATTAGGGGACGGGTGAGGGTCAGGCTTCGGGGAAGGGTTAGGGTTAGGGTTCGGGCTAGGGTTAGGGTTAGGGGACGGGGACGGTTTAGGGTCCAGGTGAGGGTACGACAACGCTTTAGGGGGAGAGTACGTGTGCGGGCGCGGGTTAGTGTCAGCGTACGGGTTAGGATTAGAGGACGGGTGAGGGTCAGGCTTCGGGGAAGGTTTAGGGATAGGGTTCGGGCTAGGGTTAGGGTTAGGGGACGGGGACGGTTTAGGGTCCAGGTGAGGGTACGACATCGCTTTAGGGGGAACGTACGTGTGAGGGCGCGGGTTAGTGTCAGCGTCCGGGTTAGGATTATGGGACGGGTGAGGGTCAGGCTTCGGGGAAGGGTTAGGGTTAGGGTTCGGGCTAGGGTAAGGGTTAGGGGACGGGGACGGTTTAGGGTCCAGGTGAGGGTATGAAAACGCTTTAGGAGGAGCGTACATGTGAGGGCATGGGTTAGTGTCAGCGTACGGGTTAGGATTAGGGGACGGGTGAGGGTCAGGCTTCGGGGAAGGGTTAGGGTTAGGGTTCGGGCTAGGGTTAGGGTTAGGGGACGGGGACGGTTTAGGGTCCAGGTGAGGGTACGACAACACTTTAGGGGGAGCGTACGTGTGAGGGCGCGGGTTAATGTCAGCGTACGGGTTAGGATTAGGTACGGGGGAGGGTCAGGCTTCGGGGAAGGGTTAGGGTTAGGGTTCGGGCTAGGGTTAGGGTTAGGGGACGGGGACGGTTTAGGGTCCAGGTGAGGGTACGACAATGCTTTAGGGGGAGAGTACGTGTGAGGGCATGGGTTAGTGTCAGCGTACGGGTTAGGATTAGGGGACGGGTGAGGGTCAGGCTTCGGGGAAGGGTTAGGGTTAGGGTTCGGGCTAGGGTTAGGGTTAGGGGATGGGGCGGTTTAGGGTCCAGGTGAGGGTACGACAACGCTTTAGGGGGAGCGTACGTGTGAGGGCGCGGGTTAGTGTCAGCGTCCGGGTTAGGATTAGGGGACGGGTGAGGGTCAGGCTTCGGGGAAGGGTTAGGGTTAGGGTTCGGGCTAGGGTTAGGGTTAGGGGACGGGGACGGTTTAGGGTCCAGGTGAGGGTATGAAAACGCTTTAGGGGGAGCGTACATGTGAGGGCACGGGTTAGTGTCAGCGTACGTGTTAGGATTAGGGGACGGGTGAGGGTCAGGCTTCGGGGAAGGGTTAGGGTTAGGGTTCGGGCTAGGGTTAGGGTTAGGGGACGGGGACGGTTTAGGGTCCAGGTGAGGGTACGAAAACGCTTTAGGGGGAGCGTACGTGTGAGGGCGCGGGTTAATGTCAGCGTACGGGTTAGGATTAGGGGACGGTTGAGGGTCAGGCTTCGGGGAAGGGTTAGGGTTAGGGTTCGGGCTAGGGTTAGGGTTAGGGGACGGGGACGGTTTAGGGTCCAGGTGAGGGTACGACAACGCTTTAGGGGGAGCGTACGTGTGAGGGAGCGGGTTAGTGTCAGCGTACGGGTTAGGATTAGGGGACGGGTGAGGGTCAGGCTTCGGGGAAGGTTTAGGGTTAGGGTTCGGGCTAGGGTTAGGGTTACGGGGCGGGGACGGTTTACGGTCCAGGTGAGGGTACAACAACGCTTTAGCGGGAGCGTACGTGTGAGGGCGCGGGTTAGTGTCATCGTACGGTTTAGGATTAGGGGATGGGTGAGGGTCAGGCTTCGGGGAAGGGTTAGGGTTAGGGTTCGGGCTAGGGTTAGGGTTAGGGGACGGGGAAGGTTTAGGGTCCAGGTGAGGGTACGACAACGCTTTACGGGAAGCGTACGTGTGGGGGCGCGGGTTAGTGTCAGCGTACGGGTTAGGATTAGGGGACGGGTGAGGGTCAGGCTTCGGGGAAGGGTTAGGGTTAGGGTTCGGGCTAGGTTTAGGGTTAGGGGATGGGGACGGTTTAGGGTCCAGGTGAGGGTACGACAACGCTTTAGGGGGAGCGTACGTGTGAGGGCGCGGGTTAGTGTCAGCGTACGGGTTAGGATTAGGGGACGGGTGAGGGTCAGGCTTCGGGGAAGTGTTAGGGTTAGAGTTCGGGCTAGGGTTATCGTTAGGGGACGGGGACGGTTTAGGGTCCAGGTGAGGTTTCGACAACGCTTTAGGGTGAGCGAACGTGTGAGGGCGCGGGTTAGTGTCATCGTACGGGTTAGGATTAGGGGACGGGTGAGGGTCAGGCTTCGGGGAAGCTTTAGGGATAGGGTTCGGGCTAGGGTTAGGGTTAGGGGACGCGGACGGTTTAGGGTCTAGGTGAGGGTACGACAACGCTTTAGGGGGAACGTACGTGTGAGGGCGCGGGTTAGTGTCAGCGTCTGGGTTAGGATTAGGGGACGGGTGAGGGTCAGGCTTCGGGGAAGGGTTAGGGTTAGGGTTCGGGCTAGGGTTAGGGTTAGGGGACGGGGACGGTTTAGGGTCCAGGTGAGGGTATGAGAACGCTTTAGGGGGAGCGTACATATGAGGGCACGGGTTAGTGTCAGCGTACGGGTTAGGATTAGGGGACGGGTGAGGGTCAGGCTTCGGGGAAGTGTTAGGGTTAGGGTTCGGGCTAGGGTTAGGGTTAGGGGACGGAGGACGGTTTAGGGTCCAGGTGAGGGTACGACAACGCTTTAGGGGGAGCGTACGTGTGAGGGCGCGGGTTAATGTTAGCGTACGGGTTAGGATTAGGGGACGGGTGAGGGTCAGGCTTCGGGGAAGGGTTAGGGTTAGGGTTCGGGCTAGGGTTAGGGTTAGGGGGCGGGGACAGTTTACGGTCCAGGTGAGGGTACGACAACTCTTTAGGGGGAGCGTACGTGTGAGGGCGCGGGTTAGTGTCAGCGTACGGGTTAGGATTAGGGGACAGGTGAGGTTCAGGTTTCGGGGAAGGGTTAGGGTTACGGTTCCGGCTAGGGTTAGGGTTAGGGGACGGGGACGATTTAGGGTCCAGGTGAGGGTACGATAACGCCTTAGGGGGAGCGTACGTGTGAGGGCGCGGGTTGGTGTCAGCGTACGGGTTAGGATTAGGGGACGGGTGAGTGTCAGGATTCGGGGAAGGGTTAGGGTTAGGGTTCGGGCTAGGGTTAGGGTTAGGGGACGGGGACGGTTTAGGGTCCAGGTGAGGGTACGAAAACGCTTTAGGGGGAGCGTACGTGTGAGGGCGCGGCTTAGTGTCAGCGTACGGGTTAGGATTAGGGGATGGGTGAGGGTCAGGCTTCGGGGAAGGGTTAGGGTTAGGGTTCGGGCTAGGGTTAGGGTTAGGGGACGGGGACGGTTTAGGGTCCAGGTGAGGGTACGACAACGCTTTAGGGGGAGCTTTCGTGTGAGGGCGCGGGTTAGCGTCAGCGTACGGGCTAGGATTAGGGGACGGGTGAGGGTCAGGCTTCGGGGAAGTGTTAGGGTTAGGGTTCGGGCTAGGGTTAGGGTTAGGGGACGGGGACGGTTTAGGGTCCAGGTGAGGGTACGACAACGCTTTAGGGGGAGCGTACGTGTGAGGGCGCGTGTTAGTGTCAGCGTACGGGTTAGGATTACGGGACGGGTGAGTGTCACGCTTCGGGGAAGGGTTAGGGTTGGGGCTCGGGCTAGGGTTAGGATTAGGGGACGGGGACGGTTTAGGGTCCAGGTGAGGGTACGACAATGCTTTAGGGGGAGTGTACGTGTGAGGGCGCGGGTTAGTGTCAGCGTACGGGTTAGGATTAGGGGACGGGTGAGGGTCAGGCTTCGGGGAATGGTTAGGGTTAGGGTTCGGGCTAGGGTTAGGGTTAGGGGGCGGGGACGGTTTAGGGTCCAGGTGAGGGTACGACAACGCTTTAGGTGGAGCGTACGTGTGAGGGCGCGGGTTAGTGTCAGCGTATGGGTTAGGATTAGGGGACGGGTGAGGGTCAGGCTTCGGGGAAGGGTTAGGGTTAGGGTTCGGGCTAGGGTTAGGGTTAGGGGACGGGGACGGGGACGGTTTAGGGTCCAGGTGAGGGTACGACAACTCTTTAGGGGGAGCGTACATGTGAGGGCGCGGCTTAGTGTCTGCGTACGGTTTAGGATTAGGGGACGGGTGAGGGTCAGGCTTCGGGGAAGGGTTAGGGTTAGGGTTCGGGCTAGGGTTAGGGGACGGGGACGGTTTAGGGTCCAGGTGAGGGTACGACAACGCTTTAGGGGGAGCGTACGTGTGATGGCGCGGGTTAGTGTCAGCGTACGGGTTAGCTTTAGGGGACGGGTGAGGGTCAGGCTTCGGGGAAGGGTTAGGGTTAGGGTTCGGGCTAGGGTTAGGGTTAGGGGACGGGGACGGTTTAGGGTCCAGGTGAGGGTACGACAACGCTTTAGGGGGAGCGTACGTGTGAGGGCGCGGGTTACTGTCAGCGTACGGGTTAGGATTAGGGGATGGGTGAGGGTCAGGCTTCGGGGAATTGTTAGGGTTAGGGTTCGGGCTAGGGTTAGGATTAGGGGACGGGGACGGTTTAGGGTCCAGGTGAGGGTACGACAACGCTTTAGGGGGAGCGTACGTGTGAGGGCGCGGGTTAGTGTCAGCGTACTGGTTAGGATATGGGACGGGTGAGGGTCAGGCTTCGGGGAAGGGTTAGGGTTAGGGTTCGGGCTAGGGTTAGGGTTACGGGACGGGGACGGTTTAGGGTCCAGGTGAGGGTACGACAACGCTTTATGGGGAGCGTACGTGTGAGGGCGCGGGTTAGTGTCAGCGTACGGGTTAGGATTAGGGGACGGGTGAGGGTCAGGCTTCGGGGAAGGGTTAGGGTTACGGTTCGGGCTAGGGTTAGGTTTAGGGGACGGGGACGGTTTAGGGTCCAGGTGAGGGTACGACGCTTTAGGGGGAGCGTACGTGTGAGGGCGCGGCTTAGTGTCAGCGTACGGGTTAGGATTAGGGGACGGGTGAGGGTCAGGCTTCGGGGAAGGGTTAGGGTTAGGGTTCGGGCTAGGGTTAGGGTTAGGGGACGGGGACGGTTTAGGGTCCAGGTGAGGGTACGACAACGCTTTCGGGGGAGCGTCCGTGTGAGGGCGTGGCTTAGTGTCAGCGTACGGGTTAGGATTAGGGGACGGGTGAGGGTCAGGCTTCGGGGAAGGGTTAGGGTTAGGGTTCGCGTTAGGGTTAGGGTTAGGGGACGGGGACGGTTTAGGGTCCAGGTGAGGGTACGACAACGCTTTAGGGGGAGCGTACGTGTGGGGGCGCGGGTTAGTGTCAGCGTACGGGTTAGGATTAGGGGACTGGTGAGGGTCAGGCTTCGGGGAAGGGTTAGGGTTAGGGTTCGGGCTAGGTTTAGGGTTAGGGGATGGGGACGGTTTAGGGTCCAGGTGAGGGTACGACAACGCTTTAGGGGGAGCGTACGTGTGAGGGCGCGGGTTAGTGTCAGCGTACGGGTTAGGATTAGGGGACGGGTGAGGGTCAGGCTTCGGGGAAGTGTTAGGGTTAGAGTTCGGGCTAGGGTTATCGTTAGGGGACGGGGACGGTTTAGGGTCCAGGTGAGGGTACGACAACGCTTTAGGGGGATCGTATGTGTGAGGGCACGGGTTAGTGTCATCGTACGGGTTAGGATTAGGGGACGGGTGAGGGTCAGGCTTCGGGGAAGGTTTAGTGATAGGGTTCGGGCTAGGGTTAGGGTTAGGGGACGGGGACGGTTTAGGGTCCAGGTGAGGTTTCGACAACGCTTTAGGGGGAGCGAACGTGTGAGGGCGCGGGTTAGTGTCATCGTACGGGTTAGGATTAGGGGACGGGTGAGGGTCAGGCTTCGGGGAAGCTTTAGGGATAGGGTTCGGGCTAGGGTTAGGGTTAGGGGACGCGGACGGTTTACGGTCTAGGTGAGGGTACGACAACGCTTTAGGGGGAACGTACGTGTGAGGGCGCGGGTTAGTGTCAGCGTCTGGGTTAGGATTAGGGGACGGGTGAGGGTCAGGCTTCGGGGAAGGGTTAGGGTTAGGGTTCGGGCTAGGGTTAGGGTTAGGGGACGGGGACGGTTTAGGGTCCAGGTGAGGGTACGACAACGCTTTAGGGGGAGCGTACGTGTGATGGCGCGGGTTAGTGTCAGCGTACGGGTTAGGATTAGGGGACGGGGGAGGGTCAGGCTTCGGGGAAGGGTTAGGGTTAGGGTTCGGGCTAGGGTTAGGGTTAGGGGACGGGGACGGTTTAGGGTCCAGGTGAGGGTACGACAATGCTTTAGGGGGAGCGTACGTGTGAGGGCATGGGTTAGTGTCAGCGTACGGGTTAGGATTAGGGGACGGGTGAGGGTCAGGCTTCGGGGAAGGGTTAGGGTTAGGGTTCGGGCTAGGGTTAGGGTTAGGGGATGGGGCGGTTTAGGGTCCAGGTGAGGGTACGACAATACTTTAGGGGGAGCATATGTGTGAGGGCGCGGGTTAGTGTCAGCGTCCGGGTTAGGATTAGGGGACGGGTGAGGGTCAGGCTTCGGGGAAGGGTTAGGGTTAGGGTTCGGGCTAGGGTTAGGGTTAGGGGACGGGGACGGTTTAGGGTCCAGGTGAGGGTATGAAAACGCTTTAGGGGGAGAGTACATGTGAGGGCACGGGTTAGTGTCAGCGTACGGGTTAGGATTAGGGGACGGGTGAGGGTCAGGCTTCGGGGAAGTGTTAGGGTTAGGGTTCGGGCTAGGGTTAGGGTTAGGGGACGGGGACGGTTTAGGGTCCAGGTGAGGGTACGACAACGCTTTAGGGAGAGCGTACGTGTGCGGGCGCGGGTTAGTGTCAGCGTACGGGTTAGGATTAGAGGACGGGTGAGGGTCAGGCTTCGGGGAAGGTTTAGGGATAGGGTTCGGGCTAGGGTTAGGGTTAGGGGACGGGGACGGTTTAGGGTCCAGGTGAGGGTACGACATCGCTTTAGGGGGAACGTACGTGTGAGGGCGCGGGTTAGTGTCAGCGTCCGGGTTAGGATTATGGGACGGGTGAGGGTCAGGCTTCGGGGAAGTGTTAGGGTTAGGGTTCGGGCTAGGGTTAGGGTTAGGGGACGGGGACGGTTTAGGGTCCAGGTGAGGGTATGAAAACGCTTTAGGAGGAGCGTACATGTGAGGGCACGGGTTAGTGTCAGCGTACGGGTTAGGATTAGGGGACGGGTGAGGGTCAGGCTTCGGGGAAGGGTTAGGGTTAGGGTTCGGGCTAGGGTTAGGTTTAGGGGACGGGGACGGTTTAGGGTCCAGGTGAGGGTACGACAACACTTTAGGGGGAGCGTACGTGTGAGGGCGCGGGTTAATGTCAGCGTACGGGTAAGGATTAGGGGACGGGGGAGGGTCAGGCTTCGGGGAAGGGTTAGGGTTAGGGTTCGGGCTAGGGTTAGGGTTAGGGGACGGGGACGGTTTAGGGTCCAGGTGAGGGTACGACAATGCTTTAGGGGGAGCGTACGTGTGAGGGCATGGGTTAGTGTCAGCGTACGGGTTAGGATTAGGGGACGGGTGAGGGTCAGGCTTCGGGGAAGGTTTAGGGTTAGGGTTCGGGCTAGGGTTAGGGTTAGGGGATGGGGCGGTTTAGGGTCCAGGTGAGGGTACGACAACGCTTTAGGGGGAGCGTACGTGTGAGGGCGCGGGTTAGTGTCAGCGTCCGGGTTAGGATTAGGGGACGGGTGAGGGTCAGGCTTCGGGGAAGGGTTAGGGTTAGGGTTCGGGCTAGGGTTAGGGTTAGGGGACGGGGACGGTTTAGGGTCCAGGTGAGGGTATGAAAACGCTTTAGGGGGAGCGTACATGTGAGGGCACGGGTTAGTGTCAGCGTACGGGTTAGGATTAGGGGACGGGTGAGGGTCAGGCTTCGGGGAAGGGTTAGGGTTAGGGTTCGGGCTAGGGTTAGGGTTAGGGGACGGGGACGGTTTAGGGTCCAGGTGAGGGTACGAAAACGCTTTAGGGGGAGATTACGTGTGAGGGCGCGGGTTAATGTCAGCGTACGGGTTAGGATTAGGGGACGGTTGAGGGTCAGGCTTCGGGGAAGGGTTAGGGTTAGGGTTCGGGCTAGGGTTAGGGTTAGGGGACGGGGACGGTTTAGGGTCCAGGTGAGGGTACGACAACGCTTTAGGGGGAGCGTACGTGTGAGGGCGCGGGTTAGTGTCAGCGTACGGGTTAGGATTAGGGGACGGGTGAGGGTCAGGCTTCGGGGAAGGTTTAGGGTTAGGGTTTGGGCTAGGGTTAGGGTTACGGGGCGGGGACGGTTTACGGTCCAGGTGAGGGTACAACAACGCTTTAGCGGGAGCGTACGTGTGAGGGCGCGGGTTAGTGTCATCGTACGGGTTAGGATTAGGGGATGGGTATGGGTCAGGCTTCGGGGAAGGGTTAGGGTTAGGGTTCGGGCTAGGGTTAGGGTTAGGGGACGGGGAAGGTTTAGGGTCCAGGTGAGGGTACGACAACGCTTTACGGGGAGCGTACGTGTGGGGGCGCGGGTTAGTGTCAGCGTACGGGTTAGGATTAGGGGACGGGTGAGGGTCAGGCTTCGGGGAAGGGTTAGGGTTAGGGTTCGGGCTAGGTTTAGGGTTAGGGGATGGGGACGGTTTAGGGTCCAGGTGAGGGTACGACAACGCTTTAGGGGGAGCGTACGTGTGAGGGCGCGGGTTAGTGTCAGCGTACGGGTTAGGATTAGGGGACGGGTGAGGGTCAGGCTTCGGGGAAGTGTTAGGGTTAGAGTTCGGGCTAGGGTTATCGTTAGGGGACGGGGACGGTTTAGGGTCCAGGTGAGGTTTCGACAACGCTTTAGGGGGAGCGAACGTGTGAGGGCGCGGGTTAGTGTCATCGTACGGGTTAGGATTAGGGGACGGGTGAGGGTCAGGCTTCGGGGAAGCTTTAGGGATAGGGTTCGGGCTAGGGTTAGGGTTAGGGGACGCGGACGGTTTAGGGTCTAGGTGAGGGTACGACAACGCTTTAGGGGGAACGTACGTGTGAGGGCGCGGGTTAGTGTCAGCGTCTGGGTTAGGATTAGGGGACGGGTGAGGGTCAGGCTTCGGGGAAGGGTTAGGGTTAGGGTTCGGGCTAGGGTTAGGGTTAGGGGACGGGGACGGTTTAGGGTCCAGGTGAGGGTATGACAACGCTTTAGGGGGAGCGTACATATGAGGGCACGGGTTAGTGTCAGCGTACGGGTTAGGATTAGGGGACGGGTGAGGGTCAGGCTTCGGGGAAGGGTTAGGGTTAGGGTTCGGGCTAGGGTTAGGGTTAGGGGACGGAGGACGGTTTAGGGTCCAGGTGAGGGTACGACAACGCTTTAGGGGGAGCGTACGTGTGAGGGCGCGGGTTAATGTTAGCGTACGGGTTAGGATTAGGGGACGGGGGAGGGTCAGGCTTCGGGGAAGGGTTAGGGTTAGGGTTCGGGCTAGGGTTAGGGTTAGGGGGCGGGGAGAGTTTACGGTCCAGGTGAGGGTACGACAACAATTTAGGGGGAGCGTACGTGTGAGGGCGCGGGTTAGTGTCAGCGTACGGGTTAGGATTAGGGGACAGGTGAGGTTCAGGCTTCGGGGAAGGGTTAGGGTTACGGTTCCGGCTAGGGTTAGGGTTAGGGGACGGGGACGGTTTAGGGTCCAGGTGAGGGTACGACAACACTTTAGGGGGAGCGTACGTGTGAGGGCGCGGCATAGTGTCTGCGTACGGTTTAGGATTAGGGGACGGGTGAGAGTCAGGCTTCGGTGAAGGGTTAGGGTTAGGGTTCGGGCTAGGGTTAGGGTTAGGGGACGGGGACGGTTTAGGGTCCAGGTGAGGGTACGACAACGCTTTAGGGGGAGCGTACGTGTGAGGGCGCGGGTTAGTGTCAGCGTACGGTTTAGGATTAGGGGACGGGTGAGGGTCAGGCTTCGGGGAAGTGTTAGGGTTAAGTTTCGGGCTAGGGTTAGGGTTAGGGGACGGGGACGGTTTAGGGTCCAGGTGAGGGTACGACAACGCTTTAGGGGGAGCGTACGTGTGATGGCGCGGGTTAGTGTCAGCGTACGGGTTAGCTTTAGGGGACGGGTGAGGGTCAGGCTTCGGGGAAGGGTTAGGGTTAGGGTTCGGGCTAGGGTTAGGGTTAGGGGACGGGGACGGTTTAGGGTCCAGGTGAGGGTACGACAAGGCTTTAGGGGGAGCGTACGTGTGAGGGCGCGGGTTACTGTCAGCGTACGGGTTAGGATTAGGGGACGGGTGAGGGTCAGGCTTCGGGGAATTGTTAGGGTTAGGGTTCGGGCTAGGGTTAGGATTAGGGGACGGGGACGGTTTAGGGTCCAGGTGAGTGTACGACAACGCTTTAGGGGGAGCGTACGTGTGAGGGCGCGGGTTAGTGTCAGCGTACTGGTTAGGATATGGGACGGGTGAGGGTCAGGCTTCGGGGAAGGGTTAGGGTTAGGGTTCGGGCTAGGGTTAGGGTTACGGGACGGGGACAGTTTAGGGTCCAGGTGAGGGTACGACAACGCTTTAGGGGGAGCGTACCTGTGAGGGCGCGGCTTAGTGTCAGCGTACGGGTTAGGATTAGGGGATGGGTGAGGGTCAGGCTTCTGGGAAGGTTTAGGGTTAGGGTTCGGGCTAGGGTTAGGGTTAGGGGACGGGGACGGTTTAGGGTCCAGGTGAGGGTACGACAACGCTTTAGGGGGAGCGTACGTGTGAGGGCGCGGGTTAGCGTCAGCGTACGGGTTAGGATTAGGGTACGGGTGAGGGTCAGGCTTCGGGAAGGGTTAGGGTTAGGGTTCGGGCTAGGGTTAGGGTTAGGGGACGGGGACGGTTTAGGGTCCAGGTGAGGGTACGACAACGCTTTAGGGGGAGCGTACGTGTGAGGGCGCGGGTTAGTGTCAGCGTACGGGTTAGGATTAGGGGACCGGTGAGGGTCAGGCTTCGGGGAAGGGTTAGGGTTAGGGTTCGGGCTAGGGTTAGGGTTAGGGTTAGGGGACGGTTTAGGGTCCAGGTGAGGGTACGACAACGCTTTAGGGGGAGCGTCCGTGTGAGCGCGTGGCTTAGTGTCAGCGTACGGGTTAGGATTAGGGGACGGGTGAGGGTCAGGCTTCGGTGAAGGATTAGGGTTAGGGTTCGGGCTAGGGTTAGGGTTAGGGGACGGGGACGGTTTAGGGTCTACGTGAGGGTACGACAACGCTTTAGGGGGAGCGTACGTGTGAGGGCGTGGCTTAGTGTAAGCGTACGGGTTAGGATTAGGGGACGGGTGAGGGTCAGGCTTCGGGGAAGGGTTAGGGTTAGGGTTCGGGCTAGGGTTAGGGTTAGGGGACGGGGACGGTTTAGGGTCCAGGTGAGGGTACGACAACGCTTTAGGGGGAGCGTACGTGTGAGGGCGCGGGTTAGTGTCAGCGTACGGTTTAGGATTAGGGTACGGGTGAGGGTCAGGCTTCGGGGAAGGGTTAGGGTTAGGGTTCGGGCTAGGTTTAGGGTTAGGGGATGGGGACGGTTTAGGGTCTACGTGAGGGTACGACAACGCTTTAGGGGGAGCGTACGTGTGAGGGCGCGGGTTAGTGTCAGCGTACGGGTTAGGATTAGGGGACGGGTGAGGGTCAGGCTTCGGGGAAGGGTTAGGGTTAGGGTTCGGGCTAGGGTTAGGGTTAGGGGACGGGGACGGTTTAGGGTCCAGGTGAGGGTACGACAACGCTTTAGGGGGAGCGTACGTGTGAGGGCGCGGCTTAGTGTCAGCGTACGGTTTAGGATTAGGGGACGGGTGAGGGTCAGGCTTCGGGCAAGGGTTAGGGTTAGGGTTCAGGCTAGGGTTAGGGTTAGGGGACGGGGACGGTTTAGGGTCCAGGTGAGGGTACGACAACGCTTTAGGGGGAGCGTACGTGTGAGGGCAAGGCTTAGTGTCAGCGTACGGGTTAGGATTAGGGGACGGGTGAGGGTCAGGCTTCGGGGAATTGTTAGGGTTAGGGTTCGGGCAAGGGTTAGGGTTAGGGGACGGGGACGGTTTAGGGTCCAGGTGAGGGTACGACAACGCTTTAGCGGGAGCTTACGTGTGAGGGCGCGGCTTAGTGTCAGCGTACGGGTTAGGATTAGGGGACGGGTGAGGGTCAGGCTTCGGGGAAGGGTTAGGGTTAGGGTTCGGGCTAGGGTTAGGGTTAGGGGATGGGGCGGTTTAGGGTCCAGGTGAGGGTACGACAACGCTTTAGGGGGAGCGTACGTGTGAGGGCGCGGGTTAGTGTCAGCGTCCGGGTTAGGATTAGGGGACGGGTGAGGGTCAGGCTTCGGGGAAGGGTTAGGGTTAGGGTTCGGGCTAGGGTTAGGGTTAGGGGACGGGGACGGTTTAGGGTCCAGGTGAGGGTATGAAAACGCTTTAGGGGGAGCGTACATGTGAGGGCACGGGTTAGTGTCAGCGTACGGGTTAGGATTAGGGGACGGGTGAGGGTCAGGCTTCGGGGAAGGGTTAGGGTTAGGGTTCGGGCTAGGGTTAGGGTTAGGGGACGGGGACGGTTTAGGGTCCAGGTGAGGGTACGAAAACGCTTTAGGGGGAGATTACGTGTGAGGGCGCGGGTTAATGTCAGCGTACGGGTTAGGATTAGGGGACGGTTGAGGGTCAGGCTTCGGGGAAGGGTTAGGGTTAGGGTTCGGGCTAGGGTTAGGGTTAGGGGACGGGGACGGTTTAGGGTCCAGGTGAGGGTACGACAACGCTTTAGGGGGAGCGTACGTGTGAGGGCGCGGGTTAGTGTCAGCGTACGGGTTAGGATTAGGGGACGGGTGAGGGTCAGGCTTCGGGGAAGGTTTAGGGTTAGGGTTTGGGCTAGGGTTAGGGTTACGGGGCGGGGACGGTTTACGGTCCAGGTGAGGGTACAACAACGCTTTAGCGGGAGCGTACGTGTGAGGGCGCGGGTTAGTGTCATCGTACGGGTTAGGATTAGGGGATGGGTATGGGTCAGGCTTCGGGGAAGGGTTAGGGTTAGGGTTCGGGCTAGGGTTAGGGTTAGGGGACGGGGAAGGTTTAGGGTCCAGGTGAGGGTACGACAACGCTTTACGGGGAGCGTACGTGTGGGGGCGCGGGTTAGTGTCAGCGTACGGGTTAGGATTAGGGGACGGGTGAGGGTCAGGCTTCGGGGAAGGGTTAGGGTTAGGGTTCGGGCTAGGTTTAGGGTTAGGGGATGGGGACGGTTTAGGGTCCAGGTGAGGGTACGACAACGCTTTAGGGGGAGCGTACGTGTGAGGGCGCGGGTTAGTGTCAGCGTACGGGTTAGGATTAGGGGACGGGTGAGGGTCAGGCTTCGGGGAAGTGTTAGGGTTAGAGTTCGGGCTAGGGTTATCGTTAGGGGACGGGGACGGTTTAGGGTCCAGGTGAGGTTTCGACAACGCTTTAGGGGGAGCGAACGTGTGAGGGCGCGGGTTAGTGTCATCGTACGGGTTAGGATTAGGGGACGGGTGAGGGTCAGGCTTCGGGGAAGCTTTAGGGATAGGGTTCGGGCTAGGGTTAGGGTTAGGGGACGCGGACGGTTTAGGGTCTAGGTGAGGGTACGACAACGCTTTAGGGGGAACGTACGTGTGAGGGCGCGGGTTAGTGTCAGCGTCTGGGTTAGGATTAGGGGACGGGTGAGGGTCAGGCTTCGGGGAAGGGTTAGGGTTAGGGTTCGGGCTAGGGTTAGGGTTAGGGGACGGGGACGGTTTAGGGTCCAGGTGAGGGTATGACAACGCTTTAGGGGGAGCGTACATATGAGGGCACGGGTTAGTGTCAGCGTACGGGTTAGGATTAGGGGACGGGTGAGGGTCAGGCTTCGGGGAAGGGTTAGGGTTAGGGTTCGGGCTAGGGTTAGGGTTAGGGGACGGAGGACGGTTTAGGGTCCAGGTGAGGGTACGACAACGCTTTAGGGGGAGCGTACGTGTGAGGGCGCGGGTTAATGTTAGCGTACGGGTTAGGATTAGGGGACGGGGGAGGGTCAGGCTTCGGGGAAGGGTTAGGGTTAGGGTTCGGGCTAGGGTTAGGGTTAGGGGGCGGGGAGAGTTTACGGTCCAGGTGAGGGTACGACAACAATTTAGGGGGAGCGTACGTGTGAGGGCGCGGGTTAGTGTCAGCGTACGGGTTAGGATTAGGGGACAGGTGAGGTTCAGGCTTCGGGGAAGGGTTAGGGTTACGGTTCCGGCTAGGGTTAGGGTTAGGGGACGGGGACGGTTTAGGGTCCAGGTGAGGGTACGACAACACTTTAGGGGGAGCGTACGTGTGAGGGCGCGGCATAGTGTCTGCGTACGGTTTAGGATTAGGGGACGGGTGAGAGTCAGGCTTCGGTGAAGGGTTAGGGTTAGGGTTCGGGCTAGGGTTAGGGTTAGGGGACGGGGACGGTTTAGGGTCCAGGTGAGGGTACGACAACGCTTTAGGGGGAGCGTACGTGTGAGGGCGCGGGTTAGTGTCAGCGTACGGTTTAGGATTAGGGGACGGGTGAGGGTCAGGCTTCGGGGAAGTGTTAGGGTTAAGTTTCGGGCTAGGGTTAGGGTTAGGGGACGGGGACGGTTTAGGGTCCAGGTGAGGGTACGACAACGCTTTAGGGGGAGCGTACGTGTGATGGCGCGGGTTAGTGTCAGCGTACGGGTTAGCTTTAGGGGACGGGTGAGGGTCAGGCTTCGGGGAAGGGTTAGGGTTAGGGTTCGGGCTAGGGTTAGGGTTAGGGGACGGGGACGGTTTAGGGTCCAGGTGAGGGTACGACAAGGCTTTAGGGGGAGCGTACGTGTGAGGGCGCGGGTTACTGTCAGCGTACGGGTTAGGATTAGGGGACGGGTGAGGGTCAGGCTTCGGGGAATTGTTAGGGTTAGGGTTCGGGCTAGGGTTAGGATTAGGGGACGGGGACGGTTTAGGGTCCAGGTGAGTGTACGACAACGCTTTAGGGGGAGCGTACGTGTGAGGGCGCGGGTTAGTGTCAGCGTACTGGTTAGGATATGGGACGGGTGAGGGTCAGGCTTCGGGGAAGGGTTAGGGTTAGGGTTCGGGCTAGGGTTAGGGTTACGGGACGGGGACAGTTTAGGGTCCAGGTGAGGGTACGACAACGCTTTAGGGGGAGCGTACCTGTGAGGGCGCGGCTTAGTGTCAGCGTACGGGTTAGGATTAGGGGATGGGTGAGGGTCAGGCTTCTGGGAAGGTTTAGGGTTAGGGTTCGGGCTAGGGTTAGGGTTAGGGGACGGGGACGGTTTAGGGTCCAGGTGAGGGTACGACAACGCTTTAGGGGGAGCGTACGTGTGAGGGCGCGGGTTAGCGTCAGCGTACGGGTTAGGATTAGGGTACGGGTGAGGGTCAGGCTTCGGGAAGGGTTAGGGTTAGGGTTCGGGCTAGGGTTAGGGTTAGGGGACGGGGACGGTTTAGGGTCCAGGTGAGGGTACGACAACGCTTTAGGGGGAGCGTACGTGTGAGGGCGCGGGTTAGTGTCAGCGTACGGGTTAGGATTAGGGGACCGGTGAGGGTCAGGCTTCGGGGAAGGGTTAGGGTTAGGGTTCGGGCTAGGGTTAGGGTTAGGGTTAGGGGACGGTTTAGGGTCCAGGTGAGGGTACGACAACGCTTTAGGGGGAGCGTCCGTGTGAGCGCGTGGCTTAGTGTCAGCGTACGGGTTAGGATTAGGGGACGGGTGAGGGTCAGGCTTCGGGGAAGGATTAGGGTTAGGGTTCGGGCTAGGGTTAGGGTTAGGGGACGGGGACGGTTTAGGGTCTACGTGAGGGTACGACAACGCTTTAGGGGGAGCGTACGTGTGAGGGCGTGGCTTAGTGTAAGCGTACGGGTTAGGATTAGGGGACGGGTGAGGGTCAGGCTTCGGGGAAGGGTTAGGGTTAGGGTTCGGGCTAGGGTTAGGGTTAGGGGACGGGGACGGTTTAGGGTCCAGGTGAGGGTACGACAACGCTTTAGGGGGAGCGTACGTGTGAGGGCGCGGGTTAGTGTCAGCGTACGGTTTAGGATTAGGGTACGGGTGAGGGTCAGGCTTCGGGGAAGGGTTAGGGTTAGGGTTCGGGCTAGGTTTAGGGTTAGGGGATGGGGACGGTTTAGGGTCTACGTGAGGGTACGACAACGCTTTAGGGGGAGCGTACGTGTGAGGGCGCGGGTTAGTGTCAGCGTACGGGTTAGGATTAGGGGACGGGTGAGGGTCAGGCTTCGGGGAAGGGTTAGGGTTAGGGTTCGGGCTAGGGTTAGGGTTAGGGGACGGGGACGGTTTAGGGTCCAGGTGAGGGTACGACAACGCTTTAGGGGGAGCGTACGTGTGAGGGCGCGGCTTAGTGTCAGCGTACGGTTTAGGATTAGGGGACGGGTGAGGGTCAGGCTTCGGGCAAGGGTTAGGGTTAGGGTTCAGGCTAGGGTTAGGGTTAGGGGACGGGGACGGTTTAGGGTCCAGGTGAGGGTACGACAACGCTTTAGGGGGAGCGTACGTGTGAGGGCAAGGCTTAGTGTCAGCGTACGGGTTAGGATTAGGGGACGGGTGAGGGTCAGGCTTCGGGGAATTGTTAGGGTTAGGGTTCGGGCAAGGGTTAGGGTTAGGGGACGGGGACGGTTTAGGGTCCAGGTGAGGGTACGACAACGCTTTAGCGGGAGCTTACGTGTGAGGGCGCGGCTTAGTGTCAGCGTACGGGTTAGGATTAGGGGACGGGTGAGGGTCAGGCTTCGGGGAAGGGTTAGGGTTAGGGTTCGGGCTAGGGTTAGGGTTAGGGGACGGGGACGGTTTAGGGTCCAGGTGACGGTACGACAACGCTTTAGGGGGAGCGTACGTGTGAGGGCGCGGCTTAGTGTCAGCGTACGGGTTAGGATTAGGGGACGGGTGAGGGTCAGGCTTCGGGGAAGGGTTAGGGTTAGGGTTCGGGCTAGGGTTAGGATTAGTGGACGGGGACGGTTTAGGGTCCAGGTGAGGGTACGACAACGCTTTAGGGGGAGCGTAAGTGTGAGGGCGCGGGTTAGCGTCAGCGTACGGGTTAGGATTAGGGGACGGGTGAGGGTCAGGCTTCGGGGAAGGGTTAGTGTTAGGGTTCGGGCTAGGGTTAGGGTTAGGGGACGGGGACGGTTTAGGGTCCAGGTGAGGGTACGACAACGCTTTAGGGGGAGCGTACGTGTGAGGGCGCGGCTTAGTGTCAGCGTACGGGTTAGGATTAGGGGACGGGTGAGGGTCAGGCTTCGGGCAAGTTTTAGGGTTAGGGTTCGGGCTAGGGTTAGGGTTAGAGGACGGGGACGGTTTAGGGTCCAGGTGAGGGTACGACAACGCTTTAGGGGGAGCGTACGTGTGAGGGCGCGGCTTAGTGTCAGCGTACGGGTTAGGATTAGGGGACGGGTGAGGGTCAGGCTTCGGGGAAGGGTTAGGGTTAGGGTTCGGGCTAGGTTTAGGGTTAAGGGACGGGGACGGTTTAGGGTCCAGGTGAGGGTACGACAACGCTTTAAGGGGAGCGTACATGTGAGGGCGCGGGTTAGTGTCAGCGTACGGGTTAGGATTAGGGGACGGGTGAGGGTCAGGCTTCGGGGAAGGGTTAGGGTTAGGGTTCGGGCTAGGGTTAGGATTAGGGGACGGGGACGGTTTAGGGTCCAGGTGAGGGTACGACAACGCTTTAGGGGGAGCGTACGTGTGAGGGCGCGGGTTAGCGTCAGCGTACGGGTTAGGATTAGGGGACGGGTGAGGGTCACTCTTCGGGGAAGGGTTAGGGTTAGGGTTCGGGCTAGGGTTAGGGTTAGGGGACGGGGACGGTTTAGGGTCCAGGTGAGGGTACGACAACGCTTTAGGGGGAGCGTACGTGTGAGGGCGCGGGTTAGTGTCAGCGTACGGGTTAGGATTAGGGGACGGGTGAGGGTCAGGCTTCGGGGAAGGGTTAGGGTTAGGGTTCGGGCTAGGGTTAGGATTAGGGGACGGGGACGGTTTAGGGTCCAGGTGAGGGTACGACAACGCTTTATGGGGAGCGTACGTGTGAGGGCGTGGGTTAGTGTCAGCGTATGGGTTAGGATTAGGGGACGGTTGAGGGTCAGGCTTCGGGGAAGGGTTAGGGTTAGGGTTCGGGCTAGGGTTAGGGTTAGGGGACGGTTTAGGGTCCAGGTGAGGGTACGACAACGCTTTAGGGGGAGCGTACGTGTGAGGGCGTGGCTTAGTGTCAGCGTACGGGTTAGGATTAGGGGACGGGTGAGGGTCAGGCTTCGGGGAAGGGTTAGGGTTAGGGTTCGGGCTAGGGTTAGGTTTAGGGGACGGGGACGGTTTAGGGTCCAGGTGAGGGTACGACAACACTTTAGGGGGAGCGTACGTGTGAGGGCGCGGGTTAATGTCAGCGTACGGGTAAGGATTAGGGGACGGGGGAGGGTCAGGCTTCGGGGAAGGGTTAGGGTTAGGGTTCGGGCTAGGGTTAGGGTTAGGGGACGGGGACGGTTTAGGGTCCAGGTGAGGGTACGACAATGCTTTAGGGGGAGCGTACGTGTGAGGGCATGGGTTAGTGTCAGCGTACGGGTTAGGATTAGGGGACGGGTGAGGGTCAGGCTTCGGGGAAGGTTTAGGGTTAGGGTTCGGGCTAGGGTTAGGGTTAGGGGATGGGGCGGTTTAGGGTCCAGGTGAGGGTACGACAACGCTTTAGGGGGAGCGTACGTGTGAGGGCGCGGGTTAGTGTCAGCGTCCGGGTTAGGATTAGGGGACGGGTGAGGGTCAGGCTTCGGGGAAGGGTTAGGGTTAGGGTTCGGGCTAGGGTTAGGGTTAGGGGACGGGGACGGTTTAGGGTCCAGGTGAGGGTATGAAAACGCTTTAGGGGGAGCGTACATGTGAGGGCACGGGTTAGTGTCAGCGTACGGGTTAGGATTAGGGGACGGGTGAGGGTCAGGCTTCGGGGAAGGGTTAGGGTTAGGGTTCGGGCTAGGGTTAGGGTTAGGGGACGGGGACGGTTTAGGGTCCAGGTGAGGGTACGAAAACGCTTTAGGGGGAGATTACGTGTGAGGGCGCGGGTTAATGTCAGCGTACGGGTTAGGATTAGGGGACGGTTGAGGGTCAGGCTTCGGGGAAGGGTTAGGGTTAGGGTTCGGGCTAGGGTTAGGGTTAGGGGACGGGGACGGTTTAGGGTCCAGGTGAGGGTACGACAACGCTTTAGGGGGAGCGTACGTGTGAGGGCGCGGGTTAGTGTCAGCGTACGGGTTAGGATTAGGGGACGGGTGAGGGTCAGGCTTCGGGGAAGGTTTAGGGTTAGGGTTTGGGCTAGGGTTAGGGTTACGGGGCGGGGACGGTTTACGGTCCAGGTGAGGGTACAACAACGCTTTAGCGGGAGCGTACGTGTGAGGGCGCGGGTTAGTGTCATCGTACGGGTTAGGATTAGGGGATGGGTATGGGTCAGGCTTCGGGGAAGGGTTAGGGTTAGGGTTCGGGCTAGGGTTAGGGTTAGGGGACGGGGAAGGTTTAGGGTCCAGGTGAGGGTACGACAACTCTTTACGGGGAGCGTACGTGTGGGGGCGCGGGTTAGTGTCAGCGTACGGGTTAGGATTAGGGGACGGGTGAGGGTCAGGCTTCGGGGAAGGGTTAGGGTTAGGGTTCGGGCTAGGTTTAGGGTTAGGGGATGGGGACGGTTTAGGGTCCAGGTGAGGGTACGACAACGCTTTAGGGGGAGCGTACGTGTGAGGGCGCGGGTTAGTGTCAGCGTACGGGTTAGGATTAGGGGACGGGTGAGGGTCAGGCTTCGGGGAAGTGTTAGGGTTAGAGTTCGGGCTAGGGTTATCGTTAGGGGACGGGGACGGTTTAGGGTCCAGGTGAGGTTTCGACAACGCTTTAGGGGGAGCGAACGTGTGAGGGCGCGGGTTAGTGTCATCGTACGGGTTAGGATTAGGGGACGGGTGAGGGTCAGGCTTCGGGGAAGCTTTAGGGATAGGGTTCGGGCTAGGGTTAGGGTTAGGGGACGCGGACGGTTTAGGGTCTAGGTGAGGGTACGACAACGCTTTAGGGGGAACGTACGTGTGAGGGCGCGGGTTAGTGTCAGCGTCTGGGTTAGGATTAGGGGACGGGTGAGGGTCAGGCTTCGGGGAAGGGTTAGGGTTAGGGTTCGGGCTAGGGTTAGGGTTAGGGGACGGGGACGGTTTAGGGTCCAGGTGAGGGTATGACAACGCTTTAGGGGGAGCGTACATATGAGGGCACGGGTTAGTGTCAGCGTACGGGTTAGGATTAGGGGACGGGTGAGGGTCAGGCTTCGGGGAAGGGTTAGGGTTAGGGTTCGGGCTAGGGTTAGGGTTAGGGGACGGAGGACGGTTTAGGGTCCAGGTGAGGGTACGACAACGCTTTAGGGGGAGCGTACGTGTGAGGGCGCGGGTTAATGTTAGCGTACGGGTTAGGATTAGGGGACGGGGGAGGGTCAGGCTTCGGGGAAGGGTTAGGGTTAGGGTTCGGGCTAGGGTTAGGGTTAGGGGGCGGGGAGAGTTTACGGTCCAGGTGAGGGTACGACAACAATTTAGGGGGAGCGTACGTGTGAGGGCGCGGGTTAGTGTCAGCGTACGGGTTAGGATTAGGGGACAGGTGAGGTTCAGGCTTCGGGGAAGGGTTAGGGTTACGGTTCCGGCTAGGGTTAGGGTTAGGGGACGGGGACGGTTTAGGGTCCAGGTGAGGGTACGACAACACTTTAGGGGGAGCGTACGTGTGAGGGCGCGGCATAGTGTCTGCGTACGGTTTAGGATTAGGGGACGGGTGAGAGTCAGGCTTCGGTGAAGGGTTAGGGTTAGGGTTCGGGCTAGGGTTA
Organism: Globicephala melas; assembly: GCF_963455315.2. Taxonomy (NCBI): domain Eukaryota; kingdom Metazoa; phylum Chordata; class Mammalia; order Artiodactyla; family Delphinidae; genus Globicephala; species Globicephala melas. The sequence continues at coordinate 2,882,311 of NW_027207212.1, forward strand.
GGGTTAGGGGACGGGGACGGTTTAGGGTCCAGGTGAGGGTACGACAACGCTTTAGGGGGAGCGTACGTGTGAGGGCGCGGGTTAGTGTCAGCGTACGGTTTAGGATTAGGGGACGGGTGAGGGTCAGGCTTCGGGGAAGTGTTAGGGTTAAGTTTCGGGCTAGGGTTAGGGTTAGGGGACGGGGACGGTTTAGGGTCCAGGTGAGGGTACGACAACGCTTTAGGGGGAGCGTACGTGTGATGGCGCGGGTTAGTGTCAGCGCACGGGTTAGCTTTAGGGGACGGGTGAGGGTCAGGCTTCGGGGAAGGGTTAGGGTTAGGGTTCGGGCTAGGGTTAGGGTTAGGGGACGGGGACGGTTTAGGGTCCAGGTGAGGGTACGACAAGGCTTTAGGGGGAGCGTACGTGTGAGGGCGCGGGTTACTGTCAGCGTACGGGTTAGGATTAGGGGACGGGTGAGGGTCAGGCTTCGGGGAATTGTTAGGGTTAGGGTTCGGGCTAGGGTTAGGATTAGGGGACGGGGACGGTTTAGGGTCCAGGTGAGTGTACGACAACGCTTTAGGGGGAGCGTACGTGTGAGGGCGCGGGTTAGTGTCAGCGTACTGGTTAGGATATGGGACGGGTGAGGGTCAGGCTTCGGGGAAGGGTTAGGGTTAGGGTTCGGGCTAGGGTTAGGGTTACGGGACGGGGACGGTTTAGGGTCCAGGTGAGGGTACGACAACGCTTTAGGGGGAGCGTACCTGTGAGGGCGCGGCTTAGTGTCAGCGTACGGGTTAGGATTAGGGGATGGGTGAGGGTCAGGCTTCTGGGAAGGTTTAGGGTTAGGGTTCGGGCTAGGGTTAGGGTTAGGGGACGGGGACGGTTTAGGGTCCAGGTGAGGGTACGACAACGCTTTAGGGGGAGCGTACGTGTGAGGGCGCGGGTTAGCGTCAGCGTACGGGTTAGGATTAGGGTACGGGTGAGGGTCAGGCTTCGGGAAGGGTTAGGGTTAGGGTTCGGGCTAGGGTTAGGGTTAGGGGACGGGGACGGTTTAGGGTCCAGGTGAGGGTACGACAACGCTTTAGGGGGAGCGTACGTGTGAGGGCGCGGGTTAGTGTCAGCGTACGGGTTAGGATTAGGGGACCGGTGAGGGTCAGGCTTCGGGGAAGGGTTAGGGTTAGGGTTCGGGCTAGGGTTAGGGTTAGGGTTAGGGGACGGTTTAGGGTCCAGGTGAGGGTACGACAACGCTTTAGGGGGAGCGTCCGTGTGAGCGCGTGGCTTAGTGTCAGCGTACGGGTTAGGATTAGGGGACGGGTGAGGGTCAGGCTTCGGGGAAGGATTAGGGTTAGGGTTCGGGCTAGGGTTAGGGTTAGGGGACGGGGACGGTTTAGGGTCTACGTGAGGGTACGACAACGCTTTAGGGGGAGCGTACGTGTGAGGGCGTGGCTTAGTGTCAGCGTACGGGTTAGGATTAGGGGACGGGTGAGGGTCAGGCTTCGGGGAAGTGTTAGGGTTAGGGTTCGGGCTAGGGTTAGGGTTAGGGGACGGGGACGGTTTAGGGTCCAGGTGAGGGTACGACAACGCTTTAGGGGGAGCGTACGTGTGAGGGCGCGGGTTAGTGTCAGCGTACGGTTTAGGATTAGGGTACGGGTGAGGGTCAGGCTTCGGGGAAGGGTTAGGGTTAGGGTTCGGGCTAGGTTTAGGGTTAGGGGATGGGGACGGTTTAGGGTCTACGTGAGGGTACGACAACGCTTTAGGGGGAGCGTACGTGTGAGGGCGCGGGTTAGTGTCAGCGTACGGGTTAGGATTAGGGGACGGGTGAGGGTCAGGCTTCGGGGAAGGGTTAGGGTTAGGGTTCGGGCTAGGGTTAGGGTTAGGGGACGGGGACGGTTTAGGGTCCAGGTGAGGGTACGACAACGCTTTAGGGGGAGCGTACGTGTGAGGGCGCGGCTTAGTGTCAGCGTACGGTTTAGGATTAGGGGACGGGTGAGGGTCAGGCTTCGGGCAAGGGTTAGGGTTAGGGTTCAGGCTAGGGTTAGGGTTAGGGGACGGGGACGGTTTAGGGTCCAGGTGAGGGTACGACAACGCTTTAGGGGGAGCGTACGTTTGAGGGCAAGGCTTAGTGTCAGCGTACGGGTTAGGATTAGGGGACGGGTGAGGGTCAGGCTTCGGGGAATTGTTAGGGTTAGGGTTCGGGCAAGGGTTAGGGTTAGGGGACGGGGACGGTTTAGGGTCCAGGTGAGGGTACGACAACGCTTTAGCGGGAGCTTACGTGTGAGGGCGCGGCTTAGTGTCAGCGTACGGGTTAGGATTAGGGGACGGGTGAGGGTCAGGCTTCGGGGAAGGGTTAGGGTTAGGGTTCGGGCTAGGGTTAGGGTTAGGGGACGGGGACGGTTTACGGTCCAGGTGACGGTACGACAACGCTTTAGGGGGAGCGTACGTGTGAGGGCGCGGCTTAGTGTCAGCGTACGGGTTAGGATTAGGGGACGGGTGAGGGTCAGGCTTCGGGGAAGGGTTAGGGTTAGGGTTCGGGCTAGGGTTAGGATTAGTGGACGGGGACGGTTTAGGGTCCAGGTGAGGGTACGACAACGCTTTAGGGGGAGCGTAAGTGTGAGGGCGCGGGTTAGCGTCAGCGTACGGGTTAGGATTAGGGGACGGGTGAGGGTCAGGCTTCGGGGAAGGGTTAGTGTTAGGGTTCGGGCTAGGGTTAGGGTTAGGGGACGGGGACGGTTTAGGGTCCAGGTGAGGGTACGACAACGCTTTAGGGGGAGCGTACGTGTGAGGGCGCGGCTTAGTGTCAGCGTACGGGTTAGGATTAGGGGACGGGTGAGTGTCAGGCTTCGGGCAAGTTTTAGGGTTAGGGTTCGGGCTAGGGTTAGGGTTAGGGGACGGGGACGGTTTAGGGTCCAGGTGAGGGTACGACAACGCTTTAAGGGGAGCGTACGTGTGAGGGCGCGGGTTAGTGTCAACGTACGGGTTAGGATTAGGGGACGGGTGAGGGTCAGGCTTCGGGGAAGGGTTAGGGTTAGGGTTCGGGCTAGGGTTAGGATTAGGGGACGGGGACGGTTTAGGGTCCAGGTGAGGGTACGACAACGCTTTAGGGGGAGCGTACGTGTGAGGGCGCGGGTTAGCGTCAGCGTACGGGTTAGGATTAGGGGACGGGTGAGGGTCACTCTTCGGGGAAGGGTTAGGGTTAGGGTTCGGGCTGGGGTTAGGGTTAGGGGACGGGGACGGTTTAGGGTCCAGGTGAGGGTACGACAACGCTTTAGGGGGAGCGTACGTGTGAGGGCGCGGGTTAGTGTCAGCGTACGGGTTAGGATTAGGGGACGGGTGAGGGTCAGGCTTCGGGGAAGGGTTAGGGTTAGGGTTCGGGCTAGGGTTAGGATTAGGGGACGGGGACGGTTTAGGGTCCAGGTGAGGGTACGACAACGCTTTATGGGGAGCGTACGTGTGAGGGCGTGGGTTAGTGTCAGCGTATGGGTTAGGATTAGGGGACGGTTGAGGGTCAGGCTTCGGGGAAGGGTTAGGGTTAGGGTTCGGGCTAGGGTTAGGGTTAGGGGACGGTTTAGGGTCCAGGTGAGGGTACGACAACGCTTTAGGGGGAGCGTACGTGTGAGGGCGTGGCTTAGTGTCAGCGTAAGGGTTAGGATTAGGGGACGGGTGAGGGTCAGGCTTCGGGGAAGGGTTAGGGTTAGGGTTCAGGCTAGGGTTAGGGTTAGGGGACGGGGAAGGTTTAGGGTCCAGGTGAGGGTACGACAACGCTTTACGGGGAGCGTACGTGTGGGGGCGCGGGTTAGTGTCAGCGTACGGGTTAGGATTAGGGGACGGGTGAGGGTCAGGCTTCGGGGAAGTGTTAGGGTTAGAGTTCGGGCTAGGGTTATCGTTAGGGGACGGGGACGGTTTAGGGTCCAGGTGAGGTTTCGACAACGCTTTAGGGGGAGCGAACGTGTGAGGGCGCGGGTTAGTGTCATCGTACGGGTTAGGATTAGGGGACGGGTGAGGGTCAGGCTTCGGGGAAGCTTTAGGGATAGGGTTCGGGCTAGGGTTAGGGTTAGGGGACGCGGACGGTTTAGGGTCTAGGTGAGGGTACGACAACGCTTTAGGGGGAACGTACGTGTGAGGGCGCGGGTTAGTGTCAGCGTCTGGGTTAGGATTAGGGGACGGGTGAGGGTCAGGCTTCGGGGAAGGGTTAGGGTTAGGGTTCGGGCTAGCGTTAGGGTTAGGGGACGGGGACGGTTTAGGGTCCAGGTGAGGGTATGACAACGCTTTAGGGGGAGCGTACATATGAGGGCACGGGTTAGTGTCAGCGTACGGGTTAGGATTAGGGGACGGGTGAGGGTCAGGCTTCGGGGAAGGGTTAGGGTTAGGGTTCGGGCTAGGGTTAGGGTTAGGGGACGGAGGACGGTTTAGGGTCCAGGTGAGGGTACGACAACGCTTTAGGGGGAGCGTACGTGTGAGGGCGCGGGTTAATGTTAGCGTACGGGTTAGGATTAGGGGACGGGGGAGGGTCAGGCTTCGGGGAAGGGTTAGGGTTAGGGTTCGGGCTAGGGTTAGGGTTAGGGGGCGGGGAGAGTTTACGGTCCAGGTGAGGGTACGACAACAATTTAGGGGGAGCGTACGTGTGAGGGCGCGGGTTAGTGTCAGCGTACGGGTTAGGATTAGGGGACAGGTGAGGTTCAGGCTTCGGGGAAGGGTTAGGGTTACGGTTCCGGCTAGGGTTAGGGTTAGGGGACGGGGACGATTTAGGGTCCAGGTGAGGGTACGACAACGCCTTAGGGGGAGCGTACGTGTGAGGGCGCGGGTTGGTGTCAGCGTACGGGTTAGGATTAGGGGACGGGTGAGTGTCAGGATTCGGGGAAGGGTTAGGGTTAGGGTTCGGGCTAGGGTTAGGGTTAGGGGACGGGGACGGTTTAGGGTCCAGGTGAGGGTACGAAAACGCTTTAGGGGGAGCGTACGTGTGAGGGCGCGGCTTAGTGTCAGCGTACGGGTTAGGATTAGGGGATGGGTGAGGGTCAGGCTTCGGGGAAGGGTTAGGGTTAGGGTTCGGGCTAGGGTTAGGGTTAGGGGACGGGGACGGTTTAGGGTCCAGGTGAGGGTACGACAACGCTTTAGGGGGAGCGTACGTGTGAGGGCGCAGGTTAGCGTCAGCGTACGGGCTAGGATTAGGGGACGGGTGAGGTTCAGGCTTCGGGGAAGGGTTAGGGTTAGGGTTCGGGCTAGGGTTAGGGTTAGGGGACGGGGACGGTTTAGGGTCCAGGTGAGGGTACGACAACGCTTTAGGGGGAGCGTACGTGTGAGGGCGCGGCTTAGTGTCTGCGTACGGTTTAGGATTAGGGGACGGGTGAGAGTCAGGCTTCGGTGAAGGGTTAGGTTTAGGGTTCGGGCTAGGGTTAGGGTTAGGGGACGGGGACGGTTTAGGGTCCAGGTGAGGGTACGACAACGCTTTAGGGGGAGCGTACGTGTGAGGGCGCGGGTTAGTGTCAGCGTACGGTTTAGGATTAGGGGACGGGTGAGGGTCAGGCTTCGGGGAAGTGTTAGGGTTAGGTTTCGGGCTAGGGTTAGGGTTAGGGGACGGGGACGGTTTAGGGTCCAGGTGAGGGTACGACAACGCTTTAGGGGGAGCGTACGTGTGATGGCGCGGGTTAGTGTCAGCGTACGGGTTAGCTTTAGGGGACGGGTGAGGGTCAGGCTTCGGGGAAGGGTTAGGGTTAGGGTTCGGGCTAGGGTTAGGGTTACGGGACGGGGACGGTTTAGGGTCCAGGTGAGGGTACGACAACGCTTTAGGGGGAGCGTACCTGTGAGGGCTCGGCTTAGTGTCAGCGTACGGGTTAGGATTAGGGGATGGGTGAGGGTCAGGCTTCTGGGAAGGTTTAGGGTTAGGGTTCGGGCTAGGGTTAGGGTTAGGGGACGGGGACGGTTTAGGGTCCAGGTGAGGGTACGACAACGCTTTAGGGGGAGCGTACGTGTGAGGGCGCGGGTTAGCGTCAGCGTACGGGTTAGGATTAGGGTACGGGTGAGGGTCAGGCTTCGGGAAGGGTTAGGGTTAGGGTTCGGGCTAGGGTTAGGGTTAGGGGACGGGGACGGTTTAGGGTCCAGGTGAGGGTACGACAACGCTTTAGGGGGAGCGTACGTGTGAGGGCGCGGGTTAGTGTCAGCGTACGGGTTAGGATTAGGGGACGGGTGAGGGTCAGGCTTCGGGGAAGGGTTAGGGTTAGGGTTCGGGCTAGGGTTAGGGTTAGGGGACGGGGACGGTTTAGGGTCCAGGTGAGGGTACGACAACGCTTTAGGGGGAGCGTACGTGTGAGGGCGCGGCTTAGTGTCAGCGTACGGGTTAGGATTAGGGGACGGGTGAGGGTCAGGCTTCGGGCAAGGGTTAGGGTTAGGGTTCAGGCTAGGGTTAGGGTTAGGGGACGGGGACGGTTTAGGGTCCAGGTGAGGGTACGACAACGCTTTAGGGGGAGCGTACGTGTGAGGGCAAGGCTTAGTGTCAGCGTACGGGTTAGGATTAGGGGACGGGTGAGGGTCAGGCTTCGGGGAATTGTTAGGGTTAGGGTTCGGGCAAGGGTTAGGGTTAGGGGACGGGGACGGTTTAGGGTCCAGGTGAGGGTACGACAACGCTTTAGCGGGAGCGTACGTGTGAGGGCGCGGCTTAGTGTCAGCGTACGGGTTAGGATTAGGGGACGGGTGAGGGTCAGGCTTCGGGGAAGGGTTAGGGTTAGGGTTCGGGCTAGGGTTAGGGTTAGGGGACGGGGACGGTTTAGGGTCCAGGTGACGGTACGACAACGCTTTAGGGGGAGCGTACGTGTGAGGGCGCGGCTTAGTGTCAGCGTACGGGTTAGGATTAGGGGACGGGTGAGGGTCAGGCTTCGGGGAAGGGTTAGGGTTAGGGTTCGGGCTAGGGTTAGGATTAGTGGACGGGGACGGTTTAGGGTCCAGGTGAGGGTACGACAACGCTTTAGGGGGAGCGTAAGTGTGAGGGCGCGGGTTAGCGTCAGCGTACGGTTTAGGATTAGGGGACGGGTGAGGGTCAGGCTTCGGGGAAGGGTTAGTGTTAGGGTTCGGGCTAGGGTTAGGGTTAGGGGACGGGGACGGTTTAGGGTCCAGGTGAGGGTACGACAACGCTTTAGGGGGAGCGTACGTGTGAGGGCGCGGCTTAGTGTCAGCGTACGGGTTAGGATTAGGGGACGGGTGAGGGTCAGGCTTCGGGCAAGTTTTAGGGTTAGGGTTCGGGCTAGGGTTAGGGTTAGGGGACGGGGACGGTTTAGGGTCCAGGTGAGGGTACGACAACGCTTTAGGGGGAGCGTACGTGTGAGGGCGCGGCTTAGTGTCAGCGTACGGGTTAGGATTAGGGGACGGGTGAGGGTCAGGCTTCGGGGAAGGGTTAGGGTTAGGGTTCGGGCTAGGGTTAGGGTTAAGGGACGGGGACGGTTTAGGGTCCAGGTGAGGGTACGACAACGCTTTAAGGGGAGCGTACATGTGAGGGCGCGGGTTAGTGTCAGCGTACGGGTTAGGATTAGGGGACGGGTGAGGGTCAGGCTTCGGGGAAGGGTTAGGGTTAGGGTTCGGGCTAGGGTTAGGATTAGGGGACGGGGACGGTTTAGGGTCCAGGTGAGGGTACGACAACGCTTTAGGGGGAGCGTACGTGTGAGGGCGCGGGTTAGCGTCAGCGTACGGGTTAGGATTAGGGGACGGGTGAGGGTCACTCTTCGGGGAAGGGTTAGGGTTAGGGTTCGGGCTAGGGTTAGGATTAGGGGACGGGGACGGTTTAGGGTACAGGTGAGGGTACGACAACGCTTTATGGGGAGCGTACGTGTGAGGGCGTGGGTTAGTGTCAGCGTACGGGTTAGGATTAGGGTACGGGTGAGGGTCAGGCTTCGGGGAAGGGTTAGGGTTAGGGTTCGGGCTAGGGTTAGGGTTAGGGGACGGTTTAGGGTCCAGGTGAGGGTACGACAACGCTTTAGGGGGAGCGTACGTGTGAGGGCGTGGCTTAGTGTCAGCGTACGGGTTAGGATTAGGGGACGGGTGAGGGTCAGGCTTCGGGGAAGGGTTAGGGTTAGAGTTCGGGCTAGGGTTAGTATTAGGGGACGGGGACGGTTTAGGGTCCAGGTGAGGGTACGACAACGCTTTAGGGGGAGCGTACGTGTGAGGGCCCGTGTTAGTGTCAGCGTACGGGTTAGGATTAGGGGACGGGTGAGGGTCAGGCTTCGGGGAAGGGTTAGGGTTAGGGTTCGGGCTAGGGTTAGGGTTAGGGGACGGGGACGGTTTAGGGTCCAGGTGAGGGTACGACAACGCTTTAGGGGGAGCGTACGTGTGAGGGCGCGGGTTAGTGTCAGCGTATGGATTAGGATTAGGGGACGGGTGAGGGTCAGGCTTCGGGGAAGGGTTAGGGTTAGGGTTCGGGCTAGGGTTAGGGTTAGGGGACGGGGAAGGTTTAGGGTCCAGGTGAGGGTACGACAACGCTTTAGGGGGACCGTACGTTTGAGGGCGTGGCTTAGTGTCAGCGTACGGGTTAGGATTATGGGACGGGTGAGGGTCAGGCTTCGGGGAAGGGTTAGGGTTAGGGTTCGGGCTAGGGTTAGGGTTAGGGGACGGGGACGGTTTAGGGACCAGGTGAGGGTACGACAACGCTTTAGGGGGAGCGTACGTGTGAGGGCGCGTGTTAGTGTCAGCGTACGGGTTAGGATTAGGGGACGGGTGAGGGTCAGGCTTCGGGGAAGGGTTAGGGTTAGAGTTCGGGCTAGGGTTATTATTAGGGGACGGGGACGGTTTAGGGTCCAGGTGAGGGTACGACAACGCTTTAGGGGGAGCGTACGTGTGAGGGCGCGGGTTAGTGTCAGCGTACGGGTTAGGATTAGGGGACGGGTGAGGGTCAGGCTTCGGGGAAGGGTTAGGGTTAGGGTTCGGGCTAGGGTTAGGGTTAGGGGACGGGGACGGTTTAGGGTCCAGGTGAGGGTACGACAACGCTTTAGGGGGAGCGTACGTGTGAGGGCGCGGGTTAGTGTCAGCGTACGGGTTAGGATTAGGGGACGGGGGAGGGTCAGGCTTCGGGGAAGGATTAGGGTTAGGGTTCGGGCTAGGGTTAGGCTTAGGGGACGGGGACGTTTTAGGGTCCAGGTGAGGGTACGACAACGCTTTAGGGGGAGCGTACGTGTGAGGGCGCGGGTTAGTGTCAGCGTACGGGTTAGGATTAGGGGACGGGTGAGGGTCAGGCTTCGGGGAAGGGTTAGGGTTAGGGTTCGGGCTAGGGTTAGGGTTAGGGGACGGGGACGGTTTAGGGTCCAGGTGAGGGTACGACAACGCTTTAGGGGGAGCGTACGTGTGAGGGCGCGGGTTAGTGTCACTGTACGGGTTAGGATTAGGGGACGGGTGAGGGTCAGGCTTCGGGGAAGTGTTGGGGTTAGGGTTCGGGCTAGGGTTAGGGTTAGGGGACGGGGAAAGTTTAGGGTCCAGGTGAGGGTACGACAACGCTTTAGGGGGAGCGTACGTGTGAGGGCGCGGCTTAGTGTCAGCGTACGGGTTAGGATTAGGGGACGGGTGAGGGTCAGGCTTCGGGGAAGGGTTAGGGTTAGGGTTCGGGCTAGGGTTAGGGTTAGGGGACGGGGACGGTTTAGGGTCCAGGTGAGGGTACGACAATGCTTTATGGGGAGCGTACGTGTGAGGGCGCGGCTTAGTGTCAGCGTACGGGTTAGGATTAGGGGACGGGTGAGGGTCAGGCTTCGGGGAAGGGTTAGGGTTAGGATTCGGGCTAGGGTTAGGGTTAGGGGACGGGGACGGTTTAGGGTCCAGGTGAGGGTACGACAACGCTTTAGGGGGAGCGTACGTGTGAGGGCGCGGGTTAGCGTCAGCGTACGGGTTAGTATTAGGGGACGGGTGAGGGTCAGGCTTCGGGGAAGGGTTAGGGTTAGGGTTCGGGCTAGGGTTAGGGTTAGGGGACGGGGACGGTTTAGGGTCCAGGTGAGGGTACGACAACGCTTTAGGGGGAGCGTACGTGTGAGGGCGCGTGTTAGTGTCAGCGTACGGGTTAGGATTAGGGGACGGGTGAGGGTCAGGCTTCGGGGAAGGTTTAGGGTAAGAGTTCGGGCTAGGGTTAGGATTAGGGGACGGGGACGGTTTAGGGTCCAGGTGAGGGTACGACAACGCTTTAGGGGGAGTGTACGTGTGAGGGCGCGGGTTAGTGTCAGCGTACGGGTTAGGATTAGGGGACGGGTGAGGGTCAGGCTTCGGGGAAGGGTTAGGGTTAGGGTTCGGGCTAGGGTTAGGGTTAGGGGACGGGGACGGTTTAGGGTCCAGGTGAGGGTACGACAATGCTTTAGGGGGAGCGTACGTTTGAGGGCGCGGGTTAGTGTTAGCGTACGGGTTAGGATTAGGGGACGGGTGAGGGTCAGGCTTCGGGGAAGGGTTAGGGTTAGGGTTCGGGCTAGGGTTAGGGTTAGGGCACGGGGACGGTTTAGGGTCCAGGTGAGGGTACGACAACGCTTTAGGGGGACCGTACGTGTGAGGGCGCGGCTTAGTGTCAGCGTACGGGTTAGGATTAGGGGACGGTTGAGGGTCAGGCTTCGGGGAAGGGTTAGGGTTAGGGTTCGGGCTAGGGTTAGGGTTAGGGGACGGGGATGGTTTAGGGTCCAGGTGAGGGTACGACAACGCTTTAGGGGGAGCGTACTTGTGAGGGCGCGGCTTAGTGTCAGCGTACGGGTTAGGTTTAGGGGACGGGTGAGGGTCAGGCTTCGGGGAAGGGTTAGGGTTAGGGTTCGGGCTAGGGTTAGGGTTAGGGGACGGGGACGGTTTAGGGTCCAGGTGAGGGTACGACAACGCTTTAGGGGGAGCGTACGTGTGAGGGCGCGGGTTAGTGTCAGCGTACGGTTTAGGATTAGGAGACGGGTGAGGGTCAGGCTTCGGGGAAGGGTTAGGGTTAGGGTTCGGGCTAGGGTTAGGGTTAGGGGACGGGGACGGTTTAGGGTCTACGTGAGGGTACGACAACGCTTCAGGGGGACCGTACGTGTGAGGGCGCGGCTTAGCGTCAGCGTACGGGTTAGGATTAGGGGACGGGTGAGGGTCAGGCTTCAGGGAAGGGTTAGGGTTAGGGTTCGGGCTAGGGTTAGGGTTAGGGGACGGGGACGGTTTAGGGTCCAGGTGAGGGTACGACAACGCTTTAGGGGGAGCGTACGTGTGAGGGCGCGGGTTAGTGTCAGCGTACGGGTTAGGATTAGGGGACGGGTGAGGGTCAGGCTTCGGGGAAGGGTTAGGGTTAGGGTTCGGGCTAGGGTTAGGATTAGTGTACGGGGACGGTTTAGGGTCCAGGTGAGGGTACGACAACGCTTTAGGGGGAGCGTAAGTGTGAGGGCGCGGGTTAGCGTCAGCGTACGGGTTAGGATTAGGGGACGGGTGAGGGTCAGGCTTCGGGGAAGGGTTAGTGTTAGGGTTCGGGCTAGGGTTAGGGTTAGGGGACGGGGACGGTTTAGGGTCCAGGTGAGGGTACGACAACGCTTTAGGGGGAGCGTACGTGTGAGGGCGCGGCTTAGTGTCAGCGTACGGGTTAGGATTAGGGGACGGGTGAGGGTCAGGCTTCGGGCAAGTTTTAGGGTTAGGGTTCGGGCTAGGGTTAGGGTTAGGGGACGGGGACGGTTTAGGGTCCAGGTGAGGGTACGACAACGCTTTAGGGGGAGCGTACGTGTGAGGGCGCGGCTTAGTGTCAGCGTACGGGTTAGGATTAGGGGACGGGTGAGGGTCAGGCTTCGGGGAAGGGTTAGGGTTAGGGTTCGGGCTAGGGTTAGGGTTAAGGGACGGGGACGGTTTAGGGTCCAGGTGAGGGTACGACAACGCTTTAAGGGGAGCGTACATGTGAGGGCGCAGGTTAGTGTCAGCGTACGGGTTAGGATTAGGGGACGGGTGAGGGTCAGGCTTCGGGGAAGGGTTAGGGTTAGGGTTCGGGCTAGGGTTAGGATTAGGGGACGGGGACGGTTTAGGGTCCAGGTGAGGGTACGACAACGCTTTAGGGGGAGCGTACGTGTGAGGGCGCGGGTTAGCGTCAGCGTACGGGTTAGGATTAGGGGACGGGTGAGGGTCACTCTTCGGGGAAGGGTTAGGGTTAGGGTTCGGGCTAGGGTTAGGGTTAGGGGACGGGGACGGTTTAGGGTCCAGGTGAGGGTACGACAACGCTTTAGGGGGAGCGTACGTGTGAGGGCGCGGGTTAGTGTCAGCGTACGGGTTAGGATTAGGGGACGGGTGAGGGTCAGGCTTCGGGGAAGGGTTAGGGTTAGGGTTCGGGCTAGGGTTAGGATTAGGGGACGGGGACGGTTTAGGGTCCAGGTGAGGGTACGACAACGCTTTATGGGGAGCGTACGTGTGAGGGCGTGGGTTAGTGTCAGCGTACGGGTTAGGATTAGGGGACGGTTGAGGGTCAGGCTTCGGGGAAGGGTTAGGGTTAGGGTTCGGGCTAGGGTTAGGGTTAGGGGACGGTTTAGGGTCCAGGTGAGGGTACGACAACGCTTTAGGGGGAGCGTACGTGTGAGGGCGTGGCTTAGTGTCAGTGTACGGGTTAGGATTAGGGGACGGGTGAGGGTCAGGCTTCGGGGAAGGGTTAGGGTTAGGGTTCGGGCTAGGGTTAGGGTTAGGGGACGGGGACGGTTTAGGGTCCAGGTGAGGGTACGACAACGCTTTAGGGGGAGCGTACGTGTGAGGGCGCGGGTTAGCATCAGCGTACGGGTTAGGATTAGGGGACGGGTGAGGGTCAGGCTTCGGGGAAGGGTTAGGGTTAGGGTTCGGGCTAGGGTTAGGGTTAGGGGACGGGGACGGTTTAGGGTCCAGGTGAGGGTACGACAACGCTTTAGGGGGAGCGTACGTGTGAGGGCGCGTGTTAGTGTCAGCGTACGGGTTAGGATTAGGGGACGGGTGAGGGTCAGGCTTCGGGGAAGGGTTAGGGTTAGGGTTCGGGCTAGGGTTAGGGTTAGGGGACGGGGACGGTTTAGGGTCCAGGTGAGGGTACGACAATGCTTTAGGGGGAGCGTACGTGTGAGGGCGCGGGTTAGTGTCAGCGTACGGGTTAGGATTAGGGGACGGGTGAGGGTCAGGCTTCGGGGAAGGGTTAGGGTTAGGGTTCGGGCTAGGGTTAGGGTTAGGGGACGGGGACGGTTTAGGGTCCAGGTGAGGGTACGACAACGCTTTAGGGGGACCGTACGTGTGAGGGCGCGGCTTAGTGTCAGCGTACGGGTTAGGATTAGGGGACGGGTGAGGGTCAGGCTTCGGGGAAGGGTTAGGGTTAGGGTTCGGGCTAGGGTTAGGGTTAGGGGACGGGGATGGTTTAGGGTCCAGGTGAGGGTACGACAACGCTTTAGGGGGAGCGTACTTGTGAGGGCGCGGCTTAGTGTCAGCGTACGGGTTAGGTTTAGGGGACGGGTGAGGGTCAGGCTTCGGGGAAGGGTTAGGGTTAGGGTTCGGGCTAGGGTTAGGGTTAGGGGACAGGGACGGTTTAGGGTCCAGGTGAGGGTACGACAACGCTTTAGGGGGAGCGTACGTGTGAGGGCGCGGGTTAGTGTCAGCGTACGGTTTAGGATTAGGAGACGGGTGAGGGTCAGGCTTCGGGGAAGGGTTAGGGTTAGGGTTCGGGCTAGGGTTAGGGTTAGGGGACGGGGACGGTTTAGGGTCTACGTGAGGGTACGACAACGCTTCAGGGGGACCGTACGTGTGAGGGCGCGGCTTAGCGTCAGCGTACGGGTTAGGATTAGGGGACGGGTGAGGGTCAGGCTTCAGGGAAGGGTTAGGGTTAGGGTTCGGGCTAGGGTTAGGGTTAGGGGACGGGGACGGTTTAGGGTCCAGCTGAGGGTACGACAACGCTTTAGGGGGAGCGTACGTGTGAGGGCGCGGGTTAGTGTCAGCGTACGGGTTAGGATTAGGGGACGGGTGAGGGTCAGGCTTCGGGGAAGGGTTAGGGTTAGGGTTCGGGCTAGGGTTAGGATTAGTGTACGGGGACGGTTTAGGGTCCAGGTGAGGGTACGACAACGCTTTAGGGGGAGCGTAAGTGTGAGGGCGCGGGTTAGCGTCAGCGTACGGGTTAGGATTAGGGGACGGGTGAGGGTCAGGCTTCGGGGAAGGGTTAGTGTTAGGGTTCGGGCTAGGGTTAGGGTTAGGGGACGGGGACGGTTTAGGGTCCAGGTGAGGGTACGACAACGCTTTAGGGGGAGCGTACGTGTGAGGGCGCGGCTTAGTGTCAGCGTACGGGTTAGGATTAGGGGACGGGTGAGGGTCAGGCTTCGGGCAAGTTTTAGGGTTAGGGTTCGGGCTAGGGTTAGGGTTAGGGGACGGGGACGGTTTAGGGTCCAGGTGAGGGTACGACAACGCTTTAGGGGGAGCGTACGTGTGAGGGCGCGGCTTAGTGTCAGCGTACGGGTTAGGATTAGGGGACGGGTGAGGGTCAGGCTTCGGGGAAGGGTTAGGGTTAGGGTTCGGGCTAGGGTTAGGGTTAGGGGACGGGGACGGTTTAGGGTCCAGGTGAGGGTATGAAAACGCTTTAGGGGGAGCGTACATGTGAGGGCACGGGTTAGTGTCAGCGTACGGGTTAGGATTAGGGGACGGGTGAGGGTCAGGCTTCGGGGAAGGGTTAGGGTTAGGGTTCGGGCTAGGGTTAGGGTTAGGGGACGGGGACGGTTTAGGGTCCAGGTGAGGGTACGAAAACGCTTTAGGGGGAGATTACGTGTGAGGGCGCGGGTTAATGTCAGCGTACGGGTTAGGATTAGGGGACGGTTGAGGGTCAGGCTTCGGGGAAGGGTTAGGGTTAGGGTTCGGGCTAGGGTTAGGGTTAGGGGACGGGGACGGTTTAGGGTCCAGGTGAGGGTACGACAACGCTTTAGGGGGAGCGTACGTGTGAGGGCGCGGGTTAGTGTCAGCGTACGGGTTAGGATTAGGGGACGGGTGAGGGTCAGGCTTCGGGGAAGGTTTAGGGTTAGGGTTTGGGCTAGGGTTAGGGTTACGGGGCGGGGACGGTTTACGGTCCAGGTGAGGGTACAACAACGCTTTAGCGGGAGCGTACGTGTGAGGGCGCGGGTTAGTGTCATCGTACGGGTTAGGATTAGGGGATGGGTATGGGTCAGGCTTCGGGGAAGGGTTAGGGTTAGGGTTCGGGCTAGGGTTAGGGTTAGGGGACGGGGAAGGTTTAGGGTCCAGGTGAGGGTACGACAACGCTTTACGGGGAGCGTACGTGTGGGGGCGCGGGTTAGTGTCAGCGTACGGGTTAGGATTAGGGGACGGGTGAGGGTCAGGCTTCGGGGAAGGGTTAGGGTTAGGGTTCGGGCTAGGTTTAGGGTTAGGGGATGGGGACGGTTTAGGGTCCAGGTGAGGGTACGACAACGCTTTAGGGGGAGCGTACGTGTGAGGGCGCGGGTTAGTGTCAGCGTACGGGTTAGGATTAGGGGACGGGTGAGGGTCAGGCTTCGGGGAAGTGTTAGGGTTAGAGTTCGGGCTAGGGTTATCGTTAGGGGACGGGGACGGTTTAGGGTCCAGGTGAGGTTTCGACAACGCTTTAGGGGGAGCGAACGTGTGAGGGCGCGGGTTAGTGTCATCGTACGGGTTAGGATTAGGGGACGGGTGAGGGTCAGGCTTCGGGGAAGCTTTAGGGATAGGGTTCGGGCTAGGGTTAGGGTTAGGGGACGCGGACGGTTTAGGGTCTAGGTGAGGGTACGACAACGCTTTAGGGGGAACGTACGTGTGAGGGCGCGGGTTAGTGTCAGCGTCTGGGTTAGGATTAGGGGACGGGTGAGGGTCAGGCTTCGGGGAAGGGTTAGGGTTAGGGTTCGGGCTAGGGTTAGGGTTAGGGGACGGGGACGGTTTAGGGTCCAGGTGAGGGTATGACAACGCTTTAGGGGGAGCGTACATATGAGGGCACGGGTTAGTGTCAGCGTACGGGTTAGGATTAGGGGACGGGTGAGGGTCAGGCTTCGGGGAAGGGTTAGGGTTAGGGTTCGGGCTAGGGTTAGGGTTAGGGGACGGAGGACGGTTTAGGGTCCAGGTGAGGGTACGACAACGCTTTAGGGGGAGCGTACGTGTGAGGGCGCGGGTTAATGTTAGCGTACGGGTTAGGATTAGGGGACGGGGGAGGGTCAGGCTTCGGGGAAGGGTTAGGGTTAGGGTTCGGGCTAGGGTTAGGGTTAGGGGGCGGGGAGAGTTTACGGTCCAGGTGAGGGTACGACAACAATTTAGGGGGAGCGTACGTGTGAGGGCGCGGGTTAGTGTCAGCGTACGGGTTAGGATTAGGGGACAGGTGAGGTTCAGGCTTCGGGGAAGGGTTAGGGTTACGGTTCCGGCTAGGGTTAGGGTTAGGGGACGGGGACGGTTTAGGGTCCAGGTGAGGGTACGACAACACTTTAGGGGGAGCGTACGTGTGAGGGCGCGGCATAGTGTCTGCGTACGGTTTAGGATTAGGGGACGGGTGAGAGTCAGGCTTCGGTGAAGGGTTAGGGTTAGGGTTCGGGCTAGGGTTAGGGTTAGGGGACGGGGACGGTTTAGGGTCCAGGTGAGGGTACGACAACGCTTTAGGGGGAGCGTACGTGTGAGGGCGCGGGTTAGTGTCAGCGTACGGTTTAGGATTAGGGGACGGGTGAGGGTCAGGCTTCGGGGAAGTGTTAGGGTTAAGTTTCGGGCTAGGGTTAGGGTTAGGGGACGGGGACGGTTTAGGGTCCAGGTGAGGGTACGACAACGCTTTAGGGGGAGCGTACGTGTGATGGCGCGGGTTAGTGTCAGCGTACGGGTTAGCTTTAGGGGACGGGTGAGGGTCAGGCTTCGGGGAAGGTTTAGGGTTAGGGTTCGGGCTAGGGTTAGGGTTAGGGGACGGGGACGGTTTAGGGTCCAGGTGAGGGTACGACAAGGCTTTAGGGGGAGCGTACGTGTGAGGGCGCGGGTTACTGTCAGCGTACGGGTTAGGATTAGGGGACGGGTGAGGGTCAGGCTTCGGGGAATTGTTAGGGTTAGGGTTCGGGCTAGGGTTAGGATTAGGGGACGGGGACGGTTTAGGGTCCAGGTGAGTGTACGACAACGCTTTAGGGGGAGCGTACGTGTGAGGGCGCGGGTTAGTGTCAGCGTACTGGTTAGGATATGGGACGGGTGAGGGTCAGGCTTCGGGGAAGGGTTAGGGTTAGGGTTCGGGCTAGGGTTAGGGTTACGGGACGGGGACGGTTTAGGGTCCAGGTGAGGGTACGACAACGCTTTAGGGGGAGCGTACCTGTGAGGGCGCGGCTTAGTGTCAGCGTACGGGTTAGGATTAGGGGATGGGTGAGGGTCAGGCTTCTGGGAAGGTTTAGGGTTAGGGTTCGGGCTAGGGTTAGGGTTAGGGGACGGGGACGGTTTAGGGTCCAGGTGAGGGTACGACAACGCTTTAGGGGGAGCGTACGTGTGAGGGCGCGGGTTAGCGTCAGCGTACGGGTTAGGATTAGGGTACGGGTGAGGGTCAGGCTTCGGGAAGGGTTAGGGTTAGGGTTCGGGCTAGGGTTAGGGTTAGGGGACGGGGACGGTTTAGGGTCCAGGTGAGGGTACGACAACGCTTTAGGGGGAGCGTACGTGTGAGGGCGCGGGTTAGTGTCAGCGTACGGGTTAGGATTAGGGGACCGGTGAGGGTCAGGCTTCGGGGAAGGGTTAGGGTTAGGGTTCGGGCTAGGGTTAGGGTTAGGGTTAGGGGACGGTTTAGGGTCCAGGTGAGGGTACGACAACGCTTTAGGGGGAGCGTCCGTGTGAGCGCGTGGCTTAGTGTCAGCGTACGGGTTAGGATTAGGGGACGGGTGAGGGTCAGGCTTCGGGGAAGGATTAGGGTTAGGGTTCGGGCTAGGGTTAGGGTTAGGGGACGGGGACGGTTTAGGGTCTACGTGAGGGTACGACAACGCTTTAGGGGGAGCGTACGTGTGAGGGCATGGCTTAGTGTCAGCGTACGGGTTAGGATTAGGGGACGGGTGAGGGTCAGGCTTCGGGGAAGGGTTAGGGTTAGGGTTCGGGCTAGGGTTAGGGTTAGGGGACGGGGACGGTTTAGGGTCCAGGTGAGGGTACGACAACGCTTTAGGGGGAGCGTACGTGTGAGGGCGCAGGTTAGTGTCAGCGTACGGTTTAGGATTAGGGTACGGGTGAGGGTCAGGCTTCGGGGAAGGGTTAGGGTTAGGGTTCGGGCTAGGTTTAGGGTTAGGGGATGGGGACGGTTTAGGGTCTACGTGAGGGTACGACAACGCTTTAGGGGGAGCGTACGTGTGAGGGCGCGGGTTAGTGTCAGCGTACGGGTTAGGATTAGGGGACGGGTGAGGGTCAGGCTTCGGGGAAGGGTTAGGGTTAGGGTTCGGGCTAGGGTTAGGGTTAGGGGACGGGGACGGTTTAGGGTCCAGGTGAGGGTACGACAACGCTTTAGGGGGAGCGTACGTGTGAGGGCGCGGCTTAGTGTCAGCGTACGGTTTAGGATTAGGGGACGGGTGAGGGTCAGGCTTCGGGCAAGGGTTAGGGTTAGGGTTCAGGCTAGGGTTAGGGTTAGGGGACGGGGACGGTTTAGGGTCCAGGTGAGGGTACGACAACGCTTTAGGGGGAGCGTACGTGTGAGGGCAAGGCTTAGTGTCAGCGTACGGGTTAGGATTAGGGGACGGGTGAGGGTCAGGCTTCGGGGAATTGTTAGGGTTAGGGTTCGGGCAAGGGTTAGGGTTAGGGGACGGGGACGGTTTAGGGTCCAGGTGAGGGTACGACAACGCTTTAGCGGGAGCTTACGTGTGAGGGCGCGGCTTAGTGTCAGCGTACGGGTTAGGATTAGGGGACGGGTGAGGGTCAGGCTTCGGGGAAGGGTTAGGGTTAGGGTTCGGGCTAGGGTTAGGGTTAGGGGACGGGGACGGTTTAGGGTCCAGGTGACGGTACGACAACGCTTTAGGGGGAGCGTACGTGTGAGGGCGCGGCTTAGTGTCAGCGTACGGGTTAGGATTAGGGGACGGGTGAGGGTCAGGCTTCGGGGAAGGGTTAGGGTTAGGGTTCGGGCTAGGGTTAGGATTAGTGGACGGGGACGGTTTAGGGTCCAGGTGAGGGTACGACAACGCTTTAGGGGGAGCGTAAGTGTGAGGGCGCGGGTTAGCGTCAGCGTACGGGTTAGGATTAGGGGACGGGTGAGGGTCAGGCTTCGGGGAAGGGTTAGTGTTAGGGTTCGGGCTAGGGTTAGGGTTAGGGGACGGGGACGGTTTAGGGTCCAGGTGAGGGTACGACAACGCTTTAGGGGGAGCGTACGTGTGAGGGCGCGGCTTAGTGTCAGCGTACGGGTTAGGATTAGGGGACGGGTGAGGGTCAGGCTTCGGGCAAGTTTTAGGGTTAGGGTTCGGGCTAGGGTTAGGGTTAGGGGACGGGGACGGTTTAGGGTCCAGGTGAGGGTACGACAACGCTTTAGGGGGAGCGTACGTGTGAGGGCGCGGCTTAGTGTCAGCGTACGGGTTAGGATTAGGGGACGGGTGAGGGTCAGGCTTCGGGGAAGGGTTAGGGTTAGGGTTCGGGCTAGGTTTAGGGTTAAGGGACGGGGACGGTTTAGGGTCCAGGTGAGGGTACGACAACGCTTTAAGGGGAGCGTACATGTGAGGGCGCGGGTTAGTGTCAGCGTACGGGTTAGGATTAGGGGACGGGTGAGGGTCAGGCTTCGGGGAAGGGTTAGGGTTAGGGTTCGGGCTAGGGTTAGGATTAGGGGACGGGGACGGTTTAGGGTCCAGGTGAGGGTACGACAACGCTTTAGGGGGAGCGTACGTGTGAGGGCGCGGGTTAGCGTCAGCGTACGGGTTAGGATTAGGGGACGGGTGAGGGTCACTCTTCGGGGAAGGGTTAGGGTTAGGGTTCGGGCTAGGGTTAGGGTTAGGGGACGGGGACGGTTTAGGGTCCAGGTGAGGGTACGACAACGCTTTAGGGGGAGCGTACGTGTGAGGGCGCGGGTTAGTGTCAGCGTACGGGTTAGGATTAGGGGACGGGTGAGGGTCAGGCTTCGGGGAAGGGTTAGGGTTAGGGTTCGGGCTAGGGTTAGGATTAGGGGACGGGGACGGTTTAGGGTCCAGGTGAGGGTACGACAACGCTTTATGGGGAGCGTACGTGTGAGGGCGTGGGTTAGTGTCAGCGTATGGGTTAGGATTAGGGGACGGTTGAGGGTCAGGCTTCGGGGAAGGGTTAGGGTTAGGGTTCGGGCTAGGGTTAGTGTTAGGGGACGGTTTAGGGTCCAGGTGAGGGTACGACAACGCTTTAGGGGGAGCGTACGTGTGAGGGCGTGGCTTAGTGTCAGCGTACGGGTTAGGATTAGGGGACGGGTGAGGGTCAGGCTTCGGGGAAGGGTTAGGGTTAGGGTTCGGGCTAGGGTTAGGGTTAGGGGACGGGGAAGGTTTAGGGTCCAGGTGAGGGTACGACAACGCTTTACGGGGAGCGTACGTGTGGGGGCGCGGGTTAGTGTCAGCGTACGGGTTAGGATTAGGGGACGGGTGAGGGTCAGGCTTCGGGGAAGTGTTAGGGTTAGAGTTCGGGCTAGGGTTATCGTTAGGGGACGGGGACGGTTTAGGGTCCAGGTGAGGTTTCGACAACGCTTTAGGGGGAGCGAACGTGTGAGGGCGCGGGTTAGTGTCATCGTACGGGTTAGGATTAGGGGACGGGTGAGGGTCAGGCTTCGGGGAAGCTTTAGGGATAGGGTTCGGGCTAGGGTTAGGGTTAGGGGACGCGGACGGTTTAGGGTCTAGGTGAGGGTACGACAACGCTTTAGGGGGAACGTACGTGTGAGGGCGCGGGTTAGTGTCAGCGTCTGGGTTAGGATTAGGGGACGGGTGAGGGTCAGGCTTCGGGGAAGGGTTAGGGTTAGGGTTCGGGCTAGCGTTAGGGTTAGGGGACGGGGACGGTTTAGGGTCCAGGTGAGGGTATGACAACGCTTTAGGGGGAGCGTACATATGAGGGCACGGGTTAGTGTCAGCGTACGGGTTAGGATTAGGGGACGGGTGAGGGTCAGGCTTCGGGGAAGGGTTAGGGTTAGGGTTCGGGCTAGGGTTAGGGTTAGGGGACGGAGGACGGTTTAGGGTCCAGGTGAGGGTACGACAACGCTTTAGGGGGAGCGTACGTGTGAGGGCGCGGGTTAATGTCAGCCTACGGGTTAGGATTAGGGGACGGGGGAGGGTCAGGCTTCGGGGAAGGGTTAGGGTTAGGGTTCGGGCTAGGGTTAGGGTTAGGGGGCGGGGAGAGTTTACGGTCCAGGTGAGGGTACGACAACAATTTAGGGGGAGCGTACGTGTGAGGGCGCGGGTTAGTGTCAGCGTACGGGTTAGGATTAGGGGACAGGTGAGGTTCAGGTTTCGGGGAAGGGTTAGGGTTACGGTTCCGGCTAGGGTTAGGGTTAGGGGACGGGGACGATTTAGGGTCCAGGTGAGGGTACGACAACGCCTTAGGGGGAGCGTACGTGTGAGGGCGCGGGTTGGTGTCAGCGTACGGGTTAGGATTAGGGGACGGGTGAGTGTCAGGATTCGGGGAAGGGTTAGGGTTAGGGTTCGGGCTAGGGTTAGGGTTAGGGGACGGGGACGGTTTAGGGTCCAGGTGAGGGTACGAAAACGCTTTAGGGGGAGCGTACGTGTGAGGGCGCGGCTTAGTGTCAGCGTACGGGTTAGGATTAGGGGATGGGTGAGGGTCAGGCTTCGGGGAAGGGTTAGGGTTAGGGTTCGGGCTAGGGTTAGGGTTAGGGGACGGGGACGGTTTAGGGTCCAGGTGAGGGTACGACAACGCTTTAGGGGGAGCGTACGTGTGAGGGCGCAGGTTAGCGTCAGCGTACGGGCTAGGATTAGGGGACGGGTGAGGTTCAGGCTTCGGGGAAGGGTTAGGGTTAGGGTTCGGGCTAGGGTTAGGGTTAGGGGACGGGGACGGTTTAGGGTCCAGGTGAGGGTACGACAACGCTTTAGGGGGAGCGTACGTGTGAGGGCGCGGCTTAGTGTCTGCGTACGGTTTAGGATTAGGGGACGGGTGAGAGTCAGGCTTCGGTGAAGGGTTAGGGTTAGGGTTCGGGCTAGGGTTAGGGTTAGGGGACGGGGACGGTTTAGGGTCCAGGTGAGGGTACGACAACGCTTTAGGGGGAGCGTACGTGTGAGGGCGCGGGTTAGTGTCAGCGTACGGTTTAGGATTATGGGACGGGTGAGGGTCAGGCTTCGGGGAAGTGTTAGGGTTAGGTTTCGGGCTAGGGTTAGGGTTAGGGGACGGGGACGGTTTAGGGTCCAGGTGAGGGTACGACAACGCTTTAGGGGGAGCGTACGTGTGATGGCGCGGGTTAGTGTCAGCGTACGGGTTAGCTTTAGGGGACGGGTGAGGGTCAGGCTTCGGGGAAGGGTTAGGGTTAGGGTTCGGGCTAGGGTTAGGGTTAGGGGACGGGGACGGTTTAGGGTCCAGGTGAGGGTACGACAACGCTTTAGGGGGAGCGTACCTGTGAGGGCTCGGCTTAGTGTCAGCGTACGGGTTAGGATTAGGGGATGGGTGAGGGTCAGGCTTCTGGGAAGGTTTAGGGTTAGGGTTCGGGCTAGGGTTAGGGTTAGGGGACGGGGACGGTTTAGGGTCCAGGTGAGGGTACGACAACGCTTTAGGGGGAGCGTACGTGTGAGGGCGCGGGTTAGCGTCAGCGTACGGGTTAGGATTAGGGTACGGGTGAGGGTCAGGCTTCGGGAAGGGTTAGGGTTAGGGTTCGGGCTAGGGTTAGGGTTAGGGGACGGGGACGGTTTAGGGTCCAGGTGAGGGTACGACAACGCTTTAGGGGGAGCGTACGTGTGAGGGCGCGGGTTAGTGTCAGCGTACGGGTTAGGATTAGGGGACGGGTGAGGGTCAGGCTTCGGGGAAGGGTTAGGGTTAGGGTTCGGGCTAGGGTTAGGGTTAGGGTTAGGGGACGGTTTAGGGTCCAGGTGAGGGTACGACAACGCTTTAGGGGGAGCGTCCGTGTGAGCGCGTGGCTTAGTGTCAGCGTACGGGTTAGGATTAGGGGACGGGTGAGGGTCAGGCTTCGGGGAAGGGTTAGGGTTAGGGTTCGGGCTAGGGTTAGGGTTAGGGGACGGGGACGGTTTAGGGTCCAGGTGAGGGTACGACAACGCTTTAGGGGGAGCGTACGTGTGAGGGCGCGGGTTAGTGTCAGCGTACGGTTTAGGATTAGGGTACGGGTGAGGGTCAGGCTTCGGGGAAGGGTTAGGGTTAGGGTTCGGGCTAGGGTTAGGGTTAGGGGATGGGGACGGTTTAGGGTCTACGTGAGGGTACGACAACGCTTTAGGGGGAGCGTACGTGTGAGGGCGCGTGTTAGTGTCAGCGTACGGGTTAGGATTAGGGGACGGGTGAGGGTCAGGCTTCGGGGAAGGGTTAGGGTTAGGGTTCGGGCTAGGGTTAGGGTTAGGGGACGGGGACGGTTTAGGGTCCAGGTGAGGGTACGACAACGCTTTAGGGGGAGCGTACGTGTGAGGGCGCGGCTTAGTGTCAGCGTACGGGTTAGGATTAGGGGACGGGTGAGGGTCAGGCTTCGGGCAAGGGTTAGGGTTAGGGTTCAGGCTAGGGTTAGGGTTAGGGGACGGGGACGGTTTAGGGTCCAGGTGAGGGTACGACAACGCTTTAGGGGGAGCGTACGTGTGAGGGCAAGGCTTAGTGTCAGCGTACGGGTTAGGATTAGGGGACGGGTGAGGGTCAGGCTTCGGGGAATTGTTAGGGTTAGGGTTCGGGCAAGGGTTAGGGTTAGGGGACGGGGACGGTTTAGGGTCCAGGTGAGGGTACGACAACGCTTTAGCGGGAGCGTACGTGTGAGGGCGCGGCTTAGTGTCAGCGTACGGGTTAGGATTAGGGGACGGGTGAGGGTCAGGCTTCGGGGAAGGGTTAGGGTTAGGGTTCGGGCTAGGGTTAGGGTTAGGGGACGGGGACGGTTTAGGGTCCAGGTGACGGTACGACAACGCTTTAGGGGGAGCGTACGTGTGAGGGCGCGGCTTAGTGTCAGCGTACGGGTTAGGATTAGGGGACGGGTGAGGGTCAGGCTTCGGGGAAGGGTTAGGGTTAGGGTTCGGGCTAGGGTTAGGATTAGTGGACGGGGACGGTTTAGGGTCCAGGTGAGGGTACGACAACGCTTTAGGGGGAGCGTAAGTGTGAGGGCGCGGGTTAGCGTCAGCGTACGGTTTAGGATTAGGGGACGGGTGAGGGTCAGGCTTCGGGGAAGGGTTAGTGTTAGGGTTCGGGCTAGGGTTAGGGTTAGGGGACGGGGACGGTTTAGGGTCCAGGTGAGGGTACGACAACGCTTTAGGGGGAGCGTACGTGTGAGGGCGCGGCTTAGTGTCAGCGTACGGGTTAGGATTAGGGGACGGGTGAGGGTCAGGCTTCGGGCAAGTTTTAGGGTTAGGGTTCGGGCTAGGGTTAGGGTTAGGGGACGGGGACGGTTTAGGGTCCAGGTGAGGGTACGACAACGCTTTAGGGGGAGCGTACGTGTGAGGGCGCGGCTTAGTGTCAGCGTACGGGTTAGGATTAGGGGACGGGTGAGGGTCAGGCTTCGGGGAAGGGTTAGGGTTAGGTTTCGGGCTAGGGTTAGGGTTAGGGGACGGGGACGGTTTAGGGTCCAGGTGAGGGTACGACAACGCTTTAGGGGGAGCGTACGTGTGATGGCGCGGGTTAGTGTCAGCGTACGGGTTAGCTTTAGGGGACGGGTGAGGGTCAGGCTTCGGGGAAGGGTTAGGGTTAGGGTTCGGGCTAGGGTTAGGGTTACGGGACGGGGACGGTTTAGGGTCCAGGTGAGGGTACGACAACGCTTTAGGGGGAGCGTACCTGTGAGGGCTCGGCTTAGTGTCAGCGTACGGGTTAGGATTAGGGGATGGGTGAGGGTCAGGCTTCTGGGAAGGTTTAGGGTTAGGGTTCGGGCTAGGGTTAGGGTTAGGGGACGGGGACGGTTTAGGGTCCAGGTGAGGGTACGACAACGCTTTAGGGGGAGCGTACGTGTGAGGGCGCGGGTTAGCGTCAGCGTACGGGTTAGGATTAGGGTACGGGTGAGGGTCAGGCTTCGGGAAGGGTTAGGGTTAGGGTTCGGGCTAGGGTTAGGGTTAGGGGACGGGGACGGTTTAGGGTCCAGGTGAGGGTACGACAACGCTTTAGGGGGAGCGTACGTGTGAGGGCGCGGGTTAGTGTCAGCGTACGGGTTAGGATTAGGGGACGGGTGAGGGTCAGGCTTCGGGGAAGGGTTAGGGTTAGGGTTCGGGCTAGGGTTAGGGTTAGGGTTAGGGGACGGTTTAGGGTCCAGGTGAGGGTACGACAACGCTTTAGGGGGAGCGTCCGTGTGAGCGCGTGGCTTAGTGTCAGCGTACGGGTTAGGATTAGGGGACGGGTGAGGGTCAGGCTTCGGGGAAGGGTTAGGGTTAGGGTTCGGGCTAGGGTTAGGGTTAGGGGACGGGGACGGTTTAGGGTCCAGGTGAGGGTACGACAACGCTTTAGGGGGAGCGTACGTGTGAGGGCGCGGGTTAGTGTCAGCGTACGGTTTAGGATTAGGGTACGGGTGAGGGTCAGGCTTCGGGGAAGGGTTAGGGTTAGGGTTCGGGCTAGGGTTAGGGTTAGGGGATGGGGACGGTTTAGGGTCTACGTGAGGGTACGACAACGCTTTAGGGGGAGCGTACGTGTGAGGGCGCGGGTTAGTGTCAGCGTACGGGTTAGGATTAGGGGACGGGTGAGGGTCAGGCTTCGGGGAAGGTTTAGGGTTAGGGTTCGGGCTAGGGTTAGGGTTAGGGGACGGGGACGGTTTAGGGTCCAGGTGAGGGTACGACAACGCTTTAGGGGGAGCGTACGTGTGAGGGCGCGGCTTAGTGTCAGCGTACGGGTTAGGATTAGGGGACGGGTGAGGGTCAGGCTTCGGGCAAGGGTTAGGGTTAGGGTTCAGGCTAGGGTTAGGGTTAGGGGACGGGGACGGTTTAGGGTCCAGGTGAGGGTACGACAACGCTTTAGGGGGAGCGTACGTGTGAGGGCAAGGCTTAGTGTCAGCGTACGGGTTAGGATTAGGGGACGGGTGAGGGTCAGGCTTCGGGGAATTGTTAGGGTTAGGGTTCGGGCAAGGGTTAGGGTTAGGGGACGGGGACGGTTTAGGGTCCAGGTGAGGGTACGACAACGCTTTAGCGGGAGCGTACGTGTGAGGGCGCGGCTTAGTGTCAGCGTACGGGTTAGGATTAGGGGACGGGTGAGGGTCAGGCTTCGGGGAAGGGTTAGGGTTAGGGTTCGGGCTAGGGTTAGGGTTAGGGGACGGGGACGGTTTAGGGTCCAGGTGACGGTACGACAACGCTTTAGGGGGAGCGTACGTGTGAGGGCGCGGCTTAGTGTCAGCGTACGGGTTAGGATTAGGGGACGGGTGAGGGTCAGGCTTCGGGGAAGGGTTAGGGTTAGGGTTCGGGCTAGGGTTAGGATTAGTGGACGGGGACGGTTTAGGGTCCAGGTGAGGGTACGACAACGCTTTAGGGGGAGCGTAAGTGTGAGGGCGCGGGTTAGCGTCAGCGTACGGTTTAGGATTAGGGGACGGGTGAGGGTCAGGCTTCGGGGAAGGGTTAGTGTTAGGGTTCGGGCTAGGGTTAGGGTTAGGGGACGGGGACGGTTTAGGGTCCAGGTGAGGGTACGACAACGCTTTAGGGGGAGCGTACGTGTGAGGGCGCGGCTTAGTGTCAGCGTACGGGTTAGGATTAGGGGACGGGTGAGGGTCAGGCTTCGGGCAAGTTTTAGGGTTAGGGTTCGGGCTAGGGTTAGGGTTAGGGGACGGGGACGGTTTAGGGTCCAGGTGAGGGTACGACAACGCTTTAGGGGGAGCGTACGTGTGAGGGCGCGGCTTAGTGTCAGCGTACGGGTTAGGATTAGGGGACGGGTGAGGGTCAGGCTTCGGGGAAGGGTTAGGGTTAGGGTTCGGGCTAGGGTTAGGGTTAAGGGACGGGGACGGTTTAGGGTCCAGGTGAGGGTACGACAACGCTTTAAGGGGAGCGTACATGTGAGGGCGCGGGTTAGTGTCAGCGTACGGGTTAGGATTAGGGGACGGGTGAGGGTCAGGCTTCGGGGAAGGGTTAGGGTTAGGGTTCGGGCTAGGGTTAGGATTAGGGGACGGGGACGGTTTAGGGTCCAGGTGAGGGTACGACAACGCTTTAGGGGGAGCGTACGTGTGAGGGCGCGGGTTAGCGTCAGCGTACGGGTTAGGATTAGGGGACGGGTGAGGGTCACTCTTCGGGGAAGGGTTAGGGTTAGGGTTCGGGCTAGGGTTAGGATTAGGGGACGGGGACGGTTTAGGGTACAGGTGAGGGTACGACAACGCTTTATGGGGAGCGTACGTGTGAGGGCGTGGGTTAGTGTCAGCGTACGTGTTAGGATTAGGGTACGGGTGAGGGTCAGGCTTCGGGGAAGGGTTAGGGTTAGGGTTCGGGCTAGGGTTAGGGTTAGGGGACGGTTTAGGGTCCAGGTGAGGGTACGACAACGCTTTAGGGGGAGCGTACGTGTGAGGGCGTGGCTTAGTGTCAGCGTACGGGTTAGGATTAGGGGACGGGTGAGGGTCAGGCTTCGGGGAAGGGTTAGGGTTAGAGTTCGGGCTAGGGTTAGTATTAGGGGACGGGGACGGTTTAGGGTCCAGGTGAGGGTACGACAACGCTTTAGGGGGAGCGTACGTGTGAGGGCGCGTGTTAGTGTCAGCGTACGGGTTAGGATTAGGGGACGGGTGAGGGTCAGGCTTCGGGGAAGGGTTAGGGTTAGGGTTCGGGCTAGGGTTAGGGTTAGGGGACGGGGACGGTTTAGGGTCCAGGTGAGGGTACGACAACGCTTTAGGGGGAGCGTACGTGTGAGGGCGCGGGTTAGTGTCAGCGTATGGATTAGGATTAGGGGACGGGTGAGGGTCAGGCTTCGGGGAAGGGTTAGGGTTAGGGTTCGGGCTAGGGTTAGGGTTAGGGGACGGGGAAGGTTTAGGGTCCAGGTGAGGGTACGACAACGCTTTAGGGGGACCGTACGTTTGAGGACGTGGCTTAGTGTCAGCGTACGGGTTAGGATTATGGGACGGGTGAGGGTCAGGCTTCGGGGAAGGGTTAGGGTTAGGGTTCGGGCTAGGGTTAGGGTTAGGGGACGGGGACGGTTTAGGGTCCAGGTGAGGGTACGACAACGCTTTAGGGGGAGCGTACGTGTGAGGGCGCGTGTTAGTGTCAGCGTACGGGTTAGGATTAGGGGACGGGTGAGGGTCAGGCTTCGGGGAAGGGTTAGGGTTAGAGTTCGGGCTAGGGTTATTATTAGGGGACGGGGACGGTTTAGGGTCCAGGTGAGGGTACGACAACGCTTTAGGGGGAGCGTACGTGTGAGGGCGCGGGTTACTGTCAGCGTACGGGTTAGGATTAGGGGACGGGTGAGGGTCAGGCTTCGGGGAAGGGTTAGGGTTAGGGTTCGGGCTAGGGTTAGGGTTAGGGGACGGGGACGGTTTAGGGTCCAGGTGAGAGTACGACAACGCTTTAGGGGGAGCGTACGTGTGAGGGCGCGGGTTAGTGTCAGCGTACGGGTTAGGATTAGGGGACGGGGGAGGGTCAGGCTTCGGGGAAGGGTTAGGGTTAGGGTTCGGGCTAGGGTTAGGCTTAGGGGACGGGGACGGTTTAGGGTCCAGGTGAGGGTACGACAACGCTTTAGGGGGAGCGTACGTGTGAGGGCGCGGGTTAGTGTCAGCGTACGGGTTAGGATTAGGGGACGGGTGAGGGTCAGGCTTCGGGGAAGGGTTAGGGTTAGGGTTCGGGCTAGGGTTAGGGTTAGGGGACGGGGACGGTTTAGGGTCCAGGTGAGGGTACGACAACGCTTTAGGGGGAGCGTACGTGTGAGGGCGCGGGTTAGTGTCACTGTACGGGTTAGGATTAGGGGACGGGTGAGGGTCAGGCTTCGGGGAAGTGTTGGGGTTAGGGTTCGGGCTAGGGTTAGGGTTAGGGGACGGGGAAAGTTTAGGGTCCAGGTGAGGGTACGACAACGCTTTAGGGGGAGCGTACGTGTGAGGGCGCGGCTTAGTGTCAGCGTACGGGTTAGGATTAGGGGACGGGTGAGGGTCAGGCTTCGGGGAAGGGTTAGGGTTAGGGTTCGGGCTAGGGTTAGGGTTAGGGGACGGGGACGGTTTAGGGTCCAGGTGAGGGTACGACAATGCTTTAGGGGGAGCGTACGTGTGAGGGCGCGGCTTAGTGTCAGCGTACGGGTTAGGATTAGGGGACGGGTGAGGGTCAGGCTTCGGGGAAGGGTTAGGGTTAGGATTCGGGCTAGGGTTAGGGTTAGGGGACGGGGACGGTTTAGGGTCCAGGTGAGGGTACGACAACGCTTTAGGGGGAGCGTACGTGTGAGGGCGCGGGTTAGTGTCAGCGTACGGGTTAGTATTAGGGGACGGGTGAGGGTCAGGCTTCGGGGAAGGGTTAGGGTTAGGGTTCGGGCTAGGGTTAGGGTTAGGGGACGGGGACGGTTTAGGGTCCAGGTGAGGGTACGACAACGCTTTAGGGGGAGCGTACGTGTGAGGGCGCGTGTTAGTGTCAGCGTACGGGTTAGGATTAGGGGACGGGTGAGGGTCAGGCTTCGGGGAAGGTTTAGGGTAAGAGTTCGGGCTAGGGTTAGGATTAGGGGACGGGGACGGTTTAGGGTCCAGGTGAGGGTACGACAATGCTTTAGGGGGAGCGTACGTGTGAGGGCGCGGGTTAGTGTCAGCGTACGGGTTAGGATTAGGGGACGGGTGAGGGTCAGGCTTCGGGGAAGGGTTAGGGTTAGGGTTCGGGCTAGGGTTAGGGTTAGGGGACGGGGACGGTTTAGGGTCCAGGTGAGGGTACGACAATGCTTTAGGGGGAGCGTACGTGTGAGGGCGCGGGTTAGTGTCAGCGTACGGGTTAGGATTAGGGGACGGGTGAGGGTCAGGCTTCGGGGAAGGGTTAGGGTTAGGGTTCGGGCTAGGGTTAGGGTTAGGGGACGGGGACGGTTTAGGGTCCAGGTGAGGGTACGACAACGCTTTAGGGGGACCGTACGTGTGAGGGCGCGGCTTAGTGTCAGCGTACGGGTTAGGATTAGGGGACGGGTGAGGGTCAGGCTTCGGGGAAGGGTTAGGGTTAGGGTTCGGGCTAGGGTTAGGGTTAGGGGACGGGGAAGGTTTAGGGTCCAGGTGAGGGTACGACAACGCTTTAGGGGGAGCGTACGTGTGAGGGCGCGGGTTAGTGTCAGCGTACGGGTTAGGATTAGGGGACGGGTGAGGGTCAGGCTTCGGGGAAGGGTTAGGGTTAGGGTTCGGGCTAGGGTTAGGGTTAGGGGACGGGGACGGTTTAGGGTCCAGGTGAGGGTACGACAACGCTTTAGGGGGAGCGTACGTGTGAGGGCGCGGCTTAGTGTCAGCGTACGGGTTAGGATTAGGGGACGGGTGAGGGTCAGGCTTCGGGAAAGGGTTAGGGTTAGGGTTCGGGCTAGGGTTAGTGTTAGGGGACGGGGAAGGTTTAGGGTCCAGGTGAGGGTACGACAACGCTTTAGGGGGAGCGTACGTGTGAGGGCGTGGCTTAGTGTCAGCGTACGGGTTAGGATTAGGGGACGGGTGAGGGTCAGGCTTCGGGGAAGGGTTAGGGTTAGGGTTCGGGCTAGGGTTAGGGTTAGGGGACGGGGACGGTTTAGGGTCCAGGTGAGGGTACGACAACGCTTTAGGGGGAGCGTACGTGTGAGGGCGCGGGTTAGCATCAGCGTACGGGTTAGGATTAGGGGACGGGTGAGGGTCAGGCTTCGGGGAAGGGTTAGGGTTAGGGTTCGGGCTAGGGTTAGGGTTAGGGGACGGGGACGGTTTAGGGTCCAGGTGAGGGTACGACAACGCTTTAGGGGGAGCGTACGTGTGAGGGCACGTGTTAGTGTCAGCGTACGGGTTAGGATTAGGGGACGGGTGAGGGTCAGGCTTCGGGGAAGTGTTAGGGTTAGGGTTCGGGCTAGGGTTAGGGTTAGGGGACGGGGACGGTTTAGGGTCCAGGTGAGGGTACGACAATGCTTTAGGGGGAGCGTACGTGTGAGGGCGCGGGTTAGTGTCAGCGTACGGGTTAGGATTAGGGGACGGGTGAGGGTCAGGCTTCGGGGAAGGGTTAGGGTTAGGGTTCGGGCTAGGGTTAGGGTTAGGGGACGGGGACGGTTTAGGGTCCAGGTGAGGGTACGACAACGCTTTAGGGGGACCGTACGTGTGAGGGCGCGGCTTAGTGTCAGCGTACGGGTTAGGATTAAGGGACGGGTGAGGGTCAGGCTTCGGGGAAGGGTTAGGGTTAGGGTTCGGGCTAGGGTTAGGGTTAGGGGACGGGGATGGTTTAGGGTCCAGGTGAGGGTACGACAACGCTTTAGGGGGAGCGTACTTGTGAGGGCGCGGCTTAGTGTCAGCGTACGGGTTAGGTTTAGGGGACGGGTGAGGGTCAGGCTTCGGGGAAGGGTTAGGGTTAGGGTTCGGGCTAGGGTTAGGGTTAGGGGACGGGGACGGTTTAGGGTACAGGTGAGGGTACGACAACGCTTTAGGGGGAGCGTACGTGTGAGGGCGCGGGTTAGTGTCAGCGTACGGTTTAGGATTAGGAGACGGGTGAGGGTCAGGCTTCGGGGAAGGGTTAGGGTTAGGGTTCGGGCTAGGGTTAGGGTTAGGGGACGGGGACGGTTTAGGGTCTACGTGAGGGTACGACAACGCTTCAGGGGGACCGTACGTGTGAGGGCGCGGCTTAGCGTCAGCGTACGGGTTAGGATTAGGGGACGGGTGAGGGTCAGGCTTCAGGGAAGGGTTAGGGTTAGGGTTCGGGCTAGGGTTAGGGTTAGGGGACGGGGACGGTTTAGGGTCCAGCTGAGGGTACGACAACGCTTTAGGGGGAGCGTACGTGTGAGGGCGCGGGTTAGTGTCAGCGTACGGGTTAGGATTAGGGGACGGGTGAGGGTCAGGCTTCGGGGAAGGGTTAGGGTTAGGGTTCGGGCTAGGGTTAGGGTTAGGGGACGGGGACGGTTTAGGGTCCAGGTGAGGGTACGACAACGCTTTAGGGGGAGCGTAAGTGTGAGGGCGCGGGTTAGCGTCAGCGTACGGGTTAGGATTAGGGGACGGGTGAGGGTCAGGCTTCGGGGAAGGGTTAGTGTTAGGGTTCGGGCTAGGGTTAGGGTTAGGGGACGGGGACGGTTTAGGGTCCAGGTGAGGGTACGACAACGCTTTAGGGGGAGCGTACGTGTGAGGGCGCGGCTTAGTGTCAGCGTACGGGTTAGGATTAGGGGACGGGTGAGGGTCAGGCTTCGGGCAAGTTTTAGGGTTAGGGTTCGGGCTAGGGTTAGGGTTAGGGGACGGGGACGGTTTAGGGTCCAGGTGAGGGTACGACAACGCTTTAGGGGGAGCGTACGTGTGAGGGCGCAGCTTAGTGTCAGCGTACGGGTTAGGATTAGGGGACGGGTGAGGGTCAGGCTTCGGGGAAGGGTTAGGGTTAGGGTTCGGGCTAGGGTTAGGGTTAAGGGACGGGGACGGTTTAGGGTCCAGGTGAGGGTACGACAACGCTTTAAGGGGAGCGTACATGTGAGGGCGCAGGTTAGTGTCAGCGTACGGGTTAGGATTAGGGGACGGGTGAGGGTCAGGCTTCGGGGAAGGGTTAGGGTTAGGGTTCGGGCTAGGGTTAGGATTAGGGGACGGGGACGGTTTAGGGTCCAGGTGAGGGTACGACAACGCTTTAGGGGGAGCGTACGTGTGAGGGCGCGGGTTAGCGTCAGCGTACGGGTTAGGATTAGGGGACGGGTGAGGGTCACTCTTCGGGGAAGGGTTAGGGTTAGGGTTCGGGCTAGGGTTAGGGTTAGGGGACGGGGACGGTTTAGGGTCCAGGTGAGGGTACGACAACGCTTTAGGGGGAGCGTACGTGTGAGGGCGCGGGTTAGTGTCAGCGTACGGGTTAGGATTAGGGGACGGGTGAGGGTCAGGCTTCGGGGAAGGTTTAGGGTTAGGGTTCGGGCTAGGGTTAGGATTAGGGGACGGGGACGGTTTAGGGTCCAGGTGAGGGTACGACAACGCTTTATGGGGAGCGTACGTGTGAGGGCGTGGGTTAGTGTCAGCGTACGGGTTAGGATTAGGGGACGGTTGAGGGTCAGGCTTCGGGGAAGGGTTAGGGTTAGGGTTCGGGCTAGGGTTAGGGTTAGGGGACGGTTTAGGGTCCAGGTGAGGGTACGACAACGCTTTAGGGGGAGCGTACGTGTGAGGGCGTGGCTTAGTGTCAGCGTACGGGTTAGGATTATGGGACGGGTGAGGGTCAGGCTTCGGGGAAGGGTTAGGGTTAGGGTTCGGGCTAGGGTTAGGGTTAGGGGACGGGGACGGTTTAGGGTCCAGGTGAGGGTACGACAACGCTTTAGGGGGAGCGTACGTGTGAGGGCGCGTGTTAGTGTCAGCGTACGGGTTAGGATTAGGGGACGGGTGAGGGTCAGGCTTCGGGGAAGGGTTAGGGTTAGGGTTCGGGCTAGGGTTAGTATTAGGGGACGGGGACGGTTTAGGGTCCAGGTGAGGGTACGACAACGCTTTAGGGGGAGCGTACGTGTGAGGGCGCGGGTTAGTGTCAGCGTACGGGTTAGGATTAGGGGACGGGTGAGGGTCAGGCTTCGGGGAAGGGTTAGGGTTAGGGTTCGGGCTAGGGTTAGGGTTAGGGGACGGGGACGGTTTAGGGTCCAGGTGAGGGTACGACAACGCTTTAAGGGGAGCGTACGTGTGAGGGCGCGGGTTAGTGTCAGCGTACGGGTTAGGATTAGGGGACGGGTGAGGGTCAGGCTTCGGGGAAGGGTTAGGGTTAGGGTTCGGGCTAGGGTTAGGGTTAGGGGACGGGGACGGTTTAGGGTCCAGGTGAGGGTACGACAACGCTTTAGGGGGAGCGTACGTGTGAGGGCGCGGCTTAGTGTCAGCGTACGGGTTAGGATTAGGGGACGGGTGAGGGTCAGGCTTCGGGAAAGGGTTAGGGTTAGGGTTCGGGCTAGGGTTAGGGTTAGGGGACGGGGAAGGTTTAGGGTCCAGGTGAGGGTACGACAACGCTTTAGGGGGAGCGTACGTGTGAGGGCGTGGCTTAGTGTCAGCGTACGGGTTAGGATTAGGGGACGGGTGAGGGTCAGGCTTCAGGGAAGGGTTAGGGTTAGGGTTCGGGCTAGGGTTAGGATTAGGGGACGGGGACGGTTTAGGGTCCAGGTGAGGGTACGACAACGCTTTAGGGGGAGCGTACGTGTGAGGGCGCGGGTTAGCGTCAGCGTACGGGTTAGGATTAGGGGACGGGTGAGGGTCTGGCTTCGGGGAAGGGTTAGGGTTAGGGTTCGGGCTAGGGTTAGGGTTAGGGTACGGGGACGGTTTAGGGTCCAGGTGAGGGTACGACAACGCTTTAGGGGGAGCGTACGTGTGAGGGCGCGGGTTAGCGTCAGCGTACGGTTTAGGATTAGGGGACGGGTGAGGGTCAGGCTTCGGGGAAGGGTTAGGGTTAGGGTTCGGGCTAGGGTTAGGGTTAGGGGACGGGGACGGTTTAGGGTCCAGGTGAGGGTACGACAACGCTTTAGGGGGAGCGTACGTGTGAGGGCGCGGGTTAGCATCAGCGTACGGGTTAGGATTAGGGGACGGGTGAGGGTCAGGCTTCGGGGAAGGGTTAGGGTTAGGGTTCGGGCTAGGGTTAGGGTTAGGGGACGGGGACGGTTTAGGGTCCAGGTGAGGGTACGACAACGCTTTAGGGGGAGCGTACGTGTGAGGGCGCGTGTTAGTGTCAGCGTACGGGTTAGGATTAGGGGACGGGTGAGGGTCAGGCTTCGGGGAAGTGTTAGGGTTAGGGTTCGGGCTAGGGTTAGGGTTAGGGGACGGGGACGGTTTAGGGTCCAGGTGAGGGTACGACAACGCTTTAGGGGGAGCGTACGTGTGAGGGCGCGTGTTAGTGTCAGCGTACGGGTTAGGATTAGGGGACGGGTGAGGGTCAGGCTTCGGGGAAGGGTTAGGGTTAGAGTTCGGGCTAGGGTTAGTATTAGGGGACGGGGACGGTTTAGGGTCCAGGTGAGGGTACGACAACGCTTTAGGGGGAGCGTACGTGTGAGGGCGCGGGTTAGTGTCAGCGTACGGGTTAGGATTAGGGGACGGGTGAGGGTCAGGCTTCGGGGAAGGGTTAGGGTTAGGGTTCGGGCTAGGGTTAGGGTTAGGGGACGGGGACGGTTTAGGGTCCAGGTGAGGGTACGACAACGCTTTAGGGGGAGCGTACGTGTGAGGGCGCGGGTTAGTGTCAGCGTACGGGTTAGGATTAGGGGACGGGTGAGGGTCAGGCTTCGGGGAAGGGTTAGGGTTAGGGTTCGGGCTAGGGTTAGTGTTAGGGGACGGGGAAGGTTTAGGGTCCAGGTGAGGGTACGACAACGCTTTAGGGGGAGCGTACGTTTGAGGGCGTGGCTTAGTGTCAGCGTACGGGTTAGGATTATGGGACGGGTGAGGGTCAGGCTTCGGGGAAGGGTTAGGGTTAGGGTTCGGGCTAGGGTTAGGGTTAGGGGACGGGGACGGTTTAGGGTCCAGGTGAGGGTACGACAACGCTTTAGGGGGAGCGTACGTGTGAGGGCGCGTGTTAGTGTCAGCGTACGGGTTAGGATTAGGGGACGGGTGAGGGTCAGGCTTCGGGGAAGGGTTAGGGTTAGGGTTCGGGCTAGGGTTAGTATTAGGGGACGGGGACGGTTTAGGGTCCAGGTGAGGGTACGACAACGCTTTAGGGGGAGCGTACGTGTGAGGGCGCGGGTTAGTGTCAGCGTACGGGTTAGGATTAGGGGACGGGTGAGGGTCAGGCTTCGGG
This sequence comes from Globicephala melas, assembly GCF_963455315.2. Classification (NCBI taxonomy): domain Eukaryota; kingdom Metazoa; phylum Chordata; class Mammalia; order Artiodactyla; family Delphinidae; genus Globicephala; species Globicephala melas. The sequence continues at coordinate 2,918,022 of NW_027207212.1, forward strand.
GAAGGGTTAGGGTTAGGGTTCGGGCTAGGGTTAGGGTTAGGGGACGGGGACGGTTTAGGGTCCAGGTGAGGGTACGACAACGCTTTAAGGGGAGCGTACGTGTGAGGGCGCGGGTTAGTGTCAGCGTACGGGTTAGGATTAGGGGACGGGTGAGGGTCAGGCTTCGGGGAAGGGTTAGGGTTAGGGTTCGGGCTAGGGTTAGGGTTAGGGGACGGGGACGGTTTAGGGTCCAGGTGAGGGTACGACAACGCTTTAGGGGGAGCGTACGTGTGAGGGCGCGGCTTAGTGTCAGCGTACGGGTTAGGATTAGGGGACGGGTGAGGGTCAGGCTTCGGGAAAGGGTTAGGGTTAGGGTTCGGGCTAGGGTTAGGGTTAGGGGACGGGGAAGGTTTAGGGTCCAGGTGAGGGTACGACAACGCTTTAGGGGGAGCGTACGTGTGAGGGCGTGGCTTAGTGTCAGCGTACGGGTTAGGATTAGGGGACGGGTGAGGGTCAGGCTTCAGGGAAGGGTTAGGGTTAGGGTTCGGGCTAGGGTTAGGATTAGGGGACGGGGACGGTTTAGGGTCCAGGTGAGGGTACGACAACGCTTTAGGGGGAGCGTACGTGTGAGGGCGCGGGTTAGCGTCAGCGTACGGGTTAGGATTAGGGGACGGGTGAGGGTCTGGCTTCGGGGAAGGGTTAGGGTTAGGGTTCGGGCTAGGGTTAGGGTTAGGGTACGGGGACGGTTTAGGGTCCAGGTGAGGGTACGACAACGCTTTAGGGGGAGCGTACGTGTGAGGGCGCGGGTTAGCGTCAGCGTACGGTTTAGGATTAGGGGACGGGTGAGGGTCAGGCTTCGGGGAAGGGTTAGGGTTAGGGTTCGGGCTAGGGTTAGGGTTAGGGGACGGGGACGGTTTAGGGTCCAGGTGAGGGTACGACAACGCTTTAGGGGGAGCGTACGTGTGAGGGCGCGTGTTAGTGTCAGCGTACGGGTTAGGATTAGGGGACGGGTGAGGGTCAGGCTTCGGGGAAGGGTTAGGGTTAGAGTTCGGGCTAGGGTTAGGATTAGGGGACGGGGACGGTTTAGGGTCCAGGTGAGGGTACGACAACGCTTTAGGGGGAGCGTACGTGTGAGGGCGCGGGTTAGTGTCAGCGTACGGGTTAGGATTAGGGGACGGTTGAGGGTCAGGCTTCGGGGAAGGGTTAGGGTTAGGGTTCGGGCTAGGGTTAGGGTTAGGGGACGGGGACGGTTTAGGGTCCAGGTGAGGGTACGACAACGCTTTAGGGGGAGCGTACGTGTGAGGGCGCGGGTTAGTGTCAGCGTACGGGTTAGGATTAGGGGACGGGTGAGGGTCAGGCTTCGGGGAAGGGTTAGGGTTAGGGTTCGGGCTAGGGTTAGGGTTAGGGGACGGGGACGGTTTAGGGTCCAGGTGAGGGTACGACAACGCTTTAGGGGGAGCGTAACGTGTGAGGGCGCGGGTTAGTGTCAGCGTACGGGTTAGGATTAGGGGACGGGTGAGGGTCAGGCTTCGGGGAAGGGTTAGGGTTAGGGTTCGGGCTAGGGTTAGGGTTAGGGGACGGGGACGGTTTAGGGTCCAGGTGAGGGTACGACAACGCTTTAAGGGGAGCGTACGTGTGAGGGCGCGGGTTAGTGTCAGCGTACGGGTTAGGATTAGGGGACGGGTGAGGGTCAGGCTTCGGGGAAGGGTTAGGGTTAGGGTTCGGGCTAGGGTTAGGGTTAGGGGACGGGGACGGTTTAGGGTCCAGGTGAGGGTACGACAACGCTTTAGGGGGAGCGTACGTGTGAGGGCGCGGCTTAGTGTCAGCGTACGGGTTAGGATTAGGGGACGGGTGAGGGTCAGGCTTCGGGAAAGGGTTAGGGTTAGGGTTCGGGCTAGGGTTAGGGTTAGGGGACGGGGAAGGTTTAGGGTCCAGGTGAGGGTACGACAACGCTTTAGGGGGAGCGTACGTGTGAGGGCGTGGCTTAGTGTTAGCGTACGGGTTAGGATTAGGGGACGGGTGAGGGTCAGGCTTCAGGGAAGGGTTAGGGTTAGGGTTCGGGCTAGGGTTAGGATTAGGGGACGGGGACGGTTTAGGGTCCAGGTGAGGGTACGACAACGCTTTAGGGGGAGCGTAAGTGTGAGGGCGCGGGTTAGCGTCAGCGTACGGGTTAGGATTAGGGGACGGGTGAGGGTCTGGCTTCGGGGAAGGGTTAGGGTTAGGGTTCGGGCTAGGGTTAGGGTTAGGGTACGGGGACAGTTTAGGGTCCAGGTGAGGGTACGACAACGCTTTAGGGGGAGCGTACGTGTGAGGGCGCGGGTTAGCGTCAGCGTACGGTTTAGGATTAGGGGACGGGTGAGGGTCAGGCTTCGGGGAAGGGTTAGGGTTAGGGTTCGGGCTAGGGTTAGGGTTAGGGGACGGGGACGGTTTAGGGTCCAGGTGAGGGTACGACAACGCTTTAGGGGGAGCGTACGTGTGAGGGCGCGTGTTAGTGTCAGCGTACGGGTTAGGATTAGGGGACGGGTGAGGGTCAGGCTTCGGGGAAGGGTTAGGGTTAGAGTTCGGGCTAGGGTTAGGATTAGGGGACGGGGACGGTTTAGGGTCCAGGTGAGGGTACGACAACGCTTTAGGGGGAGCGTACGTGTGAGGGCGCGGGTTAGTGTCAGCGTACGGGTTAGGATTAGGGGACGGGTGAGGGTCAGGCTTCGGGGAAGGGTTAGGGTTAGGGTTCGGGCTAGGGTTAGGGTTAGGGGACGGGGACGGTTTAGGGTCCAGGTGAGGGTACGACAACGCTTTAGGGGGAGCGTACGTGTGAGGGCGCGGGTTAGTGTCAGCGTACGGGTTAGGATTAGGGGACGGGTGAGGGTCAGGCTTCGGGGAAGGGTTAGGGTTAGGGTTCGGGCTAGGGTTAGGGTTAGGGGACGGGGACGGTTTAGGGTCCAGGTGAGGGTACGACAACGCTTTAGGGGGAGCGTACGTGTGAGGGCGCGGGTTAGTGTCAGCGTACGGGTTAGGATTAGGGGACGGGTGAGGGTCAGGCTTCGGGGAAGGGTTAGGGTTAGGGTTCGGGCTAGGGTTAGGGTTAGGGGACGGGGACGGTTTAGGGTCCAGGTGAGGGTACGACAACGCTTTAGGGGGAGCGTACGTGTGAGGGCGTGGGTTAGTGTCACCGTACGGGTTAGGATTAGGGGACGGGTGAGGGTCAGGCTTCGGGGAAGGGTTGGGGTTAGGGTTCGGGCTAGGGTTAGGGTTAGGGGACGGGGAAAGTTTAGGGTCCAGGTGAGGGTACGACAACGCTTTAGGGGGAGCGTACGTGTGAGGGCGCGGCTTAGTGTCAGCATACGGGTTAGGATTAGGGGACGGGTGAGGGTCTGGCTTCGGGGAAGGGTTAGGGTTAGGGTTCGGGCTAGGGTTAGGGTTAGGGGACGGGGACGGTTTAGGGTCCAGGTGAGGGTACGACAACGCTTTAGGGGGAGCGTACGTGTGAGGGCACGGGTTAGCGTCAGCGTACGGGTTAGGATTAGGGGACGGGTGAGGGTCAGGCTTCGGGGAAGGGTTAGGGTTAGGGTTCGGGCTAGGGTTCGGGTTAGGGGACGGGGACGGTTTAGGGTCCAGGTGAAGGTACGACAACGCTTTAGGGGGAGCGTACGTGTGAGGGCGCGTGTTAGTGTCAGCGTACGGGTTAGGATTAGGGGACGGGTGAGGGTCAGGTTTCGGGGAAGGGTTAGGGTTAGGGTTCGGGCTAGGGTTAGGATTAGGGCACGGGGACGGTTTAGGGTCCAGGTGAGGGTACGACAACGCTTTAGGGGGAGCGTACGTGTGAGGGCGCGGGTTAGTGTCAGCGTACGGTTTAGGATTAGGGGACGGGTGAGGGTCAGGCTTCGGGGAAGGGTTAGGGTTAGGGTTCGGGCTAGGGTTAGGGTTAGGGGACGGGGACGGTTTAGGGTCCAGGTGAGGGTACGACAACGCTTTAGGGGGAGCGTACGTGTGAGGGCGCGGGTTAGTGTCACCGTACCGGTTAGGATTAGGGGACGGGTGAGGGTCAGGCTTCGGGGAAGGGTTGGGGTTAGGGTTCGGGCTAGGGTTAGGGTTAGGGGACGGGGAAAGTTTAGGGTCCAGGTGAGGGTACGACAACGCTTTAGGGGGAGCGTACGTGTGAGGGCGCGGCTTAGTGTCAGCGTACGGGTTAGGATTAGGGGACGGGTGAGGGTCAGGCTTCGGGGAAGGGTTAGGGTTAGGGTTCGGGCTAGGGTTAGGGTTAGGGGACGGGGACGGTTTAGGGTCCAGGTGAGGGTACGACAACGCTTTAGGGGGAGCGTACGTGTGAGGGCGCGGCTTAGTGTCAGCGTACGGGTTAGGATTAGGGGACGGGTGAGGGTCAGGCTTCGGGGAAGGGTTAGGGTTAGGGTTCGGGCTAGGGTTAGGGTTAGGGGACGGGGAAGGTTTAGGGTCCAGGTGAGGGTACGACAACGCTTTAGGGGGAGCGTACGTGTGAGGGCGTGGCTTAGTGTCAGCGTACGGGTTAGGATTAGGGGACGGGTGAGGGTCAGGCTTCGGGGAAGGGTTAGGGTTAGGGTTCGGACTAGGGTTAGGGTTAGGGGACGGGGACGGTGTAGGGTCCAGGTGAGGGTACGACAACGCTTTAGGGGGAGCGTACATGTGAGGGCGCGGGTTAGTGTCAGCGTACGGGTTAGGATTAAGGGACGGGTGAGAGTCAGGCTTCGGGGAAGGATTAGGGTTAGGGTTCGGGCTAGGGTTAGGGTTAGGGGACGGGGACGGTTTAGGGTCCAGGTGAGGGTACGACAACGCTTTAAGGGGAGCGTACGTGTGAGGGCGCGGGTTAGTGTCAGCGTACGGGTTAGGATTAGGGGACGGGTGAGGGTCAGGCTTCGGGGAAGGGTTAGGGTTAGGGTTCGGGCTAGGGTTAGGGTTAGGGGACGGGAACGGTTTAGGGTCCAGGTGAGGGTACGACAACGCTTTATGGGGAGCGTACGTGTGAGGGCGCGGCTTAGTGTCAGCGTACGGGTTAGGATTAGGGGACGGGTGAGGGTCAGGCTTCGGGGAAGGGTTAGGGTTAGGGTTCGGGCTAGGGTTAGGGTTAGGGGACGGGGACGGTTTAGGGTCCAGGTGAGGGTACGACAACGCTTTATGGGGAGCGTACGTGTGAGGGCGCGGCTTAGTGTCAGCGTACGGGTTAGGATTAGGGGAAGGGTGAGGGTCAGGCTTCGGGGAAGGGTTAGGGTTAGGGTTCGGGCTAGGGTTAGGGTTAGGGGACGGGGACGGTTTAGGGTCCAGGTGAGGGTACGACAACGCTTTAGGGGGAGCGTACGTGTGAGGGCGCGGGTTAGTGTCAGCGTACGGGTTAGGATTAGGGGACGGGTGAGGGTCAGGCTTCGGGGAAGGGTTAGGGTTAGGGTTCGGGCTAGGGTTAGGGTTAGGGGACGGGGAAGGTTTAGGGTCCAGGTGAGGGTACGACAACGCTTTAGGGGGAGCGTACGTGTGAGGGCGTGGCTTAGTGTCAGCGTACGGGTTAGGATTAGGGGACGGGAGAGGGTCAGGCTTCGGGGAAGGGTTAGGGTTAGGGTTCGGACTAGGGTTAGGGTTAGGGGACGGGGACGGTGTAGGGTCCAGGTGAGGGTACGACAACGCTTTAGGGGGAGCGTACGTGTGAGGGCGCGGGTTAGTGTCAGCGTACGGGTTAGGATTAGGGGACGGGTGAGAGTCAGGCTTCGGGGAAGGATTAGGGTTAGGGTTCGGGCTAGGGTTAGGGTTAGGGGACGGGGACGGTTTAGGGTCCAGGTGAGGGTACGACAACGCTTTAGGGGGAGCGTACGTGTGAGGGCGCGGGTTAGTGTCAGCGTACGGGTTAGGATTAGGGGACGGGTGAGGGTCAGGCTTCGGGGAAGGGTTAGGGTTAGGGTTCGGGCTAGGGTTAGGGTTAGGGGACGGGAACGGTTTAGGGTCCAGGTGAGGGTACGACAACGCTTTATGGGGAGCGTACGTGTGAGGGCGCGGCTTAGTGTCAGCGTACGGGTTAGGATTAGGGGACGGGTGAGGGTCAGGCTTCGGGGAAGGGTTAGGGTTAGGGTTCGGGCTAGGGTTAGGGTTAGGGGACGGGGACGGTTTAGGGTCCAGGTGAGGGTACGACAACGTTTTGGGGGAGCGTACGTGTGAGGGCGCGGGTTAGCGTCAGCGTACGGGTTAGGATTAGGGGACGGGTGAGGGTCAGGCTTCGGGGAAGGGTTAGGGTTAGGGTTCGGGCTAGGGTTAGGGTTAGGGGACGGGGACGGTTTAGGGTCCAGGTGAGGGTACGACAACGCTTTAGGGGGAGCGTACATGTGAGGGCGCGTGTTAGTGTCAGCGTACGGGTTAGGATTAGGGGACGGGTGAGGGTCAGGCTTCGGGGAAGGTTTAGGGTTAGAGTTCGGGCTAGGGTTAGGATTAGGGGACGGGGACGGTTTAGGGTCCAGGTGAGGGTACGACAACGCTTTAGGGGGAGTGTACGTGTGAGGGCGCGGGTTAGTGTCAGCGTACGGGTTAGGATTAGGGGACGGGTGAGGGTCAGGCTTCGGGGAAGGGTTAGGGTTAGGGTTCGGGCTAGGGTTAGGGTTAGGGGACGGGGACGGTTTAGGGTCCAGGTGAGGGTACGACAACGCTTTAGGGGGAGCGTACGTGTGAGGGCGCGGGTTAGTGTCAGCGTACGGGTTAGGATTAGGGGACGGGTGAGGGTCAGGCTTCGGGGAAGGGTTAGGGTTAGGGTTCGGGCTAGGGTTAGGGTTAGGGGACGGGGACGGTTTAGGGTCCAGGTGAGGGTACGACAACGCTTTAGGGGGAGCGTACGTGTGAGGGCGCGGCTTAGTGTCAGCGTACGGGTTAGGATTAGGGGACGGGTGAGGGTCAGGCTTCGGGGAAGGGTTAGGGTTAGGGTTCGGGCTAGGGTTAGGGTTAGGGGACGGGGACGGTTTAGGGTCCAGGTGAGGGTACGACAACGCTTTAGGGGGAGCGTACGTGTGAGGGCGCGGCTTAGTGTCAGCGTACGGGTTAGGTTTAGGGGACGGGTGAGGGTCAGGCTTCGGGGAAGGGTTAGGGTTAGGGTTCGGGCTAGGGTTAGGGTTAGGGGACGGGGACGGTTTAGGGTCCAGGTGAGGGTACGACAACGCTTTAGGGGGAGCGTACGTGTGAGGGCGCGGGTTAGTGTCAGCGTACGGTTTAGGATTAGGGGACGGGTGAGGGTCAGGCTTCGGGGAAGGGTTAGGGTTAGGGTTCGGGCTAGGGTTAGGGTTAGGGGACGGGGACGGTTTAGGGTCTACGTGAGGGTACGACAACGCTTCAGGGGGAGCGTACGTGTGAGGGCGCGGCTTAGCGTCAGCGTACGGGTTAGGTTTAGGGGACGGGTGAGGGTCAGGCTTCGGGGAAGGGTTAGGGTTAGGGTTCGGGCTAGGGTTAGGGTTAGGGGACGGGGACGGTTTAGGGTCCAGGTGAGGGTACGACAACGCTTTAGGGGGAGCGTACGTGTGAGGGCGCGGGTTAGTGTCAGCGTACGGGTTAGGATTAGGGGACGGGTGAGGGTCAGGCTTCGGGGAAGGGTTAGGGTTAGGGTTCGGGCTAGGGTTAGGGTTAGGGGACGGGGACGGTTTAGGGTCCAGGTGAGGGTACGACAACGCTTTAGGGGGAGCGTACGTGTGAGGGCGCGTGTTAGTGTCAGCGTACGGGTTAGGATTAGGGGACGGGTGAGGGTCAGGCTTCGGGGAAGGGTTAGGGTTAGGGTTCGGGCTAGGGTTAGGATTAGGGGACGGGGACGGTTTAGGGTCCAGGTGAGGGTACGACAACGCTTTAGGGGGAGCGTACGTGTGAGGGCGCGGGTTAGTGTCAGCGTACGGGTTAGGATTAGGGGACGGGTGAGGGTCAGGCTTCGGGGAAGGGTTAGGGTTAGGGTTCGGGCTAGGGTTAGGGTTAGGGGACGGGGACGGTTTAGGGTCCAGGTGAGGGTACGACAACGCTTTAGGGGGAGCGTACGTGTGAGGGCGCGGCTTAGTGTCAGCGTACGGGTTAGGATTAGGGGACGGGTGAGGGTCAGGCTTCGGGGAAGGGTTAGGGTTAGGGTTCGGGCTAGGGTTAGGGTTAGGGGACGGGGACGGTTTAGGGTCCAGGTGAGGGTACGACAACGCTTTAAGGGGAGCGTACGTGTGAGGGCGCGGGTTAGTGTCAGCGTACGGGTTAGGATTAGGGGACGGGTGAGGGTCAGGCTTCGGGGAAGTGTTAGGGTTAGGGTTCGGGCTAGGGTTAGGGTTAGGGGACGGGGACGGTTTAGGGTCCAGGTGAGGGTACGACAACGCTTTCTGGGGAGCGTACGTGTGAGGGCGCGGCTTAGTGTCAGCGTACGGGTTAGGATTAGGGGAAGGGTGAGGGTCAGGCTTCGGGGAAGGGTTAGGGTTAGGGTTCGGGCTAGGGTTAGGGTTAGGGGACGGGGACGGTTTAGGGTCCAGGTGAGGGTACGACAACGCTTTAGGGGGAGCGTACGTGTGAGGGCGCGTGTTAGTGTCAGCGTACGGGTTAGGATTAGGGGACGGGTGAGGGTCAGGCTTCGGGGAAGGGTTAGGGGTAGGGTTCGGGCTAGGGTTAGGATTAGGGGACGGGGACGGTTTAGGGTCCAGGTGAGGGTACGACAACGCTTTAGGGGGAGCGTACGTGTGAGGGCGCGGGTTAGTGTCAGCGTACGGTTTAGGATTAGGGGACGGGTGAGGGTCAGGCTTCGGGGAAGGGTTAGGGTTAGGGTTCGGGCTAGGGTTAGGGTTAGGGGACGGGGACGGTTTAGGGTCCAGGTGAGGGTACGACAACGCTTTAGGGGGAGCGTACGTGTGAGGGCGCGGGTTAGTGTCACCGTACCGGTTAGGATTAGGGGACGGGTGAGGGTCAGGCTTCGGGGAAGGGTTGGGGTTAGGGTTCGGGCTAGGGTTAGGGTTAGGGGACGGGGAAAGTTTATGGTCCAGGTGAGGGTACGACAACGCTTTAGGGGGAGCGTACGTGTGAGGGCGCGGCTTAGTGTCAGCGTACGGGTTAGGATTAGGGGACGGGTGAGGGTCAGGCTTCGGGGAAGGGTTAGGGTTAGGGTTCGGGCTAGGTTTAGGGTTAGGGGACGGGGACGGTTTAGGGTCCAGGTGAGGGTACGACAACGCTTTAGGGGGAGCGTACGTGTGAGGGCGCGGCTTAGTGTCAGCGTACGGGTTAGGATTAGGGGACGGGTGAGGGTCAGGCTTCGGGGAAGGGTTAGGGTTAGGGTTCGGGCTAGGGTTAGGGTTAGGGGACGGGGACGGTTTAGGGTCCAGGTGAGGGTACGACAACGCTTTAAGGGGAGCGTACGTGTGAGGGCGCGGGTTAGTGTCAGCGTACGGGTTAGGATTAGGGGACGGGTGAGGGTCAGGCTTCGGGGAAGTGTTAGGGTTAGGGTTCGGGCTAGGGTTAGGGTTAGGGGACGGGGACGGTTTAGGGTCCAGGTGAGGGTACGACAACGCTTTCTGGGGAGCGTACGTGTGAGGGCGCGGCTTAGTGTCAGCGTACGGGTTAGGATTAGGGGAAGGGTGAGGGTCAGGCTTCGGGGAAGGGTTAGGGTTAGGGTTCGGGCTAGGGTTAGGGTTAGGGTTAGGGGACGGTTTAGGGTCCAGGTGAGGGTACGACAACGCTTTAGGGGGAGCGTACGTGTGAGGGCGCGGCTTAGTGTCAGCGTACGGGTTAGGATTAGGGGACGGGTGAGGGTCAGGCTTCGGGGAAGGGTTAGGGTTAGGGTTCGGGCTAGGGTTAGGGTTAGGGGACGGGGAAGGTTTAGGGTCCAGGTGAGGGTACGACAACGCTTTAGGGGGAGCGTACGTGTGAGGGCGTGGCTTAGTGTCAGCGTACGGGTTAGGATTAGGGGACGGGTGAGGGTCAGGCTTCGGGGAAGGGTTAGGGTTAGGGTTCGGACTAGGGTTAGGGTTAGGGGACGGGGACGGTGTAGGGTCCAGGTGAGTGTACGACAACGCTTTAGGGGGAGCGTACGTGTGAGGGCGCGGGTTAGTGTCAGCGTACGGGTTAGGATTAGGGGACGGGTGAGAGTCAGGCTTCGGGGAAGGGTTAGGGTTAGGGTTCGGGCTAGGGTTAGGGTTAGGGGACGGGGACGGTTTAGGGTCCAGGTGAGGGTACGACAACGCTTTAAGGGGAGCGTACGTGTGAGGGCGCGGGTTAGTGTCAGCGTACGGGTTAGGATTAGGGGACGGGTGAGGGTCAGGCTTCGGGGAAGGGTTAGGGTTAGGGTTCGGGCTAGGGTTAGGGTTAGGGGACGGGGACGGTTTAGGGTCCAGGTGAGGGTACGACAACGCTTTATGGGGAGCGTACGTGTGAGGGCGCGGCTTAGTGTCAGCGTACGGGTTAGGATTAGGGGACGGGTGAGGGTCAGGCTTCGGGGAAGGGTTAGGGGTAGGGTTCGGGCTAGGGTTAGGGTTAGGGGACGGGGACGGTTTAGGGTCCAGGTGAGGGTACGACAACGTTTTGGGGGAGCGTACGTGTGAGGGCGCGGGTTAGCGTTAGCGTACGGGTTAGGATTAGGGGACGGGTGAGGGTCAGGCTTCGGGGAAGTGTTAGGGTTAGGGTTCGGGCTAGGGTTAGGGTTAGGGGACGGGGACGGTTTAGGGTCCAGGTGAGGGTACGACAACGCTTTAGGGGGAGCGTACATGTGAGGGCGCGTGTTAGTGTCAGCGTACGGGTTAGGATTAGGGGACGGGTGAGGGTCAGGCTTCGGGGAAGGTTTAGGGTTAGAGTTCGGGCTAGGGTTAGGATTAGGGGACGGGGACGGTTTAGGGTCCAGGTGAGGGTACGACAACGCTTTAGGGGGAGTGTACGTGTGAGGGCGCGGGTTAGTGTCAGCGTACGGGTTAGGATTAGGGGACGGGTGAGGGTCAGGCTTCGGGGAAGTGTTAGGGTTAGGGTTCGGGCTAGGGTTAGGGTTAGGGGACGGGGACGGTTTAGGGTCCAGGTGAGGGTACGACAACGCTTTAGGGGGAGCGTACGTGTGAGGGCGCGGCTTAGTGTCAGCGTACGGTTTAGGTTTAGGGGACGGGTGAGGGTCAGGCTTCGGGGAAGGGTTAGGGTTAGGGTTCGGGCTAGGGTTAGGGTTAGGGGACGGGGACGGTTTAGGGTCCAGGTGAGGGTACGACAACGCTTTAGGGGGAGCGTACGTGTGAGGGCGCGGGTTAGTGTCAGCGTACGGTTTAGGATTAGGGGACGGGTGAGGGTCAGGCTTCGGGGAAGGGTTAGGGTTAGGGTTCGGGCTAGGGTTAGGGTTAGGGGACGGGGACGGTTTAGGGTCTATGTGAGGGTACGACAACGCTTCAGGGGGAGCGTACGTGTGAGGGCGCGGCTTAGCGTCAGCGTACGGGTTAGGATTAGGGGACGGGTGAGGGTCAGGCTTCGGGGAAGGGTTAGGGTTAGGGTTCGGGCTAGGGTTAGGGTTAGGGGACGGGGACGGTTTAGGGTCCAGGTGAGGGTACGACAACGCTTTAGGGGGAGCGTACGTGTGAGGGCGCGGGTTAGTGTCAGCGTACGGGTTAGGATTAGGGGACGGGTGAGAGTCAGGCTTCGGGGAAGGGTTAGGGTTAGGGTTCGGGCTAGGGTTAGGGTTAGGGGACGGGGACGGTTTAGGGTCCAGGTGAGGGTACGACAACGCTTTAGGGGGAGCGTACGTGTAAGGGCGCGGCTTAGTGTCAGCGTACGGGTTAGGATTAGGGGACGGGTGAGGGTCAGGCTTCGGGGAAGGGTTAGGGTTAGGGTTCGGGCTAGGGTTAGGGTTAGGGGACGGGGACGGTTTAGGGTCCCGGTGAGGGTACGACAACGCTTTAGGGGGAGCGTACGTGTGAGGGCGCGGCTTAGTGTCAGCGTACGGGTTAGGATTAGGGGACGGGTGAGGGTCAGGCTTCGGGGAAGGGTTAGGGTTAGGGTTCGGGCTAGGGTTAGGGTTAGGGGACGGGGAGGGTTTAGGGTCCAGGTGAGGGTACGACAACGCTTTAGGGGGAGCGTACGTGTGAGGGCGTGGCTTAGTGTCAGCGTACGGGTTAGGATTAGGGGACGGGTGAGGGTCAGGCTTCGGGGAAGGGTTAGGGTTAGGGTTCGGGCTAGGGTTAGGGTTAGGGGACGGGGACGGTTTAGGGTCCAGGTGAGGGTACGACAACGCTTTAGGGGGAGCGTACGTGTGAGGGCGCGGGTTAGTGTCAGCGTACGGGTTAGGATTAGGGGACGGGTGAGGGTCAGGCTTCGGGGAAGGGTTAGGGTTAGGGTTCGGGCTAGGGTTAGTGTTAGGGGACGGGGACGGTTTAGGGTCTACGTGAGGGTACGACAAAGCTTTAGGGGGAGCGTACGTGTGAGGGCGCGGGTTAGTGTCAGCGTACGTGTTAGGATTAGGGGACGGGTGAGGGTCAGGCTTCGGGGAAGTGTTAGGGTTAGGGTTCGGGCTAGGGTTAGGGTTAGGGGACGGGGACGGTTTAGGGTCCAGGTGAGGGTACGACAACGCTTTAGGGGGAGCGTACGTGTGAGGGCGTGGGTTAGTGTCAGCGTACGGGTTAGGATTAGGGGACGGGTGAGGGTCAGGCTTCGGGGAAGGGTTAGGGTTAGGGTTCGGGCTAGGGTTAGGGTTAGGGGACGGGGACGGTTTAGGGTCCAGGTGAGGGTACGACAACGCTTTAGGGGGAGCGTACGTGTGAGGGCGCGTGTTAGTGTCAGCGTACGGGTTAGGATTAGGGGACGGGTGAGGGTCAGGCTTCGGGGAAGGGTTAGGGTTAGGGTTCGGGCTAGGGTTAGGATTAGGGGACGGGGACGGTTTAGGGTCCAGGTGAGGGTACGACCACGCTTTAGGGGGAGCGTACGTGTGAGGGCGCGGGTTAGTGTCAGCGTACGGTTTAGGATTAGGGGACGGGTGAGGGTCAGGCTTCGGGGAAGGGTTAGGGTTAGGGTTCGGGCTAGGGTTAGGGTTAGGGGACGGGGACGGTTTAGGGTCTACGTGAGGGTACGACAACGCTTCAGGGGGAGCGTACGTGTGAGGGCGCGGTTTAGCGTCAGCGTACGGGTTAGGATTAGGGGACGGGTGAGGGTCAGGCTTCGGGGAAGGGTTAGGGTTAGGGTTCGGGCTAGGGTTAGGGTTAGGGGACGGGGACGGTTTAGGGTCCAGGTGAGGGTACGACAACGCTTTAGGGGGAGCGTACGTGTGAGGGCGCGGGTTAGTGTCAGCGTACGGGTTAGGATTCGGGGACGGGTGAGGGTCAGGCTTCGTGGAAGGGTTAGGGTTAGGGTTCGGGGTAGGGTTAGGGTTAGGGCACGGGGACGGTTTAGGGTCCAGGTGAGTGTACGACAACGCTTTAGGGGGAGCGTACGTGTGAGGGCGCGGGTTAGCGTCAGCGTACGGGTTAGGATTAGGGTACGGGTGAGGGTCAGGCTTCGGGGAAGGGTTAGGGTTAGGGTTCGGGCTAGGGTTAGGGTTAGGGGACGGGGACGGTTTAGGGTCCAGGTGAGGGTACGACAACGCTTTACGGGGAGCGTACGTGTGAGGGCGTGGCTTAGTGTCAGCGTACGGTTTAGGATTAGGGGACGGGTGAGGGTCAGGCTTCGGGGAAAGGTTAGGGTTAGGGTTTGGGCTAGGGTGAGGGTTAGGGGACGGGGACGGTTTAGGGTCCAGGTGAGGGTACGACAACGCTTTAGGGGGAGCGTACGTGTGAGGGCGTGGGTTAGTGTCAGCGTACGGGTTAGGATTAGGGGACGGGTGAGGGTCAGGCTTCGGGGAAGGGTTAGGGTTAGGGTTCGGGCTAGGGTTAGGGTTAGGGGACGGGGACGGTTTAGGGTCCAGGTGAGCGTACGACAACGCTTTAGGGGGAGCGTACGTTTGAGGGCGCGGCTTAGTGTCAGCGTACGGGTTAGGATTAGGGGACGGGTGAGGGTCAGGCTTCTGGGAAGGGTTAGGGTTAGGGTTCGGGCTAGGGTTAGGGTTAGGGGACGGGGACGGTTTAGGGTCCAGGTGAGGGTACGACAACGCTTTAAGGGGAGCGTACGTGTGAGGGTGCGGGTTAGTGTCAGCGTACGGGTTAGGATTAGGGGACGGGTGAGGGTCAGGCTTCGGGGAAGGGTTAGGGTTAGGGTTCGGGCTAGGGTTAGGTTTAGGGGACGGGGACGGTTTAGGGTCCAGGTGAGGGTACGACAACGCTTTAGGGGGAGCGTACGTGTGAGGGCGCGGCTTAGTGTCAGCGTACGGGTTAGGATTAGGGGACGGGTGAGGGTCAGGCTTCGGGGAAGGGTTAGGGTTAGGGTTCGGGCTAGGGTTAGGGTTAGGGGACGGGGACGGTTTAGGGTCCAGGTGAGGGTACGACAACGCTTTAGGGGGAGCGTACGTGGGAGGGCGCGGCTTAGTGTCAGCGTACGGGTTAGGATTAGGGGACGGGTGAGGGTCAGGCTTCGGGGAAGGGTTAGGGTTAGGGTTCGGGCTAGGGTTAGCGTTATTGGACGGGGACGGTTTAGGGTCCAGGTGAGGGTACGACAACGCTTTAAGGGGAGCGTACATGTGAGGGCGCGGGTTAGTGTCAGCGTACGGGTTAGGATTAGGGGACGGGTGAGGGTCAGGCTTCGGGGAAGGGTTAGGGTTAGGGTTCGGGCTGGGGTTAGGGTTAGGGGACGGGGACGGTTTAGGGTCCAGGTGAGGGTACGACAACGCTTTAGGGGGAGGGTACGTGTGAGGGCGCGGGTTAGCGTCAGCGTACGGGTTAGGATTAGGGGACGGGTGAGTGTCAGGCTTCGGGGAAGGGTTAGGGTTAGGGTTCGGGCTAGGGTTAGGGTTAGGGGACGGGGACGGTTTAGGGTCCAGGTTAGGGTACGACAACGCTTTAGGGGGAGCGTACGTGTGAGGGCGCGGGTTAGCGTCAGCGTACGGGTTAGGATTAGGGGACGGGTGAGGGTCAGGCTTCAGGGAAGGGTTAGGGTTAGGGTTCAGGCTAGGGTTAGGGTTAGGGGACGGGGACGGTTTAGGGTCCAGGTGAGGGTACGACAGCGCTTTAGGGGCAGCGTACGTGTGAGGGCGCGTGTTAGTGTCAGCGTACGGGTTAGGATTAGGGGACGGGTGAGGGTCAGGCTTCGGGGAAGTGTTAGGTTTAGGGTTCGGGCTAGGGTTAGGATTAGGGGACGGGGACGGTTTAGGGTCCAGGTGAGGGTACGACAACGCTTTAGGGGGAGCGTACGTGTGAGGGTGCGGGTTAGCGTCAGCGTACGGGTTAGGATTAGGGGACGGGTGAGGGTCAGGCTTCAGGGAAGGGTTAGGGTTAGGGTTCGGGCTAGGGTTAGGGTTAGGGGACGGGGACGGTTTAGGGTCCAGGTGAGGGTACGACAACGCTTTAGGGGGAGCGTACGTGTGAGGGCGCGTGTTAGTGTCAGCGTACGGGTTAGGATTAGGGGACGGGTGAGGGTCAGGCTTCGGGGAAGTTTTAGGGTTAGGGTTCGGGCTAGGGTTAGGATTAGGGGACGGGGACGGTTTAGGGTCCAGGTGAGGGTACGACAACGCTTTAGGGGGAGTGTAAGTGTGAGGGCGCGGGTTAGTGTCAGCGTACGGGTTAGGATTAGGGCACGGGTGAGGGTCAGGCTTCGGGGTAGGGTTAGGGTTAGGGTTCGGGCTAGGGTTAGGTTTAGGGGACGGGGACGGTTTAGGGTCCAGGTGAGGGTACGACAACGCTTTAGGGGGAGCGTACGTGTGAGGGCGTGGGTTTGTGTCAGCGTACGGGTTAGGATTAGGGGACGGGTGAGGGTCAGGCTTCGGGGAAGGGTTAGGGTTAGGGTTCGGGCTAGGGTTAGGGTTATGGGACGGGGCCGGTTTAGGGTCCAGGTGAGGGTACGACAACGCTTTAGGGGGAGCGTACGTGTGAGGGCGCGGGTTAGTGTCAGCATACGGGTTAGGATTAGGGGACGGGTGAGGGTCAGGCTTCGGGGAAGGGTTAGGGTTAGGGTTCGGGCAAGGGTTAGGGTTAGGGGACGGGGACGGTTTAGGGTCCAGGTGAGGGTACGACAACGCTTTAGGGGGAGCGTACGTGTGAGGGCGCGGCTTAGTGTCAGCGTACAGGTTAGGATTAGGGGACGGGTGAGGGTCAGGCTTCGGGGAAGGGTTAGGGTTAGGGTTCGGGCTAGGGTTAGGGTTAGGGGACGGGGACGGTTTAGGGTCCAGGTGAGGGTACGACAACGCTTTAGGGGGAGCGTACGTGTGAGGGCGCGTGTTAGTGTCAGCGTACGGGTTAGGATTAGGGGACGGGTGAAGGTCAGGCTTCGGGGAAGGGTTAGGGTTAGGGTTCGGGCTAGGGTTAGGATTAGGGGACGGGGACGGTTTAGGGTCCAGGTGAGGGTACGACAACGCTTTAGGGGGAGCGTAAGTGTGAGGGCGTGGGTTAGTGTCAGCGTACGGTTTAGGATTAGGGGACGGGTGAGGGTCAGGCTTCGGGGAAGGGTTAGGGTTAGGGTTCGGGCTAGGGTTAGGGTTAGGGGACGGGGACGGTTTAGGGTCCAGGTGAGGGTACGACAACGCTTTAGCGGGAGCGTAGGTGTGAGGGCGCGGCTTAGTGTCAGCGTACGGGTTAGCATTAGGGGACGGGTGAGGGTCAGGCTTCGGGGAAGGGTTAGGGTTAGGGTTCGGGCTAGGGTTAGGGTTAGGGGACGGGGACGGTTTAGGGTCCAGGTGAGGGTACGACAACGCTTTAGGGGGAGCGTACGTGTGAGGGCGTGGGTTAGTGTCAGCGTACGGGTTAGGATTAGGGGACGGGTGAGGGTCAGGCTTCGGGGAAGGGTTAGGGTTAGGGTTCGGGCTAGGGTTAGGGTTAGGGGACGGGGACGGTTTAGGGTCCAGGTGAGGGTACGACAACGCTTTAAGGGGAGCGTACGTGTGAGGGTGCGGGTTAGTGTCAGCGTACGGGTTAGGATTAGGGGACGGGTGAGGGTCAGGCTTCGGGGAAGGGTTAGGGTTAGGGTTCGGGCTAGGGTTAGGTTTAGGGGACGGGGACGGTTTAGGGTCCAGGTGAGGGTACGACAACGCTTTAGGGGGAGCGTACGTGTGAGGGCGCGGCTTAGTGTCAGCGTACGGGTTAGGATTAGGGGACGGGTGAGGGTCAGGCTTCGGGGAAGGGTTAGGGTTAGGGTTCGGGCTAGGGTTAGGGTTAGGGGACGGGGACGGTTTAGGGTCCAGGTGAGGGTACGACAACGCTTTAGGGGGAGCGTACGTGGGAGGGCGCGGCTTAGTGTCAGCGTACGGGTTAGGATTAGGGGACGGGTGAGGGTCAGGCTTCGGGGAAGGGTTAGGGTTAGGGTTCGGGCTAGGGTTAGCGTTATTGGACGGGGACGGTTTAGGGTCCAGGTGAGGGTACGACAACGCTTTAAGGGGAGCGTACATGTGAGGGCGCGGGTTAGTGTCAGCGTACGGGTTAGGATTAGGGGACGGGTGAGGGTCAGGCTTCGGGGAAGGGTTAGGGTTAGGGTTCGGGCTGGGGTTAGGGTTAGGGGACGGGGACGGTTTAGGGTCCAGGTGAGGGTACGACAACGCTTTAGGGGGAGGGTACGTGTGAGGGCGCGGGTTAGCGTCAGCGTACGGGTTAGGATTAGGGGACGGGTGAGTGTCAGGCTTCGGGGAAGGGTTAGGGTTAGGGTTCGGGCTAGGGTTAGGGTTAGGGGACGGGGACGGTTTAGGGTCCAGGTTAGGGTACGACAACGCTTTAGGGGGAGCGTACGTGTGAGGGCGCGGGTTAGCGTCAGCGTACGGGTTAGGATTAGGGGACGGGTGAGGGTCAGGCTTCAGGGAAGGGTTAGGGTTAGGGTTCAGGCTAGGGTTAGGGTTAGGGGACGGGGACGGTTTAGGGTCCAGGTGAGGGTACGACAGCGCTTTAGGGGCAGCGTACGTGTGAGGGCGCGTGTTAGTGTCAGCGTACGGGTTAGGATTAGGGGACGGGTGAGGGTCAGGCTTCGGGGAAGTGTTAGGTTTAGGGTTCGGGCTAGGGTTAGGATTAGGGGACGGGGACGGTTTAGGGTCCAGGTGAGGGTACGACAACGCTTTAGGGGGAGCGTACGTGTGAGGGTGCGGGTTAGCGTCAGCGTACGGGTTAGGATTAGGGGACGGGTGAGGGTCAGGCTTCAGGGAAGGGTTAGGGTTAGGGTTCGGGCTAGGGTTAGGGTTAGGGGACGGGGACGGTTTAGGGTCCAGGTGAGGGTACGACAACGCTTTAGGGGGAGCGTACGTGTGAGGGCGCGTGTTAGTGTCAGCGTACGGGTTAGGATTAGGGGACGGGTGAGGGTCAGGCTTCGGGGAAGTTTTAGGGTTAGGGTTCGGGCTAGGGTTAGGATTAGGGGACGGGGACGGTTTAGGGTCCAGGTGAGGGTACGACAACGCTTTAGGGGGAGTGTAAGTGTGAGGGCGTGGGTTAGTGTCAGCGTACGGGTTAGGATTAGGGCACGGGTGAGGGTCAGGCTTCGGGGAAGGGTTAGGGTTAGGGTTCGGGCTAGGGTTAGGTTTAGGGGACGGGGACGGTTTAGGGTCCAGGTGAGGGTACGACAACGCTTTAGGGGGAGCGTACGTGTGAGGGCGTGGGTTTGTGTCAGCGTACGGGTTAGGATTAGGGGACGGGTGAGGGTCAGGCTTCGGGGAAGGGTTAGGGTTAGGGTTCGGGCTAGGGTTAGGGTTATGGGACGGGGCCGGTTTAGGGTCCAGGTGAGGGTACGACAACGCTTTAGGGGGAGCGTACGTGTGAGGGCGCGGGTTAGTGTCAGCATACGGGTTAGGATTAGGGGACGGGTGAGGGTCAGGCTTCGGGGAAGGGTTAGGGTTAGGGTTCGGGCAAGGGTTAGGGTTAGGGGACGGGGACGGTTTAGGGTCCAGGTGAGGGTACGACAACGCTTTAGGGGGAGCGTACGTGTGAGGGCGCGGCTTAGTGTCAGCGTACAGGTTAGGATTAGGGGACGGGTGAGGGTCAGGCTTCGGGGAAGGGTTAGGGTTAGGGTTCGGGCTAGGGTTAGGGTTAGGGGACGGGGACGGTTTAGGGTCCAGGTGAGGGTACGACAACGCTTTAGGGGGAGCGTACGTGTGAGGGCGCGTGTTAGTGTCAGCGTACGGGTTAGGATTAGGGGACGGGTGAAGGTCAGGCTTCGGGGAAGGGTTAGGGTTAGGGTTCGGGCTAGGGTTAGGATTAGGGGACGGGGACGGTTTAGGGTCCAGGTGAGGGTACGACAACGCTTTAGGGGGAGCGTAAGTGTGAGGGCGTGGGTTAGTGTCAGCGTACGGTTTAGGATTAGGGGACGGGTGAGGGTCAGGCTTCGGGGAAGGGTTAGGGTTAGGGTTCGGGCTAGGGTTAGGGTTAGGGGACGGGGACGGTTTAGGGTCCAGGTGAGGGTACGACAACGCTTTAGCGGGAGCGTAGGTGTGAGGGCGCGGCTTAGTGTCAGCGTACGGGTTAGCATTAGGGGACGGGTGAGGGTCAGGCTTCGGGGAAGGGTTAGGGTTAGGGTTCGGGCTAGGGTTAGGGTTAGGGGACGGGGACGGTTTAGGGTCCAGGTGAGGGTACGACAACGCTTTAGGGGGAGCGTACGTGTGAGGGCGTGGGTTAGTGTCAGCGTACGGGTTAGGATTAGGGGACGGGTGAGGGTCAGGCTTCGGGGAAGGGTTAGGGTTAGGGTTCGGGCTAGGGTTAGGGTTAGGGGACGGGGACGGTTTAGGGTCCAGGTGAGGGTACGACAACGCTTTAGGGGGAGCGTACGTGTAAGGGCGCGGCTTAGTGTCAGCGTACGGGTTAGGATTAGGGGACGGGTGAGGGTCAGGCTTCGGGGAAGGGTTAGGGTTAGGGTTCGGGCTAGGGTTAGGGTTAGGGGACGGGGACGGTTTAGGGTCCAGGTGAGGGTACGACAACGCTTTAGGGGGAGCGTACGTGTGAGGGCGCGGCTTAGTGTCAGCGTACGGGTTAGGATTAGGGGACGGGTGAGGGTCAGGCTTCGGGGAAGGGTTAGGGTTAGGGTTCGGGCTAGGGTTAGGGTTAGGGGACGGGGAGGGTTTAGGGTCCAGGTGAGGGTACGACAACGCTTTAGGGGGAGCGTACGTGTGAGGGCGTGGCTTAGTGTCAGCGTACGGGTTAGGATTAGGGGACGGGTGAGGGTCAGGCTTCGGGGAAGGGTTAGGGTTAGGGTTCGGGCTAGGGTTAGGGTTAGGGGACGGGGACGGTTTAGGGTCCAGGTGAGGGTACGACAACGCTTTAGGGGGAGCGTACGTGTGAGGGCGCGGGTTAGTGTCAGCGTTCGGGTTAGGATTAGGGGACGGGTGAGGGTCAGGCTTCGGGGAAGGGTTAGGGTTAGGGTTCGGGCTAGGGTTAGTGTTAGGGGACGGGGACGGTTTAGGGTCTACGTGAGGGTACGACAAAGCTTTAGGGGGAGCGTACGTGTGAGGGCGCGGGTTAGTGTCAGCGTACGTGTTAGGATTAGGGGACGGGTGAGGGTCAGGCTTCGGGGAAGTGTTAGGGTTAGGGTTCGGGCTAGGGTTAGGGTTAGGGGACGGGGACGGTTTAGGGTCCAGGTGAGGGTACGACAACGCTTTAGGGGGAGCGTACGTGTGAGGGCGCGGGTTAGTGTCAGCGTACGGGTTAGGATTCGGGGACGGGTGAGGGTCAGGCTTCGTGGAAGGGTTAGGGTTAGGGTTCGGGGTAGGGTTAGGGTTAGGGCACGGGGACGGTTTAGGGTCCAGGTGAGTGTACGACAACGCTTTAGGGGGAGCGTACGTGTGAGGGCGCGGGTTAGCGTCAGCGTACGGGTTAGGATTAGGGTACGGGTGAGGGTCAGGCTTCGGGGAAGGGTTAGGGTTAGGGTTCGGGCTAGGGTTAGGGTTAGGGGACGGGGACGGTTTAGGGTCCAGGTGAGGGTACGACAACGCTTTACGGGGAGCGTACGTGTGAGGGCGTGGCTTAGTGTCAGCGTACGGTTTAGGATTAGGGGACGGGTGAGGGTCAGGCTTCGGGGAAAGGTTAGGGTTAGGGTTTGGGCTAGGGTTAGGGTTAGGGGACGGGGACGGTTTAGGGTCCAGGTGAGGGTACGACAACGCTTTAGGGGGAGCGTACGTGTGAGGGCGTGGGTTAGTGTCAGCGTACGGGTTAGGATTAGGGGACGGGTGAGGGTCAGGCTTCGGGGAAGGGTTAGGGTTAGGGTTCGGGCTAGGGTTAGGGTTAGGGGACGGGGACGGTTTAGGGTCCAGGTGAGCGTACGACAACGCTTTAGGGGGAGCGTACGTTTGAGGGCGCGGCTTAGTGTCAGCGTACGGGTTAGGATTAGGGGACGGGTGAGGGTCAGGCTTCTGGGAAGGGTTAGGGTTAGGGTTCGGGCTAGGGTTAGGGTTAGGGGACGGGGACGGTTTAGGGTCCAGGTGAGGGTACGACAACGCTTTAAGGGGAGCGTACGTGTGAGGGTGCGGGTTAGTGTCAGCGTACGGGTTAGGATTAGGGGACGGGTGAGGGTCAGGCTTCGGGGAAGGGTTAGGGTTAGGGTTCGGGCTAGGGTTAGGTTTAGGGGACGGGGACGGTTTAGGGTCCAGGTGAGGGTACGACAACGCTTTAGGGGGAGCGTACGTGTGAGGGCGCGGCTTAGTGTCAGCGTACGGGTTAGGATTAGGGGACGGGTGAGGGTCAGGCTTCGGGGAAGGGTTAGGGTTAGGGTTCGGGCTAGGGTTAGGGTTAGGGGACGGGGACGGTTTAGGGTCCAGGTGAGGGTACGACAACGCTTTAGGGGGAGCGTACGTGGGAGGGCGCGGCTTATTGTCAGCGTACGGTTTAGGATTAGGGGACGGGTGAGGGTCAGGCTTCGGGGAAGGGTTAGGGTTAGGGTTCGGGCTAGGGTTAGCGTTATTGGACGGGGACGGTTTAGGGTCCAGGTGAGGGTACGACAACGCTTTAAGGGGAGCGTACATGTGAGGGCGCGGGTTAGTGTCAGCGTACGGGTTAGGATTAGGGGACGGGTGAGGGTCAGGCTTCGGGGAAGGGTTAGGGTTAGGGTTCGGGCTGGGGTTAGGGTTAGGGGACGGGGACGGTTTAGGGTCCAGGTGAGGGTACGACAACGCTTTAGGGGGAGGGTACGTGTGAGGGCGCGGGTTAGCGTCAGCGTACGGGTTAGGATTAGGGGACGGGTGAGGGTCAGGCTTCGGGGAAGGGTTAGGGTTAGGGTTCGGGCTAGGGTTAGGGTTAGGGGACGGGGACGGTTTAGGGTCCAGGTTAGGGTACGACAACGCTTTAGGGGGAGCGTACGTGTGAGGGCGCGGGTTAGCGTCAGCGTACGGGTTAGGATTAGGGGACGGGTGAGGGTCAGGCTTCAGGGAAGGGTTAGGGTTAGGGTTCAGGCTAGGGTTAGGGTTAGGGGACGGGGACGGTTTAGGGTCCAGGTGAGGGTACGACAGCGCTTTAGGGGCAGCGTACGTGTGAGGGCGCGTGTTAGTGTCAGCGTACGGGTTAGGATTAGGGGACGGGTGAGGGTCAGGCTTCGGGGAAGTGTTAGGTTTAGGGTTCGGGCTAGGGTTAGGATTAGGGGACGGGGACGGTTTAGGGTCCAGGTGAGGGTACGACAACGCTTTAGGGGGAGCGTACGTGTGAGGGTGCGGGTTAGCGTCAGCGTACGGGTTAGGATTAGGGGACGGGTGAGGGTCAGGCTTCAGGGAAGGGTTAGGGTTAGGGTTCGGGCTAGGGTTAGGGTTAGGGGACGGGGACGGTTTAGGGTCCAGGTGAGGGTACGACAACGCTTTAGGGGGAGCGTACGTGTGAGGGCGCGTGTTAGTGTCAGCGTACGGGTTAGGATTAGGGGACGGGTGAGGGTCAGGCTTCGGGGAAGTTTTAGGGTTAGGGTTCGGGCTAGGGTTAGGATTAGGGGACGGGGACGGTTTAGGGTCCAGGTGAGGGTACGACAACGCTTTAGGGGGAGTGTAAGTGTGAGGGCGCGGGTTAGTGTCAGCGTACGGGTTAGGATTAGGGCACGGGTGAGGGTCAGGCTTCGGGGAAGGGTTAGGGTTAGGGTTCGGGCTAGGGTTAGGTTTAGGGGACGGGGACGGTTTAGGGTCCAGGTGAGGGTACGACAACGCTTTAGGGGGAGCGTACGTGTGAGGGCGTGGGTTTGTGTCAGCGTACGGGTTAGGATTAGGGGACGGGTGAGGGTCAGGCTTCGGGGAAGGGTTAGGGTTAGGGTTCGGGCTAGGGTTAGGGTTATGGGACGGGGCCGGTTTAGGGTCCAGGTGAGGGTACGACAACGCTTTAGGGGGAGCGTACGTGTGAGGGCGCGGGTTAGTGTCAGCATACGGGTTAGGATTAGGGGACGGGTGAGGGTCAGGCTTCGGGGAAGGGTTAGGGTTAGGGTTCGGGCAAGGGTTAGGGTTAGGGGACGGGGACGGTTTAGGGTCCAGGTGAGGGTACGACAACGCTTTAGGGGGAGCGTACGTGTGAGGGCGCGGCTTAGTGTCAGCGTACAGGTTAGGATTAGGGGACGGGTGAGGGTCAGGCTTCGGGGAAGGGTTAGGGTTAGGGTTCGGGCTAGGGTTAGGGTTAGGGGACGGGGACGGTTTAGGGTCCAGGTGAGGGTACGACAACGCTTTAGGGGGAGCGTACGTGTGAGGGCGCGGCTTAGTGTCAGCGTACGTGTTAGGATTAGGGGACGGTTGAGGGTCAGGCTTCGGGGAAGGGTTAGGGTTAGGGTTCGGGCTAGGGTTAGGGTTAGGGGACGGGGACGGTTTAGGGTCCAGGTGAGGGTACGACAACGCTTTAGGGGGAGCGTACGTGTGAGGGCGTGGCTTAGTGTCAGCGTACGGTTTAGGATTAGGGGACGGGTGAGGGTCAGGCTTCGGGGAAGGGTTAGGGTTAGGGTTCGGGCTAGGGTTAGGGTTAGGGGACGGGGACGGTTTAGGGTCCAGGTGAGGGTACGACAACGCTTTAGGGGGAGCGTACGTGTGAGGGCGTGGCTTAGTGTCAGCGTACGGGTTAGGATTAGGGGACGGGTGAGGGTCAGGCTTCGGGGAAGGGTTAGGGTTAGGGTTCGGGCTAGGGTTAGGGTTAGGGGACGGGGACGGTTTAGGGTCCAGGTGAGGGTACGACAACGCTTTAGGGGGAGCGTACGTGTGAGGGCGCGGGTTAGTGTCAGCGTACGGGTTAGGATTAGGGGACGGGTGAGGGTCAGGCTTCGGGGAAGGGTTAGGGTTAGGGTTCGGGCTAGGGTTAGGGTTAGGGGACGGGGACGGTTTAGGGTCTACGTGAGGGTACGACAAAGCTTTAGGGGGAGCGTACGTGTGAGGGCGCGGGTTAGTGTCAGCGTACGGGTTAGGATTAGGGGACGGGTGAGGGTCAGGCTTCGGGGAAGGGTTAGGGTTAGGGTTCGGGCTAGGGTTAGGGTTAGGGGACGGGGACGGTGTAGGGTCCAGGTGAGGGTACGACAACGCTTTAGGGGGAGCGTACGTGTGAGGGCGCGGGTTAGTGTCAGCGTACGGGTTAGGATTAGGGGACGGGTGAGGGTCAGGCTTCGGGGAAGGGTTAGGGTTAGTGTTCAGGCTAGGGTTAGGGTTAGGGGACGGGGACGGTTTAGGGTCCAGGTGAGGGTACGACAACGCTTTAGGGGGAGCATACGTGTGAGGGCGCGGCTTAGTGTCAGCGTACGGGTTAGGATTAGGGGACGGGTGAGTGTCTGGCTTCGGGGAAGGGTTAGGGTTAGGGTTCGGGCTAAGGTTAGGGTTAGGGGACGGGGACGGTTTAGGGTCCAGGTGAGGGTACGAAAACGCTTTAGGGGGAGCGTACGTGTGAGGGCGCGGGTTAGCGTCAGCGTACGGGTTAGGATTAGGGTACGGGTGAGGGTCAGGCTTCGGGGAAGGGTTAGGGATAGGGTTCGGGCTAGGGTTAGGGTTAGGGGACGGGGACGGTTTAGGGTCCAGGTGAGGGTACGACAACGCTTTAGGGGGAGCGTACGTGTGAGGGCGCGTGTTAGTGTCAGCGTACGGGTTAGGATTAGGGGACGGGTGAGGGTCAGGCTTCGGGGAAGGGTTAGGGTTAGGGTTCGGGCTAGGGTGAGGATTAGGGGACGGGGACGGTTTAGGGTCCAGGTGAGGGTACGACAACGCTTTAGGGGGAGCGTACGTGTGAGGGCGCGTGTTAGTGTCAGCGTACGGGTTAGGATTAGGGGACGGGTGAGGGTCAGGCTTCGGGGAAGTGTTAGTGTTAGGGTTCGGGCTAGGGTTAGGGTTAGGGGACGGGGACGGTTTAGGGTCCAGGTGAGGGTACGAAAACGCTTTAGGGGGAGCGTACGTGTGAGGGCGCGGGTTAGCGTCAGCGTACGGGTTAGGATTAGGGTACGGGTGAGAGTCAGGCTTCGGGGAAGGGTTAGGGATAGGGTTCGGGCTAGGGTTAGGGTTAGGGGACGGGGACGGTTTAGGGTCCAGGTGAGGGTACGACAACGCTTTAGGGGGAGCGTACGTGTGAGGGCGCGTGTTAGTGTCAGCTTACGGGTTAGGATTAGGGGACGGGTGAGGGTCAGACTTCGGGGAAGAGTTAGGGTTAGGGTTCGGGCTAGGGTGAGGATTAGGGGACGGGGACGGTTTAGGGTCCAGGTGAGGGTACGACAACACTTTAGGGGGAGCGTACGTGTGAGGACGCGGGTTAGTGTCAGCGTACGGGTTAGGATTAGGGGACGGGTGAGGGTCAGGCTTCGGGGAAGGGTTAGGGTTAGGGTTCGGGCTAGGGTTAGGGTTAGGGGACGGGGACGGTTTAGGGTCCAGGTGAGGGTACGACAACACTTTAGGGGGAGCGTACGTGTGAGGACGCGGGTTAGTGTCAGCGTACGGGTTAGGATTAGGGGACGGGTGAGGGTCAGGCTTCGGGGAAGGGTTAGGGTTAGGGTTCGGGCCAGGGTAAGGCTTAGGGGACGGGGACGGTTTAGGGTCCAGGTGAGGGTACGACAACGCTTTAGGGGGAGCGTACGTCTGAGGGCGCGGGTTAGCGTCAGCGTACGGGTTAGGATTAGGGGACGGGTGAGGGTCAGGCTTCGGGGAAGGGTTAGGGTTAGGGTTCGGGCTAGGGTTAGGGTTAGGGGACGGGGACGGTTTAGGGTCCAGATGAGTGTACGACAACGCTTTAGGGGGAGCGTACGTGTGAGGGCGCGGGTTAGCGTCAGCGTACGGGTTAGGATTAGGGGACGGGTGAGGGTCAGGCTTCGGGGAAGGGTTAGGGTTAGGGTTCGGGCTAGGGTTAGGGTTAGGGGACGGGGACGGTTTAGGGTCCAGGTGAGGGTACGACAACGCTTTAGGGGGAGCGTACGTGTGAGGGCGCGGCTTAGTGTCAGCGTACGGGTTAGGATTAGGGGACGGGTGAGGGTCAGGCTTCGGGGAAGGGTTAGGGTTAGGGTTCGGGCTAGGGTTAGGGTTAGGGGACGGGGACGGTTTAGGGTCCAGGTGAGGGTACGACAACGCTTTAGGGGGAGCGTACGTGTGAGGACGTGGGTTAGTGTCAGCGTACGGGTTAGGATTAGGGGACGGGTGAGGGTCAGGCTTCGGGGAAGGGTTAGGGTTAGGGTTCGGGCTAGGGTTAGGGTTAGGGGACAGGGACGGTTTAGGGTCCAGGTGAGGGTACGACAACGCTTTAGGGGGAGCGTACGTGTGAGGGCGCGGGTTAGTGTCAGCGTACGGGTTAGGATTAGGGGACGGGTGAGGGTCAGGCTTCGGGGAAGGGTTAGGGTTAGGGTTCGGGCTAGGGTTAGGGTTAGGGGACGGGGACGGTTTAGGGTCCAGGTGAGGGTACGACAACGCTTTAGGGGGAGCGTACGTGTGAGGGCGCGTGTTAGTGTCAGCGTACGGGTTAGGATTAGGCGACGGGTGAGGGTCAGGCTTCGGGGAAGGGTTAGGGTTAGGGTTCGGGCTAGGGTTAGGATTAGGGGACGGGGACGGTTTAGGGTCCAGGTGAGGGTACGACAACGCATTAGGGGGAGCGTAAGTGTGAGGGCGCGGGTTAGTGTCAGCGTACGGTTTAGGATTAGGGGACGGGTGAGGGTCAGGCTTCGGGGAAGGGTTAGGGTTAGGGTTCGGGCTAGGGTTAGGGTTAGGGGACGGGGACGGTTTAGGGTCCAGGTGAGGGTACGACAACGCTTTAGCGGGAGCGTAGGTGTGAGGACGCGGGTTAGTGTCAGCGCACGGGTTAGCATTAGGGGACGGGTGAGGGTCAGGCTTCGGGGAAGGGTTAGGGTTAGGGTTCGGGCTAGGGTTAGGGTTAGGGGACGGGGACGGTTTAGGGTCCAGGTGAGGGTACGACAACGCTTTAGGGGGAGCGTACGTGTGAGGGCGTGGGTTAGTGTCAGCGTACGGGTTAGGATTAGGGGACGGGTGAGGGTCAGGCTTCGGGGAAGGGTTGGGGTTAGGGTTCGGGCTAGGGTTAGGGTTAGGGGACGGGGAAAGTTTAGGGTCCAGGTGAGGGTACGACAACGCTTTAGGGGGAGCGTACGTGTGAGGGCGCGGCTTAGTGTCAGCGTACGGGTTAGGATTAGGGGACGGGTGAGGGTCAGGCTTCGGGGAAGGGTTAGGGTTAGGGTTCGGGCTAGGGTTAGGGTTAGGGGACGGGGACGGTTTAGGGTCCAGGTGAGGGTACGACAACGCTTTAGGGGGAGCGTACGTGTGAGGGCGCGGCTTAGTGTCAGCGTACGGGTTAGGATTAGGGGACGGGTGAGGGTCAGGCTTCGGGGAAGGGTTAGGGTTAGGGTTCGGGCTAGGGTTAGGGTTAGGGGACGGGGACGGTTTAGGGTCCAGGTGAGGGTACGACAACGCTTTAAGGGGAGCGTACGTGTGAGGGCGCGGGTTAGTGTCAGCGTACGGGTTAGGATTAGGGGACGGGTGAGGGTCAGGCTTCGGGGAAGTGTTAGGGTTAGGGTTCGGGCTAGGGTTAGGGTTAGGGGACGGGGACGGTTTAGGGTCCAGGTGAGGGTACGACAACGCTTTCTGGGGAGCGTACGTGTGAGGGCGCGGCTTAGTGTCAGCGTACGGGTTAGGATTAGGGGAAGGGTGAGGGTCAGGCTTCGGGGAAGGGTTAGGGTTAGGGTTCGGGCTAGGGTTAGGGTTAGGGGACGGGGACGGTTTAGGGTCCAGGTGAGGGTACGACAACGCTTTAGGGGGAGCGTACGTGTGAGGGCGCGGCTTAGTGTCAGCGTACGGGTTAGGATTAGGGGACGGGTGAGGGTCAGGCTTCGGGGAAGGGTTAGGGTTAGGGTTCGGGCTAGGGTTAGGGTTAGGGGACGGGGAAGGTTTAGGGTCCAGGTGAGGGTACGACAACGCTTTAGGGGGAGCGTACGTGTGAGGGCGTGGCTTAGTGTCAGCGTACGGGTTAGGATTAGGGGACGGGTGAGGGTCAGGCTTCGGGGAAGGGTTAGGGTTAGGGTTCGGACTAGGGTTAGGGTTAGGGGACGGGGACGGTGTAGGGTCCAGGTGAGGGTACGACAACGCTTTAGGGGGAGCGTACGTGTGAGGGCGCGGGTTAGTGTCAGCGTACGGGTTAGGATTAGGGGACGGGTGAGAGTCAGGCTTCGGGGAAGGGTTAGGGTTAGGGTTCGGGCTAGGGTTAGGGTTAGGGGACGGGGACGGTTTAGGGTCCAGGTGAGGGTACGACAACGCTTTAAGGGGAGCGTACGTGTGAGGGCGCGGGTTAGTGTCAGCGTACGGGTTAGGATTAGGGGACGGGTGAGGGTCAGGCTTCGGGGAAGGGTTAGGGTTAGGGTTCGGGCTAGGGTTAGGGTTAGGGGACGGGGACGGTTTAGGGTCCAGGTGAGGGTACGACAACGCTTTATGGGGAGCGTACGTGTGAGGGCGCGGCTTAGTGTCAGCGTACGGGTTAGGATTATGGGACGGGTGAGGGTCAGGCTTCGGGGAAGGGTTAGGGGTAGGGTTCGGGCTAGGGTTAGGGTTAGGGGACGGGGACGGTTTAGGGTCCAGGTGAGGGTACGACAACGTTTTGGGGGAGCGTACGTGTGAGGGCGCGGGTTAGCGTCAGCGTACGGGTTAGGATTAGGGGACGGGTGAGGGTCAGGCTTCGGGGAAGTGTTAGGGTTAGGGTTCGGGCTAGGGTTAGGGTTAGGGGACGGGGACGGTTTAGGGTCCAGGTAGGGTACGACAACGCTTTAGGGGGAGCGTACATGTGAGGGCGCGTGTTAGTGTCAGCGTACGGGTTAGGATTAGGGGACGGGTGAGGGTCAGGCTTCGGGGAAGGTTTAGGGTTAGAGTTCGGGCTAGGGTTAGGATTAGGGGACGGGGACGGTTTAGGGTCCAGGTGAGGGTACGACAACGCTTTAGGGGGAGTGTACGTGTGAGGGCGCGGGTTAGTGTCAGCGTACGGGTTAGGATTAGGGGACGGGTGAGGGTCAGGCTTCGGGGAAGGGTTAGGGTTAGGGTTCGGGCTAGGGTTAGGGTTAGGGGACGGGGACGGTTTAGGGTCCAGGTGAGGGTACGACAACGCTTTAGGGGGAGCGTACGTGTGAGGGCGCGGGTTAGTGTCAGCGTACGGGTTAGGATTAGGGGACGGGTGAGGGTCAGGCTTCGGGGAAGGGTTAGGGTTAGGGTTCGGGCTAGGGTTAGGGTTAGGGTACGGGGACGGTTTAGGGTCCAGGTGAGGGTACGACAACGCTTTAGGGGGAGCGTACGTGTGAGGGCGCGGCTTAGTGTCAGCGTACGGGTTAGGATTAGGGGACGGGTGAGGGTCAGGCTTCGGGGAAGGGTTAGGGTTAGGGTTCGGGCTAGGGTTAGGGTTAGGGGACGGGGACGGTTTAGGGTCCAGGTGAGGGTACGACAACGCTTTAGGGGGAGCGTACGTGTGAGGGCGCGGCTTAGTGTCAGCGTACGGGTTAGGTTTAGGGGACGGGTGAGGGTCAGGCTTCGGGGAAGGGTTAGGGTTAGGGTTCGGGCTAGGGTTAGGGTTAGGGGACGGGGACGGTTTAGGGTCCAGGTGAGGGTACGACAACGCTTTAGGGGGAGCGTACGTGTGAGGGCGCGGGTTAGTGTCAGCGTACGGTTTAGGATTAGGGGACGGGTGAGGGTCAGGCTTCGGGGAAGGGTTAGGGTTAGGGTTCGGGCTAGGGTTAGGGTTAGGGGACGGGGACGGTTTAGGGTCTACGTGAGGGTACGACAACGCTTCAGGGGGAGCGTACGTGTGAGGGCGTGGCTTAGCGTCAGCGTACGGGTTAGGATTAGGGGACGGGTGAGGGTCAGGCTTCGGGGAAGGGTTAGGGTTAGGGTTCGGGCTAGGGTTAGGGTTAGGGGACGGGGACGGTTTAGGGTCCAGGTGAGGGTACGACAACGCTTTAGGGGGAGCGTACGTGTGAGGGCGCGGGTTAGTGTCAGCGTACGGGTTAGGATTAGGGGACGGGTGAGGGTCAGGCTTCGGGGAAGGGTTAGGGTTAGGGTTCGGGCTAGGGTTAGGGTTAGGGGACGGGGACGGTTTAGGGTCCAGGTGAGGGTACGACAACTCTTTAGGGGGAGCGTACGTGTGAGGGCGCGTGTTAGCGTCAGCGTACGGGTTAGGATTAGGGGACGGGTGAGGGTCAGGCTTCGGGGAAGGGTTAGGGTTAGGGTTCGGGCTAGGGTTAGGATTAGGGGACGGGGACGGTTTAGGGTCCAGGTGAGGGTACGACAACGCTTTAGGGGGAGCGTTAGTGTGAGGGCGTGGGTTAGTGTCAGCGTACGGTTTAGAATTAGGGGACGGGTGAGGGTCAGGCTTCGGGGAAGGGTTAGGGTTAGGGTTCGGGCTAGGGTTAGGGTTAGGGGACGGGGACGGTTTAGGGTCCAGGTGAGGGTACGACAACGCTTTAGGGGGAGCGTACGTGTGAGGGCGCGTGTTAGTGTCAGCGTACGGGTTAGGATTAGGGGACGGGTGAAGGTCAGGCTTCGGGGAAGGGTTAGGGTTAGGGTTCGGGCTAGGGTTAGGATTAGGGGACGGGGACGGTTTAGGGTCCAGGTGAGGGTACGACAACGCATTAGGGGGAGCGTAAGTGTGAGGGCGTGGGTTAGTGTCAGCGTACGGTTTAGGATTAGGGGACGGGTGAGGGTCAGGCTTCGGGGAAGGGTTAGGGTTAGGGTTCGGGCTAGGGTTAGGGTTAGGGGACGGGGACGGTTTAGGGTCCAGGTGAGGGTACGACAACGCTTTAGCGGGAGCGTAGGTGTGAGGGCGCGGCTTAGTGTCAGCGTACGGGTTAGCATTAGGGGACGGGTGAGGGTCAGGCTTCGGGGAAGGGTTAGGGTTAGGGTTCGGGCTAGGGTTAGGGTTAGGGGACGGGGACGGTTTAGGGTCCAGGTGAGGGTACGACAACGCTTTAGGGGGAGCGTACGTGTGAGGGCGTGGGTTAGTGTCAGCGTACGGGTTAGGATTAGGGGACGGGTGAGGGTCAGGCTTCGGGGAAGGGTTAGGGTTAGGGTTCGGGCTAGGGTTAGGGTTAGGGGACGGGGACGGTTTAGGGTCCAGGTGAGGGTACGACAACGCTTTAGGGGGAGCGTACGTGTAAGGGCGCGGCTTAGCGTCAGCGTACGGGTTAGGATTAGGGGACGGGTGAGGGTCAGGCTTCGGGGAAGGGTTAGGGTTAGGGTTCGGGCTAGGGTTAGGGTTAGGGGACGGGGACGGTTTAGGGTCCAGGTGAGGGTACGACAACGCTTTAGGGGGAGCGTACGTGTGAGGGCGCGGCTTAGTGTCAGCGTACGGGTTAGGATTAGGGGACGGGTGAGGGTCAGGCTTCGGGGAAGGGTTAGGGTTAGGGTTCGGGCTAGGGTTAGGGTTAGGGGACGGGGAGGGTTTAGGGTCCAGGTGAGGGTACGACAACGCTTTAGGGGGAGCGTACGTGTGAGGGCGTGGCTTAGTTTCAGCGTACGGGTTAGGATTAGGGGACGGGTGAGGGTCAGGCTTCGGGGAAGGGTTAGGGTTAGGGTTCGGGCTAGGGTTAGGGTTAGGGGACGGGGACGGTTTAGGGTCCAGGTGAGGGTACGACAACGCTTTAGGGGGAGCGTACGTGTGAGGGCGCGGGTTAGTGTCAGCGTACGGGTTAGGATTAGGGGACGGGTGAGGGTCAGGCTTCGGGGAAGGGTTAGGGTTAGGGTTCGGGCTAGGGTTAGGGTTAGGGGACGGGGACGGTTTAGGGTCCAGGTGAGGGTACGACAACGCTTTAGCGGGAGCGTAGGTGTGAGGGCGCGGCTTAGTGTCAGCGTACGGGTTAGCATTAGGGGACGGGTGAGGGTCAGGCTTCGGGGAAGGGTTAGGGTTAGGGTTCGGGCTAGGGTTAGGGTTAGGGGACGGGGACGGTTTAGGGTCCAGGTGAGGGTACGACAACGCTTTAGGGGGAGCGTACGTGTGAGGGCGTGGGTTAGTGTCAGCGTACGGGTTAGGATTAGGGGACGGGTGAGGGTCAGGCTTCGGGGAAGGGTTAGGGTTAGGGTTCGGGCTAGGGTTAGGGTTACGGGACGGGGACGGTTTAGGGTCCAGGTGAGGGTACGACAACGCTTTAGGGGGAGCGTACGTGTAAGGGCGCGGCTTAGTGTCAGCGTACGGGTTAGGATTAGGGGACGGGTGAGGGTCAGGCTTCGGGGAAGGGTTAGGGTTAGGGTTCGGGCTAGGGTTAGGGTTAGGGGACGGGGACGGTTTAGGGTCCAGGTGAGGGTACGACAATGCTTTAGGGGGAGCGTACGTGTGAGGGCGCGGCTTAGTGTCAGCGTACGGGTTAGGATTAGGGGACGGGTGAGGGTCAGGCTTCGGGGAAGGGTTAGGGTTAGGGTTCGGGCTAGGGTTAGGGTTAGGGGACGGGGAGGGTTTAGGGTCCAGGTGAGGGTACGACAACGCTTTAGGGGGAGCGTACGTGTGAGGGCGTGGCTTAGTGTCAGCGTACGGGTTAGGATTAGGGGACGGGTGAGGGTCAGGCTTCGGGGAAGGGTTAGGGTTAGGGTTCGGGCTAGGGTTAGGGTTAGGGGACGGGGACGGTTTAGTGTCCACGTGAGGGTACGACAACGCTTTAGGGGGAGCGTACGTGTGAGGGCGCGGGTTAGTGTCAGCGTACGGGTTAGGATTAGGGGACGGGTGAGGGTCAGGCTTCGGGGAAGGGTTAGGGTTAGGGTTCGGGCTAGGGTTAGTGTTAGGGGACGGGGACGGTTTAGGGTCTACGTGAGGGTACGACAACGCTTTAGGGGGAGCGTACGTGTGAGGGCGCGGGTTAGTGTCAGCGTACGGGTTAGGATTAGGGGACGGGTGAGGGTCAGGCTTCGGGGAAGGGTTAGGGTTAGGGTTCGGGCTAGGGTTAGGGTTAGGGGACGGGGACGGTTTAGGGTCCAGGTGAGGGTACGACAACGCTTTAGGGGGAGCGTACGTGTGAGGGCGCGTGTTAGTGTCAGCGTACGGGTTAGGATTAGGGGACGGGTGAAGGTCAGGCTTCGGGGAAGGGTTAGGGTTAGGGTTCGGGCTAGGGTTAGGATTAGGGGACGGGGACGGTTTAGGGTCCAGGTGAGGGTACGACAACGCTTTAGGGGGAGCGTAAGTGTGAGGGCGTGGGTTAGTGTCAGCGTACGGTTTAGGATTAGGGGACGGGTGAGGGTCAGGCTTCGGGGAAGGGTTAGGGTTAGGGTTCGGGCTAGGGTTAGGGTTAGGGGACGGGGACGGTTTAGGGTCCAGGTGAGGGTACGACAACGCTTTAGCGGGAGCGTAGGTGTGAGGGCGCGGCTTAGTGTCAGCGTACGGGTTAGCATTAGGGGACGGGTGAGGGTCAGGTTTCGGGGAAGGGTTAGGGTTAGGGTTCGGGCTAGGGTTAGGGTTAGGGGACGGGGACGGTTTAGGGTCCAGGTGAGGGTACGACAACGCTTTAGGGGGAGCGTACGTGTGAGGGCGTGGGTTAGTGTCAGCGTACGGGTTAGGATTAGGGGACGGGTGAGGGTCAGGCTTCGGGGAAGGGTTAGGGTTAGGGTTCGGGCTAGGGTTAGGGTTAGGGGACGGGGACGGTTTAGGGTCCAGGTGAGGGTACGACAACGCTTTAGGGGGAGCGTACGTGTAAGGGCGCGGCTTAGTGTCAGCGTACGGGTTAGGATTAGGGGACGGGTGAGGGTCAGGCTTCGGGGAAGGGTTAGGGTTAGGGTTCGGGCTAGGGTTAGGGTTAGGGGACGGGGACGGTTTAGGGTCCAGGTGAGGGTACGACAACGCTTTAGGGGGAGCGTACGTGTGAGGGCGCGGCTTAGTGTCAGCGTACGGGTTAGGATTAGGGGACGGGTGAGGGTCAGGCTTCGGGGAAGGGTTAGGGTTAGGGTTCGGGCTAGGGTTAGGGTTAGGGGACGGGGAGGGTTTAGGGTCCAGGTGAGGGTACGACAACGCTTTAGGGGGAGCGTACGTGTGAGGGCGTGGCTTAGTGTCAGCGTACGGGTTAGGATTAGGGGACGGGTGAGGGTCAGGCTTCGGGGAAGGGTTAGGGTTAGGGTTCGGGCTAGGGTTAGGGTTAGGGGACGGGGACGGTTTAGGGTCCAGGTGAGGGTACGACAACGCTTTAGGGGGAGCGTACGTGTGAGGGCGCGGGTTAGTGTCAGCGTACGGGTTAGGATTAGGGGACGGGTGAGGGTCAGGCTTCGGGGAAGGGTTAGGGTTAGGGTTCGGGCTAGGGTTAGTGTTAGGGGACGGGGACGGTTTAGGGTCTACGTGAGGGTACGACAAAGCTTTAGGGGGAGCGTACGTGTGAGGGCGCGGGTTAGTGTCAGCGTACGTGTTAGGATTAGGGGACGGGTGAGGGTCAGGCTTCGGGGAAGTGTTAGGGTTAGGGTTCGGGCTAGGGTTAGGGTTAGGGGACGGGGACGGTTTAGGGTCCAGGTGAGGGTACGACAACGCTTTAGGGGGATCGTACGTGTGAGGGCGTGGGTTAGTGTCAGCGTACGGGTTAGGATTAGGGGACGGGTGAGGGTCAGGCTTCGGGGAAGGGTTAGGGTTAGGGTTCGGGCTAGGGTTAGGGTTAGGGGACGGGGACGGTTTAGGGTCCAGGTGAGGGTACGACAACGCTTTAGGGGGAGCGTACGTGTGAGGGCGCGTGTTAGTGTCAGCGTACGGGTTAGGATTAGGGGACGGGTGAGGGTCAGGCTTCGGGGAAGGGTTAGGGTTAGGGTTCGGGCTAGGGTTAGGATTAGGGGACGGGGACGGTTTAGGGTCCAGGTGAGGGTACGACAACGCTTTAGGGGGAGCGTACGTGTGAGGGTGCGGGTTAGTGTCAGCGTACGGTTTAGGATTAGGGGACGGGTGAGGGTCAGGCTTCGGGGAAGGGTTAGGGTTAGGGTTCGGGCTAGGGTTAGGGTTAGGGGACGGGGACGGTTTAGGGTCTACGTGAGGGTACGACAACGCTTCAGGGGGAGCGTACGTGTGAGGGCGCGGTTTAGCGTCAGCGTACGGGTTAGGATTAGGGGACGGGTGAGGGTCAGGCTTCGGGGAAGGGTTAGGGTTAGGGTTCGGGCTAGGGTTAGGGTTAGGGGACGGGGACGGTTTAGGGTCCAGGTGAGGGTACGACAACGCTTTAGGGGGAGCGTACGTGTGAGGGCGCGGGTTAGTGTCAGCGTACGGGTTAGGATTCGGGGACGGGTGAGGGTCAGGCTTCGTGGAAGGGTTAGGGTTAGGGTTCGGGGTAGGGTTAGGGTTAGGGCACGGGGACGGTTTAGGGTCCAGGTGAGTGTACGACAACGCTTTAGGGGGAGCGTACGTGTGAGGGCGCGGGTTAGCGTCAGCGTACGGGTTAGGATTAGGGTACGGGTGAGGGTCAGGCTTCGGGGAAGGGTTAGGGTTAGGGTTCGGGCTAGGGTTAGGGTTAGGGGACGGGGACGGTTTAGGGTCCAGGTGAGGGTACGACAACGCTTTACGGGGAGCGTACGTGTGAGGGCGTGGCTTAGTGTCAGCGTACGGTTTAGGATTAGGGGACGGGTGAGGGTCAGGCTTCGGGGAAAGGTTAGGGTTAGGGTTTGGGCTAGGGTTAGGGTTAGGGGACGGGGACGGTTTAGGGTCCAGGTGAGGGTACGACAACGCTTTAGGGGGAGCGTACGTGTGAGGGCGTGGGTTAGTGTCAGCGTACGGGTTAGGATTAGGGGACGGGTGAGGGTCAGGCTTCGGGGAAGGGTTAGGGTTAGGGTTCGGGCTAGGGTTAGGGTTAGGGGACGGGGACGGTTTAGGGTCCAGGTGAGCGTACGACAACGCTTTAGGGGGAGCGTACGTTTGAGGGCGCGGCTTAGTGTCAGCGTACGGGTTAGGATTAGGGGACGGGTGAGGGTCAGGCTTCTGGGAAGGGTTAGGGTTAGGGTTCGGGCTAGGGTTAGGGTTAGGGGACGGGGACGGTTTAGGGTCCAGGTGAGGGTACGACAACGCTTTAAGGGGAGCGTACGTGTGAGGGTGCGGGTTAGTGTCAGCGTACGGGTTAGGATTAGGGGACGGGTGAGGGTCAGGCTTCGGGGAAGGGTTAGGGTTAGGGTTCGGGCTAGGGTTAGGTTTAGGGGACGGGGACGGTTTAGGGTCCAGGTGAGGGTACGACAACGCTTTAGGGGGAGCGTACGTGTGAGGGCGCGGCTTAGTGTCAGCGTACGGGTTAGGATTAGGGGACGGGTGAGGGTCAGGCTTCGGGGAAGGGTTAGGGTTAGGGTTCGGGCTAGGGTTAGGGTTAGGGGACGGGGACGGTTTAGGGTCCAGGTGAGGGTACGACAACGCTTTAGGGGGAGCGTACGTGGGAGGGCGCGGCTTAGTGTCAGCGTACGGGTTAGGATTAGGGGACGGGTGAGGGTCAGGCTTCGGGGAAGGGTTAGGGTTAGGGTTCGGGCTAGGGTTAGCGTTATTGGACGGGGACGGTTTAGGGTCCAGGTGAGGGTACGACAACGCTTTAAGGGGAGCGTACATGTGAGGGCGCGGGTTAGTGTCAGCGTACGGGTTAGGATTAGGGGACGGGTGAGGGTCAGGCTTCGGGGAAGGGTTAGGGTTAGGGTTCGGGCTGGGGTTAGGGTTAGGGGACGGGGACGGTTTAGGGTCCAGGTGAGGGTACGACAACGCTTTAGGGGGAGGGTACGTGTGAGGGCGCGGGTTAGCGTCAGCGTACGGGTTAGGATTAGGGGACGGGTGAGGGTCAGGCTTCGGGGAAGGGTTAGGGTTAGGGTTCGGGCTAGGGTTAGGGTTAGGGGACGGGGACGGTTTAGGGTCCAGGTTAGGGTACGACAACGCTTTAGGGGGAGCGTACGTGTGAGGGCGCGGGTTAGCGTCAGCGTACGGGTTAGGATTAGGGGACGGGTGAGGGTCAGGCTTCAGGGAAGGGTTAGGGTTAGGGTTCAGGCTAGGGTTAGGGTTAGGGGACGGGGACGGTTTAGGGTCCAGGTGAGGGTACGACAGCGCTTTAGGGGCAGCGTACGTGTGAGGGCGCGTGTTAGTGTCAGCGTACGGGTTAGGATTAGGGGACGGGTGAGGGTCAGGCTTCGGGGAAGTGTTAGGTTTAGGGTTCGGGCTAGGGTTAGGATTAGGGGACGGGGACGGTTTAGGGTCCAGGTGAGGGTACGACAACGCTTTAGGGGGAGCGTACGTGTGAGGGTGCGGGTTAGCGTCAGCGTACGGGTTAGGATTAGGGGACGGGTGAGGGTCAGGCTTCAGGGAAGGGTTAGGGTTAGGGTTCGGGCTAGGGTTAGGGTTAGGGGACGGGGACGGTTTAGGGTCCAGGTGAGGGTACGACAACGCTTTAGGGGGAGCGTACGTGTGAGGGCGCGTGTTAGTGTCAGCGTACGGGTTAGGATTAGGGGACGGGTGAGGGTCAGGCTTCGGGGAAGTTTTAGGGTTAGGGTTCGGGCTAGGGTTAGGATTAGGGGACGGGGACGGTTTAGGGTCCAGGTGAGGGTACGACAACGCTTTAGGGGGAGTGTAAGTGTGAGGGCGCGGGTTAGTGTCAGCGTACGGGTTAGGATTAGGGCACGGGTGAGGGTCAGGCTTCGGGGAAGGGTTAGGGTTAGGGTTCGGGCTAGGGTTAGGTTTAGGGGACGGGGACGGTTTAGGGTCCAGGTGAGGGTACGACAACGCTTTAGGGGGAGCGTACGTGTGAGGGCGTGGGTTTGTGTCAGCGTACGGGTTAGGATTAGGGGACGGGTGAGGGTCAGGCTTCGGGGAAGGGTTAGGGTTAGGGTTCGGGCTAGGGTTAGGGTTATGGGACGGGGCCGGTTTAGGGTCCAGGTGAGGGTACGACAACGCTTTAGGGGGAGCGTACGTGTGAGGGCGCGGGTTAGTGTCAGCATACGGGTTAGGATTAGGGGACGGGTGAGGGTCAGGCTTCGGGGAAGGGTTAGGGTTAGGGTTCGGGCAAGGGTTAGGGTTAGGGGACGGGGACGGTTTAGGGTCCAGGTGAGGGTACGACAACGCTTTAGGGGGAGCGTACGTGTGAGGGCGCGGCTTAGTGTCAGCGTACAGGTTAGGATTAGGGGACGGGTGAGGGTCAGGCTTCGGGGAAGGGTTAGGGTTAGGGTTCGGGCTAGGGTTAGGGTTAGGGGACGGGGACGGTTTAGGGTCCAGGTGAGGGTACGACAACGCTTTAGGGGGAGCGTACGTGTGAGGGCGCGGCTTAGTGTCAGCGTACGTGTTAGGATTAGGGGACGGTTGAGGGTCAGGCTTCGGGGAAGGGTTAGGGTTAGGGTTCGGGCTAGGGTTAGGGTTAGGGGACGGGGACGGTTTAGGGTCCAGGTGAGGGTACGACAACGCTTTAGGGGGAGCGTACGTGTGAGGGCGTGGCTTAGTGTCAGCGTACGGTTTAGGATTAGGGGACGGGTGAGGGTCAGGCTTCGGGGAAGGGTTAGGGTTAGGGTTCGGGCTAGGGTTAGGGTTAGGGGACGGGGACGGTTTAGGGTCCAGGTGAGGGTACGACAACGCTTTAGGGGGAGCGTACGTGTGAGGGCGTGGCTTAGTGTCAGCGTACGGGTTAGGATTAGGGGACGGGTGAGGGTCAGGCTTCGGGGAAGGGTTAGGGTTAGGGTTCGGGCTAGGGTTAGGGTTAGGGGACGGGGACGGTTTAGGGTCCAGGTGAGGGTACGACAACGCTTTAGGGGGAGCGTACGTGTGAGGGCGCGGGTTAGTGTCAGCGTACGGGTTAGGATTAGGGGACGGGTGAGGGTCAGGCTTCGGGGAAGGGTTAGGGTTAGGGTTCGGGCTAGGGTTAGGGTTAGGGGACGGGGACGGTTTAGGGTCTACGTGAGGGTACGACAAAGCTTTAGGGGGAGCGTACGTGTGAGGGCGCGGGTTAGTGTCAGCGTACGGGTTAGGATTAGGGGACGGGTGAGGGTCAGGCTTCGGGGAAGGGTTAGGGTTAGGGTTCGGGCTAGGGTTAGGGTTAGGGGACGGGGACGGTGTAGGGTCCAGGTGAGGGTACGACAACGCTTTAGGGGGAGCGTACGTGTGAGGGCGCGGGTTAGTGTCAGCGTACGGGTTAGGATTAGGGGACGGGTGAGGGTCAGGCTTCGGGGAAGGGTTAGGGTTAGGGTTCGGGCTAGGGTTAGAGTTAGGGGACGGGGACGGTGTAGGGTCCAGGTGAGGGTACGACAACGCTTTAGGGGGAGCGTACGTGTGAGGGCGCGGGTTAGTGTCAGCGTACGGGTTAGGATTAGGGGACGGGTGAGGGTCAGGCTTCGGGGAAGGGTTAGGGTTAGTGTTCAGGCTAGGGTTAGGGTTAGGGGACGGGGACGGTTTAGGGTCCAGGTGAGGGTACGACAACGCTTTAGGGGGAGCATACGTGTGAGGGCGCGGCTTAGTGTCAGCGTACGGGTTAGGATTAGGGGACGGGTGAGTGTCTGGCTTCGGGGAAGGGTTAGGGTTAGGGTTCGGGCTAAGGTTAGGGTTAGGGGACGGGGACGGTTTAGGGTCCAGGTGAGGGTACGAAAACGCTTTAGGGGGAGCGTACGTGTGAGGGCGCGGGTTAGCGTCAGCGTACGGGTTAGGATTAGGGTACGGGTGAGGGTCAGGCTTCGGGGAAGGGTTAGGGATAGGGTTCGGGCTAGGGTTAGGGTTAGGGGACGGGGACGGTTTAGGGTCCAGGTGAGGGTACGACAACGCTTTAGGGGGAGCGTACGTGTGAGGGCGCGTGTTAGTGTCAGCGTACGGGTTAGGATTAGGGGACGGGTGAGGGTCAGGCTTCGGGGAAGGGTTAGGGTTAGGGTTCGGGCTAGGGTGAGGATTAGGGGACGGGGACGGTTTAGGGTCCAGGTGAGGGTACGACAACGCTTTAGGGGGAGCGTACGTGTGAGGGCGCGTGTTAGTGTCAGCGTACGGGTTAGGATTAGGGGACGGGTGAGGGTCAGGCTTCGGGGAAGTGTTAGTGTTAGGGTTCGGGCTAGGGTTAGGGTTAGGGGACGGGGACGGTTTAGGGTCCAGGTGAGGGTACGAAAACGCTTTAGGGGGAGCGTACGTGTGAGGGCGCGGGTTAGCGTCAGCGTACGGGTTAGGATTAGGGTACGGGTGAGAGTCAGGCTTCGGGGAAGGGTTAGGGATAGGGTTCGGGCTAGGGTTAGGGTTAGGGGACGGGGACGGTTTAGGGTCCAGGTGAGGGTACGACAACGCTTTAGGGGGAGCGTACGTGTGAGGGCGCGTGTTAGTGTCAGCTTACGGGTTAGGATTAGGGGACGGGTGAGGGTCAGACTTCGGGGAAGGGTTAGGGTTAGGGTTCGGGCTAGGGTGAGGATTAGGGGACGGGGACGGTTTAGGGTCCAGGTGAGGGTACGACAACACTTTAGGGGGAGCGTACGTGTGAGGACGCGGGTTAGTGTCAGCGTACGGGTTAGGATTAGGGGACGGGTGAGGGTCAGGCTTCGGGGAAGGGTTAGGGTTAGGGTTCGGGCTAGGGTTAGGGTTAGGGGACGGGGACGGTTTAGGGTCCAGGTGAGGGTACGACAACACTTTAGGGGGAGCGTACGTGTGAGGACGCGGGTTAGTGTCAGCGTACGGGTTAGGATTAGGGGACGGGTGAGGGTCAGGCTTCGGGGAAGGGTTAGGGTTAGGGTTCGGGCCAGGGTAAGGCTTAGGGGACGGGGACGGTTTAGGGTCCAGGTGAGGGTACGACAACGCTTTAGGGGGAGCGTACGTCTGAGGGCGCGGGTTAGCGTCAGCGTACGGGTTAGGATTAGGGGACGGGTGAGGGTCAGGCTTCGGGGAAGGGTTAGGGTTAGGGTTCGGGCTAGGGTTAGGGTTAGGGGACGGGGACGGTTTAGGGTCCAGATGAGTGTACGACAACGCTTTAGGGGGAGCGTACGTGTGAGGGCGCGGGTTAGCGTCAGCGTACGGGTTAGGATTAGGGGACGGGTGAGGGTCAGGCTTCGGGGAAGGGTTAGGGTTAGGGTTCGGGCTAGGGTTAGGGTTAGGGGACGGGGACGGTTTAGGGTCCAGGTGAGGGTACGACAACGCTTTAGGGGGAGCGTACGTGTGAGGGCGCGGGTTAGTGTCAGCGTACGGGTTAGGATTAGGGGACGGGTGAGGGTCAGGCTTCGGGGAAGGGTTAGGGTTAGGGTTCGGGCTAGGGTTAGGGTTAGGGGACGGGGACGGTTTAGGGTCCAGGTGAGGGTACGACAACGCTTTAGGGGGAGCGTACGTGTGAGGGCGCGGCTTAGTGTCAGCGTACGGGTTAGGATTAGGGGACGGGTGAGGGTCAGGCTTCGGGGAAGGGTTAGGGTTAGGGTTCGGGCTAGGGTTAGGGTTAGGGGACGGGGACGGTTTAGGGTCCAGGTGAGGGTACGACAACGCTTTAGGGGGAGCGTACGTGTGAGGACGCGGGTTAGTGTCAGCGTACGGGTTAGGATTAGGGGACGGGTGAGGGTCAGGCTTCGGGGAAGGGTTAGGGTTAGGGTTCGGGCTAGGGTTAGGGTTAGGGGACAGGGACGGTTTAGGGTCCAGGTGAGGGTACGACAACGCTTTAGGGGGAGCGTACGTGTGAGGGCGCGGGTTAGTGTCAGCGTACGGGTTAGGATTAGGGGACGGGTGAGGGTCAGGCTTCGGGGAAGGGTTAGGGTTAGGGTTCGGGCTAGGGTTAGGGTTAGGGGACGGGGACGGTTTAGGGTCCAGGTGAGGGTACGACAACGCTTTAGGGGGAGCGTACGTGTGAGGGCGCGTGTTAGTGTCAGCGTACGGGTTAGGATTAGGCGACGGGTGAGGGTCAGGCTTCGGGGAAGGGTTAGGGTTAGGGTTCGGGCTAGGGTTAGGATTAGGGGACGGGGACGGTTTAGGGTCCAGGTGAGGGTACGACAACGCATTAGGGGGAGCGTAAGTGTGAGGGCGCGGGTTAGTGTCAGCGTACGGTTTAGGATTAGGGGACGGGTGAGGGTCAGGCTTCGGGGAAGGGTTAGGGTTAGGGTTCGGGCTAGGGTTAGGGTTAGGGGACGGGGACGGTTTAGGGTCCAGGTGAGGGTACGACAACGCTTTAGCGGGAGCGTAGGTGTGAGGACGCGGGTTAGTGTCAGCGCACGGGTTAGCATTAGGGGACGGGTGAGGGTCAGGCTTCGGGGAAGGGTTAGGGTTAGGGTTCGGGCTAGGGTTAGGGTTAGGGGACGGGGACGGTTTAGGGTCCAGGTGAGGGTACGACAACGCTTTAGGGGGAGCGTACGTGTGAGGGCGTGGGTTAGTGTCAGCGTACGGGTTAGGATTAGGGGACGGGTGAGGGTCAGGCTTCGGGGAAGGGTTGGGGTTAGGGTTCGGGCTAGGGTTAGGGTTAGGGGACGGGGAAAGTTTAGGGTCCAGGTGAGGGTACGACAACGCTTTAGGGGGAGCGTACGTGTGAGGGCGCGGCTTAGTGTCAGCGTACGGGTTAGGATTAGGGGACGGGTGAGGGTCAGGCTTCGGGGAAGGGTTAGGGTTAGGGTTCGGGCTAGGGTTAGGGTTAGGGGACGGGGACGGTTTAGGGTCCAGGTGAGGGTACGACAACGCTTTAGGGGGAGCGTACGTGTGAGGGCGCGGCTTAGTGTCAGCGTACGGGTTAGGATTAGGGGACGGGTGAGGGTCAGGCTTCGGGGAAGGGTTAGGGTTAGGGTTCGGGCTAGGGTTAGGGTTAGGGGACGGGGACGGTTTAGGGTCCAGGTGAGGGTACGACAACGCTTTAAGGGGAGCGTACGTGTGAGGGCGCGGGTTAGTGTCAGCGTACGGGTTAGGATTAGGGGACGGGTGAGGGTCAGGCTTCGGGGAAGTGTTAGGGTTAGGGTTCGGGCTAGGGTTAGGGTTAGGGGACGGGGACGGTTTAGGGTCCAGGTGAGGGTACGACAACGCTTTCTGGGGAGCGTACGTGTGAGGGCGCGGCTTAGTGTCAGCGTACGGGTTAGGATTAGGGGAAGGGTGAGGGTCAGGCTTCGGGGAAGGGTTAGGGTTAGGGTTCAGGCTAGGGTTAGGGTTAGGGGACGGGGACGGTTTAGGGTCCAGGTGAGGGTACGACAACGCTTTAGGGGGAGCGTACGTGTGAGGGCGCGGCTTAGTGTCAGCGTACGGGTTAGGATTAGGGGACGGGTGAGGGTCAGGCTTCGGGGAAGGGTTAGGGTTAGGGTTCGGGCTAGGGTTAGGGTTAGGGGACGGGGAAGGTTTAGGGTCCAGGTGAGGGTACGACAACGCTTTAGGGGGAGCGTACGTGTGAGGGCGTGGCTTAGTGTCAGCGTACGGGTTAGGATTAGGGGACGGGTGA
This sequence comes from Globicephala melas, assembly GCF_963455315.2. Taxonomy (NCBI): domain Eukaryota; kingdom Metazoa; phylum Chordata; class Mammalia; order Artiodactyla; family Delphinidae; genus Globicephala; species Globicephala melas. The sequence continues at coordinate 2,961,684 of NW_027207212.1, forward strand.
GGGTCAGGCTTCGGGGAAGGGTTAGGGTTAGGGTTCGGACTAGGGTTAGGGTTAGGGGACGGGGACGGTGTAGGGTCCAGGTGAGGGTACGACAACGCTTTAGGGGGAGCGTACGTGTGAGGGCGCGGGTTAGTGTCAGCGTACGGGTTAGGATTAGGGGACGGGTGAGAGTCAGGCTTCGGGGAAGGGTTAGGGTTAGGGTTCGGGCTAGGGTTAGGGTTAGGGGACGGGGACGGTTTAGGGTCCAGGTGAGGGTACGACAACGCTTTAAGGGGAGCGTACGTGTGAGGGCGCGGGTTAGTGTCAGCGTACGGGTTAGGATTAGGGGACGGGTGAGGGTCAGGCTTCGGGGAAGGGTTAGGGTTAGGGTTCGGGCTAGGGTTAGGGTTAGGGGACGGGGACGGTTTAGGGTCCAGGTGAGGGTACGACAACGCTTTATGGGGAGCGTACGTGTGAGGGCGCGGCTTAGTGTCAGCGTACGGGTTAGGATTAGGGGACGGGTGAGGGTCAGGCTTCGGGGAAGGGTTAGGGGTAGGGTTCGGGCTAGGGTTAGGGTTAGGGGACGGGGACGGTTTAGGGTCCAGGTGAGGGTACGACAACGTTTTGGGGGAGCGTACGTGTGAGGGCGCGTGTTAGCGTCAGCGTACGGGTTAGGATTAGGGGACGGGTGAGGGTCAGGCTTCGGGGAAGTGTTAGGGTTAGGGTTCGGGCTAGGGTTAGGGTTAGGGGACGGGGACGGTTTAGGGTCCAGGTGAGGGTACGACAACGCTTTAGGGGGAGCGTACATGTGAGGGCGCGTGTTAGTGTCAGCGTACGGGTTAGGATTAGGGGACGGGTGAGGGTCAGGCTTCGGGGAAGGTTTAGGGTTAGAGTTCGGGCTAGGGTTAGGATTAGGGGACGGGGACGGTTTAGGGTCCAGGTGAGGGTACGACAACGCTTTAGGGGGAGCGTACGTGTGAGGGCGCGTGTTAGTGTCAGCGTACGGGTTAGGATTAGGGGACGGGTGAGGGTCAGGCTTCGGGGAAGTGTTAGGGTTAGGGTTCGGGCTAGGGTTAGGGTTAGGGGACGGGGACGGTTTAGGGTCCAGGTGAGGGTACGACAACGCTTTAGGGGGAGCGTACGTGTGAGGGTGCGGGTTAGCGTCAGCGTACGGGTTAGGATTAGGGGACGGGTGAGGGTCAGGCTTCAGGGAAGGGTTAGGGTTAGGGTTCGGGCTAGGGTTAGGGTTAGGGGACGGGGACGGTTTAGGGTCCAGGTGAGGGTACGACAACGCTTTAGGGGGAGCGTACGTGTGAGGGCGCGTGTTAGTGTCAGCGTACGGGTTAGGATTAGGGGACGGGTGAGGGTCAGGCTTCGGGGAAGTTTTAGGGTTAGGGTTCGGGCTAGGGTTAGGATTAGGGGACGGGGACGGTTTAGGGTCCAGGTGAGGGTACGACAACGCTTTAGGGGGAGTGTAAGTGTGAGGGCGCGGGTTAGTGTCAGCGTACGGTTTAGGATTAGGGCACGGGTGAGGGTCAGGCTTCGGGGAAGGGTTAGGGTTAGGGTTCGGGCTAGGGTTAGGTTTAGGGGACGGGGACGGTTTAGGGTCCAGGTGAGGGTACGACAACGCTTTAGGGGGAGCGTACGTGTGAGGGCGTGGGTTTGTGTCAGCGTACGGGTTAGGATTAGGGGACGGGTGAGGGTCAGGCTTCGGGGAAGGGTTAGGGTTAGGGTTCGGGCTAGGGTTAGGGTTATGGGACGGGGCCGGTTTAGGGTCCAGGTGAGGGTACGACAACGCTTTAGGGGGAGCGTACGTGTGAGGGCGCGGGTTAGTGTCAGCATACGGGTTAGGATTAGGGGACGGGTGAGGGTCAGGCTTCGGGGAAGGGTTAGGGTTAGGGTTCGGGCAAGGGTTAGGTTTAGGGGACGGGGACGGTTTAGGGTCCAGGTGAGGGTACGACAACGCTTTAGGGGGAGCGTACGTGTGAGGGCGCGGCTTAGTGTCAGCGTACAGGTTAGGATTAGGGGACGGGTGAGGGTCAGGCTTCGGGGAAGGGTTAGGGTTAGGGTTCGGGCTAGGGTTAGGGTTAGGGGACGGGGACGGTTTAGGGTCCAGGTGAGGGTACGACAACGCTTTAGGGGGAGCGTACGTGTGAGGGCGCGGCTTAGTGTCAGCGTACGTGTTAGGATTAGGGGACGGTTGAGGGTCAGGCTTCGGGGAAGGGTTAGGGTTAGGGTTCGGGCTAGGGTTAGGGTTAGGGGACGGGGACGGTTTAGGGTCCAGGTGAGGGTACGACAACGCTTTAGGGGGAGCGTACGTGTGAGGGCGTGGCTTAGTGTCAGCGTACGGTTTAGGATTAGGGGACGGGTGAGGGTCAGGCTTCGGGGAAGGGTTAGGGTTAGGGTTCGGGCTAGGGTTAGGGTTAGGGGACGGGGACGGTTTAGGGTCCAGGTGAGGGTACGACAACGCTTTAGGGGGAGCGTACGTGTGAGGGCGTGGCTTAGTGTCAGCGTACGGGTTAGGATTAGGGGACGGGTGAGGGTCAGGCTTCGGGGAAGGGTTAGGGTTAGGGTTCGGGCTAGGGTTAGGGTTAGGGGACGGGGACGGTTTAGGGTCCAGGTGAGGGTACGACAACGCTTTAGGGGGAGCGTACGTGTGAGGGCGCGGGTTAGTGTCAGCGTACGGGTTAGGATTAGGGGACGGGTGAGGGTCAGGCTTCGGGGAAGGGTTAGGGTTAGGGTTCGGGCTAGGGTTAGGGTTAGGGGACGGGGACGGTTTAGGGTCTACGTGAGGGTACGACAAAGCTTTAGGGGGAGCGTACGTGTGAGGGCGCGGGTTAGTGTCAGCGTACGGGTTAGGATTAGGGGACGGGTGAGGGTCAGGCTTTGGGGAAGGGTTAGGGTTAGGGTTCGGGCTAGGGTTAGGGTTAGGGGACGGGGACGGTGTAGGGTCCAGGTGAGGGTACGACAACGCTTTAGGGGGAGCGTACGTGTGAGGGCGCGGGTTAGTGTCAGCGTACGGGTTAGGATTAGGGGACGGGTGAGGGTCAGGCTTCGGGGAAGGGTTAGGGTTAGGGTTCGGGCTAGGGTTAGGGTTAGGGGACGGGGACGGTGTAGGGTCCAGGTGAGGGTACGACAACGCTTTAGGGGGAGCGTACGTGTGAGGGCGCGGGTTAGTGTCAGCGTACGGGTTAGGATTAGGGGACGGGTGAGGGTCAGGCTTCGGGGAAGGGTTAGGGTTAGGGTTCGGGCTAAGGTTAGGGTTAGGGGACGGGGACGGTTTAGGGTCCAGGTGAGGGTACGAAAACGCTTTAGGGGGAGCGTACGTGTGAGGGCGCGGGTTAGCGTCAGCGTACGGGTTAGGATTAGGGTACGGGTGAGGGTCAGGCTTCGGGGAAGGGTTAGGGATAGGGTTCGGGCTAGGGTTAGGGTTAGGGGACGGGGACGGTTTAGGGTCCAGGTGAGGGTACGACAACGCTTTAGGGGGAGCGTACGTGTGAGGGCGCGTGTTAGTGTCAGCGTACGGGTTAGGATTAGGGGACGGGTGAGGGTCAGGCTTCGGGGAAGGGTTAGGGTTAGGGTTCGGGCTAGGGTGAGGATTAGGGGACGGGGACGGTTTAGGGTCCAGGTGAGGGTACGACAACGCTTTAGGGGGAGCGTACGTGTGAGGGCGCGTGTTAGTGTCAGCGTACGGGTTAGGATTAGGGGACGGGTGAGGGTCAGGCTTCGGGGAAGTGTTAGTGTTAGGGTTCGGGCTAGGGTTAGGGTTAGGGGACGGGGACGGTTTAGGGTCCAGGTGAGGGTACGAAAACGCTTTAGGGGGAGCGTACGTGTGAGGGCGCGGGTTAGCGTCAGCGTACGGGTTAGGATTAGGGTACGGGTGAGAGTCAGGCTTCGGGGAAGGGTTAGGGATAGGGTTCGGGCTAGGGTTAGGGTTAGGGGACGGGGACGGTTTAGGGTCCAGGTGAGGGTACGACAACGCTTTAGGGGGAGCGTACGTGTGAGGGCGCGTGTTAGTGTCAGCTTACGGGTTAGGATTAGGGGACGGGTGAGGGTCAGACTTCGGGGAAGGGTTAGGGTTAGGGTTCGGGCTAGGGTGAGGATTAGGGGACGGGGACGGTTTAGGGTCCAGGTGAGGGTACGACAACACTTTAGGGGGAGCGTACGTGTGAGGACGCGGGTTAGTGTCAGCGTACGGGTTAGGATTAGGGGACGGGTGAGGGTCAGGCTTCGGGGAAGGGTTAGGGTTAGGGTTCGGGCTAGGGTTAGGGTTAGGGGACGGGGACGGTTTAGGGTCCAGGTGAGGGTACGACAACACTTTAGGGGGAGCGTACGTGTGAGGACGCGGGTTAGTGTCAGCGTACGGGTTAGGATTAGGGGACGGGTGAGGGTCAGGCTTCGGGGAAGGGTTAGGGTTAGGGTTCGGGCCAGGGTAAGGCTTAGGGGACGGGGACGGTTTAGGGTCCAGGTGAGGGTACGACAACGCATTAGGGGGAGCGTAAGTGTGAGGGCGCGGGTTAGTGTCAGCGTACGGTTTAGGATTAGGGGACGGGTGAGGGTCAGGCTTCGGGGAAGGGTTAGGGTTAGGGTTCGGGCTAGGGTTAGGGTTAGGGGACGGGGACGGTTTAGGGTCCAGGTGAGGGTACGACAACGCTTTAGCGGGAGCGTAGGTGTGAGGACGCGGGTTAGTGTCAGCGCACGGGTTAGCATTAGGGGACGGGTGAGGGTCAGGCTTCGGGGAAGGGTTAGGGTTAGGGTTCGGGCTAGGGTTAGGGTTAGGGGACGGGGACGGTTTAGGGTCCAGGTGAGGGTACGACAACGCTTTAGGGGGAGCGTACGTGTGAGGGCGTGGGTTAGTGTCAGCGTACGGGTTAGGATTAGGGGACGGGTGAGGGTCAGGCTTCGGGGAAGGGTTGGGGTTAGGGTTCGGGCTAGGGTTAGGGTTAGGGGACGGGGAAAGTTTAGGGTCCAGGTGAGGGTACGACAACGCTTTAGGGGGAGCGTACGTGTGAGGGCGCGGCTTAGTGTCAGCGTACGGGTTAGGATTAGGGGACGGGTGAGGGTCAGGCTTCGGGGAAGGGTTGGGGTTAGGGTTCGGGCTAGGGTTAGGGTTAGGGGACGGGGAAAGTTTAGGGTCCAGGTGAGGGTACGACAACGCTTTAGGGGGAGCGTACGTGTGAGGGCGCGGCTTAGTGTCAGCGTACGGGTTAGGATTAGGGGACGGGTGAGGGTCAGGCTTCGGGGAAGGGTTAGGGTTAGGGTTCGGGCTAGGGTTAGGGTTAGGGGACGGGGACGGTTTAGGGTCCAGGTGAGGGTACGACAACGCTTTAGGGGGAGCGTACGTGTGAGGGCGCGGCTTAGTGTCAGCGTACGGGTTAGGATTAGGGGACGGGTGAGGGTCAGGCTTCGGGGAAGGGTTAGGGTTAGGGTTCGGGCTAGGGTTAGGGTTAGGGGACGGGGACGGTTTAGGGTCCAGGTGAGGGTACGACAACGCTTTAAGGGGAGCGTACGTGTGAGGGCGCGGGTTAGTGTCAGCGTACGGGTTAGGATTAGGGGACGGGTGAGGGTCAGGCTTCGGGGAAGTGTTAGGGTTAGGGTTCGGGCTAGGGTTAGGGTTAGGGGACGGGGACGGTTTAGGGTCCAGGTGAGGGTACGACAACGCTTTCTGGGGAGCGTACGTGTGAGGGCGCGGCTTAGTGTCAGCGTACGGGTTAGGATTAGGGGAAGGGTGAGGGTCAGGCTTCGGGGAAGGGTTAGGGTTAGGGTTCGGGCTAGGGTTAGGGTTAGGGGACGGGGACGGTTTAGGGTCCAGGTGAGGGTACGACAACGCTTTAGGGGGAGCGTACGTGTGAGGGCGCGGCTTAGTGTCAGCGTACGGGTTAGGATTAGGGGACGGGTGAGGGTCAGGCTTCGGGGAAGGGTTAGGGTTAGGGTTCGGGCTAGGGTTAGGGTTAGGGGACGGGGAAGGTTTAGGGTCCAGGTGAGGGTACGACAACGCTTTAGGGGGAGCGTACGTGTGAGGGCGTGGCTTAGTGTCAGCGTACGGGTTAGGATTAGGGGACGGGTGAGGGTCAGGCTTCGGGGAAGGGTTAGGGTTAGGGTTCGGACTAGGGTTAGGGTTAGGGGACGGGGACGGTGTAGGGTCCAGGTGAGGGTACGACAACGCTTTAGGGGGAGCGTACGTGTGAGGGCGCGGGTTAGTGTCAGCGTACGGGTTAGGATTAGGGGACGGGTGAGAGTCAGGCTTCGGGGAAGGGTTAGGGTTAGGGTTCGGGCTAGGGTTAGGGTTAGGGGACGGGGACGGTTTAGGGTCCAGGTGAGGGTACGACAACGCTTTAAGGGGAGCGTACGTGTGAGGGCGCGGGTTAGTGTCAGCGTACGGGTTAGGATTAGGGGACGGGTGAGGGTCAGGCTTCGGGGAAGGGTTAGGGTTAGGGTTCGGGCTAGGGTTAGGGTTAGGGGACGGGGACGGTTTAGGGTCCAGGTGAGGGTACGACAACGCTTTATGGGGAGCGTACGTGTGAGGGCGCGGCTTAGTGTCAGCGTACGGGTTAGGATTAGGGGACGGGTGAGGGTCAGGCTTCGGGGAAGGGTTAGGGGTAGGGTTCGGGCTAGGGTTAGGGTTAGGGGACGGGGACGGTTTAGGGTCCAGGTGAGGGTACGACAACGTTTTGGGGGAGCGTACGTGTGAGGGCGCGTGTTAGCGTCAGCGTACGGGTTAGGATTAGGGGACGGGTGAGGGTCAGGCTTCGGGGAAGTGTTAGGGTTAGGGTTCGGGCTAGGGTTAGGGTTAGGGGACGGGGACGGTTTAGGGTCCAGGTGAGGGTACGACAACGCTTTAGGGGGAGCGTACATGTGAGGGCGCGTGTTAGTGTCAGCGTACGGGTTAGGATTAGGGGACGGGTGAGGGTCAGGCTTCGGGGAAGGTTTAGGGTTAGAGTTCGGGCTAGGGTTAGGATTAGGGGACGGGGACGGTTTAGGGTCCAGGTGAGGGTACGACAACGCTTTAGGGGGAGTGTACGTGTGAGGGCGCGGGTTAGTGTCAGCGTACGGGTTAGGATTAGGGGACGGGTGAGGGTCAGGCTTCGGGGAAGGGTTAGGGTTAGGGTTCGGGCTAGGGTTAGGGTTAGGGGACGGGGACGGTTTAGGGTCCAGGTGAGGGTACGACAACGCTTTAGGGGGAGCGTACGTGTGAGGGCGCGGGTTAGTGTCAGCGTACGGGTTAGGATTAGGGGACGGGTGAGGGTCAGGCTTCGGGGAAGGGTTAGGGTTAGGGTTCGGGCTAGGGTTAGGGTTAGGGTACGGGGACGGTTTAGGGTCCAGGTGAGGGTACGACAACGCTTTAGGGGGAGCGTACGTGTGAGGGCGCGGCTTAGTGTCAGCGTACGGGTTAGGATTAGGGGACGGGTGAGGGTCAGGCTTCGGGGAAGGGTTAGGGTTAGGGTTCGGGCTAGGGTTAGGGTTAGGGGACGGGGACGGTTTAGGGTCCAGGTGAGGGTACGACAACGCTTTAGGGGGAGCGTACGTGTGAGGGCGCGGCTTAGTGTCAGCGTACGGGTTAGGTTTAGGGGACGGGTGAGGGTCAGGCTTCGGGGAAGGGTTAGGGTTAGGGTTCGGGCTAGGGTTAGGGTTAGGGGACGGGGACGGTTTAGGGTCCAGGTGAGGGTACGACAACGCTTTAGGGGGAGCGTACGTGTGAGGGCGCGGGTTAGTGTCAGCGTACGGTTTAGGATTAGGGGACGGGTGAGGGTCAGGCTTCGGGGAAGGGTTAGGGTTAGGGTTCGGGCTAGGGTTAGGGTTAGGGGACGGGGACGGTTTAGGGTCTACGTGAGGGTACGACAACGCTTCAGGGGGAGCGTACGTGTGAGGGCGTGGCTTAGCGTCAGCGTACGGGTTAGGATTAGGGGACGGGTGAGGGTCAGGCTTCGGGGAAGGGTTAGGGTTAGGGTTCGGGCTAGGGTTAGGGTTAGGGGACGGGGACGGTTTAGGGTCCAGGTGAGGGTACGACAACGCTTTAGGGGGAGCGTACGTGTGAGGGCGCGGGTTAGTGTCAGCGTACGGGTTAGGATTAGGGGACGGGTGAGGGTCAGGCTTCGGAGAAGGGTTAGGGTTAGGGTTCGGGCTAGGGTTAGGGTTACGGGACGGGGACGGTTTAGGGTCCAGGTGAGGGTACGACAACTCTTTAGGGGGAGCGTACGTGTGAGGGCGCGTGTTAGCGTCAGCGTACGGGTTAGGATTAGGGGACGGGTGAGGGTCAGGCTTCGGGGAAGGGTTAGGGTTAGGGTTCGGGCTAGGGTTAGGATTAGGGGACGGGGACGGTTTAGGGTCCAGGTGAGGGTACGACAACGCTTTAGGGGGAGCGTTAGTGTGAGGGCGTGGGTTAGTGTCAGCGTACGGTTTAGGATTAGGGGACGGGTGAGGGTCAGGCTTCGGGGAAGGGTTAGGGTTAGGGTTCGGGCTAGGGTTAGGGTTAGGGGACGGGGACGGTTTAGGGTCCAGGTGAGGGTACGACAACGCTTTAGGGGGAGCGTACGTGTGAGGGCGCGTGTTAGTGTCAGCGTACGGGTTAGGATTAGGGGACGGGTGAAGGTCAGGCTTCGGGGAAGGGTTAGGGTTAGGGTTCGGGCTAGGGTTAGGATTAGGGGACGGGGACGGTTTAGGGTCCAGGTGAGGGTACGACAACGCATTAGGGGGAGCGTAAGTGTGAGGGCGTGGGTTAGTGTCAGCGTACGGTTTAGGATTAGGGGACGGGTGAGGGTCAGGCTTCGGGGAAGGGTTAGGGTTAGGGTTCGGGCTAGGGTTAGGGTTAGGGGACGGGGACGGTTTAGGGTCCAGGTGAGGGTACGACAACGCTTTAGCGGGAGCGTAGGTGTGAGGGCGCGGCTTAGTGTCAGCGTACGAGTTAGCATTAGGGGACGGGTGAGGGTCAGGCTTCGGGGAAGGGTTAGGGTTAGGGTTCGGGCTAGGGTTAGGGTTAGGGGACGGGGACGGTTTAGGGTCCAGGTGAGGGTACGACAACGCTTTAGGGGGAGCGTACGTGTGAGGGCGTGGGTTAGTGTCAGCGTACGGGTTAGGATTAGGGGACGGGTGAGGGTCAGGCTTCGGGGAAGGGTTAGGGTTAGGGTTCGGGCTAGGGTTAGGGTTAGGGGACGGGGACGGTTTAGGGTCCAGGTGAGGGTACGACAACGCTTTAGGGGGAGCGTACGTGTAAGGGCGCGGCTTAGCGTCAGCGTACGGGTTAGGATTAGGGGACGGGTGAGGGTCAGGCTTCGGGGAAGGGTTAGGGTTAGGGTTCGGGCTAGGGTTAGGGTTAGGGGACGGGGACGGTTTAGGGTCCAGGTGAGGGTACGACAACGCTTTAGGGGGAGCGTACGTGTGAGGGCGCGGCTTAGTGTCAGCGTACGGGTTAGGATTAGGGGACGGGTGAGGGTCAGGCTTCGGGGAAGGGTTAGGGTTAGGGTTCGGGCTAGGGTTAGGGTTAGGGGACGGGGACGGTTTAGGGTCCAGGTGAGGGTACGACAACGCTTTAGGGGGAGCGTACGTGTGAGGGCGCGGCTTAGTGTCAGCGTACGGGTTAGGATTAGGGGACGGGTGAGGGTCAGGCTTCGGGGAAGGGTTAGGGTTAGGGTTCGGGCTAGGGTTAGGGTTAGGGGACGGGGAGGGTTTAGGGTCCAGGTGAGGGTACGACAACGCTTTAGGGGGAGCGTACGTGTGAGGGCGTGGCTTAGTGTCAGCGTACGGGTTAGGATTAGGGGACGGGTGAGGGTCAGGCTTCGGGGAAGGGTTAGGGTTAGGGTTCGGGCTAGGGTTAGGGTTAGGGGACGGGGACGGTTTAGTGTCCAGGTGAGGGTACGACAACGCTTTAGGGGGAGCGTACGTGTGAGGGCGCGGGTTAGTGTCAGCGTACGGGTTAGGATTAGGGGACGGGTGAGGGTCAGGCTTCGGGGAAGGGTTAGGGTTAGGGTTCGGGCTAGGGTTAGTGTTAGGGGACGGGGACGGTTTAGGGTCTACGTGAGGGTACGACAACGCTTTAGGGGGAGCGTACGTGTGAGGGCGCGGGTTAGTGTCAGCGTACGGGTTAGGATTAGGGGACGGGTGAGGGTCAGGCTTCGGGGAAGGGTTAGGGTTAGGGTTCGGGCTAGGGTTAGGGTTAGGGGACGGGGACGGTTTAGGGTCCAGGTGAGGGTACGACAACGCTTTAGGGGGAGCGTACGTGTGAGGGCGCGTGTTAGTGTCAGCGTACGGGTTAGGATTAGGGGACGGGTGAAGGTCAGGCTTCGGGGAAGGGTTAGGGTTAGGGTTCGGGCTAGGGTTAGGATAAGGGGACGGGGACGGTTTAGGGTCCAGGTGAGGGTACGACAACGCTTTAGGGGGAGCGTAAGTGTGAGGGCGTGGGTTAGTGTCAGCGTACGGTTTAGGATTAGGGGACGGGTGAGGGTCAGGCTTCGGGGAAGGGTTAGGGTTAGGGTTCGGGCTAGGGTTAGGGTTAGGGGACGGGGACGGTTTAGGGTCCAGGTGAGGGTACGACAACGCTTTAGCGGGAGCGTAGGTGTGAGGGCGCGGCTTAGTGTCAGCGTACGGGTTAGCATTAGGGGACGGGTGAGGGTCAGGCTTCGGGGAAGGGTTAGGGTTAGGGTTCGGGCTAGGGTTAGGGTTAGGGGACGGGGACGGTTTAGGGTCCAGGTGAGGGTACGACAACGCTTTAGGGGGAGCGTACGTGTGAGGGCGTGGGTTAGTGTCAGCGTACGGGTTAGGATTAGGGGACGGGTGAGGGTCAGGCTTCGGGGAAGGGTTAGGGTTAGGGTTCGGGCTAGGGTTAGGGTTAGGGGACGGGGACGGTTTAGGGTCCAGGTGAGGGTACGACAACGCTTTAGGGGGAGCGTACGTGTAAGGGCGCGGCTTAGTGTCAGCGTACGGGTTAGGATTAGGGGACGGGTGAGGGTCAGGCTTCGGGGAAGGGTTAGGGTTAGGGTTCGGGCTAGGGTTAGGGTTAGGGGACGGGGACGGTTTAGGGTCCAGGTGAGGGTACGACAACGCTTTAGGGGGAGCGTACGTGTGAGGGCGCGGCTTAGTGTTAGCGTACGGGTTAGGATTAGGGGACGGGTGAGGGTCAGGCTTCGGGGAAGGGTTAGGGTTAGGGTTCGGGCTAGGGTTAGGGTTAGGGGACGGGGAGGGTTTAGGGTCCAGGTGAGGGTACGACAACGCTTTAGGGGGAGCGTACGTGTGAGGGCGCGGGTTAGTGTCAGCGTACGGGTTAGGATTAGGGGACGGGTGAGGGTCAGGCTTCGGGGAAGGGTTAGGGTTAGGGTTCGGGCTAGGGTTAGTGTTAGGGGACGGGGACGGTTTAGGGTCTACGTGAGGGTACGACAAAGCTTTAGGGGGAGCGTACGTGTGAGGGCGCGGGTTAGTGTCAGCGTACGTGTTAGGATTAGGGGACGGGTGAGGGTCAGGCTTCGGGGAAGTGTTAGGGTTAGGGTTCGGGCTAGGGTTAGGGTTAGGGGACGGGGACGGTTTAGGGTCCAGGTGAGGGTACGACAACGCTTTAGGGGGAGCGTACGTGTGAGGGCGTGGGTTAGTGTCAGCGTACGGGTTAGGATTAGGGGACGGGTGAGGGTCAGGCTTCGGGGAAGGGTTAGGGTTAGGGTTCGGGCTAGGGTTAGGGTTAGGGGACGGGGACGGTTTAGGGTCCAGGTGAGGGTACGACAACGCTTTAGGGGGAGCGTACGTGTGAGGGCGCGTGTTAGTGTCAGCGTACGGGTTAGGATTAGGGGACGGGTGAGGGTCAGGCTTCGGGGAAGGGTTAGGGTTAGGGTTCGGGCTAGGGTTAGGATTAGGGGACGGGGACGGTTTAGGGTCCAGGTGAGGGTACGACAACGCTTTAGGGGGAGCGTACGTGTGAGGGCGCGGGTTAGTGTCAGCGTACGGTTTAGGATTAGGGGACGGGTGAGGGTCAGGCTTCGGGGAAGGGTTAGGGTTAGGGTTCGGGCTAGGGTTAGGGTTAGGGGACGGGGACGGTTTAGAGTCTACGTGAGGGTACGACAACGCTTCAGGGGGAGCATACGTGTGAGGGCGCGGTTTAGCGTCAGCGTACGGGTTAGGATTAGGGGACGGGTGAGGGTCAGGCTTCGGGGAAGGGTTAGGGTTAGGGTTCGGGCTAGGGTTAGGGTTAGGGGACGGGGACGGTTTAGGGTCCAGGTGAGGGTACGACAACGCTTTAGGGGGAGCGTACGTGTGAGGGCGCGGGTTAGTGTCAGCGTACGGGTTAGGATTCGGGGACGGGTGAGGGTCAGGCTTCGTGGAAGGGTTAGGGTTAGGGTTCGGGGTAGGGTTAGGGTTAGGGCACGGGGACGGTTTAGGGTCCAGGTGAGTGTACGACAACGCTTTAGGGGGAGCGTACGTGTGAGGGCGCGGGTTAGCGTCAGCGTACGGGTTAGGATTAGGGTACGGGTGAGGGTCAGGCTTCGGGGAAGGGTTAGGGTTAGGGTTCGGGCTAGGGTTAGGGTTAGGGGACGGGGACGGTTTAGGGTCCAGGTGAGGGTACGACAACGCTTTACGGGGAGCGTACGTGTGAGGGCGTGGCTTAGTGTCAGCGTACGGTTTAGGATTAGGGGACGGGTGAGGGTCAGGCTTCGGGGAAAGGTTAGGGTTAGGGTTTGGGCTAGGGTTAGGGTTAGGGGACGGGGACGGTTTAGGGTCCAGGTGAGGGTACGACAACGCTTTAGGGGGAGCGTACGTGTGAGGGCGTGGGTTAGTGTCAGCGTACGGGTTAGGATTAGGGGACGGGTGAGGGTCAGGCTTCGGGGAAGGGTTAGGGTTAGGGTTCGGGCTAGGGTTAGGGTTAGGGGACGGGGACGGTTTAGGGTCCAGGTGAGCGTACGACAACGCTTTAGGGGGAGCGTACGTTTGAGGGCGCGGCTTAGTGTCAGCGTACGGGTTAGGATTAGGGGACGGGTGAGGGTCAGGCTTCTGGGAAGGGTTAGGGTTAGGGTTCGGGCTAGGGTTAGGGTTAGGGGACGGGGACGGTTTAGGGTCCAGGTGAGGGTACGACAACGCTTTAAGGGGAGCGTACGTGTGAGGGTGCGGGTTAGTGTCAGCGTACGGGTTAGGATTAGGGGACGGGTGAGGGTCAGGCTTCGGGGAAGGGTTAGGGTTAGGGTTCGGGCTAGGGTTAGGGTTAGGGGACGGGGACGGTTTAGGGTCCAGGTGAGGGTACGACAACGCTTTAGGGGGAGCGTACGTGTGAGGGCGCGGCTTAGTGTCAGCGTACGGGTTAGGATTAGGGGACGGGTGAGGGTCAGGCTTCGGGGAAGGGTTAGGGTTAGGGTTCGGGCTAGGGTTAGGGTTAGGGGACGGGGACGGTTTAGGGTCCAGGTGAGGGTACGACAACGCTTTAGGGGGAGCGTACGTGGGAGGGCGCGGCTTAGTGTCAGCGTACGGGTTAGGATTAGGGGACGGGTGAGGGTCAGGCTTCGGGGAAGGGTTAGGGTTAGGGTTCGGGCTAGGGTTAGCGTTATTGGACGGGGACGGTTTAGGGTCCAGGTGAGGGTACGACAACGCTTTAAGGGGAGCGTACATGTGAGGGCGCGGGTTAGTGTCAGCGTACGGGTTAGGATTAGGGGACGGGTGAGGGTCAGGCTTCGGGGAAGGGTTAGGGTTAGGGTTCGGGCTGGGGTTAGGGTTAGGGGACGGGGACGGTTTAGGGTCCAGGTGAGGGTACGACAACGCTTTAGGGGGAGGGTACGTGTGAGGGCGCGGGTTAGCGTCAGCGTACGGGTTAGGATTAGGGGACGGGTGAGGGTCAGGCTTCGGGGAAGGGTTAGGGTTAGGGTTCGGGCTAGGGTTAGGGTTAGGGGACGGGGACGGTTTAGGGTCCAGGTTAGGGTACGACAACGCTTTAGGGGGAGCGTACGTGTGAGGGCGCGGGTTAGCGTCAGCGTACGGGTTAGGATTAGGGGACGGGTGAGGGTCAGGCTTCAGGGAAGGGTTAGGGTTAGGGTTCAGGCTAGGGTTAGGGTTAGGGGACGGGGACGGTTTAGGGTCCAGGTGAGGGTACGACAGCGCTTTAGGGGCAGCGTACGTGTGAGGGCGCGTGTTAGTGTCAGCGTACGGGTTAGGATTAGGGGACGGGTGAGGGTCAGGCTTCGGGGAAGTGTTAGGTTTAGGGTTCGGGCTAGGGTTAGGATTAGGGGACGGGGACGGTTTAGGGTCCAGGTGAGGGTACGACAACGCTTTAGGGGGAGCGTACGTGTGAGGGTGCGGGTTAGCGTCAGCGTACGGGTTAGGATTAGGGGACGGGTGAGGGTCAGGCTTCAGGGAAGGGTTAGGGTTAGGGTTCGGGCTAGGGTTAGGGTTAGGGGACGGGGACGGTTTAGGGTCCAGGTGAGGGTACGACAACGCTTTAGGGGGAGCGTACGTGTGAGGGCGCGTGTTAGTGTCAGCGTACGGGTTAGGATTAGGGGACGGGTGAGGGTCAGGCTTCGGGGAAGTTTTAGGGTTAGGGTTCGGGCTAGGGTTAGGATTAGGGGACGGGGACGGTTTAGGGTCCAGGTGAGGGTACGACAACGCTTTAGGGGGAGTGTAAGTGTGAGGGCGCGGGTTAGTGTCAGCGTACGGGTTAGGATTAGGGCACGGGTGAGGGTCAGGCTTCGGGGAAGGGTTAGGGTTAGGGTTCGGGCTAGGGTTAGGTTTAGGGGACGGGGACGGTTTAGGGTCCAGGTGAGGGTACGACAACGCTTTAGGGGGAGCGTACGTGTGAGGGCGTGGGTTTGTGTCAGCGTACGGGTTAGGATTAGGGGACGGGTGAGGGTCAGGCTTCGGGGAAGGGTTAGGGTTAGGGTTCGGGCTAGGGTTAGGGTTATGGGACGGGGCCGGTTTAGGGTCCAGGTGAGGGTACGACAACGCTTTAGGGGGAGCGTACGTGTGAGGGCGCGGGTTAGTGTCAGCATACGGGTTAGGATTAGGGGACGGGTGAGGGTCAGGCTTCGGGGAAGGGTTAGGGTTAGGGTTCGGGCAAGGGTTAGGGTTAGGGGACGGGGACGGTTTAGGGTCCAGGTGAGGGTACGACAACGCTTTAGGGGGAGCGTACGTGTGAGGGCGCGGCTTAGTGTCAGCGTACAGGTTAGGATTAGGGGACGGGTGAGGGTCAGGCTTCGGGGAAGGGTTAGGGTTAGGGTTCGGGCTAGGGTTAGGGTTAGGGGACGGGGACGGTTTAGGGTCCAGGTGAGGGTACGACAACGCTTTAGGGGGAGCGTACGTGTGAGGGCGCGGCTTAGTGTCAGCGTACGTGTTAGGATTAGGGGACGGTTGAGGGTCAGGCTTCGGGGAAGGGTTAGGGTTAGGGTTCGGGCTAGGGTTAGGGTTAGGGGACGGGGACGGTTTAGGGTCCAGGTGAGGGTACGACAACGCTTTAGGGGGAGCGTACGTGTGAGGGCGTGGCTTAGTGTCAGCGTACGGTTTAGGATTAGGGGACGGGTGAGGGTCAGGCTTCGGGGAAGGGTTAGGGTTAGGGTTCGGGCTAGGGTTAGGGTTAGGGGACGGGGACGGTTTAGGGTCCAGGTGAGGGTACGACAACGCTTTAGGGGGAGCGTACGTGTGAGGGCGTGGCTTAGTGTCAGCGTACGGGTTAGGATTAGGGGACGGGTGAGGGTCAGGCTTCGGGGAAGGGTTAGGGTTAGGGTTCGGGCTAGGGTTAGGGTTAGGGGACGGGGACGGTTTAGGGTCCAGGTGAGGGTACGACAACGCTTTAGGGGGAGCGTACGTGTGAGGGCGCGGGTTAGTGTCAGCGTACGGGTTAGGATTAGGGGACGGGTGAGGGTCAGGCTTCGGGGAAGGGTTAGGGTTAGGGTTCGGGCTAGGGTTAGGGTTAGGGGACGGGGACGGTTTAGGGTCTACGTGAGGGTACGACAAAGCTTTAGGGGGAGCGTACGTGTGAGGGCGCGGGTTAGTGTCAGCGTACGGGTTAGGATTAGGGGACGGGTGAGGGTCAGGCTTCGGGGAAGGGTTAGGGTTAGGGTTCGGGCTAGGGTTAGGGTTAGGGGACGGGGACGGTGTAGGGTCCAGGTGAGGGTACGACAACGCTTTAGGGGGAGCGTACGTGTGAGGGCGCGGGTTAGTGTCAGCGTACGGGTTAGGATTAGGGGACGGGTGAGGGTCAGGCTTCGGGGAAGGGTTAGGGTTAGTGTTCAGGCTAGGGTTAGGGTTAGGGGACGGGGACGGTTTAGGGTCCAGGTGAGGGTACGACAACGCTTTAGGGGGAGCATACGTGTGAGGGCGCGGCTTAGTGTCAGCGTACGGGTTAGGATTAGGGGACGGGTGAGTGTCTGGCTTCGGGGAAGGGTTAGGGTTAGGGTTCGGGCTAAGGTTAGGGTTAGGGGACGGGGACGGTTTAGGGTCCAGGTGAGGGTACGAAAACGCTTTAGGGGGAGCGTACGTGTGAGGGCGCGGGTTAGCGTCAGCGTACGGGTTAGGATTAGGGTACGGGTGAGGGTCAGGCTTCGGGGAAGGGTTAGGGATAGGGTTCGGGCTAGGGTTAGGGTTAGGGGACGGGGACGGTTTAGGGTCCAGGTGAGGGTACGACAACGCTTTAGGGGGAGCGTACGTGTGAGGGCGCGTGTTAGTGTCAGCGTACGGGTTAGGATTAGGGGACGGGTGAGGGTCAGGCTTCGGGGAAGGGTTAGGGTTAGGGTTCGGGCTAGGGTGAGGATTAGGGGACGGGGACGGTTTAGGGTCCAGGTGAGGGTACGACAACGCTTTAGGGGGAGCGTACGTGTGAGGGCGCGTGTTAGTGTCAGCGTACGGGTTAGGATTAGGGGACGGGTGAGGGTCAGGCTTCGGGGAAGTGTTAGTGTTAGGGTTCGGGCTAGGGTTAGGGTTAGGGGACGGGGACGGTTTAGGGTCCAGGTGAGGGTACGAAAACGCTTTAGGGGGAGCGTACGTGTGAGGGCGCGGGTTAGCGTCAGCGTACGGGTTAGGATTAGGGTACGGGTGAGAGTCAGGCTTCGGGGAAGGGTTAGGGATAGGGTTCGGGCTAGGGTTAGGGTTAGGGGACGGGGACGGTTTAGGGTCCAGGTGAGGGTACGACAACGCTTTAGGGGGAGCGTACGTGTGAGGGCGCGTGTTAGTGTCAGCTTACGGGTTAGGATTAGGGGACGGGTGAGGGTCAGACTTCGGGGAAGGGTTAGGGTTAGGGTTCGGGCTAGGGTGAGGATTAGGGGACGGGGACGGTTTAGGGTCCAGGTGAGGGTACGACAACACTTTAGGGGGAGCGTACGTGTGAGGACGCGGGTTAGTGTCAGCGTACGGGTTAGGATTAGGGGACGGGTGAGGGTCAGGCTTCGGGGAAGGGTTAGGGTTAGGGTTCGGGCTAGGGTTAGGGTTAGGGGACGGGGACGGTTTAGGGTCCAGGTGAGGGTACGACAACACTTTAGGGGGAGCGTACGTGTGAGGACGCGGGTTAGTGTCAGCGTACGGGTTAGGATTAGGGGACGGGTGAGGGTCAGGCTTCGGGGAAGGGTTAGGGTTAGGGTTCGGGCCAGGGTAAGGCTTAGGGGACGGGGACGGTTTAGGGTCCAGGTGAGGGTACGACAACGCTTTAGGGGGAGCGTACGTCTGAGGGCGCGGGTTAGCGTCAGCGTACGGGTTAGGATTAGGGGACGGGTGAGGGTCAGGCTTCGGGGAAGGGTTAGGGTTAGGGTTCGGGCTAGGGTTAGGGTTAGGGGACGGGGACGGTTTAGGGTCCAGATGAGTGTACGACAACGCTTTAGGGGGAGCATACGTGTGAGGCCGCGGGTTAGCGTCAGCGTACGGGTTAGGATTAGGGGACGGGTGAGGGTCAGGCTTCGGGGAAGGGTTAGGGTTAGGGTTCGGGCTAGGGTTAGGGTTAGGGGACGGGGACGGTTTAGGGTCCAGGTGAGGGTACGACAACGCTTTAGGGGGAGCGTACGTGTGAGGGCGCGGGTTAGTGTCAGCGTACGGGTTAGGATTAGGGGACGGGTGAGGGTCAGGCTTCGGGGAAGGGTTAGGGTTAGGGTTCGGGCTAGGGTTAGGGTTAGGGGACGGGGACGGTTTAGGGTCCAGGTGAGGGTACGACAACGCTTTAGGGGGAGCGTACGTGTGAGGGCGCGGCTTAGTGTCAGCGTACGGGTTAGGATTAGGGGACGGGTGAGGGTCAGGCTTCGGGGAAGGGTTAGGGTTAGGGTTCGGGCTAGGGTTAGGGTTAGGGGACGGGGACGGTTTAGGGTCCAGGTGAGGGTACGACAACGCTTTAGGGGGAGCGTACGTGTGAGGACGCGGGTTAGTGTCAGCGTACGGGTTAGGATTAGGGGACGGGTGAGGGTCAGGCTTCGGGGAAGGGTTAGGGTTAGGGTTCGGGCTAGGGTTAGGGTTAGGGGACAGGGACGGTTTAGGGTCCAGGTGAGGGTACGACAACGCTTTAGGGGGAGCGTACGTGTGAGGGCGCGGGTTAGTGTCAGCGTACGGGTTAGGATTAGGGGACGGGTGAGGGTCAGGCTTCGGGGAAGGGTTAGGGTTAGGGTTCGGGCTAGGGTTAGGGTTAGGGGACGGGGACGGTTTAGGGTCCAGGTGAGGGTACGACAACGCTTTAGGGGGAGCGTACGTGTGAGGGCGCGTGTTAGTGTCAGCGTACGGGTTAGGATTAGGCGACGGGTGAGGGTCAGGCTTCGGGGAAGGGTTAGGGTTAGGGTTCGGGCTAGGGTTAGGATTAGGGGACGGGGACGGTTTAGGGTCCAGGTGAGGGTACGACAACGCATTAGGGGGAGCGTAAGTGTGAGGGCGCGGGTTAGTGTCAGCGTACGGGTTAGGATTAGGGGACGGGTGAGGGTCAGGCTTCGGGGAAGGGTTAGGGTTAGGGTTCGGGCTAGGGTTAGGGTTAGGGGACGGGGACGGTTTAGGGTCCAGGTGAGGGTACGACAACGCTTTAGCGGGAGCGTAGGTGTGAGGACGCGGGTTAGTGTCAGCGCACGGGTTAGCATTAGGGGACGGGTGAGGGTCAGGCTTCGGGGAAGGGTTAGGGTTAGGGTTCGGGCTAGGGTTAGGGTTAGGGGACGGGGACGGTTTAGGGTCCAGGTGAGGGTACGACAACGCTTTAGGGGGAGCGTACGTGTGAGGGCGTGGGTTAGTGTCAGCGTACGGGTTAGGATTAGGGGACGGGTGAGGGTCAGGCTTCGGGGAAGGGTTAGGGTTAGGGTTCGGGCTAGGGTTAGGGTTAGGGGACGGGGACGGTTTAGGGTCCAGGTGAGGGTACGACAACGCTTTAGGGGGAGCGTACGTGTAAGGGCGCGGCTTAGTGTCAGCGTACGGGTTAGGATTAGGGGACGGGTGAGGGTCAGGCTTCGGGGAAGGGTTAGGGTTAGGGTTCGGGCTAGGGTTAGGGTTAGGGGACGGGGACGGTTTAGGGTCCAGGTGAGGGTACGACAACGCTTTAGGGGGAGCGTACGTGTGAGGGCGCGGCTTAGTGTCAGCGTACGGGTTAGGATTAGGGGACGGGTGAGGGTCAGGCTTCGGGGAAGGGTTAGGGTTAGGGTTCGGGCTAGGGTTAGGGTTAGGGGACGGGGAGGGTTTAGGGTCCAGGTGAGGGTACGACAACGCTTTAGGGGGAGCGTACGTGTGAGGGCGTGGCTTAGTTTCAGCGTACGGGTTAGGATTAGGGGACGGGTGAGGGTCAGGCTTCGGGGAAGGGTTAGGGTTAGGGTTCGGGCTAGGGTTAGGGTTAGGGGACGGGGACGGTTTAGGGTCCAGGTGAGGGTACGACAACGCTTTAGGGGGAGCGTACGTGTGAGGGCGCGGGTTAGTGTCAGCGTACGGGTTAGGATTAGGGGACGGGTGAGGGTCAGGCTTCGGGGAAGGGTTAGGGTTAGGGTTCGGGCTAGGGTTAGGGTTAGGGGACGGGGACGGTTTAGGGTCCAGGTGAGGGTACGACAACGCTTTAGCGGGAGCGTAGGTGTGAGGGCGCGGCTTAGTGTCAGCGTACGGGTTAGCATTAGGGGACGGGTGAGGGTCAGGCTTCGGGGAAGGGTTAGGGTTAGGGTTCGGGCTAGGGTTAGGGTTAGGGGACGGGGACGGTTTAGGGTCCAGGTGAGGGTACGACAACGCTTTAGGGGGAGCGTACGTGTGAGGGCGTGGGTTAGTGTCAGCGTACGGGTTAGGATTAGGGGATGGGTGAGGGTCAGGCTTCGGGGAAGGGTTAGGGTTAGGGTTCGGGCTAGGGTTAGGGTTAGGGGACGGGGACGGTTTAGGGTCCAGGTGAGGGTACGACAACGCTTTAGGGGGAGCGTACGTGTAAGGGCGCGGCTTAGTGTCAGCGTACGGGTTAGGATTAGGGGACGGGTGAGGGTCAGGCTTCGGGGAAGGGTTAGGGTTAGGGTTCGGGCTAGGGTTAGGGTTAGGGGACGGGGACGGTTTAGGGTCCAGGTGAGTGTACGACAACGCTTTAGGGGGAGCGTACGTGTGAGGGCGCGGGTTAGCGTCAGCGTACGGGTTTGGATTAGGGGACGGGTGAGGGTCAGGCTTCGGGGAAGGGTTAGGGTTAGGGTTCGGGCTAGGGTTCGGGTTAGGGGACGGGGACGGTTTAGGGTCCAGGTGAGGGTACGACAACGCTTTAGGGGGAGCGTACGTGTGAGGGCGCGTGTTAGTGTCAGCGTACGGGTTAGGATTAGGGGACGGGTGAGGGTCAGGCTTCGGGGAAGGGTTAGGGTTAGGGTTCGGGCTAGGGTTAGGATTAGGGGACGGGGACGGTTTAGGGTCCAGGTGAGGGTACGACAACGCTTTAGGGGGAGCATAAGTGTGAGGGCGTGGGTTAGTGTCAGCGTACGGGTTAGGATTAGGGGACGGGTGAGGGTCAGGCTTCGGGGAAGTGTTAGGGTTAGGGTTCGGGCTAGGGTTAGGGTTAGGGGACGGGGACGGTTTAGGGTCCAGGTGAGGGTACGACAACGCTTTAGGGGGAGCGTACGTGTGAGGGCGTGGGTTAGTGTCAGCGTACGGTTTAGGATTAGGGGACGGGTGAGGGTCAGGCTTCGGGGAAAGGTTAGGGTTAGGGTTTGGGCTAGGGTTAGGGTTAGGGGACGGGGACGGTTTAGGGTCCAGGTGAGTGTACGACAACGCTTTAGGGGGAGCGTACGTGTGAGGGCGTGGGTTAGTGTCAGCGTACGGGTTAGGATTAGGGGACGGGTGAGGGTCAGGCTTCGGGGAAGGGTTAGGGTTAGGGTTCGGGCTAGGGTTAGGGTTAGGGGACGGGGACGGTTTAGGGTCCAGGTGAGCGTACGACAACGCTTTAGGGGGAGCGTACGTTTGAGGGCGCGGCTTAGTGTCAGCGTACGGGTTAGGATTAGGGGACGGGTGAGGGTCAGGCTTCTGGGAAGGGTTAGGGTTAGGGTTCGGGCTAGGGTTAGGGTTAGGGGACGGGGACGGTTTAGGGTCCAGGTGAGGGTACGACAACGCTTTAAGGGGAGCGTACGTGTGAGGGTGCGGGTTAGTGTCAGCGTACGGGTTAGGATTAGGGGACGGGTGAGGGTCAGGCTTCGGGGAAGGGTTAGGGTTAGGGTTCGGGCTAGGGTTAGGTTTAGGGGACGGGGACGGTTTAGGGTCCAGGTGAGGGTACGACAACGCTTTAGGGGGAGCGTACGTGTGAGGGCGCGGCTTAGTGTCAGCGTACGGGTTAGGATTAGGGGACGGGTGAGGGTCAGGCTTCGGGGAAGGGTTAGGGTTAGGGTTCGGGCTAGGGTTAGGGTTAGGGGACGGGGACGGTTTAGGGTCCAGGTGAGGGTACGACAATGCTTTAGGGGGAGCGTACGTGGGAGGGCGCGGCTTAGTGTCAGCGTACGGGTTAGGATTAGGGGACGGGTGAGGGTCAGGCTTCGGGGAAGGGTTAGGGTTAGGGTTCGGGCTAGGGTTAGCGTTATTGGACGGGGACGGTTTAGGGTCCAGGTGAGGGTACGACAACGCTTTAAGGGGAGCGTACATGTGAGGGCGTGGGTTAGTGTCAGCGTACGGGTTAGGATTAGGGGACGGGTGAGGGTCAGGCTTCGGGGAAGGGTTAGGGTTAGGGTTCGGGCTGGGGTTAGGGTTAGGGGACGGGGACGGTTTAGGGTCCAGGTGAGGGTACGACAACGCTTTAGGGGGAGGGTACGTGTGAGGGCGCGGGTTAGCGTCAGCGTACGGGTTAGGATTAGGGGACGGGTGAGGGTCAGGCTTCGGGGAAGGGTTAGGGTTAGGGTTCGGGCTAGGGTTAGGGTTAGGGGACGGGGACGGTTTAGGGTCCAGGTTAGGGTACGACAACGCTTTAGGGGGAGCGTACGTGTGAGGGCGCGGGTTAGCGTCAGCGTACGGGTTAGGATTAGGGGACGGGTGAGGGTCAGGCTTCAGGGAAGGGTTAGGGTTAGGGTTCAGGCTAGGGTTAGGGTTAGGGGACGGGGACGGTTTAGGGTCCAGGTGAGGGTACGACAGCGCTTTAGGGGCAGCGTACGTGTGAGGGCTCGTGTTAGTGTCAGCGTACGGGTTAGGATTAGGGGACGGGTGAGGGTCAGGCTTCGGGGAAGTGTTAGGTTTAGGGTTCGGGCTAGGGTTAGGATTAGGGGACGGGGACGGTTTAGGGTCCAGGTGAGGGTACGACAACGCTTTAGGGGGAGCGTACGTGTGAGGGTGCGGGTTAGCGTCAGCGTACGGGTTAGGATTAGGGGACGGGTGAGGGTCAGGCTGCAGGGAAGGGTTAGGGTTAGGGTTCGGGCTAGGGTTAGGGTTAGGGGACGGGGACGGTTTAGGGTCCAGGTGAGGGTACGACAACGCTTTAGGGGGAGCGTACGTGTGAGGGCGCGTGTTAGTGTCAGCGTACGGGTTAGGATTAGGGGACGGGTGAGGGTCAGGCTTCGGGGAAGTTTTAGGGTTAGGGTTCGGGCTAGGGTTAGGATTAGGGGACGGGGACGGTTTAGGGTCCAGGTGAGGGTACGACAACGCTTTAGGGGGAGCGTACGTGTGAGGGCGCGGGTTAGTGTCAGCGTACGGGTTAGGATTAGGGCACGGGTGAGGGTCAGGCTTCGGGGAAGGGTTAGGGTTAGGGTTCGGGCTAGGGTTAGGGTTAGGGGACGGGGACGGTTTAGGGTCCAGGTGAGGGTACGACAACGCTTTAGGGGGAGCGTACGTGTGAGGGCGTGGGTTTGTGTCAGCGTACGGGTTAGGATTAGGGGACGGGTGAGGGTCAGGCTTCGGGGAAGGGTTAGGGTTAGGGTTCGGGCTAGGGTTAGGGTTATGGGACGGGGCCGGTTTAGGGTCCAGGTGAGGGTACGACAACGCTTTAGGGGGAGCGTACGTGTGAGGGCGCGGGTTAGTGTCAGCATACGGGTTAGGATTAGGGGACGGGTGAGGGTCAGGCTTCGGGGAAGGGTTAGGGTTAGGGTTCGGGCAAGGGTTAGGGTTAGGGGACGGGTACGGTTTAGGGTCCAGGTGAGGGTACGACAACGCTTTAGGGGGAGCGTACGTGTGAGGGCGCGGCTTAGTGTCAGCGTACAGGTTAGGATTAGGGGACGGGTGAGGGTCAGGCTTCGGGGAAGGGTTAGGGTTAGGGTTCGGGCTAGGGTTAGGGTTAGGGGACGGGGACGGTTTAGGGTCCAGGTGAGGGTACGACAACGCTTTAGGGGGAGCGTACGTGTGAGGGCGCGGCTTAGTGTCAGCGTACGTGTTAGGATTAGGGGACGGTTGAGGGTCAGGCTTCGGGGAAGGGTTAGGGTTAGGGTTCGGGCTAGGGTTAGGGTTAGGGGACGGGGACGGTTTAGGGTCCAGGTGAGGGTACGACAACGCTTTAGGGGGAGCGTACGTGTGAGGGCGTGGCTTAGTGTCAGCGTACGGTTTAGGATTAGGGGACGGGTGAGGGTCAGGCTTCGGGGAAGGGTTAGGGTTAGGGTTCGGGCTAGGGTTAGGGTTAGGGGACGGGGACGGTTTAGGGTCCAGGTGAGGGTACGACAACGCTTTAGGGGGAGCGTACGTGTGAGGGCGTGGCTTAGTGTCAGCGTACGGGTTAGGATTAGGGGACGGGTGAGGGTCAGGCTTCGGGGAAGGGTTAGGGTTAGGGTTCGGGCTAGGGTTAGGGTTAGGGGACGGGGACGGTTTAGGGTCCAGGTGAGGGTACGACAACGCTTTAGGGGGAGCGTACGTGTGAGGGCGCGGGTTAGTGTCAGCGTACGGGTTAGGATTAGGGGACGGGTGAGGGTCAGGCTTCGGGGAAGGGTTAGGGTTAGGGTTCGGGCTAGGGTTAGGGTTAGGGGACGGGGACGGTTTAGGGTCTACGTGAGGGTACGACAAAGCTTTAGGGGGAGCGTACGTGTGAGGGCGCGGGTTAGTGTCAGCGTACGGGTTAGGATTAGGGGACGGGTGAGGGTCAGGCTTCGGGGAAGGGTTAGGGTTAGGGTTCGGGCTAGGGTTAGGGTTAGGGGACGGGGACGGTGTAGGGTCCAGGTGAGGGTACGACAACGCTTTAGGGGGAGCGTACGTGTGAGGGCGCGGGTTAGTGTCAGCGTACGGGTTAGGATTAGGGGACGGGTGAGGGTCAGGCTTCGGGGAAGGGTTAGGGTTAGGGTTCAGGCTAGGGTTAGGGTTAGGGGACGGGGACGGTTTAGGGTCCAGGTGAGGGTACGACAACGCTTTAGGGGGAGCATACGTGTGAGGGCGCGGCTTAGTGTCAGCGTACGGGTTAGGATTAGGGGACGGGTGAGTGTCTGGCTTCGGGGAAGGGTTAGGGTTAGGGTTCGGGCTAAGGTTAGGGTTAGGGGACGGGGACGGTTTAGGGTCCAGGTGAGGGTACGAAAACGCTTTAGGGGGAGCGTACGTGTGAGGGCGCGGGTTAGCGTCAGCGTACGGGTTAGGATTAGGGTACGGGTGAGGGTCAGGCTTCGGGGAAGGGTTAGGGATAGGGTTCGGGCTAGGGTTAGGGTTAGGGGACGGGGACGGTTTAGGGTCCAGGTGAGGGTACGACAACGCTTTAGGGGGAGCGTACGTGTGAGGGCGCGTGTTAGTGTCAGCGTACGGGTTAGGATTAGGGGACGGGTGAGGGTCAGGCTTCGGGGAAGGGTTAGGGTTAGGGTTCGGGCTAGGGTGAGGATTAGGGGACGGGGACGGTTTAGGGTCCAGGTGAGGGTACGACAACGCTTTAGGGGGAGCGTACGTGTGAGGGCGCGTGTTAGTGTCAGCGTACGGGTTAGGATTAGGGGACGGGTGAGGGTCAGGCTTCGGGGAAGGGTTAGGGTTAGGGTTCGGGCTAGGGTTAGCGTTATTGGACGGGGACGGTTTAGGGTCCAGGTGAGGGTACGACAACGCTTTAAGGGGAGCGTACATGTGAGGGCGCGGGTTAGTGTCAGCGTACGGGTTAGGATTAGGGGACGGGTGAGGGTCAGGCTTCGGGGAAGGGTTAGGGTTAGGGTTCGGGCTGGGGTTAGGGTTAGGGGACGGGGACGGTTTAGGGTCCAGGTGAGGGTACGACAACGCTTTAGGGGGAGGGTACGTGTGAGGGCGCGGGTTAGCGTCAGCGTACGGGTTAGGATTAGGGGACGGGTGAGGGTCAGGCTTCGGGGAAGGGTTAGGGTTAGGGTTCGGGCTAGGGTTAGGGTTAGGGGACGGGGACGGTTTAGGGTCCAGGTTAGGGTACGACAACGCTTTAGGGGGAGCGTACGTGTGAGGGCGCGGGTTAGCGTCAGCGTACGGGTTAGGATTAGGGGACGGGTGAGGGTCAGGCTTCAGGGAAGGGTTAGGGTTAGGGTTCAGGCTAGGGTTAGGGTTAGGGGACGGGGACGGTTTAGGGTCCAGGTGAGGGTACGACAGCGCTTTAGGGGCAGCGTACGTGTGAGGGCTCGTGTTAGTGTCAGCGTACGGGTTAGGATTAGGGGACGGGTGAGGGTCAGGCTTCGGGGAAGTGTTAGGTTTAGGGTTCGGGCTAGGGTTAGGATTAGGGGACGGGGACGGTTTAGGGTCCAGGTGAGGGTACGACAACGCTTTAGGGGGAGCGTACGTGTGAGGGTGCGGGTTAGCGTCAGCGTACGGGTTAGGATTAGGGGACGGGTGAGGGTCAGGCTGCAGGGAAGGGTTAGGGTTAGGGTTCGGGCTAGGGTTAGGGTTAGGGGACGGGGACGGTTTAGGGTCCAGGTGAGGGTACGACAACGCTTTAGGGGGAGCGTACGTGTGAGGGCGCGTGTTAGTGTCAGCGTACGGGTTAGGATTAGGGGACGGGTGAGGGTCAGGCTTCGGGGAAGTTTTAGGGTTAGGGTTCGGGCTAGGGTTAGGATTAGGGGACGGGGACGGTTTAGGGTCCAGGTGAGGGTACGACAACGCTTTAGGGGGAGTGTAAGTGTGAGGGCGCGGGTTAGTGTCAGCGTACGGGTTAGGTTTAGGGCACGGGTGAGGGTCAGGCTTCGGGGAAGGGTTAGGGTTAGGGTTCGGGCTAGGGTTAGGGTTAGGGGACGGGGACGGTTTAGGGTCCAGGTGAGGGTACGACAACGCTTTAGGGGGAGCGTACGTGTGAGGGCGTGGGTTTGTGTCAGCGTACGGGTTAGGATTAGGGGACGGGTGAGGGTCAGGCTTCGGGGAAGGGTTAGGGTTAGGGTTCGGGCTAGGGTTAGGGTTAGGGGACGGGGACGGTGTAGGGTCCAGGTGAGGGTACGACAACGCTTTAGGGGGAGCGTACGTGTGAGGGCGCGGGTTAGTGTCAGCGTACGGGTTAGGATTAGGGGACGGGTGAGGGTCAGGCTTCGGGGAAGGGTTAGGGTTAGGGTTCAGGCTAGGGTTAGGGTTAGGGGACGGGGACGGTTTAGGGTCCAGGTGAGGGTACGACAACGCTTTAGGGGGAGCATACGTGTGAGGGCGCGGCTTAGTGTCAGCGTACGGGTTAGGATTAGGGGACGGGTGAGTGTCTGGCTTCGGGGAAGGGTTAGGGTTAGGGTTCGGGCTAAGGTTAGGGTTAGGGGACGGGGACGGTTTAGGGTCCAGGTGAGGGTACGAAAACGCTTTAGGGGGAGCGTACGTGTGAGGGCGCGGGTTAGCGTCAGCGTACGGGTTAGGATTAGGGTACGGGTGAGGGCCAGGCTTCGGGGAAGGGTTAGGGATAGGGTTCGGGCTAGGGTTAGGGTTAGGGGACGGGGACGGTTTAGGGTCCAGGTGAGGGTACGACAACGCTTTAGGGGGAGCGTTCGTGTGAGGGCGCGTGTTAGTGTCAGCGTACGGGTTAGGATTAGGGGACGGGTGAGGGTCAGGCTTCGGGGAAGGGTTAGGGTTAGGGTTCGGGCTAGGGTGAGGATTATGGGACGGGGACGGTTTAGGGTCCAGGTGAGGGTACGACAACGCTTTAGGGGGAGCGTACGTGTGAGGGCGCGTGTTAGTGTCAGCGTACGGGTTAGGATTAGGGGACGGGTGAGGGTCAGGCTTCGGGGAAGGGTTAGGGTTAGGGTTCGGGCTAGGGTTAGCGTTATTGGACGGGGACGGTTTAGGGTCCAGGTGAGGGTACGACAACGCTTTAAGGGGAGCGTACATGTGAGGGCGCGGGTTAGTGTCAGCGTACGGGTTAGGATTAGGGGACGGGTGAGGGTCAGGCTTCGGGGAAGGGTTAGGGTTAGGGTTCGGGCTGGGGTTAGTGTTAGGGGACGGGGACGGTTTAGGGTCCAGGTGAGGGTACGACAACGCTTTAGGGGGAGGGTACGTGTGAGGGCGCGGGTTAGCGTCAGCGTACGGGTTAGGATTAGGGGACGGGTGAGGGTCAGGCTTCGGGGAAGGGTTAGGGTTAGGGTTCGGGCTAGGGTTAGGGTTAGGGGACGGGGACGGTTTAGGGTCCAGGTTAGGGTACGACAACGCTTTAGGGGGAGCGTACGTGTGAGGGCGCGGGTTAGCGTCAGCGTACGGGTTAGGATTAGGGGACGGGTGAGGGTCAGGCTTCAGGGAAGGGTTAGGGTTAGGGTTCAGGCTAGGGTTAGGGTTAGGGGACGGGGACGGTTTAGGGTCCAGGTGAGGGTACGACAGCGCTTTAGGGGCAGCGTACGTGTGAGGGCTCGTGTTAGTGTCAGCGTACGGGTTAGGATTAGGGGACGGGTGAGGGTCAGGCTTCGGGGAAGTGTTAGGTTTAGGGTTCGGGCTAGGGTTAGGATTAGGGGACGGGGACGGTTTAGGGTCCAGGTGAGGGTACGACAACGCTTTAGGGGGAGCGTACGTGTGAGGGTGCGGGTTAGCGTCAGCGTACGGGTTAGGATTAGGGGACGGGTGAGGGTCAGGCTGCAGGGAAGGGTTAGGGTTAGGGTTCGGGCTAGGGTTAGGGTTAGGGGACGGGGACGGTTTAGGGTCCAGGTGAGGGTACGACAACGCTTTAGGGGGAGCGTACGTGTGAGGGCGCGTGTTAGTGTCAGCGTACGGGTTAGGATTAGGGGACGGGTGAGGGTCAGGCTTCGGGGAAGTTTTAGGGTTAGGGTTCGGGCTAGGGTTAGGATTAGGGGACGGGGACGGTTTAGGGTCCAGGTGAGGGTACGACAACGCTTTAGGGGGAGTGTAAGTGTGAGGGCGCGGGTTAGTGTCAGCGTACGGGTTAGGATTAGGGCACGGGTGAGGGTCAGGCTTCGGGGAAGGGTTAGGGTTAGGGTTCGGGCTAGGGTTAGGGTTAGGGGACGGGGACGGTTTAGGGTCCAGGTGAGGGTACGACAACGCTTCAGGGGGAGCGTACGTGTGAGGGCGTGGGTTTGTGTCAGCGTACGGGTTAGGATTAGGGGACGGGTGAGGGTCAGGCTTCGGGGAAGGGTTAGGGTTAGGGTTCGGGCCAGGGTAAGGCTTAGGGGACGGGGACGGTTTAGGGTCCAGGTGAGGGTACGACAACGCTTTAGGGGGAGCGTACGTCTGAGGGCGCGGGTTAGCGTCAGCGTACGGGTTAGGATTAGGGGACGGGTGAGGGTCAGGCTTCGGGGAAGGGTTAGGGTTAGGGTTCGGGCTAGGGTTAGGGTTAGGGGACGGGGACGGTTTAGGGTCCAGATGAGTGTACGACAACGCTTTAGGGGGAGCGTACGTGTGAGGGCGCGGGTTAGCGTCAGCGTACGGGTTAGGATTAGGGGACGGGTGAGGGTCAGGCTTCGGGGAAGGGTTAGGGTTAGGGTTCGGGCTAGGGTTAGGGTTAGGGGACGGGGACGGTTTAGGGTCCAGGTGAGGGTACGACAACGCTTTAGGGGGAGCGTACGTGTGAGGGCGCGGGTAAGTGTCAGCGTACGGGTTAGGATTAGGGGACGGGTGAGGGTCAGGCTTCGGGGAAGGGTTAGGGTTAGGGTTCGGGCTAGGGTTAGGGTTAGGGGACGGGGACGGTTTAGGGTCCAGGTGAGGGTACGACAACGCTTTAGGGGGAGCGTACGTGTGAGGGCGCGGCTTAGTGTCAGCGTACGGGTTAGGATTAGGGGACGGGTGAGGGTCAGGCTTCGGGGAAGGGTTAGGGTTAGGGTTCGGGCTAGGGTTAGGGTTAGGGGACGGGGACGGTTTAGGGTCCAGGTGAGGGTACGACAACGCTTTAGGGGGAGCGTACGTGTGAGGACGCGGGTTAGTGTCAGCGTACGGGTTAGGATTAGGGGACGGGTGAGGGTCAGGCTTCGGGGAAGTGTTAGGGTTAGGGTTCGGGCTAGGGTTAGGGTTAGGGGACAGGGACGGTTTAGGGTCCAGGTGAGGGTACGACAACGCTTTAGGGGGAGCGTACGTGTGAGGGCGCGGGTTAGTGTCAGCGTACGGGTTAGGATTAGGGGACGGGTGAGGGTCAGGCTTCGGGGAAGGGTTAGGGTTAGGGTTCGGGCTAGGGTTAGGGTTAGGGGACGGGGACGGTTTAGGGTCCAGGTGAGGGTACGACAACGCTTTAGGGGGAGCGTACGTGTGAGGGCGCGTGTTAGTGTCAGCGTACGGGTTAGGATTAGGCGACGGGTGAGGGTCAGGCTTCGGGGAAGGGTTAGGGTTAGGGTTCGGGCTAGGGTTAGGATTAGGGGACGGGGACGGTTTAGGGTCCAGGTGAGGGTATGACAACGCATTAGGGGGAGCGTAAGTGTGAGGGCGCGGGTTAGTGTCAGCGTACGGTTTAGGATTAGGGGACGGGTGAGGGTCAGGCTTCGGGGAAGGGTTAGGGTTAGGGTTCGGGCTAGGGTTAGGGTTAGGGGACGGGGACGGTTTAGGGTCCAGGTGAGGGTACGACAACGCTTTAGCGGGAGCGTAGGTGTGAGGACGCGGGTTAGTGTCAGCGCACGGGTTAGCATTAGGGGACGGGTGAGGGTCAGGCTTCGGGGAAGGGTTAGGGTTAGGGTTCGGGCTAGGGTTAGGGTTAGGGGACGGGGACGGTTTAGGGTCCAGGTGAGGGTACGACAACGCTTTAGGGGGAGCGTACGTGTGAGGGCGTGGGTTAGTGTCAGCGTACGGGTTAGGATTAGGGGACGGGTGAGGGTCAGGCTTCGGGGAAGGGTTAGGGTTAGGGTTCGGGCTAGGGTTAGGGTTAGGGGACGGGGACGGTTTAGGGTCCAGGTGAGGGTACGACAACGCTTTAGGGGGAGCGTACGTGTAAGGGCGCGGCTTAGTGTCAGCGTACGGGTTAGGATTAGGGGACGGGTGAGGGTCAGGCTTCGGGGAAGGGTTAGGGTTAGGGTTCGGGCTAGGGTTAGGGTTAGGGGACGGGGACGGTTTAGGGTCCAGGTGAGGGTACGACAACGCTTTAGGGGGAGCGTACGTGTGAGGGCGCGGCTTAGTGTCAGCGTACGGGTTAGGATTAGGGGACGGGTGAGGGTCAGGCTTCGGGGAAGGGTTAGGGTTAGGGTTCGGGCTAGGGTTAGGGTTAGGGGACGGGGAGGGTTTAGGGTCCAGGTGAGGGTACGACAACGCTTTAGGGGGAGCGTACGTGTGAGGGCGTGGCTTAGTTTCAGCGTACGGGTTAGGATTAGGGGACGGGTGAGGGTCAGGCTTCGGGGAAGGGTTAGGGTTAGGGTTCGGGCTAGGGTTAGGGTTAGGGGACGGGGACGGTTTAGGGTCCAGGTGAGGGTACGACAACGCTTTAGGGGGAGCGTACGTGTGAGGGCGCGGGTTAGTGTCAGCGTACGGGTTAGGATTAGGGGACGGGTGAGGGTCAGGCTTCGGGGAAGGGTTAGGGTTAGGGTTCGGGCTAGGGTTAGGGTTAGGGGACGGGGACGGTTTAGGGTCCAGGTGAGGGTACGACAACGCTTTAGCGGGAGCGTAGGTGTGAGGGCGCGGCTTAGTGTCAGCGTACGGGTTAGCATTAGGGGACGGGTGAGGGTCAGGCTTCGGGGAAGGGTTAGGGTTAGGGTTCGGGCTAGGGTTAGGGTTAGGGGACGGGGACGGTTTAGGGTCCAGGTGAGGGTACGACAACGCTTTAGGGGGAGCGTACGTGTGAGGGCGTGGGTTAGTGTCAGCGTACGGGTTAGGATTAGGGGATGGGTGAGGGTCAGGCTTCGGGGAAGGGTTAGGGTTAGGGTTCGGGCTAGGGTTAGGGTTAGGGGACGGGGACGGTTTAGGGTCCAGGTGAGGGTACGACAACGCTTTAGGGGGAGCGTACGTGTAAGGGCGCGGCTTAGTGTCAGCGTACGGGTTAGGATTAGGGGACGGGTGAGGGTCAGGCTTCGGGGAAGGGTTAGGGTTAGGGTTCGGGCTAGGGTTAGGGTTAGGGGACGGGGACGGTTTAGGGTCCAGGTGAGGGTACGACAACGCTTTACGGGGAGCGTACGTGTGAGGGCGCGGGTTAGCGTCAGCGTACGGGTTTGGATTAGGGGACGGGTGAGGGTCAGGCTTCGGGGAAGGGTTAGGGTTAGGGTTCGGGCTAGGGTTCGGGTTAGGGGACGGGGACGGTTTAGGGTCCAGGTGAGGGTACGACAACGCTTTAGGGGGAGCGTACGTGTGAGGGCGCGTGTTAGTGTCAGCGTACGGGTTAGGATTAGGGCACGGGTGAGGGTCAGGCTTCGGGGAAGGGTTAGGGTTAGGGTTCGGGCTAGGGTTAGGATTAGGGGACGGGGACGGTTTAGGGTCCAGGTGAGGGTACGACAACGCTTTAGGGGGAGCATAAGTGTGAGGGCGTGGGTTAGTGTCAGCGTACGGGTTAGGATTAGGGGACGGGTGAGGGTCAGGCTTCGGGGAAGTGTTAGGGTTAGGGTTCGGGCTAGGGTTAGGGTTAGGGGACGGGGACGGTTTAGGGTCCAGGTGAGGGTACGACAACGCTTTAGGGGGAGCGTACGTGTGAGGGCGTGGGTTAGTGTCAGCGTACGGTTTAGGATTAGGGGACGGGTGAGGGTCAGGCTTCGGGGAAAGGTTAGGGTTAGGGTTTGGGCTAGGGTTAGGGTTAGGGGACGGGGACGGTTTAGGGTCCAGGTGAGGGTACGACAACGCTTTAGGGGGAGCGTACGTGTGAGGGCGTGGGTTAGTGTCAGCGTACGGGTTAGGATTAGGGGACGGGTGAGGGTCAGGCTTCGGGGAAGGGTTAGGGTTAGGGTTCGGGCTAGGGTTAGGGTTAGGGGACGGGGACGGTTTAGGGTCCAGGTGAGCGTACGACAACGCTTTAGGGGGAGCGTACGTTTGAGGGCGCGGCTTAGTGTCAGCGTACGGGTTAGGATTAGGGGACGGGTGAGGGTCAGGCTTCTGGGAAGGGTTAGGGTTAGGGTTCGGGCTAGGGTTAGGGTTAGGGGACGGGGACGGTTTAGGGTCCAGGTGAGGGTACGACAACGCTTTAAGGGGAGCGTACGTGTGAGGGTGCGGGTTAGTGTCAGCGTACGGGTTAGGATTAGGGGACGGGTGAGGGTCAGGCTTCGGGGAAGGGTTAGGGTTAGGGTTCGGGCTAGGGTTAGGTTTAGGGGACGGGGACGGTTTAGGGTCCAGGTGAGGGTACGACAACGCTTTAGGGGGAGCGTACGTGTGAGGGCGCGGCTTAGTGTCAGCGTACGGGTTAGGATTATGGGACGGGTGAGGGTCAGGCTTCGGGGAAGGGTTAGGGTTAGGGTTCGGGCTAGGGTTAGGGTTAGGGGACGGGGACGGTTTAGGGTCCAGGTGAGGGTACGACAACGCTTTAGGGGGAGCGTACGTGGGAGGGCGCGGCTTAGTGTCAGCGTACGGGTTAGGATTAGGGGACGGGTGAGGGTCAGGCTTCGGGGAAGGGTTAGGGTTAGGGTTCGGGCTAGGGTTAGCGTTATTGGACGGGGACGGTTTAGGGTCCAGGTGAGGGTACGACAACGCTTTAAGGGGAGCGTACATGTGAGGGCGCGGGTTAGTGTCAGCGTACGGGTTAGGATTAGGGGACGGGTGAGGGTCAGGCTTCGGGGAAGGGTTAGGGTTAGGGTTCGGGCTGGGGTTAGGGTTAGGGGACGGGGACGGTTTAGGGTCCAGGTGAGGGTACGACAACGCTTTAGGGGGAGGGTACGTGTGAGGGCGCGGGTTAGCGTCAGCGTACGGGTTAGGATTAGGGGACGGGTGAGGGTCAGGCTTCGGGGAAGGGTTAGGGTTAGGGTTCGGGCTAGGGTTAGGGTTAGGGGACGGGGACGGTTTAGGGTCCAGGTTAGGGTACGACAACGCTTTAGGGGGAGCGTACGTGTTAGGGCGCGGGTTAGCGTCAGCGTACGGGTTAGGATTAGGGGACGGGTGAGGGTCAGGCTTCAGGGAAGGGTTAGGGTTAGGGTTCAGGCTAGGGTTAGGGTTAGGGGACGGGGACGGTTTAGGGTCCAGGTGAGGGTACGACAGCGCTTTAGGGGCAGCGTACGTGTGAGGGCTCGTGTTAGTGTCAGCGTACGGGTTAGGATTAGGGGACGGGTGAGGGTCAGGCTTCGGGGAAGTGTTAGGTTTAGGGTTCGGGCTAGGGTTAGGATTAGGGGACGGGGACGGTTTAGGGTCCAGGTGAGGGTACGACAACGCTTTAGGGGGAGCGTACGTGTGAGGGTGCGGGTTAGCGTCAGCGTACGGGTTAGGATTAGGGGACGGGTGAGGGTCAGGCTGCAGGGAAGGGTTAGGGTTAGGGTTCGGGCTAGGGTTAGGGTTAGGGGACGGGGACGGTTTAGGGTCCAGGTGAGGGTACGACAACGCTTTAGGGGGAGCGTACGTGTGAGGGCGCGTGTTAGTGTCAGCGTACGGGTTAGGATTAGGGGACGGGTGAGGGTCAGGCTTCGGGGAAGTTTTAGGGTTAGGGTTCGGGCTAGGGTTAGGATTAGGGGACGGGGACGGTTTAGGGTCCAGGTGAGGGTACGACAACGCTTTAGGGGGAGTGTAAGTGTGAGGGCGCGGGTTAGTGTCAGCGTACGGGTTAGGATTAGGGCACGGGTGAGGGTCAGGCTTCGGGGAAGGGTTAGGGTTAGGGTTCGGGCTAGGGTTAGGGTTAGGGGACGGGGACGGTTTAGGGTCCAGGTGAGGGTACGACAACGCTTTAGGGGGAGCGTACGTGTGAGGGCGTGGGTTTGTGTCAGCGTACGGGTTAGGATTAGGGGACGGGTGAGGGTCAGGCTTCGGGGAAGGGTTAGGGTTAGGGTTCGGGCTAGGGTTAGGGTTATGGGACGGGGCCGGTTTAGGGTCCAGGTGAGGGTACGACAACGCTTTAGGGGGAGCGTACGTGTGAGGGCGCGGGTTAGTGTCAGCATACGGGTTAGGATTAGGGGACGGGTGAGGGTCAGGCTTCGGGGAAGGGTTAGGGTTAGGGTTCGGGCAAGGGTTAGGGTTAGGGGACGGGTACGGTTTAGGGTCCAGGTGAGGGTACGACAACGCTTTAGGGGGAGCGTACGTGTGAGGGCGCGGCTTAGTGTCAGCGTACAGGTTAGGATTAGGGGACGGGTGAGGGTCAGGCTTCGGGGAAGGGTTAGGGTTAGGGTTCGGGCTAGGGTTAGGGTTAGGGGACGGGGACGGTTTAGGGTCCAGGTGAGGGTACGACAACGCTTTAGGGGGAGCGTACGTGTGAGGGCGCGGCTTAGTGTCAGCGTACGTGTTAGGATTAGGGGACGGTTGAGGGTCAGGCTTCGGGGAAGGGTTAGGGTTAGGGTTCGGGCTAGGGTTAGGGTTAGGGGACGGGGACGGTTTAGGGTCCAGGTGAGGGTACGACAACGCTTTAGGGGGAGCGTACGTGTGAGGGCGTGGCTTAGTGTCAGCGTACGGTTTAGGATTAGGGGACGGGTGAGGGTCAGGCTTCGGGGAAGGGTTAGGGTTAGGGTTCGGGCTAGGGTTAGGGTTAGGGGACGGGGACGGTTTAGGGTCCAGGTGAGGGTACGACAACGCTTTAGGGGGAGCGTACGTGTGAGGGCGTGGCTTAGTGTCAGCGTACGGGTTAGGATTAGGGGACGGGTGAGGGTCAGGCTTCGGGGAAGGGTTAGGGTTAGGGTTCGGGCTAGGGTTAGGGTTAGGGGACGGGGACGGTTTAGGGTCCAGGTGAGGGTACGACAACGCTTTAGGGGGAGCGTACGTGTGAGGGCGCGGGTTAGTGTCAGCGTACGGGTTAGGATTAGGGGACGGGTGAGGGTCAGGCTTCGGGGAAGGGTTAGGGTTAGGGTTCGGGCTAGGGTTAGGGTTAGGGGACGGGGACGGTTTAGGGTCTACGTGAGGGTACGACAAAGCTTTAGGGGGAGCGTACGTGTGAGGGCGCGGGTTAGTGTCAGCGTACGGGTTAGGATTAGGGGACGGGTGAGGGTCAGGCTTCGGGGAAGGGTTAGGGTTAGGGTTCGGGCTAGGGTTAGGGTTAGGGGACGGGGACGGTGTAGGGTCCAGGTGAGGGTACGACAACGCTTTAGGGGGAGCGTACGTGTGAGGGCGCGGGTTAGTGTCAGCGTACGGGTTAGGATTAGGGGACGGG
This sequence comes from Globicephala melas, assembly GCF_963455315.2. Classification (NCBI taxonomy): domain Eukaryota; kingdom Metazoa; phylum Chordata; class Mammalia; order Artiodactyla; family Delphinidae; genus Globicephala; species Globicephala melas. The sequence continues at coordinate 2,997,463 of NW_027207212.1, forward strand.
TGAGGGTCAGGCTTCGGGGAAGGGTTAGGGTTAGGGTTCAGGCTAGGGTTAGGGTTAGGGGACGGGGACGGTTTAGGGTCCAGGTGAGGGTACGACAACGCTTTAGGGGGAGCATACGTGTGAGGGCGCGGCTTAGTGTCAGCGTACGGGTTAGGATTAGGGGACGGGTGAGTGTCTGGCTTCGGGGAAGGGTTAGGGTTAGGGTTCGGGCTAAGGTTAGGGTTAGGGGACGGGGACGGTTTAGGGTCCAGGTGAGGGTACGAAAACGCTTTAGGGGGAGCGTACGTGTGAGGGCGCGGGTTAGCGTCAGCGTACGGGTTAGGATTAGGGTGCGGGTGAGGGTCAGGCTTCGGGGAAGGGTTAGGGATAGGGTTCGGGCTAGGGTTAGGGTTAGGGGACGGGGACGGTTTAGGGTCCAGGTGAGGGTAGGACAACGCTTTAGGGGGAGCGTACGTGTGAGGGCGCGTGTTAGTGTCAGCGTACGGGTTAGGATTAGGGGACGGGTGAGGGTCAGGCTTCGGGGAAGGGTTAGGGTTAGGGTTCGGGCTAGGGTGAGGATTAGGGGACGGGGACGGTTTAGGGTCCAGGTGAGGGTACGACAACGCTTTAGGGGGAGCGTACGTGTGAGGGCCCGTGTTAGTGTCAGCGTACGGGTTAGGATTAGGGGACGGGTGAGGGTCAGGCTTCGGGGAAGGGTTAGGGTTAGGGTTCGGGCTAGGGTTAGCGTTATTGGACGGGGACGGTTTAGGGTCCAGGTGAGGGTACGACAACGCTTTAAGGGGAGCGTACATGTGAGGGCGCGGGTTAGTGTCAGCGTACGGGTTAGGATTAGGGGACGGGTGAGGGTCAGGCTTCGGGGAAGGGTTAGGGTTAGGGTTCGGGCTGGGGTTAGGGTTAGGGGACGGGGACGGTTTAGGGTCCAGGTGAGGGTACGACAACGCTTTAGGGGGAGGGTACGTGTGAGGGCGCGGGTTAGCGTCAGCGTACGGGTTAGGATTAGGGGACGGGTGAGGGTCAGGCTTCGGGGAAGGGTTAGGGTTAGGGTTCGGGCTAGGGTTAGGGTTAGGGGACGGGGACGGTTTAGGGTCCAGGTTAGGGTACGACAACGCTTTAGGGGGAGCGTACGTGTGAGGGCGCGGGTTAGCGTCAGCGTACGGGTTAGGATTAGGGGACGGGTGAGGGTCAGGCTTCAGGGAAGGGTTAGGGTTAGGGTTCAGGCTAGGGTTAGGGTTAGGGGACGGGGACGGTTTAGGGTCCAGGTGAGGGTACGACAGCGCTTTAGGGGCAGCGTACGTGTGAGGGCTCGTGTTAGTGTCAGCGTACGGGTTAGGATTAGGGGACGGGTGAGGGTCAGGCTTCGGGGAAGTGTTAGGTTTAGGGTTCGGGCTAGGGTTAGGATTAGGGGACGGGGACGGTTTAGGGTCCAGGTGAGGGTACGACAACGCTTTAGGGGGAGCGTACGTGTGAGGGTGAGGGTTAGCGTCAGCGTACGGGTTAGGATTAGGGGACGGGTGAGGGTCAGGCTGCAGGGAAGGGTTAGGGTTAGGGTTCGGGCTAGGGTTAGGGTTAGGGGACGGGGACGGTTTAGGGTCCAGGTGAGGGTACGACAACGCTTTAGGGGGAGCGTACGTGTGAGGGCGCGTGTTAGTGTCAGCGTACGGGTTAGGATTAGGGGACGGGTGAGGGTCAGGCTTCGGGGAAGTTTTAGGGTTAGGGTTCGGGCTAGGGTTAGGATTAGGGGACGGGGACGGTTTAGGGTCCAGGTGAGGGTACGACAACGCTTTAGGGGGAGTGTAAGTGTGAGGGCGCGGGTTAGTGTCAGCGTACGGGTTAGGATTAGGGCACGGGTGAGGGTCAGGCTTCGGGGAAGGGTTAGGGTTAGGGTTCGGGCTAGGGTTAGGGTTAGGGGACGGGGACGGTTTAGGGTCCAGGTGAGGGTACGACAACGCTTTAGGGGGAGCGTACGTGTGAGGGCGTGGGTTTGTGTCAGCGTACGGGTTAGGATTAGGGGACGGGTGAGGGTCAGGCTTCGGGGAAGGGTTAGGGTTAGGGTTCGGGCTAGGGTTAGGGTTATGGGACGGGGCCGGTTTAGGGTCCAGGTGAGGGTACGACAACGCTTTAGGGGGAGCGTACGTGTGAGGGCGCGGGTTAGTGTCAGCATACGGGTTAGGATTAGGGGACGGGTGAGGGTCAGGCTTGGGGGAAGGGTTAGGGTTAGGGTTCGGGCAAGGGTTAGGGTTAGGGGACGGGTACGGTTTAGGGTCCAGGTGAGGGTACGACAACGCTTTAGGGGGAGCGTACGTGTGAGGGCGCGGCTTAGTGTCAGCGTACAGGTTAGGATTAGGGGACGGGTGAGGGTCAGGCTTCGGGGAAGGGTTAGGGTTAGGGTTCGGGCTAGGGTTAGGGTTAGGGGACGGGGACGGTTTAGGGTCCAGGTGAGGGTACGACAACGCTTTAGGGGGAGCGTACGTGTGAGGGAGCGGCTTAGTGTCAGCGTACGTGTTAGGATTAGGGGACGGTTGAGGGTCAGGCTTCGGGGAAGGGTTAGGGTTAGGGTTCGGGCTAGGGTTAGGGTTAGGGGACGGGGACGGTTTAGGGTCCAGGTGAGGGTACGACAACGCTTTAGGGGGAGCGTACGTGTGAGGGCGTGGCTTAGTGTCAGCGTACGGTTTAGGATTAGGGGACGGGTGAGGGTCAGGCTTCGGGGAAGGGTTAGGGTTAGGGTTCGGGCTAGGGTTAGGGTTAGGGGACGGGGACGGTTTAGGGTCCAGGTGAGGGTACGACAACGCTTTAGGGGGAGCGTACGTGTGAGGGCGTGGCTTAGTGTCAGCGTACGGGTTAGGATTAGGGGACGGGTGAGGGTCAGGCTTCGGGGAAGGGTTAGGGTTAGGGTTCGGGCTAGGGTTAGGGTTAGGGGACGGGGACGGTTTAGGGTCCAGGTGAGGGTACGACAACGCTTTAGGGGGAGCGTACGTGTGAGGGCGCGGGTTAGTGTCAGCGTACGGGTTAGGATTAGGGGACGGGTGAGGGTCAGGCTTCGGGGAAGGGTTAGGGTTAGGGTTCGGGCTAGGGTTAGGGTTAGGGGACGGGGACGGTTTAGGGTCTACGTGAGGGTACGACAAAGCTTTAGGGGGAGCGTACGTGTGAGGGCGCGGGTTAGTGTCAGCGTACGGGTTAGGATTAGGGGACGGGTGAGGGTCAGGCTTCGGGGAAGGGTTAGGGTTAGGGTTCGGGCTAGGGTTAGGGTTAGGGGACGGGGACGGTGTAGGGTCCAGGTGAGGGTACGACAACGCTTTAGGGGGAGCGTACGTGTGAGGGCGCGGGTTAGTGTCAGCGTACGGGTTAGGATTAGGGGACGGGTGAGGGTCAGGCTTCGGGGAAGGGTTAGGGTTAGGGTTCAGGCTAGGGTTAGGGTTAGGGGACGGGGACGGTTTAGGGTCCAGGTGAGGGTTCGACAACGCTTTAGGGGGAGCATACGTGTGAGGGCGCGGCTTAGTGTCAGCGTACGGGTTAGGATTAGGGGACGGGTGAGTGTCTGGATTCGGGGAAGGGTTAGGGTTAGGGTTCGGGCTAAGGTTAGGGTTAGGGGACGGGGACGGTTTAGGGTCCAGGTGAGGGTACGACAACGCTTTAGGGGGAGCGTACGTCTGAGGGCGCGTGTTAGCGTCAGCGTACGGGTTAGGATTAGGGGACGGGTGAGGGTCAGGCTTCGGGGAAGGGTTAGGGTTAGGGTTCGGGCTAGGGTTAGGGTTAGGGGACGGGGACGGTTTAGGGTCCAGATGAGTGTACGACAACGCTTTAGGGGGAGCGTACGTGTGAGGGCGCGGGTTAGCGTCAGCGTACGGGTTAGGATTAGGGGACGGGTGAGGGTCAGGCTTCGGGGAAGGGTTAGGGTTAGGGTTCGGGCTAGGGTTAGGGTTAGGGGACGGGGACGGTTTAGGGTCCAGGTGAGGGTACGACAACGCTTTAGGGGGAGCGTACGTGTGAGGGCGCGGGTTAGTGTCAGCGTACGGGTTAGGATTAGGGGACGGGTGAGGGTCAGGCTTCGGGGAAGGGTTAGGGTTAGGGTTCGGGCTAGGGTTAGGGTTAGGGGACGGGGACGGTTTAGGGTCCAGGTGAGGGTACGACAACGCTTTAGGGGGAGCGTACGTGTGAGGGCGCGGCTTAGTGTCAGCGTACGGGTTAGGATTAGGGGACGGGTGAGGGTCAGGCTTCGGGGAAGGGTTAGGGTTAGGGTTCGGGCTAGGGTTAGGGTTAGGGGACGGGGACGGTTTAGGGTCCAGGTGAGGGTACGACAACGCTTTAGGGGGAGCGTACGTGTGAGGACGCGGGTTAGTGTCAGCGTACGGGTTAGGATTAGGGGACGGGTGAGGGTCAGGCTTCGGGGAAGGGTTAGGGTTAGGGTTCGGGCTAGGGTTAGGGTTAGGGGACAGGGACGGTTTAGGGTCCAGGTGAGGGTACGACAACGCTTTAGGGGGAGCGTACGTGTGAGGGCGCGGGTTAGTGTCAGCGTACGGGTTAGGATTAGGGGACGGGTGAGGGTCAGGCTTCGGGGAAGGGTTAGGGTTAGGGTTCGGGCTAGGGTTAGGGTTAGGGGACGGGGACGGTTTAGGGTCCAGGTGAGGGTACGACAACGCTTTAGGGGGAGCGTACGTGTGAGGGCGCGTGTTAGTGTCAGCGTACGGGTTAGGATTAGGCGACGGGTGAGGGTCAGGCTTCGGGGAAGGGTTAGGGTTAGGGTTCGGGCTAGGGTTAGGATTAGGGGACGGGGACGGTTTAGGGTCCAGGTGAGGGTACGACAACGCATTAGGGGGAGCGTAAGTGTGAGGGCGCGGGTTAGTGTCAGCGTACGGTTTAGGATTAGGGGACGGGTGAGGGTCAGGCTTCGGGGAAGGGTTAGGGTTAGGGTTCGGGCTAGGGTTAGGGTTAGGGGACGGGGACGGTTTAGGGTCCAGGTGAGGGTACGACAACGCTTTAGCGGGAGCGTAGGTGTGAGGACGCGGGTTAGTGTCAGCGTACGGGTTAGCATTAGGGGACGGGTGAGGGTCAGGCTTCGGGGAAGGGTTAGGGTTAGGGTTCGGGCTAGGGTTAGGGTTAGGGGACGGGGACGGTTTAGGGTCCAGGTGAGGGTACGACAACGCTTTAGGGGGAGCGTACGTGTGAGGGCGTGGGTTAGTGTCAGCGTACGGGTTAGGATTAGGGGACGGGTGAGGGTCAGGCTTCGGGGAAGGGTTAGGGTTAGGGTTCGGGCTAGGGTTAGGGTTAGGGGACGGGGACGGTTTAGGGTCCAGGTGAGGGTACGACAACGCTTTAGGGGGAGCGTACGTGTAAGGGCGCGGCTTAGTGTCAGCGTACGGGTTAGGATTAGGGGACGGGTGAGGGTCAGGCTTCGGGGAAGGGTTAGGGTTAGGGTTCGGGCTAGGGTTAGGGTTAGGGGACGGGGACGGTTTAGGGTCCAGGTGAGGGTACGACAACGCTTTAGGGGGAGCGTACGTGTGAGGGCGCGGCTTAGTGTCAGCGTACGGGTTAGGATTAGGGGACGGGTGAGGGTCAGGCTTCGGGGAAGGGTTAGGGTTAGGGTTCGGGCTAGGGTTAGGGTTAGGGGACGGGGAGGGTTTAGGGTCCAGGTGAGGGTACGACAACGCTTTAGGGGGAGCGTACGTGTGAGGGCGTGGCTTAGTTTCAGCGTACGGGTTAGGATTAGGGGACGGGTGAGGGTCAGGCTTCGGGGAAGGGTTAGGGTTAGGGTTCGGGCTAGGGTTAGGGTTAGGGGACGGGGACGGTTTAGGGTCCAGGTGAGGGTACGACAACGCTTTAGGGGGAGCGTACGTGTGAGGGCGCGGGTTAGTGTCAGCGTACGGGTTAGGATTAGGGGACGGGTGAGGGTCAGGCTTCGGGGAAGGGTTAGGGTTAGGGTTCGGGCTAGGGTTAGGGTTAGGGGACGGGGACGGTTTAGGGTCCAGGTGAGGGTACGACAACGCTTTAGCGGGAGCGTAGGTGTGAGGGCGCGGCTTAGTGTCAGCGTACGGGTTAGCATTAGGGGACGGGTGAGGGTCAGGCTTCGGGGAAGGGTTAGGGTTAGGGTTCGGGCTAGGGTTAGGGTTAGGGGACGGGGACGGTTTAGGGTCCAGGTGAGGGTACGACAACGCTTTAGGGGGAGCGTACGTGTGAGGGCGTGGGTTAGTGTCAGCGTACAGGTTAGGATTAGGGGACGGGTGAGGGTCAGGCTTCGGGGAAGGGTTAGGGTTAGGGTTCGGGCTAGGGTTAGGGTTAGGGGACGGGGACGGTTTAGGGTCCAGGTGAGGGTACGACAACGCTTTAGGGGGAGCGTACGTGTAAGGGCGCGGCTTAGTGTCAGCGTACGGGTTAGGATTAGGGGACGGGTGAGGGTCAGGCTTCGGGGAAGGGTTAGGGTTAGGGTTCGGGCTAGGGTTAGGGTTAGGGGACGGGGACGGTTTAGGGTCCAGGTGAGGGTACGACAACGCTTTAGGGGGAGCGTACGTGTGAGGGCGCGGGTTAGCGTCAGCGTACGGGTTAGGATTAGGGGACGGGTGAGGGTCAGGCTTCGGGGAAGGGTTAGGGTTAGGGTTCGGGCTAGGGTTCGGGTTAGGGGATGGGGACGGTTTAGGGTCCAGGTGAGGGTACGACAACGCTTTAGGGGGAGCGTACGTGTGAGGGCGCGTGTTAGTATCAGCGTACGGGTTAGGATTAGGGGACGGGTGAGGGTCAGGCTTCGGGGAAGGGTTAGGGTTAGGGTTCGGGCTAGGGTTAGGATTAGGGGACGGGGACGGTTTAGGGTCCAGGTGAGGGTACGACAACGCTTTAGGGGGAGCCTACGTGTGAGGGCGCGGGTTAGTGTCAGCGTACGGTTTAGGATTAGGGGACGGGTGAGGGTCAGGCTTCGGGGAAGGGTTAGGGTTAGGGTTCGGGCTAGGGTTAGGGTTAGGGGACGGGGACGGTTTAGGGTCCAGGTGAGGGTACGACAACGCTTTAGGGGGAGCGTACGTGTGAGGGCGTGGGTTAGTGTCACCGTACCGGTTAGGATTAGGGGACGGGTGAGGGTCAGGCTTCGGGGAAGGGTTGGGGTTAGGGTTCGGGCTAGGGTTAGGGTTAGGTGACGGGGAAAGTTTAGGGTCCAGGTGAGGGTACGACAACGCTTTAGGGGGAGCGTACGTGTGAGGGCGCGGCTTAGTGTCAGCGTACGGGTTAGGATTAGGGGACGGGTGAGGGTCAGGCTTCGGGGAAGGGTTAGGGTTAGGGTTCGGGCTAGGGTTAGGGTTAGGGGACGGGGACGGTTTAGGGTCCAGGTGAGGGTACGACAACGCTTTAGGGGGAGCGTACGTGTGAGGGCGCGGCTTAGTGTCAGCGTACGGGTTAGGATTAGGGGACGGGTGAGGGTCAGGCTTCTGGGAAGGGTTAGGGTTAGGGTTCGGGCTAGGGTTAGGGTTAGGGGACGGGGACGGTTTAGGGTCCAGGTGAGGGTACGACAACGCTTTAAGGGGAGCGTACGTGTGAGGGCGCGGGTTAGTGTCAGCGTACGGGTTAGGATTAGGGGACGGGTGAGGGTCAGGCTTCGGGGAAGGGTTAGGGTTAGGGTTCGGGCTAGGGTTAGGGTTAGGGGACGGGGACGGTTTAGGGTCCAGGTGAGGGTACGACAACGCTTTATGGGGAGCGTACGTGTGAGGGCGCGGCTTAGTGTCAGCGTACGGGTTAGGATTAGGGGAAGGGTGAGGGTCAGGCTTCGGGGAAGGGTTAGGGTTAGGGTTCGGGCTAGGGTTAGGGTTAGGGGACGGGGACGGTTTAGGGTCCAGGTGAGGGTACGACAACGCTTTAGGGGGAGCGTACGTGTGAGGGCGCGGCTTAGTGTCAGCGTACGGGTTAGGATTAGGGGACGGGTGAGGGTCAGGCTTCGGGGAAGGGTTAGGGTTAGGGTTCGGGCTAGGGTTAGGGTTAGGGGACGGGGAAGGTTTAGGGTCCAGGTGAGGGTACGACAACGCTTTAGGGGGAGCGTACGTGTGAGGGCGTGGCTTAGTGTCAGCGTACGGGTTAGGATTAGGGGACGGGTGAGGGTCAGGCTTCGGGGAAGGGTTAGGGTTAGGGTTCGGACTAGGGTTAGGGTTAGGGGACGGGGACGGTGTAGGGTCCAGGTGAGGGTACGACAACGCTTTAGGGGGAGCGTACGTGTGAGGGCGCGGGTTAGTGTCAGCGTACGGGTTAGGATTAGGGGACGGGTGAGAGTCAGGCTTCGGGGAAGGATTAGGGTTAGGGTTCGGGCTAGGGTTAGGGTTAGGGGACGGGGACGGTTTAGGGTCCAGGTGAGGGTACGACAACGCTTTAAGGGGAGCGTACGTGTGAGGGCGCGGGTTAGTGTCAGCGTACGGGTTAGGATTAGGGGACGGGTGAGGGTCAGGCTTCGGGGAAGGGTTAGGGTTAGGGTTCGGGCTAGGGTTAGGGTTAGGGGACGGGAACGGTTTAGGGTCCAGGTGAGGGTACGACAACGCTTTATGGGGAGCGTACGTGTGAGGGCGCGGCTTAGTGTCAGCGTACGGGTTAGGATTAGGGGACGGGTGAGGGTCAGGCTTCGGGGAAGGGTTAGGGTTAGGGTTTGGGCTAGGGTTAGGGTTAGGGGACGGGGACGGTTTAGGGTCCAGGTGAGGGTACGACAACGTTTTGGGGGAGCGTACGTGTGAGGGCGCGGGTTAGCGTCAGCGTACGGGTTAGGATTAGGGGACGGGTGAGGGTCAGGCTTCGGGGAAGGGTTAGGGTTAGGGTTCGGGCTAGGGTTAGGGTTAGGGGACGGGGACGGTTTAGGGTCCAGGTGAGGGTACGACAACACTTTAGGGGGAGCGTACATGTGAGGGCGCGTGTTAGTGTCAGCGTACGGGTTAGGATTAGGGGACGGGTGAGGGTCAGGCTTCGGGGAAGGTTTAGGGTTAGAGTTCGGGCTAGGGTTAGGATTAGGGGACGGGGACGGTTTAGGGTCCAGGTGAGGGTACGACAACGCTTTAGGGGGAGTGTACGTGTGAGGGCGCGGGTTAGTGTCAGCGTACGGGTTAGGATTAGGGGACGGGTGAGGGTCAGGCTTCGGGGAAGGGTTAGGGTTAGGGTTCGGGCTAGGGTTAGGGTTAGGGGACGGGGACGGTTTAGGGTCCAGGTGAGGGTACGACAACGCTTTAGGGGGAGCGTACGTGTGAGGGCGCGGCTTAGTGTCAGCGTACGGGTTAGGATTAGGGGACGGGTGAGGGTCAGGCTTCGGGGAAGGGTTAGGGTTAGGGTTCGGGCTAGGGTTAGGGTTAGGGGACGGGGACGGTTTAGGGTCCAGGTGAGGGTACGACAACGCTTTAGGGGGAGCGTACGTGTGAGGGCGCGGCTTAGTGTCAGCGTACGGGTTAGGTTTAGGGGACGGGTGAGGGTCAGGCTTCGGGGAAGGGTTAGGGTTAGGGTTCGGGCTAGGGTTAGGGTTAGGGGACGGGGACGGTTTAGGGTCCAGGTGAGGGTACGACAACGCTTTAGGGGGAGCGTACGTGTGAGGGCGCGGGTTAGTGTCAGCGTACGGTTTAGGATTAGGGGACGGGTGAGGGTCAGGCTTCGGGGAAGGGTTAGGGTTAGGGTTCGGGCTAGGGTTAGGGTTAGGGGACGGGGACGGTTTAGGGTCTACGTGAGGGTACGACAACGCTTCAGGGGGAGCGTACGTGTGAGGGCGCGGCTTAGCGTCAGCGTACGGGTTAGGATTAGGGGACGGGTGAGGGTCAGGCTTCGGGGAAGGGTTAGGGTTAGGGTTCGGGCTAGGGTTAGGGTTAGGGGACGGGGACGGTTTAGGGTCCAGGTGAGGGTACGACAACGCTTTAGGGGAGCGTACGTGTGAGGGCGCGGGTTAGTGTCAGCGTACGGGTTAGGATTAGGGGACGGGTGAGGGTCAGGCTTCGGGGAAGGGTTAGGGTTAGGGTTCGGGCTAGGGTTAGGGTTAGGGGACGGGGACGGTTTAGGGTCCAGGTGAGGGTACGACAACGCTTTAGGGGGAGCGTACGTGTGAGGGCGCGTGTTAGTGTCAGCGTACGGGTTAGGATTAGGGGACGGGTGAGGGTCAGGCTTCGGGGAAGGGTTAGGGTTAGGGTTCGGGCTAGGGTTAGGATTAGGGGACGGGGACGGTTTAGGGTCCAGGTGAGGGTACGACAACGCTTTAGGGGGAGCGTAAGTGTGACGGCGTGGGTTAGTGTCAGCGTACGGTTTAGGATTAGGGGACGGGTGAGGGTCAGGCTTCGGGGAAGGGTTAGGGTTAGGGTTCGGGCTAGGGTTAGGGTTAGGGGACGGGGACGGTTTAGGGTCCAGGTGAGGGTACGACAACGCTTTAGCGGGAGCGTAGCTGTGAGGGCACGGCTTAGTGTCAGCGTACGGGTTAGGATTAGGGGACGGGTGAGGGTCAGGCTTCGGGGAAGGGTTAGGGTTAGGGTTCGGGCTAGGGTTAGGGTTAGGGGACGGGGACGGTTTAGGGTCCAGGTGAGGGTACGACAACGCTTTAGGGGGAGCGTACGTGTGAGGGCGTGGGTTAGTGTCAGCGTACGGGTTAGGATTAGGGGACGGGTGAGGGTCAGGCTTCGGGGAAGGGTTAGGGTTAGGGTTCGGGCTAGGGTTAGGGTTAGGGGACGGGGACGGTTTAGGGTCCAGGTGAGGGTACGACAACGCTTTAGGGGGAGCGTACGTGTAAGGGCGCGGCTTAGTGTCAGCGTACGGGTTAGGATTAGGGGACGGGTGAGGGTCAGGCTTCGGGGAAGGGTTAGGGTTAGGGTTCGGGCTAGGGTTAGGGTTAGGGGACGGGGACGGTTTAGGGTCCAGGTGAGGGTACGACAACGCTTTAGGGGAGCGTACGTGTGAGGGCGCGGGTTAGTGTCAGCGTACGGGTTAGGATTAGGGGACGGGTGAGGGTCAGGCTTCGGGGAAGGGTTAGGGTTAGGGTTCGGGCTAGGGTTAGGGTTAGGGGACGGGGACGGTTTAGGGTCCAGGTGAGGGTACGACAACGCTTTAGGGGGAGCGTACGTGTGAGGGCGCGTGTTAGTGTCAGCGTACGGGTTAGGATTAGGGGACGGGTGAGGGTCAGGCTTCGGGGAAGGGTTAGGGTTAGGGTTCGGGCTAGGGTTAGGATTAGGGGACGGGGACGGTTTAGGGTCCAGGTGAGGGTACGACAACGCTTTAGGGGGAGCGTAAGTGTGAGGGCGTGGGTTAGTGTCAGCGTACGGTTTAGGATTAGGGGACGGGTGAGGGTCAGGCTTCGGGGAAGGGTTAGGGTTAGGGTTCGGGCTAGGGTTAGGGTTAGGGGACGGGGACGGTTTAGGGTCCAGGTGAGGGTACGACAACGCTTTAGCGGGAGCGTAGCTGTGAGGGCACGGCTTAGTGTCAGCGTACGGGTTAGGATTAGGGGACGGGTGAGGGTCAGGCTTCGGGGAAGGGTTAGGGTTAGGGTTCGGGCTAGGGTTAGGGTTAGGGGACGGGGACGGTTTAGGGTCCAGGTGAGGGTACGACAACGCTTTAGGGGGAGCGTACGTGTGAGGGCGTGGGTTAGTGTCAGCGTACGGGTTAGGATTAGGGGACGGGTGAGGGTCAGGCTTCGGGGAAGGGTTAGGGTTAGGGTTCGGGCTAGGGTTAGGGTTAGGGGACGGGGACGGTTTAGGGTCCAGGTGAGGGTACGACAACGCTTTAGGGGGAGCGTACGTGTAAGGGCGCGGCTTAGTGTCAGCGTACGGGTTAGGATTAGGGGACGGGTGAGGGTCAGGCTTCGGGGAAGGGTTAGGGTTAGGGTTCGGGCTAGGGTTAGGGTTAGGGGACGGGGATGGTTTAGGGTCCAGGTGAGGGTACGACAACGCTTTAGGGGGAGCGTACTTGTGAGGGCGCGGCTTAGTGTCAGCGTACGGGTTAGGTTTAGGGGACGGGTGAGGGTCAGGCTTCGGGGAAGGGTTAGGGTTAGGGTTCGGGCTAGGGTTAGGGTTAGGGGACGGGGACAGTTTAGGGTCTAGGTGAGGGTACGACAACGCTTTAGGGGGAGCGTACGTGTGAGGGCGCGGGTTAGTGTCAGCGTACGGTTTAGGATTAGGAGACGGGTGAGGGTCAGGCTTCGGGGAAGGGTTAGGGTTAGGGTTCGGGCTAGGGTTAGGGTTAGGGGACGGGGACGGTTTAGGGTCTACGTGAGGGTACGACAACGCTTCAGGGGGACCGTACGTGTGAGGGCGCGGCTTAGCGTCAGCGTACGGGTTAGGATTAGGGGACGGGTGAGGGTCAGGCTTCAGGGAAGGGTTAGGGTTAGGGTTCGGGCTAGGGTTAGGGTTAGGGGACGGGGACGGTTTAGGGTCCAGGTGAGGGTACGACAACGCTTTAGGGGGAGCGTACGTGTGAGGGCGCGGGTTAGTGTCAGCGTACGGGTTAGGATTAGGGGACGGGTGAGGGTCAGGCTTCGGGGAAGGGTTAGGGTTAGGGTTCGGGCTAGGGTTAGGGTTAGGGGACGGGGACAGTTTAGGGTCTAGGTGAGGGTACGACAACGCTTTAGGGGGAGCGTACGTGTGAGGGCGCGGGTTAGTGTCAGCGTACGGTTTAGGATTAGGAGACGGGTGAGGGTCAGGCTTCGGGGAAGGGTTAGGGTTAGGGTTCGGGCTAGGGTTAGGGTTAGGGGACGGGGACGGTTTAGGGTCCAGGTGAGGGTACGACAACGCTTTAGGGGGAGCGTACGTGTGAGGGCGTGGGTTAGTGTCAGCGTACGGGTTAGGATTAGGGGACGGGTGAGGGTCAGGCTTCGGGGAAGGGTTAGGGTTAGGGTTCGGGCTAGGGTTAGGGTTAGGGGACGGGGACGGTTTAGGGTCCAGGTGAGGGTACGACAACGCTTTAGGGGGAGCGTACGTGTAAGGGCGCGGCTTAGTGTCAGCGTACGGGTTAGGATTAGGGGACGGGTGAGGGTCAGGCTTCGGGGAAGGGTTAGGGTTAGGGTTCGGGCTAGGGTTAGGGTTAGGGGACGGGGACGGTTTAGGGTCCAGGTGAGGGTACGACAACGCTTTAGGGGAGCGTACGTGTGAGGGCGCGGGTTAGTGTCAGCGTACGGGTTAGGATTAGGGGACGGGTGAGGGTCAGGCTTCGGGGAAGGGTTAGGGTTAGGGTTCGGGCTAGGGTTAGGGTTAGGGGACGGGGACGGTTTAGGGTCCAGGTGAGGGTACGACAACGCTTTAGGGGGAGCGTACGTGTGAGGGCGCGTGTTAGTGTCAGCGTACGGGTTAGGATTAGGGGACGGGTGAGGGTCAGGCTTCGGGGAAGGGTTAGGGTTAGGGTTCGGGCTAGGGTTAGGATTAGGGGACGGGGACGGTTTAGGGTCCAGGTGAGGGTACGACAACGCTTTAGGGGGAGCGTAAGTGTGAGGGCGTGGGTTAGTGTCAGCGTACGGTTTAGGATTAGGGGACGGGTGAGGGTCAGGCTTCGGGGAAGGGTTAGGGTTAGGGTTCGGGCTAGGGTTAGGGTTAGGGGACGGGGACGGTTTAGGGTCCAGGTGAGGGTACGACAACGCTTTAGCGGGAGCGTAGCTGTGAGGGCACGGCTTAGTGTCAGCGTACGGGTTAGGATTAGGGGACGGGTGAGGGTCAGGCTTCGGGGAAGGGTTAGGGTTAGGGTTCGGGCTAGGGTTAGGGTTAGGGGACGGGGACGGTTTAGGGTCCAGGTGAGGGTACGACAACGCTTTAGGGGGAGCGTACGTGTGAGGGCGTGGGTTAGTGTCAGCGTACGGGTTAGGATTAGGGGACGGGTGAGGGTCAGGCTTCGGGGAAGGGTTAGGGTTAGGGTTCGGGCTAGGGTTAGGGTTAGGGGACGGGGACGGTTTAGGGTCCAGGTGAGGGTACGACAACGCTTTAGGGGGAGCGTACGTGTAAGGGCGCGGCTTAGTGTCAGCGTACGGGTTAGGATTAGGGGACGGGTGAGGGTCAGGCTTCGGGGAAGGGTTAGGGTTAGGGTTCGGGCTAGGGTTAGGGTTAGGGGACGGGGATGGTTTAGGGTCCAGGTGAGGGTACGACAACGCTTTAGGGGGAGCGTACTTGTGAGGGCGCGGCTTAGTGTCAGCGTACGGGTTAGGTTTAGGGGACGGGTGAGGGTCAGGCTTCGGGGAAGGGTTAGGGTTAGGGTTCGGGCTAGGGTTAGGGTTAGGGGACGGGGACAGTTTAGGGTCTAGGTGAGGGTACGACAACGCTTTAGGGGGAGCGTACGTGTGAGGGCGCGGGTTAGTGTCAGCGTACGGTTTAGGATTAGGAGACGGGTGAGGGTCAGGCTTCGGGGAAGGGTTAGGGTTAGGGTTCGGGCTAGGGTTAGGGTTAGGGGACGGGGACGGTTTAGGGTCTACGTGAGGGTACGACAACGCTTCAGGGGGACCGTACGTGTGAGGGCGCGGCTTAGCGTCAGCGTACGGGTTAGGATTAGGGGACGGGTGAGGGTCAGGCTTCAGGGAAGGGTTAGGGTTAGGGTTCGGGCTAGGGTTAGGGTTAGGGGACGGGGACGGTTTAGGGTCCAGGTGAGGGTACGACAACGCTTTAGGGGGAGCGTACGTGTGAGGGCGCGGGTTAGTGTCAGCGTACGGGTTAGGATTAGGGGACGGGTGAGGGTCAGGCTTCGGGGAAGGGTTAGGGTTAGGGTTCGGGCTAGGGTTAGGGTTAGGGGACGGGGACAGTTTAGGGTCTAGGTGAGGGTACGACAACGCTTTAGGGGGAGCGTACGTGTGAGGGCGCGGGTTAGTGTCAGCGTACGGTTTAGGATTAGGAGACGGGTGAGGGTCAGGCTTCGGGGAAGGGTTAGGGTTAGGGTTCGGGCTAGGGTTAGGGTTAGGGGACGGGGACGGTTTAGGGTCCAGGTGAGGGTACGACAACGCTTTAGGGGGAGCGTACGTGTGAGGGCGTGGGTTAGTGTCAGCGTACGGGTTAGGATTAGGGGACGGGTGAGGGTCAGGCTTCGGGGAAGGGTTAGGGTTAGGGTTCGGGCTAGGGTTAGGGTTAGGGGACGGGGACGGTTTAGGGTCCAGGTGAGGGTACGACAACGCTTTAGGGGGAGCGTACGTGTAAGGGCGCGGCTTAGTGTCAGCGTACGGGTTAGGATTAGGGGACGGGTGAGGGTCAGGCTTCGGGGAAGGGTTAGGGTTAGGGTTCGGGCTAGGGTTAGGGTTAGGGGACGGGGACGGTTTAGGGTCCAGGTGAGGGTACGACAACGCTTTAGGGGAGCGTACGTGTGAGGGCGCGGGTTAGTGTCAGCGTACGGGTTAGGATTAGGGGACGGGTGAGGGTCAGGCTTCGGGGAAGGGTTAGGGTTAGGGTTCGGGCTAGGGTTAGGGTTAGGGGACGGGGACGGTTTAGGGTCCAGGTGAGGGTACGACAACGCTTTAGGGGGAGCGTACGTGTGAGGGCGCGTGTTAGTGTCAGCGTACGGGTTAGGATTAGGGGACGGGTGAGGGTCAGGCTTCGGGGAAGGGTTAGGGTTAGGGTTCGGGCTAGGGTTAGGATTAGGGGACGGGGACGGTTTAGGGTCCAGGTGAGGGTACGACAACGCTTTAGGGGGAGCGTAAGTGTGAGGGCGTGGGTTAGTGTCAGCGTACGGTTTAGGATTAGGGGACGGGTGAGGGTCAGGCTTCGGGGAAGGGTTAGGGTTAGGGTTCGGGCTAGGGTTAGGGTTAGGGGACGGGGACGGTTTAGGGTCCAGGTGAGGGTACGACAACGCTTTAGCGGGAGCGTAGCTGTGAGGGCACGGCTTAGTGTCAGCGTACGGGTTAGGATTAGGGGACGGGTGAGGGTCAGGCTT
Organism: Globicephala melas; assembly: GCF_963455315.2. Taxonomy (NCBI): domain Eukaryota; kingdom Metazoa; phylum Chordata; class Mammalia; order Artiodactyla; family Delphinidae; genus Globicephala; species Globicephala melas. The sequence continues at coordinate 3,013,264 of NW_027207212.1, forward strand.
CGGGGAAGGGTTAGGGTTAGGGTTCGGGCTAGGGTTAGGGTTAGGGGACGGGGACGGTTTAGGGTCCAGGTGAGGGTACGACAACGCTTTAGGGGGAGCGTACGTGTGAGGGCGTGGGTTAGTGTCAGCGTACGGGTTAGGATTAGGGGACGGGTGAGGGTCAGGCTTCGGGGAAGGGTTAGGGTTAGGGTTCGGGCTAGGGTTAGGGTTAGGGGACGGGGACGGTTTAGGGTCCAGGTGAGGGTACGACAACGCTTTAGGGGGAGCGTACGTGTAAGGGCGCGGCTTAGTGTCAGCGTACGGGTTAGGATTAGGGGACGGGTGAGGGTCAGGCTTCGGGGAAGGGTTAGGGTTAGGGTTCGGGCTAGGGTTAGGGTTAGGGGACGGGGATGGTTTAGGGTCCAGGTGAGGGTACGACAACGCTTTAGGGGGAGCGTACTTGTGAGGGCGCGGCTTAGTGTCAGCGTACGGGTTAGGTTTAGGGGACGGGTGAGGGTCAGGCTTCGGGGAAGGGTTAGGGTTAGGGTTCGGGCTAGGGTTAGGGTTAGGGGACGGGGACAGTTTAGGGTCTAGGTGAGGGTACGACAACGCTTTAGGGGGAGCGTACGTGTGAGGGCGCGGGTTAGTGTCAGCGTACGGTTTAGGATTAGGAGACGGGTGAGGGTCAGGCTTCGGGGAAGGGTTAGGGTTAGGGTTCGGGCTAGGGTTAGGGTTAGGGGACGGGGACGGTTTAGGGTCTACGTGAGGGTACGACAACGCTTCAGGGGGACCGTACGTGTGAGGGGGCGGCTTAGCGTCAGCGTACGGGTTAGGATTAGGGGACGGGTGAGGGTCAGGCTTCAGGGAAGGGTTAGGGTTAGGGTTCGGGCTAGGGTTAGGGTTAGGGGACGGGGACGGTTTAGGGTCCAGGTGAGGGTACGACAACGCTTTAGGGGGAGCGTACGTGTGAGGGCGCGGGTTAGTGTCAGCGTACGGGTTAGGATTAGGGGACGGGTGAGGGTCAGGCTTCGGGGAAGGGTTAGGGTTAGGGTTCGGGCTAGGGTTAGGGTTAGGGGACGGGGACAGTTTAGGGTCTAGGTGAGGGTACGACAACGCTTTAGGGGGAGCGTACGTGTGAGGGCGCGGGTTAGTGTCAGCGTACGGTTTAGGATTAGGAGACGGGTGAGGGTCAGGCTTCGGGGAAGGGTTAGGGTTAGGGTTCGGGCTAGGGTTAGGGTTAGGGGACGGGGACGGTTTAGGGTCTACGTGAGGGTACGACAACGCTTCAGGGGGACCGTACGTGTGAGGGCGCGGCTTAGCGTCAGCGTACGGGTTAGGATTAGGGGACGGGTGAGGGTCAGGCTTCAGGGAAGGGTTAGGGTTAGGGTTCGGGCTAGGGTTAGGGTTAGGGGACGGGGACGGTTTAGGGTCCAGGTGAGGGTACGACAACGCTTTAGGGGGAGCGTACGTGTGAGGGCGCGGGTTAGTGTCAGCGTACGGGTTAGGATTAGGGGACGGGTGAGGGTCAGGCTTCGGGGAAGGGTTAGGGTTAGGGTTCGGGCTAGGGTTAGGGTTAGGGGACGGGGACGGTTTAGGCTCCAGGTGAGGGTACGACAACGCTTTAGGGGGAGCGTACGTGTGAGGGCGCGTGTTAGTGTCAGCGTACGGGTTAGGATTAGGGGACGGGTGAGGGTCAGGCTTCGGGGAAGGGTTAGGGTTAGGGTTCGGGCTAGGGTTAGGATTAGGGGACGGGGACGGTTTAGGGTCCAGGTGTGGGTACGACAACGCTTTAGGGGGAGCGTAAGTGTGAGGGCGTGGGTTAGTGTCAGCGTACGGTTTAGGATTAGGGGACGGGTGAGGGTCAGGCTTCGGGGAAGGGTTAGGGTTAGGGTTCGGGCTAGGGTTAGGGTTAGGGGACGGGGACGGTTTAGGGTCCAGGTGAGGGTACGACAACGCTTTAGGGGGAGCGTACGTGTGAGGGCGCGGGTTAGTGTCAGCGTACGGTTTAGGATTAGGGGACGGGTGAGGGTCAGGCTTCGGGGAAGGGTTAGGGTTAGGGTTCGGGCTAGGGTTAGGGTTAGGGGACGGGGACGGTTTAGGGTCTACAGAGGGTACGACAACGCTTCAGGGGGAGCGTACGTGTGAGGGCGCGGCTTAGCGTCAGCGTACGGGTTAGGATTAGGGGACGGGTGAGGGTCAGGCTTCGGGGAAGGGTTAGGGTTAGGGTTCGGGCTAGGGTTAGGGTTAGGGGACGGGGACGGTTTAGGGTCCAGGTGAGGGTACGACAACGCTTTAGGGGAGCGTACGTGTGAGGGCGCGGGTTAGTGTCAGCGTACGGGTTAGGATTAGGGGACGGGTGAGGGTCAGGCTTCGGGGAAGGGTTAGGGTTAGGGTTCGGGCTAGGGTTAGGGTTAGGGGACGGGGACGGTTTAGGGTCCAGGTGAGGGTACGACAACGCTTTAGGGGGAGCGTACGTGTGAGGGCGCGTGTTAGTGTCAGCGTACGGGTTAGGATTAGGGGACGGGTGAGGGTCAGGCTTCGGGGAAGGGTTAGGGTTAGGGTTCGGGCTAGGGTTAGGATTAGGGGACGGGGACGGTTTAGGGTCCAGGTGAGGGTACGACAACGCTTTAGGGGGAGCGTAAGTGTGAGGGCGTGGGTTAGTGTCAGCGTACGGTTTAGGATTAGGGGACGGGTGAGGGTCAGGCTTCGGGGAAGGGTTAGGGTTAGGGTTCGGGCTAGGGTTAGGGTTAGGGGACGGGGACGGTTTAGGGTCCAGGTGAGGGTACGACAACGCTTTAGCGGGAGCGTAGCTGTGAGGGCACGGCTTAGTGTCAGCGTACGGGTTAGGATTAGGGGACGGGTGAGGGTCAGGCTTCGGGGAAGGGTTAGGGTTAGGGTTCGGGCTAGGGTTAGGGTTAGGGGACGGGGACGGTTTAGGGTCCAGGTGAGGGTACGACAACGCTTTAGGGGGAGCGTACGTGTGAGGGCGTGGGTTAGTGTCAGCGTACGGGTTAGGATTAGGGGACGGGTGAGGGTCAGGCTTCGGGGAAGGGTTAGGGTTAGGGTTCGGGCTAGGGTTAGGGTTAGGGGACGGGGACGGTTTAGGGTCCAGGTGAGGGTACGACAACGCTTTAGGGGGAGCGTACGTGTAAGGGCGCGGCTTAGTGTCAGCGTACGGGTTAGGATTAGGGGACGGGTGAGGGTCAGGCTTCGGGGAAGGGTTAGGGTTAGGGTTCGGGCTAGGGTTAGGATTAGGGGACGGGGATGGTTTAGGGTCCAGGTGAGGGTACGACAACGCTTTAGGGGGAGCGTACTTGTGAGGGCGCGGCTTAGTGTCAGCGTACGGGTTAGGTTTAGGGGACGGGTGAGGGTCAGGCTTCGGGGAAGGGTTAGGGTTAGGGTTCGGGCTAGGGTTAGGGTTAGGGGACGGGGACAGTTTAGGGTCTAGGTGAGGGTACGACAACGCTTTAGGGGGAGCGTACGTGTGAGGGCGCGGGTTAGTGTCAGCGTACGGTTTAGGATTAGGAGACGGGTGAGGGTCAGGCTTCGGGGAAGGGTTAGGGTTAGGGTTCGGGCTAGGGTTAGGGTTAGGGGACGGGGACGGTTTAGGGTCTACGTGAGGGTACGACAACGCTTCAGGGGGACCGTACGTGTGAGGGCGCGGCTTAGCGTCAGCGTACGGGTTAGGATTAGGGGACGGGTGAGGGTCAGGCTTCAGGGAAGGGTTAGGGTTAGGGTTCGGGCTAGGGTTAGGGTTAGGGGACGGGGACGGTTTAGGGTCCAGGTGAGGGTACGACAACGCTTTAGGGGGAGCGTACGTGTGAGGGCGCGGGTTAGTGTCAGCGTACGGGTTAGGATTAGGGGACGGGTGAGGGTCAGGCTTCGGGGAAGGGTTAGGGTTAGGGTTCGGGCTAGGGTTAGGGTTAGGGGACGGGGACAGTTTAGGGTCTAGGTGAGGGTACGACAACGCTTTAGGGGGAGCGTACGTGTGAGGGCGCGGGTTAGTGTCAGCGTACGGTTTAGGATTAGGAGACGGGTGAGGGTCAGGCTTCGGGGAAGGGTTAGGGTTAGGGTTCGGGCTAGGGTTAGGGTTAGGGGACGGGGACGGTTTAGGGTCTACGTGAGGGTACGACAACGCTTCAGGGGGACCGTACGTGTGAGGGCGCGGCTTAGCGTCAGCGTACGGGTTAGGATTAGGGGACGGGTGAGGGTCAGGCTTCAGGGAAGGGTTAGGGTTAGGGTTCGGGCTAGGGTTAGGGTTAGGGGACGGGGACGGTTTAGGGTCCAGGTGAGGGTACGACAACGCTTTAGGGGGAGCGTACGTGTGAGGGCGCGGGTTAGTGTCAGCGTACGGGTTAGGATTAGGGGACGGGTGAGGGTCAGGCTTCGGGGAAGGGTTAGGGTTAGGGTTCGGGCTAGGGTTAGGGTTAGGGGACGGGGACGGTTTAGGCTCCAGGTGAGGGTACGACAACGCTTTAGGGGGAGCGTACGTGTGAGGGCGCGTGTTAGTGTCAGCGTACGGGTTAGGATTAGGGGACGGGTGAGGGTCAGGCTTCGGGGAAGGGTTAGGGTTAGGGTTCGGGCTAGGGTTAGGATTAGGGGACGGGGACGGTTTAGGGTCCAGGTGTGGGTACGACAACGCTTTAGGGGGAGCGTAAGTGTGAGGGCGTGGGTTAGTGTCAGCGTACGGTTTAGGATTAGGGGACGGGTGAGGGTCAGGCTTCGGGGAAGGGTTAGGGTTAGGGTTCGGGCTAGGGTTAGGGTTAGGGGACGGGGACGGTTTAGGGTCCAGGTGAGGGTACGACAACGCTTTAGGGGGAGCGTACGTGTGAGGGCGCGGGTTAGTGTCAGCGTACGGTTTAGGATTAGGGGACGGGTGAGGGTCAGGCTTCGGGGAAGGGTTAGGGTTAGGGTTCGGGCTAGGGTTAGGGTTAGGGGACGGGGACGGTTTAGGGTCTACAGAGGGTACGACAACGCTTCAGGGGGAGCGTACGTGTGAGGGCGCGGCTTAGCGTCAGCGTACGGGTTAGGATTAGGGGACGGGTGAGGGTCAGGCTTCGGGGAAGGGTTAGGGTTAGGGTTCGGGCTAGGGTTAGGGTTAGGGGACGGGGACGGTTTAGGGTCCAGGTGAGGGTACGACAACGCTTTAGGGGAGCGTACGTGTGAGGGCGCGGGTTAGTGTCAGCGTACGGGTTAGGATTAGGGGACGGGTGAGGGTCAGGCTTCGGGGAAGGGTTAGGGTTAGGGTTCGGGCTAGGGTTAGGGTTAGGGGACGGGGACGGTTTAGGGTCCAGGTGAGGGTACGACAACGCTTTAGGGGGAGCGTACGTGTGAGGGCGCGTGTTAGTGTCAGCGTACGGGTTAGGATTAGGGGACGGGTGAGGGTCAGGCTTCGGGGAAGGGTTAGGGTTAGGGTTCGGGCTAGGGTTAGGATTAGGGGACGGGGACGGTTTAGGGTCCAGGTGAGGGTACGACAACGCTTTAGGGGGAGCGTAAGTGTGAGGGCGTGGGTTAGTGTCAGCGTACGGTTTAGGATTAGGGGACGGGTGAGGGTCAGGCTTCGGGGAAGGGTTAGGGTTAGGGTTCGGGCTAGGGTTAGGGTTAGGGGACGGGGACGGTTTAGGGTCCAGGTGAGGGTACGACAACGCTTTAGCGGGAGCGTAGCTGTGAGGGCACGGCTTAGTGTCAGCGTACGGGTTAGGATTAGGGGACGGGTGAGGGTCAGGCTTCGGGGAAGGGTTAGGGTTAGGGTTCGGGCTAGGGTTAGGGTTAGGGGACGGGGACGGTTTAGGGTCCAGGTGAGGGTACGACAACGCTTTAGGGGGAGCGTACGTGTGAGGGCGTGGGTTAGTGTCAGCGTACGGGTTAGGATTAGGGGACGGGTGAGGGTCAGGCTTCGGGGAAGGGTTAGGGTTAGGGTTCGGGCTAGGGTTAGGGTTAGGGGACGGGGACGGTTTAGGGTCCAGGTGAGGGTACGACAACGCTTTAGGGGGAGCGTACGTGTAAGGGCGCGGCTTAGTGTCAGCGTACGGGTTAGGATTAGGGGACGGGTGAGGGTCAGGCTTCGGGGAAGGGTTAGGGTTAGGGTTCGGGCTAGGGTTAGGGTTAGGGGACGGGGATGGTTTAGGGTCCAGGTGAGGGTACGACAACGCTTTAGGGGGAGCGTACTTGTGAGGGCGCGGCTTAGTGTCAGCGTACGGGTTAGGTTTAGGGGACGGGTGAGGGTCAGGCTTCGGGGAAGGGTTAGGGTTAGGGTTCGGGCTAGGGTTAGGGTTAGGGGACGGGGACAGTTTAGGGTCTAGGTGAGGGTACGACAACGCTTTAGGGGGAGCGTACGTGTGAGGGCGCGGGTTAGTGTCAGCGTACGGTTTAGGATTAGGAGACGGGTGAGGGTCAGGCTTCGGGGAAGGGTTAGGGTTAGGGTTCGGGCTAGGGTTAGGGTTAGGGGACGGGGACGGTTTAGGGTCTACGTGAGGGTACGACAACGCTTCAGGGGGACCGTACGTGTGAGGGCGCGGCTTAGCGTCAGCGTACGGGTTAGGATTAGGGGACGGGTGAGGGTCAGGCTTCAGGGAAGGGTTAGGGTTAGGGTTCGGGCTAGGGTTAGGGTTAGGGGACGGGGACGGTTTAGGGTCCAGGTGAGGGTACGACAACGCTTTAGGGGGAGCGTACGTGTGAGGGCGCGGGTTAGTGTCAGCGTACGGGTTAGGATTAGGGGACGGGTGAGGGTCAGGCTTCGGGGAAGGGTTAGGGTTAGGGTTCGGGCTAGGGTTAGGGTTAGGGGACGGGGACGGTTTAGGCTCCAGGTGAGGGTACGACAACGCTTTAGGGGGAGCGTACGTGTGAGGGCGCGTGTTAGTGTCAGCGTACGGGTTAGGATTAGGGGACGGGTGAGGGTCAGGCTTCGGGGAAGGGTTAGGGTTAGGGTTCGGGCTAGGGTTAGGATTAGGGGACGGGGACGGTTTAGGGTCCAGGTGAGGGTACGACAACGCTTTAGGGGGAGCGTAAGTGTGAGGGCGTGGGTTAGTGTCAGCGTACAGTTTAGGATTAGGGGACGGGTGAGGGTCAGGCTTCGGGGAAGGGTTAGGGTTAGGGTTCGGGCTAGGGTTAGGGTTAGGGGACGGGGACGGTTTAGGGTCCAGGTGAGGGTACGACAACGCTTTAGCGGGAGCGTATGTGTGAGGGCGCGGCTTAGTGTCAGCGTACGGGTTAGCATTAGGGGACGGGTGAGGTTCAGGCTTCGGGGAAGGGTTAGGGTTAGGGTTCGGGCTAGGGTTAGGGTTAGGGGACGGGGACGGTTTAGGGTCCAGGTGAGGGTACGACAACGCTTTAGGGGGAGCGTACGTGTGAGGGTGCGGGTTAGTGTCAGCGTACGGGTTAGGATTAGGGGACGGGTGAGGGTCAGGCTTCTGGGAAGTGTTAGGGTTAGGGTTCGGGCTAGGGTTAGGGGACGGGGACGGTTTAGGGTCCAGGTGAGGGTACGACAACGCTTTAGGGGGAGCGTCCGTGTGAGGGCGCGGGTTAGTGTCAGCGTACGGGTTAGGATTAGGGGACGGGTGAGGGTCAGGCTTCGGGGAAGGGTTAGGGTTAGGGTTCGGGCTAGGGTTAGGGTTAGGGGACGGGGACGGTTTAGGGTCCAGGTGAGGGTACGACAACGCTTTAGGGGGAGCGTACGTGTGAGGGCGCGGCTTAGTGTCAGCGTACGGGTTAGGATTAGGGGACGGGTGAGGGTCAGGCTTCGGGGAAGGGTTAGGGTTAGCGTTCGGGCTAGGGTTAGGGTTAGGGGACGGGGAAGGTTTAGGGTCCAGGTGAGGGTACGACAACGCTTTAGGGGGAGCGTACGTGTGAGGGCGTGGCTTAGTGTCAGCGTACGGGTTAGGATTAGGGGACGGGTGAGGGTCAGGCTTCGGGGAAGGGTTAGGGTTAGGGTTCGGGCTAGGGTTAGGGTTAGGGGACGGGGACGGTTTAGGGTCCAGGTGAGGGTACGACAACGCTTTAAGGGGAGCGTACGTGTGAGGGCGCGGGTTAGTGTCAGCGTACGGGTTAGGATTAGGGGACGGGTGAGGGTCAGGCTTCGGGGAAGTGTTAGGGTTAGGGTTCGGGCTAGTGTTAGGGTTAGGGGACGGGGACGGTTTAGGGTCCAAGTGAGGGTACGACAACGCTTTAGGGGGAGCGTACGTGTGAGGGCGCGGCTTAGTGTCAGCGTACGGGTTAGGATTAGGGGACGGGTGAGGGTCTGGCTTCGGGGAAGGGTTAGGGTTAGGGTTCGGGCTAGGGTTAGGGTTAGGGGACGGGGACGGTTTAGTGTCCAGGTGAGGGTACGACAACGCTTTAGGGGGAGCGTACGTGTGAGGGCGCGGTTTAGCGTCAGCGTACGGGTTAGGATTAGGGGACGGGTGAGGGTCAGGCTTCGGGGAAGGGTTAGGGTTAGGGTTCGGGCTAGGGTTAGGGTTAGGGGACGGGGACGGTTTAGGGTGCAGGTGAGGGTACGACAACGCTTTGGGGGAGCGTACGTGTGAGGGCGCGTGTTAGTGTCAGCGTACGGGTTAGGATTAGGGGACGGGTGAGGGTCAGGCTTCGGGGAAGGGTTAGGGTTAGGGTTCGGGCTAGGGTTAGGATTAGGGGACGGGGACGGTTTAGGGTCCAGGTGAGGGTACGACAACGCTTTAGGGGGAGCGTACGTGTGAGGGCGCGGGTTAGTGTCAGCGTACGGGTTAGGATTAGGGGACGGGTGAGGGTCAGGCTTCGGGGAAGGGTTAGGGTTAGGGTTCGGGCTAGGGTTAGGGTTAGGGGACGGGGACGGTTTAGGGTCCAGGTGAGGGTACGACAACGCTTTAGGGGGAGCGTACGTGTGAGGGCGCGGGTTAGTGTCACCGTACGGGTTAGGATTAGGGGACGGGTGAGGGTCAGGCTTCGGGGAAGGGTTGGGGTTAGGGTTCGGGCTAGGGTTAGGGTTAGGGGACGGGGACGGTTTAGGGTCCAGGTGAGGGTACGACAACGCTTTAGGGGGAGCGTACGTGTGAGGGCGCGGCTTAGTGTCAGCGTACGGGTTAGGATTAGGGGACGGGTGAGGGTCAGGCTTCGGGGAAGGGTTAGGGTTAGGGTTCAGGCTAGGGTTAGGGTTAGGGGACGGGGACGGTTTAGGGTCCAGGTGAGGGTACGACAACGCTTTAAGGGGAGCGTACGTGTGAGGGCGCGGGTTAGTGTCAGCGTACGGGTTAGGATTAGGGGACGGGTGAGGGTCAGGCTTCGGGGAAGGGTTAGGGTTAGGGTTCGGGCTAGGGTTAGGGTTAGGGGACGGGGACGGTTTAGGGTCCAGGTGATGGTACGACAACGCTTTATGGGGAGCGTACGTGTGAGGGCGCGGCTTAGTGTCAGCGTACGGGTTAGGATTAGGGCACGGGTGAGGGTCAGGCTTCGGGGAAGGGTTAGGGTTAGGGTTCGGGGTAGGGTTAGGGTTAGGGGACGGGGACGGTTTAGGGTCCAGGTGAGGGTACGACAACGCTTTAGGGGGAGCGTACGTGTGAGGGCGCGGCTTAGTGTCAGCGTACGGGTTAGGATTAGGGGACGGGTGAGGGTCAGGCTTCGGGAAAGGGTTAGGGTTAGGGTTCGGGCTAGGGTTAGGGTTAGGGGACGGGGAAGGTTTAGGGTCCAGGTGAGGGTACGACAACGCTTTAGGGGGAGCGTACGTGTGAGGGCGTGGCTTAGTGTCAGCGTACGGGTTAGGATTAGGGGACGGGTGAGGGTCAGGCTTCGGGGAAGGGTTAGGGTTAGGGTTCGGGCTAGGGTTAGGGTTAGGGTACGGGGACGGTTTAGGGTCCAAGTGAGGGTACAACAACGCTTTAGGGGGAGCATACGTGTGAGGGCGCGGGTTAGTGTCAGCGTACGGGTTAGGATTAGGGGACGGGTGAGGGTCTGGCTTCGGGGAAGGGTTAGGGTTAGGGTTCGGTCTAGGGTTAGGGGACGGGGACGGTTTAGGGTCCAGGTGAGGGTACGACAACGCTTTAGGGGGTGCGTACGTGTGAGGGCGCGGGTTAGCGTCAGCGTACGGGTTAGGATTAGGGGACGGGTGAGGGTCAGGCTTCGGGGAAGGGTTAGGGTTAGGGTTCGGGCTAGGGTTAGGGTTAGGGGACGGGGACGGTTTAGGGTCCAGGTGAGGGTACGACAACGCTTTAGGGGGAGCGTACGTGTGAGGGCGCGTGTTAGTGTCAGCGTACGGGTTAGGATTAGGGGACGGGTGAGGGTCAGGCTTCGGGGAAGGGTTAGGGTTAGAGTTCGGGCTAGGGTTAGGATTAGGGGACGGGGACGGTTTAGGGTCCAGGTGAGGGTACGACAACGCTTTAGGGGGAGCGTACGTGTGAGGGCGCGGGTTAGTGTCAGCGTACGGGTTAGGATTAGGGGACGGGTGAGGGTCAGGCTTCGGGGAAGGGTTAGGGTTAGGGTTCGGGCTAGGGTTAGGGTTAGGGGACGGGGACGGTTTAGGGTCCAGGTGAGGGTACGACAACGCTTTAGGGGGAGCGTACGTGTGAGGGCGCGGGTTAGTGTCAGCGTACGGGTTAGGATTAGGGGACGGGTGAGGGTCAGGCTTCGGGGAAGGGTTAGGGTTAGGGTTCGGGCTAGGGTTAGGATTAGGGGACGGGGACGGTTTAGGGTCCAGGTGAGGGTACGACAACGCTTTAGGGGGAGCGTACGTGTGAGGGCGCGGGTTAGCGTCAGCGTACGGGTTAGGATTAGGGGACGGGTGAGGGTCTGGCTTCGGGGAAGGGTTAGGGTTAGGGTTCGGGCTAGGGTTAGGGTTAGGGTACGGGGACGGTTTAGGGTCCAGGTGAGGGTACGACAACGCTTTAGGGGGAGCGTACGTGTGAGGGCGCGGGTTAGCGTCAGCGTACGGGTTAGGATTAGGGGACGGGTGAGGGTCAGGCTTCGGGGAAGGGTTAGGGTTAGGGTTCGGGCTAGGGTTAGGGTTAGGGGACGGGGACGGTTTAGGGTCCAGGTGAGGGTACGACAACGCTTTAGGGGGAGCGTACGTGTGAGGGCGCGTGTTAGTGTCAGCGTACGGGTTAGGATTAGGGTACGGGTGAGGGTCAGGCTTCGGGGAAGGGTTAGGGTTAGAGTTCGGGCTAGGGTTAGGATTAGGGGACGGGGACGGTTTAGGGTCCAGGTGAGGGTACGACAACGCTTTAGGGGGAGCGTACGTGTGAGGGCGCGGGTTAGTGTCAGCGTACGGGTTAGGATTAGGGGACGGGTGAGGGTCAGGCTTCGGGGAAGGGTTAGGGTTAGGGTTCGGGCTAGGGTTAGGGTTAGGGGACGGGGACGGTTTAGGGTCCAGGTGAGGGTACGACAACGCTTTAGGGGGCGCGTACGTGTGAGGGCGCGGGTTAGTGTCAGCGTACGGGTTAGGATTAGGGGACGGGTGAGGGTCAGGCTTCGGGGAAGGGTTAGGGTTAGGGTTCGGGCTAGGGTTAGGATTAGGGGACGGGGACGGTTTAGGGTCCAGGTGAGGGTACGACAACGCTTTAGGGGGAGCGTACGTGTGAGGGCGCGGGTTAGTGTCAGCGTACGGGTTAGGATTAGGGGACGGGTGAGGGTCAGGCTTCGGGGAAGGGTTAGGGTTAGGGTTCGGGCTAGGGTTAGGGTTAGGGGACGGGGACGGTTTAGGGTCCAGGTGAGGGTACGACAACGCTTTAGGGGGAGCGTACGTGTGAGGGCGTGGGTTAGTGTCACCGTACGGGTTAGGATTAGGGGACGGGTGAGGGTCAGGCTTCGGGGAAGTGTTGGGGTTAGGGTTCGGGCTAGGGTTAGGGTTAGGGGACGGGGAAAGTTTAGGGTCCAGGTGAGGGTACGACAACGCTTTAGGGGGAGCGTACGTGTGAGGGCGCGGCTTAGTGTCAGCGTACGGGTTAGGATTAGGGGACGGGTGAGGGTCTGGCTTCGGGGAAGGGTTAGGGTTAGGGTTCGGGCTAGGGTTAGGGTTAGGGGACGGGGACGGTTTAGGGTCCAGGTGAGGGTACGACAACGCTTTAGGGGGAGCGTACGTGTGAGGGCGCGGGTTAGCGTCAGCGTACGGGTTAGGATTAGGGGACGGGTGAGGGTCAGGCTTCGGGGAAGGGTTAGGGTTAGGGTTCGGGCTAGGGTTCGGGTTAGGGGACGGGGACGGTTTAGGGTCCAGGTGAGGGTACGACAACGCTTTAGGGGGAGCGTACGTGTGAGGGCGCGTGTTAGTGTCAGCGTACGGGTTAGGATTAGGGGACGGGTGAGGGTCAGGCTTCGGGGAAGGGTTAGGGTTAGGGTTCGGGCTAGGGTTAGGATTAGGGGACGGGGACGGTTTAGGGTCCAGGTGAGGGTACGACAACGCTTTAGGGGGAGCGTACGTGTGAGGGCGCGGGTTAGTGTCAGCGTACGGTTTAGGATTAGGGGACGGGTGAGGGTCAGGCTTCGGGGAAGGGTTAGGGTTAGGGTTCGGGCTAGGGTTAGGGTTAGGGGACGGGGACGGTTTAGGGTCCAGGTGAGGGTACGACAATGCTTTAGGGGGAGCGTACGTGTGAGGGCGCGGGTTAGTGTCACCGTACCGGTTAGGATTAGGGGACGGGTGAGGGTCAGGCTTCGGGGAAGTGTTGGGGTTAGGGTTCGGGCTAGGGTTAGGGTTAGGGGACGGGGAAAGTTTAGGGTCCAGGTGAGGGTACGACAACGCTGTAGGGGGAGCGTACGTGTGAGGGCGCGGCTTAGTGTCAGCGTACGGGTTAGGATTAGGGGACGGGTGAGGGTCAGGCTTCGGGGAAGGGTTAGGGTTAGGGTTCGGGCTAGGGTTAGGGTTAGGGGACGGGGACGGTTTAGGGTCCAGGTGAGGGTACGACAACGCTTTAGGGGGAGCGTACGTGTGAGGGCGCGGCTTAGTGTCAGCGTACGGGTTAGGATTAGGGGACGGGTGAGGGTCAGGCTTCGGGGAAGGGTTAGGGTTAGGGTTCGGGCTAGGGTTAGGGTTAGGGGACGGGGACGGTTTAGGGTCCAGGTGAGGGTACGACAACGCTTTAAGGGGAGCGTACGTGTGAGGGCGCGGGTTAGTGTCAGCGTACGGGTTAGGATTAGGGGACGGGTGAGGGTCAGGCTTCGGGGAAGGGTTAGGGTTAGGGTTCGGGCTAGGGTTAGGGTTAGGGGACGGGGACGGTTTAGGGTCCAGGTGAGGGTACGACAACGCTTTATGGGGAGCGTACGTGTGAGGGCGCGGCTTAGTGTCAGCGTACGGGTTAGGATTAGGGGAAGGGTGAGGGTCAGGCTTCGGGGAAGGGTTAGGGTTAGGGTTCGGGCTAGGGTTAGGGTTAGGGGACGGGGACGGTTTAGGGTCCAGGTGAGGGTACGACAACGCTTTAGGGGGAGCGTACGTGTGAGGGCGCGGCTTAGTGTCAGCGTACGGGTTAGGATTAGGGGACGGGTGAGGGTCAGGCTTCGGGGAAGGGTTAGGGTTAGGGTTCGGGCTAGGGTTAGGGTTAGGGGACGGGGAAGGTTTAGGGTCCAGGTGAGGGTACGACAACGCTTTAGGGGGAGCGTACGTGTGAGGGCGTGGCTTAGTGTCAGCGTACGGGTTAGGATTAGGGGACGGGTGAGGGTCAGGCTTCGGGGAAGGGTTAGGGTTAGGGTTCGGACTAGGGTTAGGGTTAGGGGACGGGGACGGTGTAGGGTCCAGGTGAGGGTACGACAACGCTTTAGGGGGAGCGTACGTGTGAGGGCGCGGGTTAGTGTCAGCGTACGGGTTAGGATTAGGGGACGGGTGAGAGTCAGGCTTCGGGGAAGGGTTAGGGTTAGGGTTCGGGCTAGGGTTAGGGTTAGGGGACGGGGACGGTTTAGGGTCCAGGTGAGGGTACGACAACGCTTTAAGGGGAGCGTACGTGTGAGGGCGCGGGTTAGTGTCAGCGTACGGGTTAGGATTAGGGGACGGGTGAGGGTCAGGCTTCGGGGAAGGGTTAGGGTTAGGGTTCGGGCTAGGGTTAGGGTTAGGGGACGGGGACGGTTTAGGGTCCAGGTGAGGGTACGACAACGCTTTATGGGGAGCGTACGTGTGAGGGCGCGGCTTAGTGTCAGCGTACGGGTTAGGATTAGGGGACGGGTGAGGGTCAGGCTTCGGGGAAGGGTTAGGGTTAGGGTTCGGGCTAGGGTTAGGGTTAGGGGACGGGGACGGTTTAGGGTCCAGGTGAGGGTACGACAACGTTTTGGGGGAGCGTACGTGTGAGGGCGCGGGTTAGCGTCAGCGTACGGGTTAGGATTAGGGGACGGGTGAGGGTCAGGCTTCGGGGAAGTGTTAGGGTTAGGGTTCGGGCTAGGGTTAGGGTTAGGGGACGGGGACGGTTTAGGGTCCAGGTGAGGGTACGACAACGCTTTAGGGGGAGCGTACATGTGAGGGCGCGTGTTAGTGTCAGCGTACGGGTTAGGATTAGGGGACGGGTGAGGGTCAGGCTTCGGGGAAGGTTTAGGGTTAGAGTTCGGGCTAGGGTTAGGATTAGGGGACGGGGACGGTTTAGGGTCCAGGTGAGGGTACGACAACGCTTTAGGGGGAGTGTACGTGTGAGGGCGCGGGTTAGTGTCAGCGTACGGGTTAGGATTAGGGGACGGGTGAGGGTCAGGCTTCGGGGAAGGGTTAGGGTTAGGGTTCGGGCTAGGGTTAGGGTTAGGGGACGGGGACGGTTTAGGGTCCAGGTGAGGGTACGACAACGCTTTAGGGGGAGCGTACGTGTGAGGGCGCGTGTTAGTGTCAGCGTACGGGTTAGGATTAGGGGACGGGTGAGGGTCAGGCTTCGGGGAAGGGTTAGGGTTAGGGTTCGGGCTAGGGTTAGGGTTAGGGGACGGGGACGGTTTAGGGTCCAGGTGAGGGTACGACAACGCTTTAGGGGGAGCGTACGTGTGAGGGCGCGGCTTAGTGTCAGCGTACGGGTTAGGATTAGGGGACGGGTGAGGGTCAGGCTTCGGGGAAGGGTTAGGGTTAGGGTTCGGGCTAGGGTTAGGGTTAGGGGACGGGGACGGTTTAGGGTCCAGGTGAGGGTACGACAACGCTTTACGGGGAGCGTACGTGTGAGGGCGCGGGTTAGTGTCAGCGTACGGTTTAGGATTAGGGGACGGGTGAGGGTCAGGCTTCGGGGAAGGGTTAGGGTTAGGGTTCGGGCTAGGGTTAGGGTTAGGGGACGGGGACGGTTTAGGGTCTACGTGAGGGTACGACAACGCTTCAGGGGGAGCGTACGTGTGAGGGCGCGGCTTAGCGTCAGCGTACGGGTTAGGATTAGGGGACGGGTGAGGGTCAGGCTTCGGGGAAGGGTTAGGGTTAGGGTTCGGGCTAGGGTTAGGGTTAGGGGACGGGGACGGTTTAGGGTCCAGGTGAGGGTACGACAACGCTTTAGGGGGAGCGTACGTGTGAGGGCGCGGGTTAGTGTCAGCGTACGGGTTAGGATTAGGGGACGGGTGAGGGTCAGGCTTCGGGGAAGGGTTAGGGTTAGGGTTCGGGCTAGGGTTAGGGTTAGGGGACGGGGACGGTTTAGGGTCCAGGTGAGGGTACGACAACGCTTTAGGGGGAGCGTACGTGTGAGGGCGCGTGTTAGTGTCAGCGTACGGGTTAGGATTAGGGGACGGGTGAGGGTCAGGCTTCGGGGAAGGGTTAGGGTTAGGGTTCGGGCTAGGGTTAGGATTAGGGGACGGGGACGGTTTAGGGTCCAGGTGAGGGTACGACAACGCTTTAGGGGGAGCGTAAGTGTGAGGGCGTGGGTTAGTGTCAGCGTACGGTTTAGGATTAGGGGACGGGTGAGGGTCAGGCTTCGGGGAAGGGTTAGGGTTAGGGTTCGGGCTAGGGTTAGGGTTAGGGGACGGGGACGGTTTAGGATCCAGGTGAGGGTACGACAACGCTTTAGCGGGAGCGTAGGTGTGAGGGCGCGGCTTAGTGTCAGCGTACGGGTTAGCATTAGGGGACGGGTGAGGGTCAGGCTTCGGGGAAGGGTTAGGGTTAGGGTTCGGGCTAGGGTTAGGGTTAGGGGACGGGGACGGTTTAGGGTCCAGGTGAGGGTACGACAACGCTTTAGGGGGAGCGTACGTGTGAGGGCGTGGGTTAGTGTCAGCGTACGGGTTAGGATTAGGGGACGGGTGAGGGTCAGGCTTCGGGGAAGGGTTAGGGTTAGGGTTCGGGCTAGGGTTAGGGTTAGGGGACGGGGACGGTTTAGGGTCCAGGTGAGGGTACGACAACGCTTTAGGGGGAGCGTACGTGTAAGGGCGCGGCTTAGTGTCAGCGTACGGGTTAGGATTAGGGGACGGGTGAGGGTCAGGCTTCGGGGAAGGGTTAGGGTTAGGGTTCGGGCTAGGGTTAGGGTTAGGGGACGGGGACGGTTTAGGGTCCAGGTGAGGGTACGACAACGCTTTAGGGGGAGCGTACGTGTGAGGGCGCGGCTTAGTGTCAGCGTACGGGTTAGGATTAGGGGACGGGTGAGGGTCAGGCTTCGGGGAAGGGTTAGGGTTAGGGTTCGGGCTAGGGTTAGGGTTAGGGGACGGGGAGGGTTTAGGGTCCAGGTGAGGGTACGACAACGCTTCAGGGGGAGCGTACGTGTGAGGGCGTGGCTTAGTGTCAGCGTACGGGTTAGGATTAGGGGACGGGTGAGGGTCAGGCTTCGGGGAAGGGTTAGGGTTAGGGTTCGGGCTAGGGTTAGGGTTAGGGTACGGGGACGGTTTAGGGTCCAGGTGAGGGTACGACAACGCTTTAGGGGGAGCGTACGTGTGAGGGCGCGGGTTAGTGTCAGCGTACGGGTTAGGATTAGGGGACGGGTGAGGGTCAGGCTTCGGGGAAGGGTTAGGGTTAGGGTTCGGGCTAGGGTTAGTGTTAGGGGACGGGGACGGTTTAGGGTCTACGTGAGGGTACGACAACGCTTTAGGGGGAGCGTACGTGTGAGGGCGCGGGTTAGTGTCAGCGTACGGGTTAGGATTAGGGGACGGGTGAGGGTCAGGCTTCGGGGAAGGGTTAGGGTTAGGGTTCGGGCTAGGGTTAGGGTTAGGGGACGGGGACGGTTTAGGGTCCAGGTGAGGGTACGACAACGCTTTAGGGGGAGCGTACGTGTGAGGGCGCGTGTTAGTGTCAGCGTACGGGTTAGGATTAGGGGACGGGTGAAGGTCAGGCTTCGGGGAAGGGTTAGGGTTAGGGTTCGGGCTAGGGTTAGGATTAGGGGACGGGGACGGTTTAGGGTCCAGGTGAGGGTACGACAACGCATTAGGGGGAGCGTAGGTGTGAGGGCGCGGCTTAGTGTCAGCGTACGGGTTAGCATTAGGGGACGGGTGAGGGTCAGGCTTCGGGGAAGGGTTAGGGTTAGGGTTCGGGCTAGGGTTAGGGTTAGGGGACGGGGACGGTTTAGGGTCCAGGTGAGGGTACGACAACGCTTTAGGGGGAGCGTACGTGTGAGGGCGTGGGTTAGTGTCAGCGTACGGGTTAGGATTAGGGGACGGGTGAGGGTCAGGCTTCGGGGAAGGGTTAGGGTTAGGGTTCGGGCTAGGGTTAGGGTTAGGGGACGGGGACGGTTTAGGGTCCAGGTGAGGGTACGACAACGCTTTAGGGGGAGCGTACGTGTAAGGGCGCGGCTTAGTGTCAGCGTACGGGTTAGGATTAGGGGACGGGTGAGGGTCAGGCTTCGGGGAAGGGTTAGGGTTAGGGTTCGGGCTAGGGTTAGGGTTAGGGGACGGGGACGGTTTAGGGTCCAGGTGAGGGTACGACAACGCTTTAGGGGGAGCGTACGTGTGAGGGCGCGGCTTAGTGTCAGCGTACGGGTTAGGATTAGGGGACGGGTGAGGGTCAGGCTTCGGGGAAGGGTTAGGGTTAGGGTTCGGGCTAGGGTTAGGGTTAGGGGACGGGGAGGGTTTAGGGTCCAGGTGAGGGTACGACAACGCTTTAGGGGGAGCGTACGTGTGAGGGCGTGGCTTAGTTTCAGCGTACGGGTTAGGATTAGGGGACGGGTGAGGGTCAGGCTTCGGGGAAGGGTTAGGGTTAGGGTTCGGGCTAGGGTTAGGGTTAGGGGACGGGGACGGTTTAGGGTCCAGGTGAGGGTACGACAACGCTTTAGGGGGAGCGTACGTGTGAGGGCGCGGGTTAGTGTCAGCGTACGGGTTAGGATTAGGGGACGGGTGAGGGTCAGGCTTCGGGGAAGGGTTAGGGTTAGGGTTCGGGCTAGGGTTAGGGTTAGGGGACGGGGACGGTTTAGGGTCTACGTGAGGGTACGACAACGCTTCAGGGGGAGCGTACGTGTGAGGGCGCGGTTTAGCGTCAGCGTACGGGTTAGGATTAGGGGACGGGTGAGGGTCAGGCTTCGGGGAAGGGTTAGGGTTAGGGTTCGGGCTAGGGTTAGGGTTAGGGGACGGGGACGGTTTAGGGTCCAGGTGAGGGTACGACAACGCTTTAGGGGGAGCGTACGTGTGAGGGCGCGGGTTAGTGTCAGCGTACGGGTTAGGATTAGGGGACGGGTGAGGGTCAGGCTTCGGGGAAGGGTTAGGGTTAGGGTTCGGGCTAGGGTTAGGGTTAGGGGACGGGGACGGTTTAGGGTCCAGGTGAGGGTACGACAACGCTTTAGGGGGAGCGTACGTGTGAGGGCGCGTGTTAGTGTCAGCGTACGGGTTAGGATTAGGGGACGGGTGAAGGTCAGGCTTCGGGGAAGGGTTAGGGTTAGGGTTCGGGCTAGGGTTAGGATTAGGGGACGGGGACGGTTTAGGGTCCAGGTGAGGGTGCGACAACGCTTTAGGGGGAGCGTAAGTGTGAGGGCGTGGGTTAGTGTCAGCGTACGGTTTAGGATTAGGGGACGGGTGAGGGTCAGGCTTCGGGGAAGGGTTAGGGTTAGGGTTCGGGCTAGGGTTAGGGTTAGGGGACGGGGACGGTTTAGGGTCCAGGTGAGGGTACGACAACGCTTTAGCGGGAGCGTAGGTGTGAGGGCGCGGCTTAGTGTCAGCGTACGGGTTAGCATTAGGGGACGGGTGAGGGTCAGGCTTCGGGGAAGGGTTAGGGTTAGGGTTCGGGCTAGGGTTAGGGTTAGGGGACGGGGACGGTTTAGGGTCCAGGTGAGGGTACGACAACGCTTTAGGGGGAGCGTAGGTGTAAGGGCGTGGGTTAGTGTCAGCGTACGGGTTAGGATTAGGGGACGGGTGAGGGTCAGGCTTCGGGGAAGGGTTAGGGTTAGGGTTCGGGCTAGGGTTAGGGTTAGGGGACGGGGACGGTTTAGGGTCCAGGTGAGGGTACGACAACGCTTTAGGGGGAGCGTACGTGTAAGGGCGCGGTTTAGTGTCAGCGTACGGGTTAGGATTAGGGGACGGGTGAGGGTCAGGCTTCGGGGAAGGGTTAGGGTTAGGGTTCGGGCTAGGGTTAGGGTTAGGGGACGGGGACGGTTTAGGGTCCAGGTGAGGGTACAACAACGCTTTAGGGGGAGCGTACGTGTGAGGGCGCGGCTTAGTGTCAGCGTACGGGTTAGGATTAGGGGACGGGTGAGGGTCAGGCTTCGGGGAAGGGTTAGGGTTAGGGTTCGGGCTAGGGTTAGGGTTAGGGGACGGGGAGGGTTTAGGGTCCAGGTGAGGGTACGACAACGCTTTAGGGGGAGCGTACGTGTGAGGGCGTGGCTTAGTGTCAGCGTACGGGTTAGGATTAGGGGACGGGTGAGGGTCAGGCTTCGGGGAAGGGTTAGGGTTAGGGTTCGGGCTAGGGTTAGGGTTAGGGGACGGGGACGGTTTAGGGTCCAGGTGAGGGTACGACAACGCTTTAGGGGGAGCGTACGTGTGAGGGCGCGGGTTAGTGTCAGCGTACGGGTTAGGATTAGGGGACGGGTGAGGGTCAGGCTTCGGGGAAGGGTTAGGGTTAGGGTTCGGGCTAGGGTTAGTGTTAGGGGACGGGGACGGTTTAGGGTCTACGTGAGGGTACGACAAAGCTTTAGGGGGAGCGTACGTGTGAGGGCGCGGGTTAGTGTCAGCGTACGGGTTAGGATTAGGGGACGGGTGAGGGTCAGGCTTCGGGGAAGGGTTAGGGTTAGGGTTCGGGCTAGGGTTAGGGTTAGGGGACGGGGACGGTGTAGGGTCCAGGTGAGGGTACGACAACGCTTTAGGGGGAGCGTACGTGTGAGGGCGCGGGTTAGTGTCAGCGTACGGGTTAGGATTAGGGGACGGGTGAGGGTCAGGCTTCGGGGAAGGGTTAGGGTTAGGGTTCAGGCTAGGGTTAGGGTTAGGGGACGGGGACGGTTTAGGGTCCAGGTGAGGGTACGACAACGCTTTAGGGGGAGCATACGTGTGAGGGCGCGGCTTAGTGTCAGCGTACGGGTTAGGATTAGGGGACGGGTGAGTGTCTGGCTTCGGGGAAGGGTTAGGGTTAGGGTTCGGGCTAAGGTTAGGGTTAGGGGACGGGGACGGTTTAGGGTCCAGGTGAGGGTACGAAAACGCTTTAGGGGGAGCGTACGTGTGAGGGTGCGGGTTAGCGTCAGCGTACGGGTTAGGATTAGGGTACGGGTGAGGGTCAGGCTTCGGGGAAGGGTTAGGGATAGGGTTCGGGCTAGGGTTAGGGTTAGGGGACGGGGACGGTTTAGGGTCCAGGTGAGGGTACGACAACGCTTTAGGGGGAGCGTACGTGTGAGGGCGCGTGTTAGTGTCAGCGTACGGGTTAGGATTAGGGGACGGGTGAGGGTCAGGCTTCGGGGAAGGGTTAGGGTTAGGGTTCGGGCTAGGGTGAGGATTAGGGGACGGGGACGGTTTAGGGTCCAGGTGAGGGTACGACAACACTTTAGGGGGAGCGTACGTGTGAGGACGCGGGTTAGTGTCAGCGTACGGGTTAGGATTAGGGGACGGGTGAGGGTCAGGCTTCGGGGAAGGATTAGGGTTAGGGTTCGGGCTAGGGTTAGGGTTAGGGGACGGGGACGGTTTAGGGTCCAGGTGAGGGTACGACAACACTTTAGGGGGAGCGTACGTGTGAGGACGCGGGTTAGTGTCAGCGTACGGGTTAGGATTAGGGGACGGGTGAGGGTCAGGCTTCGGGGAAGGGTTAGGGTTAGGGTTCGGGCCAGGGTAAGGCTTAGGGGACGGGGACGGTTTAGGGTCCAGGTGAGGGTACGACAACGCTTTAGGGGGAGCGTACGTCTGAGGGCGCGGGTTAGCGTCAGCGTACGGGTTAGGATTAGGGGACGGGTGAGGGTCAGGCTTCGGGGAAGGGTTAGGGTTAGGGTTCGGGCTAGGGTTAGGGTTAGGGGACGGGGACGGTTTAGGGTCCAGATGAGTGTACGACAACGCTTTAGGGGGAGCGTACGTGTGAGGGCGCGGGTTAGCGTCAGCGTACGGGTTAGGATTAGGGGACGGGTGAGGGTCAGGCTTCGGGGAAGGGTTAGGGTTAGGGTTCGGGCTAGGGTTAGGGTTAGGGGACGGGGACGGTTTAGGGTCCAGGTGAGGGTACGACAACGCTTTAGGGGGAGCGTACGTGTGAGGGCGCGGGTTAGTGTCAGCGTACGGGTTAGGATTAGGGGACGGGTGAGGGTCAGGCTTCGGGGAAGGGTTAGGGTTAGGGTTCGGGCTAGGGTTAGGGTTAGGGGACGGGGACGGTTTACGGTCCAGGTGAGGGTACGACAACGCTTTAGGGGGAGCGTACGTGTGAGGGCGCGGCTTAGTGTCAGCGTACGGGTTAGGATTAGGGGACGGGTGAGGGTCAGGCTTCGGGGAAGGGTTAGGGTTAGGGTTCGGGCTAGGGTTAGGGTTAGGGGACGGGGACGGTTTAGGGTCCAGGTGAGGGTACGACAACGCTTTAGGGGGAGCGTACGTGTGAGGACGCGGGTTAGTGTCAGCGTACGGGTTAGGATTAGGGGACGGGTGAGGGTCAGGCTTCGGGGAAGGGTTAGGGTTAGGGTTCGGGCTAGGGTTAGGGTTAGGGGACAGGGACGGTTTAGGGTCCAGGTGAGGGTACGACAACGCTTTAGGGGGAGCGTACGTGTGAGAGCGCGGGTTAGTGTCAGCGTACGGGTTAGGATTAGGGGACGGGTGAGGGTCAGGCTTCGGGGAAGGGTTAGGGTTAGGGTTCGGGCTAGTGTTAGGGTTAGGGGACGGGGACGGTTTAGGGTCCAGGTGAGTGTACGACAACGCTTTAGGGGGAGCGTACGTGTGAGGGCGCGGGTTAGTGTCAGCGTACGGGTTAGGATTAGGCGACGGGTGAGGGTCAGGCTTCGGGGAAGGGTTAGGGTTAGGGTTCGGGCTAGGGTAAGGCTTAGGGGACGGGGACGGTTTAGGGTCCAGGTGAGGGTACGACAACGCTTTAGGGGGAGCGTACGTGTGAGGGCGCGGGTTAGTGTCAGCGTACGGGTTAGGATTAGGGGACGGGTGAGGGTCAGGCTTCGGGGAAGGGTTAGGGTTAGGGTTCGGGCTAGGGTTAGGGTTAGGGGACGGGGACGGTTTAGGGTCCAGGTGAGGGTACGACAACGCTTTAGGGGGAGCGTATGTGTGAGGACGCGGGTTAGTGTCAGCGTACGGGTTAGGATTAGGGGATGGGTGAGGGTCAGGCTTCGGGGAAGGGTTAGGGTTAGGGTTCGGGCTAGGGTTAGGGTTAGGGGACAGGGACGGTTTAGGGTCCAGGTGAGGGTAGGACAACGCTTTAGGGGGAGCGTACGTGTGAGGGCGCGGGTTAGTGTCAGCGTACGGGTTAGGATTAGGGGACGGTTGAGGGTCAGGCTTCGGGGAAGGTTTAGGGCTAGGGTTCGGGATAGGGTTAGGGTTAGGGGACGGGGACGGTTTAGGGTCCAGGTGAGGGTATGACAACGCTTTAGGTGGAGCGTACGTGTGTGGGCGCGGGTTAGTGTCACCGTACGGGTTAGGATTAGGGGACGGGTGAGGGTCAGGCTTCGGGGAAGGGTTAGGGTTAGGGTTCGGGCTAGGGTTATGGATAGGGGACGGGGACGGTTTAGGGTCCAGGTGAGGGTACGACAACGCTTTAGGGGGAGCGTATGTGTGAGGGCGTGGGTTAGTGTCAGCGTACGGGTTAGGATTAGGGGACGGGTGAGGGTCAGGCTTCGGGCAAGGGTTAGGGTTAGGGTTCGGGCCAGGGTAAGGCTTAGGGGACGGGGACGGTTTAGGGTCCAGGTGAGGGTACGACAACGCTTTAGGGGGAGCGTACGTGTGAGGGCGAAGGTTAGCGTCAGCGTACGGGTTAGGATTAGGGGACGGGTGAGGGTCAGGCTTCGGGGAAGGGTTAGGGTTAGGGTTCGGGCTAGGGTTAGGGTTAGGGGACGGGGACGGTTTAGGGTCCAGATGAGTGTACGACAACGCTTTAGGGGGAGCGTACGTGTGAGGGCACGGGTTAGCGTCAGCGTACGGGTTAGGATTAGGGGACGGGTGAGGGTCAGGCTTCGGGGAAGGGTTAGGGTTAGGGTTCGGGCTAGGGTTAGGGTTAGGGGACGGGGACGGTTTAGGGTCCAGGTGAGGGTACGACAACGCTTTAGGGGGACCGTACGTGTGAGGGCGCGGGTTAGTGTCAGCGTACGGGTTAGGATTAGGGGACGGGTGAGGGTCAGGCTTCGGGGAAGGGTTAGGGTTAGGGTTCGGGCTAGGGTTAGGGTTAGGGGACGGGGACGGTTTAGGGTCCAGGTGAGGGTACGACAACGTTTTAGGGGGAGCGTACGTGTGAGGGCGCGGGTTAGTGTCAGCGTACGGGTTAGGATTAGGGGACGGGTGAGGATCAGGCTTCGGGGAAGGGTTAGGGTTAGGGTTCGGGCTAGGGTTAGGGTTAGGGGACGGGGACGGTTTAGGGTCCAGGTGAGGGTACGACAACGCTTTAGGGGGAGCGTACGTGTGAGGGCGCGGGTTAGTGTCAGCGTACGGGTTAGGATTAGGGGACGGGTGAGGGTCAGGCTTCGGGGAAGTGTTAGGGTTAGGGTTCGGGCTAGGGTTAGGGTTAGGGGACGGGGACGGTTTAGGGTCCAGGTGAGGGTACGACAACGCTTTAGGGGGAGCGTACGTGTGAGGGCGCGGCTTAGTGTCAGCGTACGGGTTAGGATTAGGGGACGGGTGAGGGTCAGACTTCGGGGAAGGGTTAGGGTTAGGGTTCGGGCTAGGGTTAGGGTTAGGGGACGGGGACGGTTTAGGGTCCAGGTGAGGGTACGACAACGCTTTAGGGGGAGCGTACGTGTGAGGACGCGGGTTAGTGTCAGCGTACGGGTTAGGATTAAGGGACGGGTGAGGGTCAGGCTTCGGGGAAGGGTTAGGGTTAGGGTTCGGGCTAGGGTTAGGGTTAGGGGACAGGGACGGTTTAGGGTCCAGGTGAGGGTACGACAACGCTTTAGGGGGAGCGTACGTGTGAGGGCGCGGCTTAGTGTCAGCGTACGGGTTAGGATTAGGGGACGGGTGAGGGTCAGGCTTCAGGGAAGGGTTAGGGTTAGGGTTCGGGCTAGGGTTAGGGTTAGGGGACGGGGACGGTTTAGGGTCCAGGTGAGGGTACGACAACGCTTTAGGGGGAGCGTACGTGTGAGGGCGCGGGTTAGTGTCAGCGTACGGGTTAGGATTAGGCGACGGGTGAGGGTCAGGCTTCGGGGAAGGGTTAGGGTTAGGGTTCGGGCTAGGGTAAGGCTTAGGGGACGGGGACGGTTTAGGGTCCAGGTGAGGGTACGACAACGCTTTAGGGGGAGCGTACGTGTGAGGGCGCGGGTTAGTGTCAGCGTACGGGTTAGGATTAGGGGACGGGTGAGGGTCAGGCTTCGGGGAAGGGTTAGGGTTAGGGTTCGGGCTAGGGTTAGGGTTAGGGGACGGGGACGGTTTAGGGTCCAGGTGAGGGTACGACAACGCTTTAGGGGGAGCGTACGTGTGAGGGCGCGGCTTAGTGTCAGCGTACGGGTTAGGATTAGGGGACGGGTGAGGGTCAGGCTTCGGGGAAGGGTTAGGGTTAGGGTTCGGGCTAGGGTTAGGGTTAGGGGACGGGGACGGTTTAGGGTCCAGGTGAGGGTACGACAACGCTTTAGGGGGAGCGTATGTGTGAGGACGCGGGTTAGTGTCAGCGTACGGGTTAGGATTAGGGGACGGGTGAGGGTCAGGCTTCGGGGAAGGGTTAGGGTTAGGGTTCGGGCTAGGGTTAGGGTTAGGGGACAGGGACGGTTTAGGGTCCAGGTGAGGGTAGGACAACGCTTTAGGGGGAGCGTACGTGTGAGGGCGCGGGTTAGTGTCAGCGTACGGGTTAGGATTAGGGGACGGTTGAGGGTCAGGCTTCGGGGAAGGGTTAGGGCTAGGGTTCGGGATAGGGTTAGGGTTAGGGGACGAGGACGGTTTAGGGTCCAGGTGAGGGTATGACAACGCTTTAGGTGGAGCGTACGTGTGTGGGCGCGGGTTAGTGTCAGCGTACGGGTTAGGATTAGGGGACGGGTGAGGGTCAGGCTTCGGGGAAGGGTTAGGGTTAGGGTTCGGGCTAGGGTTATGGATAGGGGACGGGGACGGTTTAGGGTCCAGGTGTGGGTACGACAACGCTTTAGGGGGAGCGTATGTGTGAGGGCGTGGGTTAGTGTCAGCGTACGGGTTAGGATTAGGGGACGGGTGAGGGTCAGGCTTCGGGCAAGGGTTAGGGTTAGGGTTCGGGCCAGGGTAAGGCTTAGGGGACGGGGACGGTTTAGGGTCCAGGTGAGGGTACGACAACGCTTTAGGGGGAGCGTACGTGTGAGGGCGCAGGTTAGCGTCAGCGTACGGTTTAGGATTAGGGGACGGGTGAGGGTCAGGCTTCGGGGAAGGGTTAGGGTTAGGGTTCGGGCTAGGGTTAGGGTTAGGGGACGGGGACGGTTTAGGGTCCAGGTGAGGGTACGACAACGCTTTAGGGGGAGCGTACGTGTGAGGGAGCGGCTTAGTGTCAGCGTACGGGTTAGGATTAGGGGACGGGTGAGGGTCAGGCTTCGGGGAAGGGTTAGGGTTAGGGTTCGGGCTAGGGTTAGGGTTAGGGGACGGGGACGGTTTAGGGTCCAGGTGAGGGTACGACAACGCTTTAGGGGGAGCGTACGTGTGAGTACGCGGGTTAGTGTCAGCGTACGGGTTAGGATTAGGGGACGGGTGAGGGTCAGGCTTCGGGGAAGGGTTAGGGTTAGGGTTCGGGCTAGGGTTAGGGTTAGGGGACAGGGACGGTTTAGGGTCCAGGTGAGGGTACGACAACGCTTTAGGGGGAGCGTACGTGTGAGAGCGCGGGTTAGTGTCAGCGTACGGGTTAGGATTAGGGGACGGGTGATGGTCAGGCTTCGGGGAAGGGTTAGGGTTAGGGATCGGGCTAGGGTTAGGGTTAGGGGACGGGGACGGTTTAGGGTCCAGGTGAGGGTACGACGACGCTTTAGGGGGAGCGTACGTGTGAGGGCGCGGGTTAGTGTCAGCGTACGGGTTAGGATTAGGCGACGGGTGAGGGTCAGGCTTCGGGGAAGGGTTAGGGTTAGGGTTCGGGCTAGGGTAAGGCTTAGGGGACGGGGACGGTTTAGGGTCCAGGTGAGGGTACGACAACGCTTTAGGGGGAGCGTACGTGTGAGGGCGCGGGTTAGTGTCAGCGTACGGGTTAGGATTAGGGGACGGGTGAGGGTCAGGCTTCGGGGAAGGGTTAGGGTTAGGGTTCGGGCTAGGGTTAGGGTTAGGGGACGGGGACGGTTTAGGGTCCAGGTGAGGGTACGACAACGCTTTAGGGGGAGCGTACGTGTGAGGGCGCGGCTTAGTGTCAGCGTACGGGTTAGGATTAGGGGACGGGTGAGGGTCAGGCTTCGGGGAAGGGTTAGGGTTAGGGTTCGGGCTAGGGTTAGGGTTAGGGGACGGGGACGGTTTAGGGTCCAGGTGAGGGTACGACAACGCTTTAGGGGGAGCGTATGTGTGAGGACGCGGGTTAGTGTCAGCGTACGGGTTAGGATTAGGGGACGGGTGAGGGTCAGGCTTCGGGGAAGGGTTAGGGTTAGGGTTCGGGCTAGGGTTAGGGTTAGGGGACAGGGACGGTTTAGGGTCCAGGTGAGGGTAGGACAACGCTTTAGGGGGAGCGTACGTGTGAGGGCGCGGGTTAGTGTCAGCGTACGGGTTAGGATTAGGGGACGGGTGAGGGTCAGGCTTCGGGGAAGTGTTAGGGTTAGGGTTCGGGCTAGGGTTAGGGTTAGGGGACGGGGACGGTTTAGGGTCCAGGTGAGGGTACGACAACGCTTTAGGGGGAGCGTACGTGTGAGGGCGCGGGTTAGTGTCAGCGTACGGGTTAGGATTAGGGGACGGGTGAGGGTCAGGCTTCGGGGAAGGGTTAGGGTTAGGGTTCGGGCTAGGGTAAGGCTTAGGGGACGGGGACGGTTTAGGGTCCAGGTGAGGGTACGACAACGCTTTAGGGGGAGCGTACGTGTGAGGGCGCGGGTTAGCGTCAGATTACGGGTTAGGATTAGGGGACGGGTGAGGGTCAGGCTTCGGGGAAGGGTTAGGGTTAGGGTTCAGGCTAGGGTTAGGGTTAGGGGACGGGGACGGTTTACGGTCCAGGTGAGTGTACGACAACGCTTTAGGGGGAGCGTACGTGTGAGGGCGCGGGTTAGTGTCAGCGTACGGGTTAGGATTAGGGGACGGGTGAGGGTCAGGCTTCGGGGAAGGGTTAGGGTTAGGGTTCGGGCTAGGGTTAGGGTTAGGGGACGGGGACGGTTTAGGGTCCAGGTGAGGGTACGACAACGCTTTAGGGGGAGTGTATGTGTGAGGGCGCGGGTTAGTGTCAGCGTACGGGTTAGGATTAGGGGACGGGTGAGGGTCAGGCTTCGGGGAAGTGTTAGGGTTAGGGTTCGGGCCAGGGTAAGGCTTAGGGGACGGGGACGGTTTAGGGTCCAGGTGAGGGTACGACAACGCTTTAGGGGGAGCGTACGTTTGAGGGCGCGGGTTAGCGTCAGCGTACGGGTTAGGATTAGGGAACGGGTGAGGGTCAGGCTTCGGGGAAGGGTTAGGGTTAGGGTTCGGGCTAGGGTTAGGGTTAGGGGACGGGGACGGTTTAGGGTACAGGTGAGTGTACGACAACGCTTTAGGGGGAGCGTACGTGTGAGGGCGCGGGTTAGTGTCAGCGTACGGTTTAGGATTAGGGGACGGTTGAGGGTCAGGCTTCGGGGATGGGTTAGGGCTAGGGTTCGGGATAGGGTTAGGGTTAGGGGACGAGGACGGTTTAGGGTCCAGGTGAGGGTATGACAACGCTTTAGGTGGAGCGTACGTGTGTGGGCGCGGGTTAGTGTCAGCGTACGGGTTAGGATTAGGGGACGGGTGAGGGTCAGGCTTCGGGGAAGGGTTAGGGTTAGGGTTCGGGCTAGGGTTATGGATAGGGGACGGGGACGGTTTAGGGTCCAGGTGAGGGTACGACAACGCTTTAGGGGGAGCGTACGTGTGAGGGCGCGGGTTAGTGTCAGCGTACGGGTTAGGATTAGGGGACGGGTGAGGTTCAGGCTTCGGGGAAGGGTTAGGGTTAGGGTTCGGGATAGGGTTAGGGTTAGGGGACGGGGACGGTTTAGGGTCCAGGTGAGGGTACGACAACGCTTTAGGGGGAGCGTACGTGTGAGGGCACGGGTTAGCGTAAGCGTACAGGTTAGGATTAGGGGACGGGTGAGGGTCAGGCTTCGGGGAAGTGTTAGGGTTAGGGTTCGGGCTAGGGTTAGGGTTAGGGGACGGGGACGGTTTAGGGTCCAGGTGAGGGTACGACAACGCTTTAGGGGGAGCGTACGTGTGAGGGAGCGGGTTAGTGTCAGCGTACGGGTTAGGATTAGGGGACGTGTGAGGGTCAGGCTTCGGGGAAGAGTTAGGGTTAGGGTTCGGGCTAGGGTTAGGGTTAGGGGACGGGGACGGTTTAGGGTCCAGATGAGGGTACGACAACGCTTTAGGGGGAGCGTACGTGAGAGGGCGCAGGTTAGTGTCAGCGTACGGGTTAGGATTAGGGGACGGGTGAGGGTCAGGCTTCGGGGAAGGGTTAGGGTTAGGGTTCGGGCTAGGGTTAGTGTTAGTGGACGGGGACGGTTTAGGGTCCAGGTGAGTGTACGACAATGCTTTAGGGGGAGCGTACGTGTGAGGGCGCAGGTTAGCGTCAGCGTACGGGTTAGGATTAGGGGACGGGTGAGGGTCAGGCTTCGGGGAAGGGTTAGGGTTAGGGTTCGGGCTAGGGTTAGGGTTAGGGGACGGGGACGGTTTAGGGTCCAGGTGAGGGTACGACAACGCTTTAGGGGGAGCATACGTGTGAGGGCGCGGGTTACTGTCAGCGTACGGGTTAGGATTAGGGGACGGGTGAGGGTCAGGCTTCGGGGAAGGGTTAGGGTTAGGGTTCGGGCTAGGGTTAGGGTTAGGGGACGGGGACGGTTTAGGGTCCAGGTGAGGGTACGACAACGCTTTAGGGGGAGCGTACGTGTGAGGGCGCGGGTTAGTGTCAGCGTACGGGTTAGGATTAGGGGACGGGTGAGGGTCAGGCTTCGGGGAAAAGTTAGGGTTAGGGTTCGGGCTAGGGTTAGGGTTAGGGGACAGAGACGGTTTAGGGTAAAGGTGAGGGTACGACAACGCTTTAGGGGGAGCGTACGTGTGAGGGCGCGGGTTAGTGTCAGCGTACGGGTTAGGATTAGGGGACGGGTGAGGGTCAGGCTTCGGGGAAGGGTTAGGGTTAGGGTTCGGTCTAGGGTAAGGCTTAGGGGACGGGGACGGTTTAGGGTCCAGGTGAGGGTACGACAACGCTTTAGGGGGAGCGTACGTGTGAGGGCGCGGGTTAGTGTCAGCGTACGGGTTAGGATTAGGGGACGGGTGAGGGTCAGGCTTCGGGGAAGGGTTAGGGTTAGGGTTCGGGCTAGGGTTAGGGTTAGGGGACGGGGACGGTTTAGGGTCCAGGTGAGGGTACGACGACGCTTTAGGGGGAGCGTACGAGTGAGGGCGCGGGTTAGTGTAAGCGTACGGGTTAGGATTAGGGGACGGGTGAGGGTCAGGCTTCGGGGAAGAGTTAGGGTTAGGGTTTGGGCTAGGGTTAGGGTTAGGGGACGGGGACGGTTTAGGGTCCAGGTGAGGGTACGACAACGCTTTAGGGGGAGCGTACGTGTGAGGGCACAGGTTAGTGTCAGCGTACGGGTTAGGATTAGGGGACGGGTGAGGGTCAGGCTTCGGGGAAGGGTTAGGGTTAGGGTTCGGGCTAGGGTAAGGCTTAGGGGACGGGGACGGTTTAGGGTCCAGGTGAGGGTACGACAACGCTTTAGGGGGAGCGTACGTGTGAGGGCGCGGGTTAGCGTCAGCTTACGGGTTAGGATTAGGGGACGGGTGAGGGTCAGGCTTCGGGGAAGGGTTAGGGTTAGGGTTCGGGCTAGGGTTAGGGTTAGGGGACGGGGACGGTTTAGGGTCCAGGTGAGTGTACGACAACGCTTTAGGGGGAGCGTACGTGTGAGGGCGCGGGTTAGTGTCAGCGTACGGGTTAGGATTAGGGGACGGGTGAGGGTCAGGCTTCGGGGAAGGGTTAGGGTTAGGGTTCGGGCTAGGGTTAGGGTTAGGGGACGGGGACGGTTTAGGGTCCAGGTGAGGTTACGACAACGCTTTAGGGGGAGTGTATGTGTGAGGGCGCGGGTTAGTGTCAGCGTACGGGTTAGGATTAGGGGACGGGTGAGGGTCAGGCTTCGGGGAAGGGTTAGGGTTAGGGTTCGGGCCAGGGTAAGGCTTAGGGGACGGGGACGGTTTAGGGTCCAGGTGAGGGTACGACAACGCTTTAGGGGGAGCGTACGTGTGAGGGCGCGGGTTAGCGTCAGCGTACGGGTTAGGATTAGGGGACGGGTGAGGGTCAGGCTTCGGGGAAGGGTTAGGGTTAGGGTTCGGGCTAGGGTTAGGGTTAGGGGACGGGGACGGTTTAGGGTACAGGTGAGTGTACGACAACGCTTTAGGGGGAGCGTACGTGTGAGGGCGCGGGTTAGCGTCAGCGTACGGGTTAGGATTAGGGGACGGGTGAGGGTCAGGCTTCGGGGAAGGGTTAGGGTTCGGGCTAGGGTTAGGGTTAGGGGACGGGGACGGTTTAGGGTCCAGGTGAGGGTACGACAACGCTTTAGGGGGAGCGTACGTGTGAGGGCGCGGGTTAGCGTCAGCGTACGGGTTAGGATTAGGGGACGGGTGAGGGTCAGGCTTCGGGGAAGGGTTAGGGTTAGGGTTCGGGCTAGGGTTAGGGTTAGGGGACAGGGACGGTTTAGGGTCCAGGTGAGAGTACGACAACGCTTTAGGGGGAGCGTACGTGTGAGGGCGCGGGTTAGCGTAAGCGTACGGGTTAGGATTAGGGGACGGGTGAGGGTCAGGCTTCGGGGAAGGGTTAGGGTTAGGGTTCGGTCTAGGGTAAGGCTTAGGGGACGGGGACGGTTTAGGGTCCAGGTGAGGGTACGACAACGTTATAGGGGGAGAGTACGTGTGAGGGCACGGGTTAGCGTCAGCGTACGGGTTAGGATTAGGGGACGGGTGAATTGCAAACTGGGCCAAACAGGAGGTTAAAGGCACTGACTCTCCAAGTCGGGAGAGTGTTAGTAAAGCGTCTGGAATGTTGCACCCGAGTACCAGGGGACGAGAATGGAGACATATTTAAAGACGTCTCCCAATCACAGGGTTGATCATACTCTGGGTTCCACATGCATGTTTTAGCTGAAGGAAGAATCCCTGAAACCTGGAGAGTTGAGACCCGTGGAATGGGTACCATGCAATATGACTTCAAAGGGTCTTCATTTGCTCACCGAACCACTCCAATCCTATCACTGCTGCGTTTATGCCCCTGTACACACGCTTGATTCTCTTTCGGAGACATAGTAATCCATAGGTTTTAAGATACTTACTAGTCAGGTACATTCTTAGGCATGTAATATGGGGTGTTGAGTCCATTTCGTTGAGCAAGGAGTAGCTCTTGTCTATTCCATATTTGGCTTAAGGAACTTTGTCTGTGCTCATTTCAATCTCTGGTTTTATGCAGCACCCCAACTCACCTTTCCCCTTAAGCAAGCATAAGTGGGTTTTCTAAATTTGAGACCCTGTTCTGTTTGTAATCCAGTTCCTGTGTAGCCAAGTTTACATTCCGTGTATTAGTGATATCTTGTGATGTTTCTTTTTCTGTGTGACTTATTTCAGTTAGAATCATCATACCTGAATCCACTCATTATCCTGCTATGGGCCTGATGACATAGATGTCATTGCTGAGTGATATTGCATTGTACGTAAGTACCACAACTTCTTCATCCATTTTTCACTTTCTGCCATATTGAACTTGTACCGTAAACGAGGTTCTTTTAAACAGAGCCGTCCCAAACTTTGGGGTGGCTGTGTCTTTTTGATTTTCATTTCCCTAAGCTATAGGACCATAAGTGGAAGTGCCCTAGGCTCTGTTGCTTTGTTTTTTAGATGTTTCAGGAAACACCATACACTTCTCCCGAGTGGCTGTTGGCAATTTACATCCCGCCCATCAGCATAACAAGGCTCCCAGTTCTCCATGGCCTGTCCTGCCTTTCTGGATTTTACACTTTTTTCAGATGGCCCTTTTGACCGGGGGGAAGTGAGACTTCATTGTAGTGCAGATTTCCTTTGCAAGCTTGCTTGGTTGGCCAAAAAGGGCGTATGCGTTTTTCCCTGAATATATTCAGGAAAAAACGCATACGCCCTTTTTGGCCAAGTGCATCATTGTGGACGTTCTGCCTCTTTTCCTATGCTTTAAATGCAATTCCAGTCTACCTCCTGAAATCGGTTTCCTGCAATTCTGCCCCGCATTCAAGTCCTCTTGGCAGCCTTACTTCAGTATATTTTTGGACGATAGCTGTCATTTATAACTCTGCAGGTTTGTGAATTACAGTGCCCCTGAGCTCCTTTCTTCAACTCGCTTTCTTGTGAGCAGCCCGCAACACCGCAGGATTGCTTCAGGCCCTAATCTGGTTCCGGCACGGCACGCTGAGCCTTTGGTTAATTCCTCTTCCTGGTGGGAAATGAGAGTTAAATTTGCCCGTCCAGACACCTCCAGCTAGTCTCTCATTGGTTCTCCCTATTCCTGTTCATCTTCTGCAGAAATTGCAAACTGGGCCAAACAGGAGGTTAAAGGCACTGACTCTCCAAGTCGGGAGAGTGTTAGTAAAGCGTCTGGAATGTTGCACCCGAGTACCAGGGGACGAGAATGGAGACATATTTGAAGACGTCTCCCAATCACAGGGTTGATCATACTCTGGGTTCCACATGCATGTTTTAGCTGAAGGAAGAATCCCTGAAACCTGGAGAGTTGAGACCCGTGGAATGGGTACCATGCAATATGACTTCAAAGGGTCTTCATTTGCTCACCGAACCTCTCCAATCCTATCACTGCTGCGTTTATGCCCCTGTACACACGCTTGATTCTTTTTTGGAGACATAGTAATCCATAGGTTTTAAGATACTTACTAGTCAGGTACATTCTTAGGCGTGTAATATGGGGTGTTGAGTCCATTTCGTTGAGCAAGGAGTAGCTCTTGTCTATTCCATATTTGGCTTAAGGAACTTTATCTGTGCTCATTTCAATCTCTGGTTTTATGCAGCACCCCAACTCACCTTTCCCCTTAAGCAAGCATAAGTTGGTTTTCTAAATTTGAGACCCTGTTCTGTTTTGTAATCTAGTTCCTGTGTAGCCAAGTTTACATTCCATGTATTAGTGATATCTTATGATGTTTCTTTTTCTGTGTGACTTATTTCAGTTAGAATCATCATACCTGAATCCACTCATTATGCTGCTACGGGCCTGATGACATAGATGTCATTGCTGAGTGATATTGGATTGTACGTAAGTACCACAACTTCTTCATCCATTTTTCACTTTCTGCGATATTGAACTTGTACCGTAAACGAGGTTCTTGTAAACAGAGCCATCCCAAACTTTGGGGTGGCTGTGTCTTTTTGATTTTCATTTCCCTAAGCTATAGGACCATAAGTGGAAGTGCCCTAGGCTCTGTTGCTTTGTTTTTTAGATGTTTCAGGAAACACCATACACTTCTCCCGAGTGGCTGTTGGCAATTTACATCCCGCCCATCAGCATAACAAGGCTCCCAGTTCTCCATGGTCTGTCCTGCCTTTCTGGATTTTACACTTTTTTCAGATGGCCCTTTTGACCGGGGGGAAGTGAGACTTCATTGTAGTGCAGAATTCCTTTGCAAGCTTGCTTGGTTGGCCAAAAAGGGCGTATGCGTTTTTTCCTGAATATATTCAGGAAAAAACGCATACGCCCTTTTTGGCCAAGTGCATCATTGTGGACGTTCTGCCTCTTTTCCTATGCTTCAAATGCAATTCCAGTCTACCTCCTGAGATCAGTTTCCGGCAATTCTGCCCCGCATTCAAGTCGTCTTGGCAGCCTTACTTCAGTATATTTTTGGTCGATAGCTGTCATTTATAACTCTGCAGGTTTGTGAATTACAGTGCCCCTGAGCTCCTTTCTTCAACTCGCTTTCTTGTGAGCTGGCCGCAACACCGCAGGATTGCTTCAGGCCCTAATCTGGTTCCGGCACGGCACGCTGAGCCTTTGGTTAATTCCTCTTCCTGGTGGGAAATGAGAGTTAAATTTGCCCGTCCAGACACCTCCAGCTAGTCTCTCATTGGTTCTCCCTATTCCTGTTCATCTTCTGCAGAAATTGCAAACTGGGCCAAACAGGAGGTTAAAGGCACTGACTCTCCAAGTCGGGAGAGTGTTAGTAAAGCGTCTGGAATGTTGCACCCGAGTACCAGGGGCCGAGAATGGGACATATTTGAACACGTCTTCCGATCACATGGTTGATCATACTCTGGGTTCCACATGCATGTTTTAGCTGAAGGAAGAATCCCTGAAACCTGGAGAGTTGAGACCCGTGGAATGGGTACCATGCAATATGACTTCAAAGGGTCTTCATTTGCTCACCGAACCTCTCCAATCCTATCACTGCTGCGTTTATGCCCCTCTACACACGCTTGATTCCCTTTCGGAGACATAGCAATCCATAGGTTTTGAGATACTTACTAGTCAGGTACATTCTTAGGCGTTTAATATGGGGTGTTGAGTCCATTTCGTTGAGCAAGGAGTAGCTCTTGTGTATTCCATATTTGGCTTAAGGAACTTACTCTGTGCTCATTTCAATCTCTGGTTTTATGCAGCACCCCAACTCACCTTTCCCCTTAAGCAAGCATAAGTTGGTTTTCTAAATTTGAGACCCTGTTCTGTTTTGTAATCCAGTTCCTGTGTAGCCAAGTTTACATTCCGTGTATTAGTGATATCTTATGATGTTTCTTTTTCTGTGTGACTTATTTCAGTTAGAATCATCATACCTGAATCCACTCATTATGCTGCTACGGGCCTGATGACATAGATGTCATTGCTGAGTGATATTGGATTGTACGTAAGTACCACAACTTCTTCATCCATTTTTCACTTTCTGCGATATTGAACTTGTACCGTAAACGAGGTTCTTTTAAACAGAGCCGTCCCAAACTTTGGGGTGGCTGTGTCTTTTTGATTTTCATTTCCCTAAGCTATAGGACCATAAGTGGAAGTGCCCTAGGCTCTGTTGCTTTGTTTTTTAGATGTTTCAGGAAACACCATACACTTCTCCCGAGTGGCTGTTGGCAATTTACATCCCGCCCATCAGCATAACAAGGCTCCCAGTTCTCCATGGCCTGTCCTGCCTTTCTGGATTTTACACTTTTTTCAGATGGCCCTTTTGACCGGGGGGAAGTGAGACTTCATTGTAGTGCAGATTTCCTTTGCAAGCTTGCTTGGTTGGCCAAAAAGGGCGTATGCGTTTTTCCCTGAATATATTCAGGAAAAAACGCATACGCCCTTTTTGGCCAAGTGCATCATTGTGGACGTTCTGCCTCTTTTCCTATGCTTTAAATGCAATTCCAGTCTACCTCCTGAAATCGGTTTCCTGCAATTCTGCCCCGCATTCAAGTCCTCTTGGCAGCCTTACTTCAGTATATTTTTGGACGATAGCTGTCATTTATAACTCTGCAGGTTTGTGTATTACAGTGCCCCTGAGCTCCTTTCTTCAACTCGCTTTCTTGTGAGCTGGCCGCAACACCGCAGGATTGCTTCAGGCCCTAATCTGGTTCCGGCACGGCACGCTGAGCCTTTGGTTAATTCCTCTTCCTGGTGGGAAATGAGAGTTAAATTTGCCCGTCCAGACACCTCCAGCTAGTCTCTCATTGGTTCTCCCTATTCCTGTTCATCTTCCGCAGAAATTGCAAACTGGGCCAAACAGGAGGTTAAAGGCACTGACTCTCCAAGTCGGGAGAGTGTTAGTAAAGCGTCTGGAATGTTGCACCCGAGTACCAGGGGACGAGAATGGAGACATATTTGAAGACGTCTCCCAACCACAGGGTTGATCATACTCTGGGTTCCACATGCATGTTTTAGCTGAAGGAAGAATCCCTGAAACCTGGAGAGTTGAGACCCGTGGAATGGGTACCATGCAATATGACTTCAAAGGGTCTTCATTTGCTCACCGAACCTCTCCAATCCTATCACTGCTGCGTTTATGCCCCTGTACACACGCTTGATTCTCTTTTGGAGACATAGTAATCCATAGGTTTTAAGATACTTACTAGTCAGGTACATTCTTAGGCATGTAATATGGGGTGTTGAGTCCATTTCGTTGAGCAAGGAGTAGCTCTTGTCTATTCCATATTTGGCTTAAGGAACTTTGTCTGTGCTCATTTCAATCTCTGGTTTTATGCAGCACCCCAACTCACCTTTCCCCTTAAGCAAGCATAAGTTGGTTTTCTAAATTTGAGACCCTGTTCTGTTTGTAATCCAGTTCCTGTGTAGCCAAGTTTACATTCCGTGTATTAGTGATATCTTGTGATGTTTCTTTTTCTGTGTGACTTATTTCAGTTAGAATCATCATACCTGAATCCACTCATTATGCTGCTATGGGCCTGATGACATAGATGTCATTGCTGAGTGATATTGCATTGTACGTAAGTACCACAACTTCTTCATCCATTTTTCACTTTCTGCCATATTGAACTTGTACCGTAAACGAGGTTCTTGTAAACAGAGCCGTCCCAAACTTTGGGGTGGCTGTGTCTTTTTGATTTTCATTTCCCTAAGCTATAGGACCATAAGTGGAAGTGCCCTAGGCTCTGTTGCTTTGTTTTTTAGATGTTTCAGGAAACACCATACACTTCTCCCGAGTGGCTGTTGGCAATTTACATCCCGCCTATCAGCATAACAAGGCTCCGAGTTCTCCATGGCCTGTCCTGCCTTTCTGGATTTTACACTTTTTTCAGATGGTCCTTTTGACCGGGGGGAAGTGAGACTTCATTGTAGTGCAGATTTCCTTTGCAAGCTTGCTTGGTTGGCCAAAAAGGGCGTATGCGTTTTTCCCTGAATATATTCAGGGAAAAACGCATACGCCCTTTTTGGCCAAGTGCATCATTGTGGACGTTCTGCCTCTTTTCCTATGCTTTAAATGCAATTCCAGTCTACCTCCTGAAATCGGTTTCCTGCAATTCTGCCCCGCATTCAAGTCCTCTTGGCAGCCTTACTTCAGTATATTTTTGGACGATAGCTGTCATTTATAAGTCTGCAGGTTTGTGAATTACAGTGCCCCTGAGCTCCTTTCTTCAACTCGCTTTCTTGTGAGCTGGCCGCAACACCGCAGGATTGCTTCAGGCCCTAATCTGGTTCCGGCACGGCACGCTGAGCCTTTGGTTAATTCCTCTTCCTGGTGGGAAATGAGAGTTAAATTTGCCCGTCCAGACACCTCCAGCTAGTCTCTCATTGGTTCTCCCTATTCCTGTTCATCTTCCGCAGAAATTGCAAACTGGGCCAAACAGGAGGTTAAAGGCACTGACTCTCCAAGTCGGGAGAGTGTTAGTAAAGCGTCTGGAATGTTGCACCCAAGTACCAGGGGACGAGAACGGAGACATATTTGAACACGTCTCCCGATCACACGGTTGATCATACTCTGGGTTCCACATGCATGTTTTAGCTAAAGGAAGAATCCCTGAAACCTGGAGAGTTGAGACCCGTGGAATGGGTACCATGCAATATGACTTCAAAGGGTCTTCATTTGCTCACCGAACCTCTCCAATCCTATCACTGCTGCGTTTATGCCCCTCTACACACGCTTGATTCCCTTTCGGAGACATAGCAATCCATAGGTTTTGAGATACTTACTAGTCAGGTACATTCTTAGGCGTTTAATATGGGGTGTTGAGTCCATTTCGTTGAGCAAGGAGTAGCTCTTGTCTATTCCATATTTGGCTTAAGGAACTTACTCTGTGCTCATTTCAATCTCTGGTTTTATGCAGCACCCCAACTCACCTTTCCCCTTAAGCAAGCATAAGTTGGTTTTCTAAATTTGAGACCCTGTTCTGTTTTGTAATCCAGTTCCTGTGTAGCCAAGTTTACATTCCATGTATTAGTGATATCTTATGATGTTTCTTTTTCTGTGTGACTTATTTCAGTTAGAATCATCATACCTGAATCCACTCATTATGCTGCTACGGGCCTGATGACATAGATGTCATTGCTGAGTGATATTGCATTGTACGTAAGTACCACAACTTCTTCATCCATTTTTCACTTTCTGCGATATTGAACTTGTCCCGTAAACGAGGTTCTTGTAAACAGAGCCGTCCCAAACTTTGGGGTGGCTGTGTCTTTTTGATTTTCATTTCCCTAAGCTATAGGACCATAAGTGGAAGTGCCCTAGGCTCTGTTGCTTTGTTTTTTAGATGTTTCAGGAAACACCATACACTTCTCCCGAGTGGCTGTTGGCAATTTACATCCCGCCCATCAGCATAACAAGGCTCCCAGTTCTCCATGGCCTGTCCTGCCTTTCTGGATTTTACACTTTTTTCAGATGGCCCTTTTGACCGGGGGGAAGTGAGACTTCATTGTAGTGCAGATTTCCTTTGCAAGCTTGCTTGGTTGGCCAAAAAGGGCGTATGCGTTTTTCCCTGAATATATTCAGGAAAAAACGCATACGCCCTTTTTGGCCAAGTGCATCATTGTGGACGTTCTGCCTCTTTTCCTATGCTTTAAATGCAATTCCAGTCTACCTCCTGAAATCGGTTTCCTGCAATTCTGCCCCGCATTCAAGTCCTCTTGGCAGCCTTACTTCAGTATATTTTTGGACGATAGCTGTCATTTATAACTCTGCAGGTTTGTGTATTACAGTGCCCCTGAGCTCCTTTCTTCAACTCGCTTTCT
Organism: Globicephala melas; assembly: GCF_963455315.2. Classification (NCBI taxonomy): domain Eukaryota; kingdom Metazoa; phylum Chordata; class Mammalia; order Artiodactyla; family Delphinidae; genus Globicephala; species Globicephala melas. Next base: position 3,052,364 of record NW_027207212.1, read on the forward strand.
TGTGAGCTGGCCGCAACACCGCAGGATTGCTTCAGGCCCTAATCTGGTTCCGGCACGGCACGCTGAGCCTTTGGTTAATTCCTCTTCCTGGTGGGAAATGAGAGTTAAATTTGCCCGTCCAGACACCTCCAGCTAGTCTCTCATTGGTTCTCCCTATTCCTGTTCATCTTCCGCAGAAATTGCAAACTGGGCCAAACAGGAGGTTAAAGGCACTGACTCTCCAAGTCGGGAGAGTGTTAGTAAAGCGTCTGGAATGTTGCACCCGAGTACCAGGGGACGAGAATGGAGACATATTTGAAGACGTCTCCCAACCACAGGGTTGATCATACTCTGGGTTCCACATGCATGTTTTAGCTGAAGGAAGAATCCCTGAAACCTGGAGAGTTGAGACCCGTGGAATGGGTACCATGCAATATGACTTCAAAGGGTCTTCATTTGCTCACCGAACCTCTCCAATCCTATCACTGCTGCGTTTATGCCCCTGTACACACGCTTGATTCTCTTTTGGAGACATAGTAATCCATAGGTTTTAAGATACTTACTAGTCAGGTACATTCTTAGGCATGTAATATGGGGTGTTGAGTCCATTTCGTTGAGCAAGGAGTAGCTCTTGTCTATTCCATATTTGGCTTAAGGAACTTTGTCTGTGCTCATTTCAATCTCTGGTTTTATGCAGCACCCCAACTCACCTTTCCCCTTAAGCAAGCATAAGTTGGTTTTCTAAATTTGAGACCCTGTTCTGTTTGTAATCCAGTTCCTGTGTAGCCAAGTTTACATTCCGTGTATTAGTGATATCTTGTGATGTTTCTTTTTCTGTGTGACTTATTTCAGTTAGAATCATCATACCTGAATCCACTCATTATGCTGCTATGGGCCTGATGACATAGATGTCATTGCTGAGTGATATTGCATTGTACGTAAGTACCACAACTTCTTCATCCATTTTTCACTTTCTGCCATATTGAACTTGTACCGTAAACGAGGTTCTTGTAAACAGAGCCGTCCCAAACTTTGGGGTGGCTGTGTCTTTTTGATTTTCATTTCCCTAAGCTATAGGACCATAAGTGGAAGTGCCCTAGGCTCTGTTGCTTTGTTTTTTAGATGTTTCAGGAAACACCATACACTTCTCCCGAGTGGCTGTTGGCAATTTACATCCCGCCTATCAGCATAACAAGGCTCCGAGTTCTCCATGGCCTGTCCTGCCTTTCTGGATTTTACACTTTTTTCAGATGGTCCTTTTGACCGGGGGGAAGTGAGACTTCATTGTAGTGCAGATTTCCTTTGCAAGCTTGCTTGGTTGGCCAAAAAGGGCGTATGCGTTTTTCCCTGAATATATTCAGGGAAAAACGCATACGCCCTTTTTGGCCAAGTGCATCATTGTGGACGTTCTGCCTCTTTTCCTATGCTTTAAATGCAATTCCAGTCTACCTCCTGAAATCGGTTTCCTGCAATTCTGCCCCGCATTCAAGTCCTCTTGGCAGCCTTACTTCAGTATATTTTTGGACGATAGCTGTCATTTATAAGTCTGCAGGTTTGTGAATTACAGTGCCCCTGAGCTCCTTTCTTCAACTCGCTTTCTTGTGAGCTGGCCGCAACACCGCAGGATTGCTTCAGGCCCTAATCTGGTTCCGGCACGGCACGCTGAGCCTTTGGTTAATTCCTCTTCCTGGTGGGAAATGAGAGTTAAATTTGCCCGTCCAGACACCTCCAGCTAGTCTCTCATTGGTTCTCCCTATTCCTGTTCATCTTCTGCAGAAATTGCAAACTGGGCCAAACAGGAGGTTAAAGGCACTGACTCTCCAAGTCGGGAGAGTGTTAGTAAAGCGTCTGGAATGTTGCACCCGAGTACCAGGGGACGAGAATGGAGACATATTTGAAGACGTCTCCCAATCACAGGGTTGATCATACTCTGGGTTCCACATGCATGTTTTAGCTGAAGGAAGAATCCCTGAAACCTGGAGAGTTGAGACCCGTGGAATGGGTACCATGCAATATGACTTCAAAGGGTCTTCATTTGCTCACCGAACCTCTCCAATCCTATCACTGCTGCGTTTATGCCCCTGTACACACGCTTGATTCTCTTTTGGAGACATAGTAATCCATAGGTTTTAAGATACTTACTAGTCAGGTACATTCTTAGGCATGTAATATGGGGTGTTGAGTCCATTTCGTTGAGCAAGGAGTAGCTCTTGTCTATTCCATATTTGGCTTAAGGAACTTTGTCTGTGCTCATTTCAATCTCTGGTTTTATGCAGCACCCCAACTCACCTTTCCCCTTAAGCAAGCATAAGTTGGTTTTCTAAATTTGAGACCCTGTTCTGTTTGTAATCCAGTTCCTGTGTAGCCAAGTTTACATTCCGTGTATTAGTGATATCTTGTGATGTTTCTTTTTCTGTGTGACTTATTTCAGTTAGAATCATCATACCTGAATCCACTCATTATGCTGCTATGGGCCTGATGACATAGATGTCATTGCTGAGTGATATTGCATTGTACGTAAGTACCACAACTTCTTCATCCATTTTTCACTTTCTGCCATATTGAACTTGTACCGTAAACGAGGTTCTTTTAAACAGAGCCGTCCCAAACTTTGGGGTGGCTGTGTCTTTTTGATTTCATTTCCCTAAGCTATAGGACCATAAGTGGAAGTGCCCTAGGCTCTGTTGCTTTGTTTTTTAGATGTTTCAGGAAACACCATACACTTCTCCCGAGTGGCTGTTGGCAATTTACATCCCGCCCATCAGCATAACAAGGCTCCCAGTTCTCCATGGCCTGTCCTGCCTTTCTGGATTTTACACTTTTTTCAGATGGCCCTTTTGACCGGGGGGAATTGAGACTTCATTGTAGTGCAGATTTCCTTTGCAAGCTTGCTTGGTTGGCCAAAAAGGGCGTATGCGTTTTTCCCTGAATATATTCAGGAAAAAACGCATACGCCCTTTTTGGCCAAGTGCATCATTGTGGACGTTCTGCCTCTTTTCCTATGCTTTCAATGCAATTCCAGTCTACCTCCTGAAATCGGTTTCCTGCAATTCTGCCCCGCATTCAAGTCCTCTTGGCAGCCTTACTTCAGTATATTTTTGGACGATAGCTGTCATTTATAACTCTGCAGGTTTGTGAATTACAGTGCCCCTGAGCTCCTTTCTTCAACTCGCTTTCTTGTGAGCTGGCCGCAACACCGCAGGATTGCTTCAGGCCCTAATCTGGTTCCGGCACGGCACGCTGAGCCTTTGGTTAATTCCTCTTCCTGGTGGGAAATGAGAGTTAAATTTGCCCGTCCAGACACCTCCAGCTAGTCTCTCATTGGTTCTCCCTATTCCTCTTCATCTTCTGCAGAAATTGCAAACTGGGCCAAACAGGAGGTTAAAGGCACTGACTCTCCAAGTCGGGAGAGTGTTAGTAAAGCGTCTGGAATGTTGCACCCGAGTACCAGGGGACGAGAATGGAGACATATTTAAAGACGTCTCACAATCACAGGGTTGATCATACTCTGGGTTCCACATGCATGTTTTAGCTGAAGGAAGAATCCCTGAAACCTGGAGAGTTGAGACCCGTGGAATGGGTACCATGCAATATGACTTCAAAGGGTCTTCATTTGCTCACCGAACCACTCCAATCCTATCACTGCTGCGTTTATGCCCCTGTACACACGCTTGATTCTCTTTTGGAGACATAGTAATCCATAGGTTTTAAGATACTTACTAGTCAGGTACATTCTTAGGCGTGTAATATGGGGTGTTGAGTCCATTTCGTTGAGCAAGGAGTAGCTCTTGTCTATTCCATATTTGGCTTAAGGAACTTTGTCTGTGCTCATTTCAATCTCTGGTTTTATGCAGCACCCCAACTCACCTTTCCCCTTAAGCAAGCATAAGTTGGTTTTCTAAATTTGAGACCCTGTTCTGTTTGTAATCCAGTTCCTGTGTAGCCAAGTTTACATTCCGTGTATTAGTGATATCTTATGATGTTTCTTTTTCTGTGTGACTTATTTCAGTTAGAATCATCATACCTGAATCCACTCATTATGCTGCTATGTGCCTGATGACATAGATGTCATTGCTGAGTGATATTGCATTGTACGTAAGTACCACAACTTCTTCATCCATTTTTCACTTTCTGCCATATTGAACTTGTACCGTAAACGAGGTTCTTTTAAACAGAGCTGTCCCAAACTTTGGGGTGGCTGTGTCTTTTTGATTTTCATTTCCCTAAGCTATAGGACCATAAGTGGAAGTGCCCTAGGCTCTGTTGCTTTGTTTTTTAGATGTTTCAGGAAACACCATACACTTCTCCCGAGTGGCTGTTGGCAATTTACATCCCGCCCATCAGCATAACAAGGCTCCCAGTTCTCCATGGCCTGTCCTGCCTTTCTGGATTTTACACTTTTTTCAGATGGCCCTTTTGACCGGGGGGAAGTGAGACTTCATTGTAGTGCAGATTTCCTTTGCAAGCTTGCTTGGTTGGCCAAAAAGGGCGTATGCGTTTTTCCCTGAATATATTCAGGAAAAAACGCATACGCCCTTTTTGGCCAAGTGCATCATTGTGGACGTTCTGCCTCTTTTCCTATGCTTTAAATGCAATTCCAGTCTACCTCCTGAAATCGGTTTCCTGCAATTCTGCCCCGCATTCAAGTCCTCTTGGCAGCCTTACTTCAGTATATTTTTGGACGATAGCTGTCATTTATAACTCTGCAGGTTTGTGTATTACAGTGCCCCTGAGCTCCTTTCTTCAACTCGCTTTCTTGTGAGCTGGCCGCAACACCGCAGGATTGCTTCAGGCCCTAATCTGGTTCCGGCACGGCACGCTGAGCCTTTGGTTAATTCCTCTTCCTGGTGGGAAATGAGAGTTAAATTTGCCCGTCCAGACACCTCCAGCTAGTCTCTCATTGGTTCTCCCTATTCCTGTTCATCTTCCGCAGAAATTGCAAACTGGGCCAAACAGGAGGTTAAAGGCACTGACTCTCCAAGTCGGGAGAGTGTTAGTAAAGCGTCTGGAATGTTGCACCCGAGTACCAGGGGACGAGAATGGAGACATATTTGAAGACGTCTCCCAACCACAGGGTTGATCATACTCTGGGTTCCACATGCATGTTTTAGCTGAAGGAAGAATCCCTGAAACCTGGAGAGTTGAGACCCGTGGAATGGGTACCATGCAATATGACTTCAAAGGGTCTTCATTTGCTCACCGAACCTCTCCAATCCTATCACTGCTGCGTTTATGCCCCTGTACACACGCTTGATTCTCTTTTGGAGACATAGTAATCCATAGGTTTTAAGATACTTACTAGTCAGGTACATTCTTAGGCATGTAATATGGGGTGTTGAGTCCATTTCGTTGAGCAAGGAGTAGCTCTTGTCTATTCCATATTTGGCTTAAGGAACTTTGTCTGTGCTCATTTCAATCTCTGGTTTTATGCAGCACCCCAACTCACCTTTCCCCTTAAGCAAGCATAAGTTGGTTTTCTAAATTTGAGACCCTGTTCTGTTTGTAATCCAGTTCCTGTGTAGCCAAGTTTACATTCCGTGTATTAGTGATATCTTGTGATGTTTCTTTTTCTGTGTGACTTATTTCAGTTAGAATCATCATACCTGAATCCACTCATTATGCTGCTATGGGCCTGATGACATAGATGTCATTGCTGAGTGATATTGCATTGTACGTAAGTACCACAACTTCTTCATCCATTTTTCACTTTCTGCCATATTGAACTTGTACCGTAAACGAGGTTCTTGTAAACAGAGCCGTCCTAAACTTTGGGGTGGCTGTGTCTTTTTGATTTTCATTTCCCTAAGCTATAGGACCATAAGTGGAAGTGCCCTAGGCTCTGTTGCTTTGTTTTTTAGATGTTTCAGGAAACACCATACACTTCTCCCGAGTGGCTGTTGGCAATTTACATCCCGCCTATCAGCATAACAAGGCTCCGAGTTCTCCATGGCCTGTCCTGCCTTTCTGGATTTTACACTTTTTTCAGATGGTCCTTTTGACCGGGGGGAAGTGAGACTTCATTGTAGTGCAGATTTCCTTTGCAAGCTTGCTTGGTTGGCCAAAAAGGGCGTATGCGTTTTTCCCTGAATATATTCAGGGAAAAACGCATACGCCCTTTTTGGCCAAGTGCATCATTGTGGACGTTCTGCCTCTTTTCCTATGCTTTAAATGCAATTCCAGTCTACCTCCTGAAATCGGTTTCCTGCAATTCTGCCCCGCATTCAAGTCCTCTTGGCAGCCTTACTTCAGTATATTTTTGGACGATAGCTGTCATTTATAAGTCTGCAGGTTTGTGAATTACAGTGCCCCTGAGCTCCTTTCTTCAACTCGCTTTCTTGTGAGCTGGCCGCAACACCGCAGGATTGCTTCAGGCCCTAATCTGGTTCCGGCACGGCACGCTGAGCCTTTGGTTAATTCCTCTTCCTGGTGGGAAATGAGAGTTAAATTTGCCCGTCCAGACACCTCCAGCTAGTCTCTCATTGGTTCTCCCTATTCCTGTTCATCTTCTGCAGAAATTGCAAACTGGGCCAAACAGGAGGTTAAAGGCACTGACTCTCCAAGTCGGGAGAGTGTTAGTAAAGCGTCTGGAATGTTGCACCCGAGTACCAGGGGACGAGAATGGAGACATATTTGAAGACGTCTCCCAATCACAGGGTTGATCATACTCTGGGTTCCACATGCATGTTTTAGCTGAAGGAAGAATCCCTGAAACCTGGAGAGTTGAGACCCGTGGAATGGGTACCATGCAATATGACTTCAAAGGGTCTTCATTTGCTCACCGAACCTCTCCAATCCTATCACTGCTGCGTTTATGCCCCTGTACACACGCTTGATTCTCTTTTGGAGACATAGTAATCCATAGGTTTTAAGATACTTACTAGTCAGGTACATTCTTAGGCATGTAATATGGGGTGTTGAGTCCATTTCGTTGAGCAAGGAGTAGCTCTTGTCTATTCCATATTTGGCTTAAGGAACTTTGTCTGTGCTCATTTCAATCTCTGGTTTTATGCAGCACCCCAACTCACCTTTCCCCTTAAGCAAGCATAAGTTGGTTTTCTAAATTTGAGACCCTGTTCTGTTTGTAATCCAGTTCCTGTGTAGCCAAGTTTACATTCCGTGTATTAGTGATATCTTGTGATGTTTCTTTTTCTGTGTGACTTATTTCAGTTAGAATCATCATACCTGAATCCACTCATTATGCTGCTATGGGCCTGATGACATAGATGTCATTGCTGAGTGATATTGCATTGTACGTAAGTACCACAACTTCTTCATCCATTTTTCACTTTCTGCCATATTGAACTTGTACCGTAAACGAGGTTCTTTTAAACAGAGCCGTCCCAAACTTTGGGGTGGCTGTGTCTTTTTGATTTCATTTCCCTAAGCTATAGGACCATAAGTGGAAGTGCCCTAGGCTCTGTTGCTTTGTTTTTTAGATGTTTCAGGAAACACCATACACTTCTCCCGAGTGGCTGTTGGCAATTTACATCCCGCCCATCAGCATAACAAGGCTCCCAGTTCTCCATGGCCTGTCCTGCCTTTCTGGATTTTACACTTTTTTCAGATGGCCCTTTTGACCGGGGGGAATTGAGACTTCATTGTAGTGCAGATTTCCTTTGCAAGCTTGCTTGGTTGGCCAAAAAGGGCGTATGCGTTTTTCCCTGAATATATTCAGGAAAAAACGCATACGCCCTTTTTGGCCAAGTGCATCATTGTGGACGTTCTGCCTCTTTTCCTATGCTTTAAATGCAATTCCAGTCTACCTCCTGAAATCGGTTTCCTGCAATTCTGCCCCGCATTCAAGTCCTCTTGGCAGCCTTACTTCAGTATATTTTTGGACGATAGCTGTCATTTATAACTCTGCAGGTTTGTGAATTACAGTGCCCCTGAGCTCCTTTCTTCAACTCGCTTTCTTGTGAGCTGGCCGCAACACCGCAGGATTGCTTCAGGCCCTAATCTGGTTCCGGCACGGCACGCTGAGCCTTTGGTTAATTCCTCTTCCTGGTGGGAAATGAGAGTTAAATTTGCCCGTCCAGACACCTCCAGCTAGTCTCTCATTGGTTCTCCCTATTCCTGTTCATCTTCTGCAGAAATTGCAAACTGGGCCAAACAGGAGGTTAAAGGCACTGACTCTCCAAGTCGGGAGAGTGTTAGTAAAGCGTCTGGAATGTTGCACCCGAGTACCAGGGGACGAGAATGGAGACATATTTGAAGACGTCTCCCAATCACAGGGTTGATCATACTCTGGGTTCCACATGCATGTTTTAGCTGAAGGAAGAATCCCTGAAACCTGGAGAGTTGAGACCCGTGGAATGGGTACCATGCAATATGACTTCAAAGGGTCTTCATTTGCTCACCGAACCTCTCCAATCCTATCACTGCTGCGTTTATGCCCCTGTACACACGCTTGATTCTCTTTTGGAGACATAGTAATCCATAGGTTTTAAGATACTTACTAGTCAGGTACATTCTTAGGCATGTAATATGGGGTGTTGAGTCCATTTCGTTGAGCAAGGAGTAGCTCTTGTCTATTCCATATTTGGCTTAAGGAACTTTGTCTGTGCTCATTTCAATCTCTGGTTTTATGCAGCACCCCAACTCACCTTTCCCCTTAAGCAAGCATAAGTTGGTTTTCTAAATTTGAGACCCTGTTCTGTTTGTAATCCAGTTCCTGTGTAGCCAAGTTTACATTCCGTGTATTAGTGATATCTTGTGATGTTTCTTTTTCTGTGTGACTTATTTCAGTTAGAATCATCATACCTGAATCCACTCATTATGCTGCTATGGGCCTGATGACATAGATGTCATTGCTGAGTGATATTGCATTGTACGTAAGTACCACAACTTCTTCATCCATTTTTCACTTTCTGCCATATTGAACTTGTACCGTAAACGAGGTTCTTTTAAACAGAGCCGTCCCAAACTTTGGGGTGGCTGTGTCTTTTTGATTTCATTTCCCTAAGCTATAGGACCATAAGTGGAAGTGCCCTAGGCTCTGTTGCTTTGTTTTTTAGATGTTTCAGGAAACACCATACACTTCTCCCGAGTGGCTGTTGGCAATTTACATCCCGCCCATCAGCATAACAAGGCTCCCAGTTCTCCATGGCCTGTCCTGCCTTTCTGGATTTTACACTTTTTTCAGATGGCCCTTTTGACCGGGGGGAATTGAGACTTCATTGTAGTGCAGATTTCCTTTGCAAGCTTGCTTGGTTGGCCAAAAAGGGCGTATGCGTTTTTCCCTGAATATATTCAGGAAAAAACGCATACGCCCTTTTTGGCCAAGTGCATCATTGTGGACGTTCTGCCTCTTTTCCTATGCTTTAAATGCAATTCCAGTCTACCTCCTGAAATCGGTTTCCTGCAATTCTGCCCCGCATTCAAGTCCTCTTGGCAGCCTTACTTCAGTATATTTTTGGACGATAGCTGTCATTTATAACTCTGCAGGTTTGTGAATTACAGTGCCCCTGAGCTCCTTTCTTCAACTCGCTTTCTTGTGAGCTGGCCGCAACACCGCAGGATTGCTTCAGGCCCTAATCTGGTTCCGGCACGGCACGCTGAGCCTTTGGTTAATTCCTCTTCCTGGTGGGAAATGAGAGTTAAATTTGCCCGTCCAGACACCTCCAGCTAGTCTCTCATTGGTTCTCCCTATTCCTGTTCATCTTCTGCAGAAATTGCAAACTGGGCCAAACAGGAGGTTAAAGGCACTGACTCTCCAAGTCGGGAGAGTGTTAGTAAAGCGTCTGGAATGTTGCACCCGAGTACCAGGGGACGAGAATGGAGACATATTTGAAGACGTCTCCCAATCACAGGGTTGATCATACTCTGGGTTCCACATGCATGTTTTAGCTGAAGGAAGAATCCCTGAAACCTGGAGAGTTGAGACCCGTGGAATGGGTACCATGCAATATGACTTCAAAGGGTCTTCATTTGCTCACCGAACCTCTCCAATCCTATCACTGCTGCGTTTATGCCCCTGTACACACGCTTGATTCTCTTTTGGAGACATAGTAATCCATAGGTTTTAAGATACTTACTAGTCAGGTACATTCTTAGGCGTGTAATATGGGGTGTTGAGTCCATTTCGTTGAGCAAGGAGTAGCTCTTGTCTATTCCATATTTGGCTTAAGGAACTTTGTCTGTGCTCATTTCAATCTCTGGTTTTATGCACCACCCCAACTCACCTTTCCCCTTAAGCAAGCATAAGATGGTTTTCTAAATTTGAGACCCTGTTCTGATTTGTAATCCAGTTCCTGTGTAGCCAAGTTTACATTCCGTGTATTAGTGATATCTTATGATGTTTCTTTTTCTGTGTGACTTATTTCAGTTAGAATCATCATACCTGAATCCACTCATTATGCTGCTATGGGCCTGATGACATAGATGTCATTGCTGAGTGATATTGCATTTTACGTAAGTACCACAACTTCTTCATCCATTTTTCACTTTCTGCCATATTGAACTTGTACCGTAAACGAGGTTCTTGTAAACAGAGCCGTCCCAAACTTTGGGGTGGCTGTGTCTTTTTGATTTTCATTTCCCTAAGCTATAGGACCATAAGTGGAAGTGCCCTAGGCTCTGTTGCTTTGTTTTTTAGATGTTTCAGGAAACACCATACACTTCTCCCTAGTGGCTGTTGGCAATTTACATCCCGCCCATCAGCATAACAAGGCTCCCAGTTCTCCATGGCCTGTCCTGCCTTTCTGGATTTTACACTTTTTTCAGATGGCCCTTTTGACCAGGGGCAATTGAGACTTCATTGTAGTGCAGATTTCCTTTGCAAGCTTGCTTGGTTGGCCAAAAAGGGCGTATGTGTTTTTTCCTGAATATATTCAGGAAAAAACGCATACGCCCTTTTTGGCCAAGTGCATCATTGTGGACGTTCTGCCTCTTTTCCTATGCTTTAAATGCAATTCCAGTCTACCTCCTGAAATCGGTTTCCTGCAATTCTGCCCCGCATTCAAGTCCTCTTGGCAGCCTTACTTCAGTATATTTTTGGACGATAGCTGTCATTTATAACTCTGCAGGTTTGTGAATTACAGTGCCCCTGAGCTCCTTTCTTCAACTCGCTTTCTTGTGAGCTGGCCGCAACACCGCAGGATTGCTTCAGGCCCTAATCTGGTTCCGGCACGGCACGCTGAGCCTTTGGTTAATTCCTCTTCCTGGTGGGAAATGAGAGTTAAATTTGCCCGTCCAGACACCTCCAGCTAGTCTCTCATTGGTTCTCCCTATTCCTGTTCATCTTCTGCAGAAATTGCAAACTGGGCCAAACAGGAGGTTAAAGGCACTGACTCTCCAAGTCGGGAGAGTGTTAGTAAAGCGTCTGGAATGTTGCACCCGAGTACCAGGGGACGAGAATGGAGACATATTTGAAGACGTCTCCCAATCACAGGGTTGATCATACTCTGGGTTCCACATGCATGTTTTAGCTGAAGGAAGAATCCCTGAAACCTGGAGAGTTGAGACCCGTGGAATGGGTACCATGCAATATGACTTCAAAGGGTCTTCATTTGCTCACCGAACCTCTCCAATCCTATCACTGCTGCGTTTATGCCCCTGTACACACGCTTGATTCTCTTTTGGAGACATAGTAATCCATAGGTTTTAAGATACTTACTAGTCAGGTACATTCTTAGGCGTGTAATATGGGGTGTTGAGTCCATTTCGTTGAGCAAGGAGTAGCTCTTGTCTATTCCATATTTGGCTTAAGGAACTTTGTCTGTGCTCATTTCAATCTCTGGTTTTATGCAGCACCCCAACTCACCTTTCCCCTTAAGCAAGCATAAGTTGGTTTTCTAAATTTGAGACCCTGTTCTGATTTGTAATCCAGTTCCTGTGTAGCCAAGTTTACATTCCGTGTATTAGTGATATCTTATGATGTTTCTTTTTCTGTGTGACTTATTTCAGTTAGAATCATCATACCTGAATCCACTCATTATGCTGCTATGGGCCTGATGACATAGATGTCATTGCTGAGTGATATTGCATTTTACGTAAGTACCACAACTTCTTCATCCATTTTTCACTTTCTGCGATATTGAACTTGTCCCGTAAACGAGGTTCTTGTGAACAGAGCCGTCCCAAACTTTGGGGTGGCTGTGTCTTTTTGATTTTCATTTCCCTAAGCTATAGGACCATAAGTGGAAGTGCCCTAGGCTCTGTTGCTTTGTTTTTTAGATGTTTCAGGAAACACCATACACTTCTCCCGAGTGGCTGTTGGCAATTTACATCCCGCCCATCAGCATAACAAGGCTCCCAGTTCTCCATGGCCTGTCCTGCCTTTCTGGATTTTACACTTTTTTCAGATGGCCCTTTTGACCAGGGGGAATTGAGACTTCATTGTAGTGCAGATTTCCTTTGCAAGCTTGCTTGGTTGGCCAAAAAGGGCGTATGTGTTTTTTCCTGAATATATTCAGGAAAAAACGCATACGCCCTTTTTGGCCAAGTGCATCATTGTGGACGTTCTGCCTCTTTTCCTATGCTTTAAATGCAATTCCAGTCTACCTCCTGAAATCAGTTTCCTGCAATTCTGCCCCGCATTCAAGTCCTCTTGGCAGCCTTACTTCAGTATATTTTTGGACGATAGCTGTCATTTATAACTCTGCAGGTTTGTGAATTACAGTGCCCCTGAGCTCCTTTCTTCAACTCGCTTTCTTGTGAGCTGGCCGCAACACCGCAGGATTGCTTCAGGCCCTAATCTGGTTCCGGCACGGCACGCTGAGCCTTTGGTTAATTCCTCTTCCTGGTGGGAAATGAGAGTTAAATTTGCCCGTCCAGACACCTCCAGCTAGTCTCTCATTGGTTCTCCCTATTCCTGTTCATCTTCTGCAGAAATTGCAAACTGGGCCAAACAGGAGGTTAAAGGCACTGACTCTCCAAGTCGGGAGAGTGTTAGTAAAGCGTCTGGAATGTTGCACCCGAGTACCAGGGGACGAGAATGGAGACATATTTGAAGACGTCTCCCAATCACAGGGTTGATCATACTCTGGGTTCCACATGCATGTTTTAGCTGAAGGAAGAATCCCTGAAACCTGGAGAGTTGAGACCCGTGGAATGGGTACCATGCAATATGACTTCAAAGGGTCTTCATTTGCTCACCGAACCTCTCCAATCCTATCACTGCTGCGTTTATGCCCCTGTACACACGCTTGATTCTCTTTTGGAGACATAGTAATCCATAGGTTTTAAGATACTTACTAGTCAGGTACATTCTTAGGCGTGTAATATGGGGTGTTGAGTCCATTTCGTTGAGCAAGGAGTAGCTCTTGTCTATTCCATATTTGGCTTAAGGAACTTTGTCTGTGCTCATTTCAATCTCTGGTTTTATGCAGCACCCCAACTCACCTTTCCCCTTAAGCAAGCATAAGTTGGTTTTCTAAATTTGAGACCCTGTTCTGATTTGTAATCCAGTTCCTGTGTAGCCAAGTTTACATTCCGTGTATTAGTGATATCTTATGATGTTTCTTTTTCTGTGTGACTTATTTCAGTTAGAATCATCATACCTGAATCCACTCATTATGCTGCTATGGGCCTGATGACATAGATGTCATTGCTGAGTGATATTGCATTTTACGTAAGTACCACAACTTCTTCATCCATTTTTCACTTTCTGCGATATTGAACTTGTCCCGTAAACGAGGTTCTTGTAAACAGAGGCGTCCCAAACTTTGGGGTGGCTGTGTCTTTTTGATTTTCATTTCCCTAAGCTATAGGACCATAAGTGGAAGTGCCCTAGGCTCTGTTGCTTTGTTTTTTAGATGTTTCAGGAAACACCATACACTTCTCCCGAGTGGCTGTTGGCAATTTACATCCCGCCCATCAGCATAACAAGGCTCCCAGTTCTCCATGGCCTGTCCTGCCTTTCTGGATTTTACACTTTTTTCAGATGGCCCTTTTGACCAGGGGGAATTGAGACTTCATTGTAGTGCAGATTTCCTTTGCAAGCTTGCTTGGTTGGCCAAAAAGGGCGTATGCGTTTTTTCCTGAATATATTCAGGAAAAAACGCATACGCCCTTTTTGGCCAAGTGCATCATTGTGGACGTTCTGCCTCTTTTCCTATGCTTTAAATGCAATTCCAGTCTACCTCCTGAAATCAGTTTCCTGCAATTCTGCCCCGCATTCAAGTCCTCTTGGCAGCCTTACTTCAGTATATTTTTGGACGATAGCTGTCATTTATAACTCTGCAGGTTTGTGAATTACAGTGCCCCTGAGCTCCTTTCTTCAACTCGCTTTCTTGTGAGCTGGCCGCAACACCGCAGGATTGCTTCAGGCCCTAATCTGGTTCCGGCACGGCACGCTGAGCCTTTGGTTAATTCCTCTTCCTGGTGGGAAATGAGAGTTAAATTTGCCCGTCCAGACACCTCCAGCTAGTCTCTCATTGGTTCTCCCTATTCCTGTTCATCTTCTGCAGAAATTGCAAACTGGGCCAAACAGGAGGTTAAAGGCACTGACTCTCCAAGTCGGGAGAGTGTTAGTAAAGCGTCTGGAATGTTGCACCCGAGTACCAGGGGACGAGAATGGAGACATATTTGAAGACGTCTCCCAATCACAGGGTTGATCATACTCTGGGTTCCACATGCATGTTTTAGCTGAAGGAAGAATCCCTGAAACCTGGAGAGTTGAGACCCGTGGAATGGGTACCATGCAATATGACTTCAAAGGGTCTTCATTTGCTCACCGAACCTCTCCAATCCTATCACTGCTGCGTTTATGCCCCTGTACACACGCTTGATTCTCTTTTGGAGACATAGTAATCCATAGGTTTTAAGATACTTACTAGTCAGGTACATTCTTAGGCGTGTAATATGGGGTGTTGAGTCCATTTCGTTGAGCAAGGAGTAGCTCTTGTCTATTCCATATTTGGCTTAAGGAACTTTGTCTGTGCTCATTTCAATCTCTGGTTTTATGCAGCACCCCAACTCACCTTTCCCCTTAAGCAAGCATAAGTTGGTTTTCTAAATTTGAGACCCTGTTCTGATTTGTAATCCAGTTCCTGTGTAGCCAAGTTTACATTCCGTGTATTAGTGATATCTTATGATGTTTCTTTTTCTGTGTGACTTATTTCAGTTAGAATCATCATACCTGAATCCACTCATTATGCTGCTATGGGCCTGATGACATAGATGTCATTGCTGAGTGATATTGCATTTTACGTAAGTACCACAACTTCTTCATCCATTTTTCACTTTCTGCGATATTGAACTTGTCCCGTAAACGAGGTTCTTGTAAACAGAGGCGTCCCAAACTTTGGGGTGGCTGTGTCTTTTTGATTTTCATTTCCCTAAGCTATAGGACCATAAGTGGAAGTGCCCTAGGCTCTGTTGCTTTGTTTTTTAGATGTTTCAGGAAACACCATACACTTCTCCCGAGTGGCTGTTGGCAATTTACATCCCGCCCATCAGCATAACAAGGCTCCCAGTTCTCCATGGCCTGTCCTGCCTTTCTGGATTTTACACTTTTTTCAGATGGCCCTTTTGACCAGGGGGAATTGAGACTTCATTGTAGTGCAGATTTCCTTTGCAAGCTTGCTTGGTTGGCCAAAAAGGGCGTATGTGTTTTTTCCTGAATATATTCAGGAAAAAACGCATACGCCCTTTTTGGCCAAGTGCATCATTGTGGACGTTCTGCCTCTTTTCCTATGCTTCAAATGCAATTCCAGTCTACCTCCTGAGATCAGTTTCCTGCAATTCTGCCCTGCATTCAAGTCCTCTTGGCAGCCTTACTTCAGTATATTTTTGGTCGATAGCTGTCATTTATAACTCTGCAGGTTTGTGAATTACAGTGCCCCTGAGCTCCTTTCTTCAACTCGCTTTCTTGTGAGCTGGCCGCAACACCGCAGGATTGCTTCAGGCCCTAATCTGGTTCTGGCACGGCACGCTGAGCCTTTGGTTAATTCCTCTTCCTGGTGGGAAATGAGAGTTAAATTTGCCCGTCCAGACACCTCCAGCTAGTCTCTCATTGGTTCTCCCTATTCCTGTTCATCTTCTGCAGAAATTGAAAACTGGGCCAAACAGGAGGTTAAAGGCACTGACACTCCAAGTCGGGAGAGTGTTAGTAAAGCGTCTGGAATGTTGCACCCGAGTACCAGGGGACGATAATGGGACATATTTGAACACGTCTTCCGATCACATGGTTGATCATACTCTGGGTTCCACATGCATGTTTTAGCTGAAGGAAGAATCCCTGAAACTTGGAGATTTGAGACCCGTGGAATGGGTACCATGCAATATGACTTCAAAGGATCTTCATTTGCTCACCGAACCTCTCCAATCCTATCACTGCTGCGTTTCTGCCCCTGTACACACGCTTGATTCTCTTTTGGAGACATAGCAATCCATAGGTTTTAAGATACTTACTAGTCAGGTACATTCTTAGGCGTTTAATATGGAGTGTTGAGTCCATTTCATTGAGCAAGGAGTAGCTCTTGTCTATTCCATATTTGGCTTAAGGAACTTTATCTGTGCTCATTTCAATCTCTGGTTTTATGCAGCACCCCAACTCACCTTTCCCCTTAAGCAAGCATAAGTTGGTTTTCTAAATTTGAGACCCTGTTTTGTTTTGTAATCCAGTTCCTGTGTAGACAAGTTTACATTCCGTGTATTAGTGATATCTTGTGATGTTTCTTTTTCTGTGTGACTTATTTCAGTTAGAATCATCATACCTGAATCCACTCATTATGCTGCTATGGGCCTGATGACATAGATGTCATTGCTGAGTGATATTGCATTGTACGTAAGTACCACAACTTCTTCATCCATTTTTCACTTTCTGATATTGAACTTGTACCGTAAACGAGGTTCTTGTAAACAGAGCCGTCCCAAACTTTGGGGTGGCTGTGTCTTTTTGATTTTCATTTCCCTAAGCTATAGGACCATAAGTGGAAGTGCCCTAGGCTCTGTTGCTTTGTTTTTTAGATGTTTCAGGAAACACCATACACTTCTCCGGAGTGGCTGTTGTCAATTTACATCCCGCCCATCAGCATAACAAGGCTCCCAGTTCTCCATGGCCTGTCCTGCCTTTCTGGATTTTACACTTTTTTCAGATGGCCCTTTTGAACAGGGGGAATTGAGACTTCATTGTAGTGCAGATTTCCTTTGCAAGCTTGCTTGGTTGGCCAAAAAGGGCGTATGCGTTTTTCCCTGAATATATTCAGGAAAAAACGCATACGCACTTTTTGGCCAAGTGCATCATTGTGGACGTTCTGCCTCTTTTCCTATACTTTAAATGCAATTCCAGTCTACCTCCTGAAATCAGTTTCCTGCAATTCTGCCACGCATTCAAGTACTCTTGGCAGCCTTACTTCAGTATATTTTTAGACGATAGCTGTCATTTATAACTCTGCAGGTTTGTGAATTACAGTGCCCCTGAGCTCCTTTCTTCAACTCGCTTTCTTGTGAGCTGGCCGCAACACCGCAGGATTGCTTCAGGCCCTAATCTGGTTCCGGCACGGCATGCTGAGCCTTTGGTTAATTCCTCTTCCTGGTGGGAAATGAGAGTTAAATTTGCCCGTCCAGACACCTCCAGCTAGTCTCTCATTGGTTCTTCCTATTCCTGTTCATCTTCTGCAGAAATTGCAAACTGGGCCAAACAGGAGGTTAAAGGCACTGACTCTCCAAGTCGGGAGAGTGTTAGTAAAGCGTCTGGAATGTTGCACCCGAGTACCAGGGGACGAGAACGGAGACATATTTGAAGACGTCTCCCGATCACATGGTTGATCATACTCTGGATTCCACATGCATGTTTTAGCTGAAGGAAGAATCCCTTAAACCTTGATAGTTGAGACCCGTGGAATGGGTACCATGCAATATGACTTCAAAGGGTCTTCATTTGCTCACCGAACCTCTCCAATCCTATCACTGCTGCGTTTATGCCCCTGTACACACGCTTGATTCTCTTTTGGAGACATAGCAATCCATAGGTTTTAAGTTACTTACAAGTCAGGTACATTCTTAGGCGTTTAATATGGGGTGTTGAGTCCATTTCGTTGAGCAAGGAGTAGCTCTTGTCTATTCCATATTTGGCTTAAGGAACTTTATCTGTGCTCATTTCAATCTCTGGTTTTATGCAGCACCCCAACTCACCTTTCCCCTTAAGCAAGCATAAGTTGGTTTTCTAAATTTGAGACCCTGTTCTGTTTTGTAATCCAGTTCCTGTGTAGCCAAGTTTACATTCCATGTATTAGTGATATCTTATGATGTTTCTTTTTCTGTGTGACTTATTTCAGTTAGAATCATCATACCTGAATCCACTCATTATGCTGCTACGGGCCTGATGACATAGATGTCATTGCTGAGTGATATTGGATTGTACGTAAGTACCACAACTTCTTCATCCATTTTTCACTTTCTGCGATATTGAACTTGTCCCGTAAACGAGGTTCTTTTAAACAGAGCCGTCCCAAACTTTGGGGTGGCTGTGTCTTTTTGATTTTCATTTCCCTAAGCTATAGGACCATACATGGAAGTGCCCTAGGCTCTGTTGCTTTGTTTTTTAGATGTTTCAGGAAACACCATACACTTCTCCCAAGTGGCTGTTGGCAATTTACATCCCGCCCATCAGCATAACAAGGCTCCCAGTTCTCCATGGCCTGTCCTGCCTTTCTGGATTTTACACTTTTTTCAGATGGCCCTTTTGACCGGGGGGAAGTGAGACTTCATTGTAGTGCAGATTTCCATTGCAAGCTTGCTTGGTTGGCCAAAAAGGGCGTATGCGTTTTTTCTTGAATATATTCAGGAAAAAACCCATACGCCCTTTTTGGCCAAGTGCATCATTGTGGACGTTCTGCCTCTTTTCCTATGCTTCAAATGCAATTCCAGTCTACCTCCTGAGATCAGTTTCCTGCAATTCTGCCCTGCATTCAAGTCTTCTTGGCAGCCTTACTTCAGTATATTTTTGGTCGATAGCTGTCATTTATAACTCTGCAGGTTTGTGAATTACAGTGCCCCTGAGCTCCTTTCTTCAACTCGCTTTCTTGTGAGCTGGCCGCAACACCGCAGGATTGCTTCAGGCCCTAATCTGGTTCTGGCACGGCACGCTGAGCCTTTGGTTAATTCCTCTTCCTGGTGGGAAATGAGAGTTAAATTTGCCCGTCCAGACACCTCCAGCTAGTCTCTCATTGGTTCTCCCTATTCCTGTTCATCTTCTGCAGAAATTGCAAACTGGGCCAAACAGGAGGTTAAAGGCACTGACACTCCAAGTCGGGAGAGTGTTAGTAAAGCGTCTGGAATGTTGCACCCGAGTACCAGGGGACGAGAATGGGACATATTTGAACACGTCTTCCGATCACATGGTTGATCATACTCTGGGTTCCACATGCATGTTTTAGCTGAAGGAAGAATCCCTGAAACCTGGAGATTTGAGACCCGTGGAATGGGTACCATGCAATATGACTTCAAAGGATCTTCATTTGCTCACCGAACCTCTCCAATCCTATCACTGCTGCGTTTATGCCCCTGTACACACGCTTGATTCTCTTTTGGAGACATAGCAATCCATAGGTTTTAAGATACTTACTAGTCAGGTACATTCTTAGGCGTTTAATATGGAGTGTTGAGTACATTTCGTTGAGCAAGGAGTAGCTCTTGTCTATTCCATATTTGGCTTAAGGAACTTTATCTGTGCTCATTTCAATCTCTGGTTTTATGCAGCACCCCAACTCACCTTTCCCCTTAAGCAAGCATAAGTTGGTTTTCTAAATTTGAGACCCTGTTCTGTTTTGTAATCCAGTTCCTGTGTAGCCAAGTTTACATTCCATGTATTAGTGATATCTTATGATGTTTCTTTTTCTGTGTGACTTATTTCAGTTAGAATCATCATACCTGAATCCACTCATTATGCTGCTACGGGCCTGATGACATAGATGTCATTGCTGAGTGATATTGGATTGTACGTAAGTACCACAACTTCTTCATCCATTTTTCACTTTCTGCGATATTGAACTTGTACCGTAAACGAGGTTCTTGTAAACAGAGCCGTCCCAAACTTTGGGGTGGCTGTGTCTTTTTGATTTTCATTTCCCTAAGCTATAGGACCATAAGTGGAAGAGCCCTAGGCTCTGTTGCTTTGTTTTTTAGATGTTTCAGGAAACACCATACACTTCTCCAGAGTGGCTGTTGGCAATTTACATCCCGCCCATCAGCATAACAAGGCTCCCAGTTCTCCATGGCCTGTCCTGCCTTTCTGGATTTTACACTTTTTTCAGATGGCCCTTTTGACCAGGGGGAATTGAGACTTCATTGTAGTGCAGATTTCCATTGCAAGCTTGCTTGGTTGGCCAAAAAGGGCGTATGCGTTTTTTCCTGAATATATTCAGGAAAAAACGCATACGCCCTTTTTGGCCAAGTGCATCATTGTGGACGTTCTGCCTCTTTTCCTATGCTTTCAATGAAATTCCAGTCTACCTCCTGAAATCAGTTTCCTGCAATTCTGCCACGCATTCAAGTCCTCTTGGCAGCCTTACTTCAGTATATTTTTGGACGATAGCTGTCATTTATAACTCTGCAGGTTTGTGAATTACAGTGCCCTTGAGCTGCTTTCTTCAACTCGCTTTCTTGTGAGCTGGCCGCAACACCGCAGGATTGCTTCAGGCCCTAATCTGGTTCCGGCACGGCACGCTGAGCCTTTGGTTAATTCCTCTTCCTGGTGGGAAATGAGAGTTAAATTTGCCCGTCCAGACACCTCCAGCTAGTCTCTCATTGGTTCTCCCTATTCCTGTTCATCAACCGCAGAAATTGCAAACTGGGCCAAACAGGAGGTTAAAGGCACTGACTCTCCAAGTCGGGAGAGTGTTAGTAAACCGTCTGGAATGTTGCACCCGAGTACCAGGGGACGAGAACGGAGACATATTTGAAGACGTCTCCCGATCACATGGTTGATCATACTCTGGATTCCACATGCATGTTTTAGCTGAAGGAAGAATCCCTTAAACCTGGAGAGTTGAGACCCGTGGAATGGGTACCATGCAATATGACTTCAAAGGGTCTTCATTTGCTCACCGAACCTCTCCAATCCTATCACTGCTGCGTTTATGCCCCTGTACACATGCTTGATTCCCTTTCGGAGACATAGCAATCCATAGGTTTTAAGTTACTTACAAGTCAGGTACATTCTTAGGCGTTTAATATGGGGTGTTGAGTCCATTTCGTTGAGCAAGGAGTAGCTCTTGTCTATTCCATATTTGGCTTAAGGAACTTACTCTGTGCTCATTTCAATCTCTGGTTTTATGCAGCACCCCAACTCACCTTTCCCCTTAAGCAAGCATAAGTTGGTTTTCTAAATTTGAGACCCTGTTCTGTTTTGTAATCCAGTTCCTGTGTAGCCAAGTTTACATTCCGTGTATTAGTGATATCTTATGATATTTCTTTTTCTGTGTGACTTATTTCAGTTAGAATCATCATACCTGAATCCACTCATTATGCTGCTACGGGCCTGATGACATAGATGTCACTGCTGAGTGATATTGCATTGTACGTAAGTACCACAACTTCTTCATCCATTTTTCACTTTCTGCCATATTGAACTTGTACCGTAAACGAGGTTCTTGTAAACAGAGCCGTCCCAAACTTTGGGGTGGCTGTGTCTTTTTGATTTTCATTTCCCTAAGCTATAGGACTATAAGTGGAAGTGCCCTAGGCTCTGTTGCTTTGTTTTTTAGATGTTTCAGGAAACACCATACACTTCTCCCTAGTGGCTGTTGGCAATTTACATCCGGCCCATCAGCATAACAAGGCTCCCAGTTCTCCATGGCCTGTCCTGCCTTTCTGGATTTTACACTTTTTTCAGATGGCCCTTTTGACCAGGGGGAATTGAGACTTCATTGTAGTGCAGATTTCCATTGCAAGCTTGCTTGGTTGGCCAAAAAGGGCGTATGCGTTTTTTCCTGAATATATTCAGGAAAAAACGCATACGCCCTTTTTGGCCAAGTGCATCATTGTGGACGTTCTGCCTCTTTTCCTATGCTTTCAATGCAATTCCAGTCTACCTCCTGAAATCAGTTTCCTGCAATTCTGCCACGCATTCAAGTCCTCTTGGCAGCCTTACTTCAGTATATTTTTGGACGATAGCTGTCATTTATAACTCTGCAGGTTTGTGAATTACAGTGCCCCTGAGCTCCTTTCTTCATCTCGCTTTCTAGTGAGCTGGCCGCAACACCGCAGGATTGCTTCAGGCCCTAATCTGGTTCCGGCACGGCATGCTGAGCCTTTGGTTAATTCCTCTTCCTGGTGGGAAATGAGAGTTAAATTTGCCCGTCCAGACACCTCCAGCTAGTCTCTCATTGGTTCTCCCTATTCCTGTTCATCTTCTGCAGAAATTGCAAACTGGGCCAAACAGGAGGTTAAAGGCACTGACTCTCCAAGTAGGGAGAGTGTTAGTAAAGCATCTGGAATGTTGCACCCGATTACTAGGGGATGAGAACGGAGACATATTTGAAGACGTCTCCCGATCACATGGTTGATCATACTCTGGATTCCACATGCATGTTTTAGCTGAAGGAAGAATCCCTTAAACCTGGAGAGTTGAGACCCGTGGAATGGGTACCATGCAATATGACTTCAAAGGGTCTTCATTTGCTCACCGAACCTCTCCAATCCTATCACTGCTGCGTTTATGCCCCTGTACACATGCTTGATTCCGTTTCGGAGACATAGCAATCCATAGGTTTTAAGTTACTTACAAGTCAGGTACATTCTTAGCCGTTTAATATGGGGTGTTGAGTCCATTTCGTTGAGCAAGGAGTAGCTCTTGTCTATTCCATATTTGGCTTAAGGAACTTTATCTGTGCTCATTTCAATCTCTGGTTTTATGCAGCACCCCAACTCACCTTTCCCCTTAAGCAAGCATAAGTTGGTTTTCTAAATTTGAGACCCTGTTCTGTTTTGTAATCCAGTTCCTGTGTAGCCAAGTTTACATTCCATGTATTAGTGATATCTTGTGATGTTTCTTTTTCTGTGTGACTTATTTCAGTTAGAATCATCATACCTGAATCCACTCATTATGCTGCTACGGGCCTGATGACATAGATGTCATTGCTGCGTGATATTGCATTGTACGTAAGTACCACAACTTCTTCATCCATTTTTCACTTTCTGCGATATTGAACTTGTCCCGTAAACGAGGTTCTTGTAA